>NW_028225181.1:42392868-42992868 GCF_052327205.1 Somniosus microcephalus | reverse complement strand
AACACCCGGGTCTGGTCAAACCCTGGGGAACGGTCTAACCCCCGGGTCTGGTCAAATCCACGGGACCGGTCAAACACCCGGGACTGGTCAAACCCCTGGGACCGGTCAAACACCCGGGTCTGGTCAAACCCCCGGGACCGGTAAAACACCCGGGTCTGGTCAAACCCCTGGGACCGGTCAAACACCCGGGTCTGGTCAAACCCCTGGGACCGGTAAAACACCCGGGTCTGGTCAAACACCCGAGACCGGTCAAACACCTGGGCCTGGTCAAACACCCGAGACCAGACAAACACCCGTGTCTGGGCAAAAACCCGGGAGCGGTCAAACCCCCGGGTCTGGGCAATCCCCCAGGACCTGTCAAACCCCCGGGTCTTATCAAACGCCCGGGACCGGTCAATCACACATGTCTGGTCAAAGCCCTGGGACCGGTCAAACACACGGGTCTGGTCAAACCCCCGGGACCGGTCAAACACCCGGGTCTGGTCAAACCCTTGGGACCAGTCAAACACCCAGGGCTGGTCAAACCCCAGGGTCTGGTCAAGCAAACGGATCTGGTCAAACCCTAGGGACCGGTCAAACACCTGGGTGTGGTCAAATCCCCAGGACCGATCAAACACCCGGGTCTGGTCAAACCCCCGGGAGCGGTCAAACACCCGGGTCGGGTCAAACCCCCGGGACCGGTCAAACACCCGGGTCTGGTCAAACACCCGAGACCGGTCAAACACCTGGGCCTGGTCAAACACCCGAGACCAAACAAACACCCGAGTCTGGGCATAAACACGGGAGCGGTCAAACCCCCGGGTCTGGGCAATCCCCCAGGACCAGTCAAACCCCCGGGACCGGTCAAGCCCCCAGGTCTGGTCAATCCCCCGGGTCTGGTCAAACACCCGGGACGGGTCAAAGCCCGGGTCTGGTCAATCCCCCAGGGCCGGTCAAACACCCAGGTCTGGACAAACCCCCGGGTCCGGTCAAACACCTGGGACCAGTCAAACATCTGGGACCGGTCAAAGCCCCGGGCCTGGTCAATCCCCCAGGTCTGGTCAATCCCCCAGGTATGGTCAAACCCCCAGGACTGGTCAAACACCCGGGTCTGGTCAATCCCCCAGGACCGGTCAAACACCCAGGTCTGGACAAACCCCCGGGACCGGTCAAACCTCCGGGACGGGTCAAAGCCCGGGACCGGTCAAACACCGGGGTCTGGTCAATCCCCCAGGACTGGTCAAACACCCAGGTCTGGACACACCTCCGGGACCGGTCAAACACCCGGGACGGGTCAAAGCCCGGTGTGGTAAACCACTGTTTGTATTCCTGTTTGTCCTGTTTGTATTCCACTGTGTACGTGCCTGGACATGCCTCGGCTGACCCCTCCCAGGTCCTAGTAGAAAGGTGACTGCTCCCCAGCCCTTAGTATCATGGACCGGTCGACCACGCGAGGCAGACCTCCATTCTGTTGTTAATAAAAGCCTTTAGTTACTCTTCTAACTCTCAGTCTTTTATGAGTAATTGATAGCGCATCAATTTTATTAACAACATTTTTATAATGGAGAAGATCCTCACACCAGCATGCCTGGACTTAGATCATCGGGAGGCGGACTCATCCAACAAGTTTACTCACTGGCTTAAGTGTTTCGAAAAATTCCTGACCGCCTCCGAAGCAATCAAATCGGACGAGGACAAACTGGATGTCCTGACCTCAACCACCGAGTGTACTCGGTCATCCAAGACGCGACCTCGTACGCGGACGCTATCAAGCTCCTCAAGGACCAGTACACGCGCCCAGTGAACGAAGTGTACGCCAGGCACCTCCTGGGGAGTCGTAAACAACAACCTGGGGAATCGACCGCGGAATACCTTCAGGCACTGTCTGTGCTTGGCCGGGCCTGTGGTTGTAAGGATGTAAAGGCCGCCGTGTACACAGAGGAACTTATCCGGGACGCTTTTGTAGCGGGCCACAGATCCAATTACACCCGACAGCGACTGTTGGAGCAGAGTAACCTCGACCTCAACAAGGCCTCTGAACTCGCACTATCGTTGGATGCAGCCTACCAGGGCATGGATGCCTACTCCTCTGCACCGTGGACGCCGCGGGGAATGACAGCCTGGGACACGGTAGGACCGCCTCATAGCGCCGTGCCACCCCAGCCACACCCCAACAACGGCCCAACTACCGCAGCAGTGTCCCAAGGCCAGACAGCAGTGCCCCAAGGCCAGAAATGCTACTTCTGTGGCCAGGCAAAACACCCCAGAGCGCGCTGCCCGGCGAAAAACGTGATCTGCTCGGGCTGCGGGAAGAAGGGACACTACGCTAGCATCTGCAGGGCCAAAGCCACCCCGAACCCCAGCAGCGCCGCGTGTGGGCCATGCGGGCCGCCATCTTGGACCTCCCCGGCCATGTGCGAATCACCGGTACAGCAGCCATTTTGGACGCCTCCAGCCACATGGGGATCATGGACGCCGCCATCTTGGACGACAGCCGGGATGCAGCAGGCCCCCGACACCGCCTCATCTGATACCCGCAGCGACACACCAACCCCTACGCTGGCATCCGTTACACTGGACCAAGCGAGACCGCACCAACTGGCCAGTTCCACAATGGACATTAAGGCAAATGGTCACGATACAATCTGCCTTTTTGACTCTGGGAGCACGGAGAGCTTCATCCACCCCGACACGGTGCAGCGTTGCTCTCTCCCAGTCCTGCCTGCGCAACAGCGGATTTCTATGGCCTCCGAGTCCCAGTCGGCGGACATCGGCGGCTACTGCGTGGTGACACTCGTAGTAGACGGGACCGTGTACGATCATTTTAAACTTCTGGTCCTGCCTGACCTCTGCGCTGCCGTCCTGCTGGGGTTAGATTTTCAGTGCCACCTTAAAAGTGTTACGATGGCGTACGGTGGACCCCTACCCCCACTCACAGTCCGCAGCCAGCAGCTTCCAAACTGCCCGCCACGCACCAGGTGCAACCTCTCCACACTCAGAGTCACCCCCCCCAACTGTTTGCTAACCTCACCCCCGACTGTAAGCCCATCGCCACAAAGAGCAGGCGATACAGTGCCGGGGACAGGGTTTTCATTAAAACCGAAGTGGAGCGGCTCCTGAAAGAAGGGATTACTGAGGGCAGCACCAGCCCCTGGCGAGCCTAGGTTGTGGTCGTTAAGACCGGCGAGAAGCAGCGCCTGGTCATCGACTACAGCCAGACAATAAATCGCTACACCCTGCTGGACGCCTACCCACTCCCCCGTATAGCTGATATGGTCAACCAGATCGCGCAGTACCGCGTCTTCTCGACCATTGACCTGAAATCAGCGTACCACCAGCTCCCCATCCGCCCGGAGGACCGCCAGTACACTGCCTTTGAGGCAAACGGCCGCCTCTATCACTTCCTTAGGGTTCCCTTTGGCATCACCAACGGGGTCTCCGTCTTCCAAAGGGAGATGGACCGGATGGTAGATCAAAATGCGTTGCAGGCCACTTTCCCATATCTGGACAATGTGACCATCTGCGGCCGTGACTTGCAGGACCATGACGCAAACCTCGAAAAATTCCTCCGCACCGCCCAACTCCTAAACCTGACATATAACAAGGAGAAGTGCATATTCCGCACAAACCGCCTCGCCATCCTTGGCTGTGTTGTGGAACACGGAGTCATCGGCCCCGACCCCGACCGGGTGCGTCCCCTTATGGAACTTCCACTGCCCCACTGCCTCAAGGCCCTGAACAGGTGCCTAGGGTTTTTCTCCTATTACGCCCAGTGGGTCCCTTACTATGCGGACAAGGCCCGTCCGCTGATCAAGTCCACCTCTTTTCCCTTGATGGCAGTGGCCCGCTTAGCCTTCCACCGTATCAAGGAGGACATTGCCAAAGCCACCATGCACGCAGTGGACGAATCCATCCCCTTCCAGGTGGAAAGCGACGCGTCTGACTTTGCCCTGGCCGCTACCCTCAATCAGGCGGGGAGACCCGTGGCCTTCTTTTCACGAACCCTCCAAGGCCCGGAGACCAGACACTCCGCTGTTGAGAAGGAGGCCCAGGCGATTGTGGAGGCTGTGCATCATTGGAGGCACTACCTGGCCGGAAAACGATTTACCCTGCTCACTGACCAGCGTTCAGTTGCTTTTATGTTTAACAACAAGCAGAGGGGCAAAATCAAAAATGACAAGATCTTGAGTTGGAGAATCGAACTTTCCACCTACAACTACGAGATCTTGTACCGGCCCGGGAAGCTAAATGAACCCCCGGATGCGCTATCGCGTGGCACCTGCGCCAGCGCGCAGATCGATAGACTGCGGGCCCTCCACAATGACCTCTGCCACCCGGGGGTCACCAGGTTCTTCCACTTCATCAAGGCCCGCAACCTGCCTTACTCTATTGAGGAGGCCAGGACCATGACCAGGAACTGCCAAGTCTGCGCTGAGTGCAAACCGCACTTTTTTAGACCAGACAGGGCCCACCTGATAAAAGCCACTCGCCCCTTCGAGCGCCAGAGTGTCGATTTTAAAGGGCCTCTCCCCTCCTCCGACCGCAATGTGTACTTCCTCAATATTATTGATGAGTACTCCCGTTTCCCGTTCGCCTTCCCCTGCCCGGACATGACCAGTGCCACGGTCATTAAATGTCTGAACAACCTCTTCACCCTGTTCGGCTTCCCCAGCTATATCCATAGCTACCGGGGCTCATCGTTTATGAGCGACGAACTCCGTCAGTACCTGCTAACTAGGGGTATTGCCACAAGCAGGACCACCAGTTACAACCCCCGGGGGAACGGACAGGTGGAAAGAGAAAATGCGACAGTTTGGAAGGCCGTCCTGCTAGCCTTAAAGTCTAGGGGCCTTCCAACCTCGCGCTGGCAGGATGTGCTCCCCGATGCGCTCCACTCTATTCGGTCACTGCTCTGCACTGCCACTAACGCCACCCCTCATGAGAAAATGTTTGTCTTCCCAAGGAAGTCCACATCGGGGACATCGCTACCGCCATGGCTGACGTCCCCAGGGCCGGTCCTACTGAGAAGACACGTGAGGACCCATAAAATGGACCCCCTGGTCGAGAGGGTCGACCTCCTCCACGCCAACCCCCAGTATGCTTACATCGCATACCCGGACGGGCGGGAGGACACAGTCTCCATAAGAGACCTTGCACCCTCGGGGGCCGCAGTAACCCACTACCCACTACCACCCCCCCCCACGATCCGATATCCAGCCCCAGCAGATGGCAGGCCTGGGCCCCGCGACCCGCTCGACATCTACGATGACAACACGCCTGTGCCACAGCCTACGCTGGACTCGACGCCGGAAACTTCACTACCCCTGCCGTCGCCACGCAGATCACAGCGGCAGACAAGACCACCGGAGAGACTCCAATACACTAACTTTTAATACACTTCACCCCGCCGGACTCAATTTTAAACAAGGGGTGAATGTGGTAAACCACTGTTTGTATTCCTGTTTGTCCTGTTTGTATTCCACTGTGTACATGCCTGGACATGCCTCGGCTGACTCCTCCCACAGGTCCGAGTATAAAGGAGACTGCTCCCCAGCCCTTAGTATCATGGACCGGTCGACCACGCGAGGCAGACCTCCATTCTTTTGTTAATAAAAGCCTTTAGTTACTCTTCTAACTCTCAGTCTTTTATGAGTAATTGATAGCGCATCACCCGGGACCGGTCAAACACCAGTGTCTGGTCAATCCCCTAGGACCGGTCAAACCCCCGGGTTTGGTCAAACCCCCATGACCGGTCAAACCACTGTGTCTGGTCAAATACCCAGGTCCGGACAAACACCAGGGTCTGGTCAATCACCTGGGACCGGCCAATCACCCCGGCCTGTTCAAACCCCTGGGACCGGTCAAACCACCGGGTCTGGTCCAATACCCAGGTCCGGACAAACACCGGGGTCTGGTCAATCCCCTGGGACCGGTCAAACCCCCAGGAACGGTCAAACACCCGGGTCTGGTCAAACCCTGTGGACCAGTCAAACCCCCGGATCTGGTCAAACCCCCGGGACCGGTCAAACACCCGGGTCTGGTCAAACCCCCAGGACCGGTCAGACACCCGGGTCTGGTCAAACACCCGAGACCGGTCAAACACCTGGGCCTGGTCAAACACCCGAGGCCATACAAACACCTGAGTCTGTGCATAAACCCGGGAGCGGTCAAACCCCCGGGTCTGGGCAATCCCCCAGGACCAGTCAAACCCCCGGGACCGGTCAAACCCCCAGGTCTGGTCAATCCCCCGGGTCTGGTCAAACACCCGGGATGGGTCAAAGCCCGGGTCTGGTCAATCCCCCAGGACCGGTCAAACACCCAGGTCTGGACAAACCCCCGGGTCCGGTCAAACACCTGGGACCAGTCAAACACCCAGGACCGGTGAAAGCCCCGGGCCTGGTCAATCCCCCAGGTCTGGTTAATCCCCCGGGTAATGGCAAACCCCCGGGACTGGTTAAACACCCGGGTCTGGTCAATCCCCCAGGACCGGTCAAACACCCAGGTCTGGACAAACCCCCGGGACCGGGCAAACCTCCGGGATGTGTCAAAGCCCGGGACCGGTCAAACACCGGGGTCTGGTCAATCCCCCAGGACCGGTCAAACACCCAGGTCTGGACAAACCTCCGGGACCGGTCAAACATCCGGGACGGGTCAAAGCCCGGGACCGGTCAAACACCAGTGTCTGGCTAATCCCCTAGGATCGGTCAAACCCCCGGGTCTGGTCAAACCCCCATGACCGGTCAAACCACCGTATCTGGTCAAATACCCAGGTCCGGACAAACACCAGGGTCTGGTCAATCACCTGGGACCGGCCAAACACCCCGGCCTGTTCAAACCCCTGGGACCGGTCAAACCACCGGGTCTGGTCCAATACCCGGGTCCGGACAAACACCGGGGTCTGGTCAATCCCCTGGGACAGGTCAAGCACTTGGGTCTGGTTAAACCACTGAGACCGGTCAAACCCCCAGCAACGGTCAAACACCCGGGTCTGGTCAAACCCTGTGGACCAGTCAAACCCCCAGATCTGGTCAAACCCCCGGGACCGGTCAAACACCCGGGTCTGGTCAACCCCCCGGGGACCAGTCAAACTCTCGGATCTGGTCAAACCCCCGGGACCGGTCAAACACCCGGGTCTCGTCAAACATCCGAGACCGGTCAAACAACTGGGCCTGGTCAAACCCCCGCAATCGGTCAAACACACGGTTCTGGTCAAACGCCCGGGACCGGACAAACACCCGTGTCTGGTCAAACCCCCGGGACCGGACAAACACCAGGGTCTGGTCAATCCCCTGGGACCAGTCAAACACCTGGGTCTGGTCAATCCCCCAGGACCGGTCAAACACCTGGGACTGGTGAAACCACTGGGACCGGTCAAACACCTGGGTCTGGTCAAACCCCGAGGACCAGCCAAACACCCGGGCCTGTTCAAACCCCTGGGACCGGTCAAACCATCGGGTCTCGTCAAACGCCCGGGATCGGTCAAACACCCGTGTCTGGTCAAACCCCCGGGACAGGACAAACACCGGGGTCTGGTCAATCCCCCGGGACCGGTCAAACACCCGGATCTGGTCAAACCCATGGGACCGGTCAAACACCAGGGCCTGTTCAAACCCCGAACACCGGTCAAAGCCCCGGGACCGGTCAAACACCCAGGTCTGGTCAAACCCCAGGGACCGGTCAAACACCCAGGTCTGTTCAAATCCCTGGGACAGGTCAAAACCCAGGGCTGGTCAACCCCCCGGGACCGGTCAAACTCCCGAGTCTGATCAATCCCCCGGGTCTGGTCAAAGCCCAGTGACCAGTCAAACACCCAGTTCTGGTCAAACCTCTGGGACGGGTCAAACTGCAGGGACCGGTCAAAAACACAGGTCTGAGCAAACCCCTGGAACTGGTCAAACAACCGGGACCAGTCAAACAACTGGGACCGGTCCAACACCCAGGGCTGGCCAAACCCCCGGGACCGGTCAAAAACCCGGTTCTGTTCAAAATCCATCACTGGTCAAACACCCGGGTCTGGTCAAACACCCGGGAATGGTCAAACACCCAGGTCTGGTCAAACCACCGGGACCGGTCAAACCCCCGGGTCAGTTCTAACCCCTGGGACTGGTCAAACCCCCGGGAAGGTCAAACACCTGGGTCTGGTCAAACACCCGGGAATGGTCAAACCCCCAGGTCTGGTCAAACCCTCGGAACTGGTCAAACCCCCGGGTCTGGTCAAACCCCCGTCACTAGTCAAACCCCCGGGTCTGGTCAAACCCCCGTCATCAGTCAAACACCGGGTCTAGTCAATCCCTTCGGACCGGCCAAACACCCAGGCCTGTTCAAACCCCTGGGACCGGTCAAACCCCCGGGAAGGTCAAACACCTGGGTCTGGTCAAAACCCGGGGACTGGTCAAACACCCGGGTCTGGTCAAACCCCAAGGACCGGTCAAACCACCGGGTCTGCTCAAACCCCTGGGACCGGTCAAACCCCCGAGACCGGTCAAACACCTGGGACCGGTCAATTCCCCGGGACCGGTCAATCCCCCGGGACCGGTCAAACCCCCGGGAGGGGACAATCCCCCGGGAACGGTCAATCCCCCGGGACCGGTCTATCCCGCGGGACCGGTCAAACTCCCGGGTCTGGTCAATCCCCCGGGTCTGCTCAAACCCCTGGGACCGGACAAACACACGGGATAGGTCCAACACCGGGATCTGGTCAAACCTCGGGGACGGTCAAACAAGTGGGTCTGGTCTAACCCCCAGGACCGGTCAAACCCCCGTGTCTGGTAAACCCCCGTGACCGGTCAAACACCCGGGTCTGTTCAAACCCCTGGGACCGGTGAAAGCCCCGGGACCAGTCAAACCCCTGGGACCGGACAAACCCACGGGACCGGCCATACCCCCAGAATCGGTCAAATACCTGGGTCTGGTCTAACCCCTGGGTCCTATCAAACACCTGGGACTGGTCAAACCCTGGGTGGCCAGGCCAAAATCTGGCACCAGTCAAACCCCCGGGTCTGGTCAAACGCCCGGGCCCAGTCAAACCCCCGGCTCTGGTCAAGCCCGCGGGACCGGTCAAACACCCGGGTCTGGTCAAATCCATGGGTCTGGTCAAACCCCAGGGACCGGCCCAACACCCGGGTCAGGTCAAACCCCCGGGTCTGGTCAAACCCCAGGGACGGGTCCAACACACGGGTCTGGTCAAACCCCCGGGACCGGTCAAACACCCGGGTCTGGTCAAACCCCAGGGACGGGTCCAACACCCGGGTCTGTTCAAATCCCTGGGACCGGGCCAACACCCAAGTATGGTCAAACCCCCGAGACTGGTCAAACACCCGGGTTTGGTCAAACACCCGGGACCGGTCAAACACCCGGGTCTGGTCAAATCCATGGGTCTGGTCAAACCCCAGGGACCGGTCCAACACCCGGGTCTGGTCAAACCCCCGGGTCTGGTCAAACCCCAGGGACGGGTCCAACACACGGGTCTGGTCAAACCCCCGGGACCGGTCAAACACCCGGGTCCGGTCAAACCCCAGGGACGGGTCCAACACTCGGGTCTGTTCAAATCCCTGGGACCAGGCCAACACCCAAGTCTGGTCAAACCCCCGAGACTGGTCAAACACCCGGGTCTGGTCAAACCCCCGGGACCGGTCAAACACCCAGGTCTGGTCAAACCCCCGGGACCGGTCAAACACCCGGGTCTGGTCAAACCCCCGGGACTGGTCAAACACCCGGGTCTGGTCAAACCCCCGGGACCGGGCCAACACCCAGGTCTGGTCAAACCCCCGGGACTGGTCAAACACCCGGGTCTGGTCAAACCCCCGGGACCGGTCAAACACCCAGGTCTGGTCAAACCCCCGGGACCGGTCAAACACCCGGGTCTGGTCAAACCCCCGAGACTGGTCAAACACCCGGGTCTGGTCAAACCCCCGGGACCGGTCAAACACCCGGGTCTGGTCAAACCCCCGAGACTGGTCAAACACTCGAGTCTGGTCAAACCCCCGGGACAGGTCAAACACCCGGGTCTGGTCAAATCCCTGGGACAGGGCCAACACCCGGGTCTGGTCAAAACCCCGGGAGCGGTCAAACACCCGGGTCTGGTCAAACACCCAGGACCGGTCAAACACCCGGGTCTGGTCAAACCCCCGGGAGTGGTCAAACACCCGGGTCTGGCCAAACTCCCGGGACCGGTCATACAACCGGGTCTGTTCAAATCCCTGGGACTGGACAAATCCCCAGGACTGGTCAAACACCGGGGTCTGGTCAAACCCCCGGGACCGGTCAAACACCCGGGTCTGTTCAAATCCCTGGGGCTGGTCAAACCGCCAGGACTGGTCAAACACCCGGGTCAGGTCAAACCCCTGGGACCGGCCCAACACCCGAGTCTGGTCAAACCCCCGGGACTGGTCAAACACCCGGGTCTGGTCAAACCCCCGGGACCGGTCAAACACCCAGGTCTGGTCAAACCCCCGGGACCGGTCAAACACCCGGGCCTGGTCAAACCCCCGGGAGCGGTCAAACACCCGGGTCTGGTCAAATCCCTCGGACAGGGCCAACACCCGAGTCTGGTCAAACCCCCGGGACTGGTCAAACACCCGGGTCTGGTCAAACCCCCGGGACCGGTCAAACACCCGGGTCTGGTTAAACCCCCGGGACTGGTCAAACACCCGGGTCTGGTCAAACCCCCGGGACCGGTCAAACACCCAGGTCTGGTCAAACCCCCGGGACCGGTCAAACACCCGGGTCTGGTCAAACCCCCGGGACTGGTCAAACACCCGGGTCTGGTCAAACCCCCGGGACCGGGCCAACACCCAGGTCTGGTCAAACCCCCGGGACTGGTCAAACACCCGGGTCTGGTCAAACCCCCGGGACCGGTCAAACACCCAGGTCTGGTCAAACCCCCGGGACCGGTCAAACACCCGGGTCTGGTCAAACCCCCGAGACTGGTCAAACACCCGGGTCTGGTTAAACCCCCGGGACCGGTCAAACACCCGGGTCTGGTCAAACCCCCGAGACTGGTCAAACACTCGAGTCTGGTCAAACCCCCGGGACAGGTCAAACACCCGGGTCTGGTCAAATCCCTGGGACAGGGCCAACACCCGGGTCTGGTCAAAACCCCGGGAGCGGTCAAACACCCGGGTCTGGTCAAACACCCAGGACCGGTCAAACACCCGGGTCTGGTCAAACCCCCGGGAGTGGTCAAACACCCGGGTCTGGTCAAACTCCCGGGACCGGTCATACAACCGGGTCTGTTCAAATCCCTGGGACTGGACAAATCCCCAGGACTGGTCAAACACCGGGGTCTGGTCAAACCCCCGGGACCGGTCAAACACCCGGGTCTGTTCAAATCCCTGGGGCTGGTCAAACCCCCAGGACTGGTCAAACACCCGGGTCAGGTCAAACCCCTGGGACCGGCCCAACTCCCGAGTCTGGTCAAACCCCCGGGACTGGTCAAACACCCGGGTCTGGTCACACCCCCGGGACCGGTCAAACACCCAGGTCTGGTCAAACCCCCGGGACCGGTCAAACACCCGGGCCTGGTCAAACCCCCGGGAGTGGTCAAACACCCGGGTCTGGTCAAATCCCTCGGACAGGGCCAACACCCGAGTCTGGTCAAACCCCCGGGACTGGTCAAACACCCGGGTCTGGTCAAACCCCCGGGACCGGTCAAACACCCGGGTCTGGTTAAACCCCCGGGACGGGTCAAACACCCGGGTCTGGTCAATCCCCCGGGACCAGGCCAACACCCGAGTCTGGTCAAACCCCCGGGACCGGTCAAACACCCGGGTCTGGTCAAAACCCCGGGAGCGGTCAAACACCCGGGTCTGGTCAAACCCCCGGGAGCGGTCAAACACCCGGGTCTAGTCAAACCCCCGGGACCAGTCATACAACCGGGTCTGTTCAAATCCCTGGGACTTGTCAAACCCCCAGGACTGGTGAAACACCTGGGTCTGGTCAAACCCCTGGGACCGGGCCAACACCCGAGTCTGGTCAAACCCCCGGGACCGGTCAAACTCCCGGGTCCGGTCAATCCCCGGGGAGCGGTCAAACACCCGGGTCTGGTCAAACCCACGGGATTGGTCAAACACCTGGGTCTGTTCAAATCCCTGGGACTGGTCAAACCCCCAGGACTGGTCAAACACCCGGGTCCGGTCAATCCCCGGGGAGCGGTCAAACACCCGGGTCTGGTCAAACCCATGGGATTGGTCAAACGCACTGGTCTGGTCAAACCCCTGGGACCGGACAAACCCACAGGACTGGTCAAGCACCCGGTCCTGTTCAAACCCTGGAGACCGGTCAAAGCACCCGGGTCTGTTCAAACCCATGGGACCGGTCAAATACCCTGGACTGGTCAAACTCCCGGTTCTGGTCAAACCCCCGGGACCAGACAAACACCGGCATCTGGTCAATCCCCTGGGACCGGTCAAACCACCGGGTCTGCTAAAACGCCCGGGACGGGTCAAACCACCGGGTGCATTCAATCCACCGGGTCTGGTCAAATGCCTGGGACCGGTCAAACACCCGGTGCTGGTCAAACCCCCAAGGACCAGCCAAACACCTGGGACCGGTCAAAGCCCCGGGACCGGTCAAACACCTGGGTCTGGTCAAACCCCCGGGACCGGTCAAATCCCTGGGTCTGGTCAAACCCCAAGGACCGGTCAAAAACCCGGGCCTGTTCAAACCACTGGGTCCGTCAAACATACGGGTCTGGTCCAACCCCCGTGACCGGTCAAACACCTAGGTCTGGTCAAATCCCCGGGACCGGTCAAAGCCCCGGGATGGGTCAAACCCCCGGGACTGGTCAAACCACCAGGACCGGTCAAACCCCCGAGACCGGTCAACCCCCCTGGTCTGGTCAAACACCTGGGACTGGTCAAATCCCCGGGACCAGACAAACACCGGGATCTGGTCAATTCCCTGGGACCGGTCAAACTCCCGGGTCCGGTCAAACCCTCGGGACAGGTCAAACACCTGGGCCTGTTCAAACCCCTGGGACCGGTCAAACCACCGGGAAGCTCAAGCACCTGGGTCTGGTCAAACCCCGAGGACCGGTCAAACCACCGGGTCTGTTCAAACCCCTGGGACCGGTCAAATCCCAAGGACCGGTCACACACTCGGGTCTGTTCAAACCCCTGGGACCTGTCAAACCCCCGGGATCGGTCAAACACCTGGGACCGGTCAATCCCCCGGGACCGGTCAATCCCCCAGGACTGGTCAAACCCCCGGGATTGGTCAATCCCCCGGGACCGATCAATCCCCGGGAGCGGTCAATCCTCCGGGACCGGTCTATCCCGCGGGACCGGTCAAACTCCCGGGTCTGGTCAATCCACCGGGTCTGCACAAACCTCGGGGACGGTCAAACAAGTGGGTCTGGTCTAACCCCCAGGACCGGTCAAACCCCCGGGTCTGGTAAACACCCGTGACCGGTCAAACACCCGGGTCTGGTCAAACCCCTGGGACTGGTCAAACCCCCGGGACCAGTCAAACCCCTGGGACTGGCCAAACCCCCGGGACTGGCCATACCCCCAGAATCGGTGAAATATCTGGGTCTGGCCTAAGCCCTGGGTCCTATCAAACCCCCGGGACTGGTCAAACCCTGGGTGGTCAGGCAAAAATCTGGCACCAGTGAAACCCTTGGGTCTGGTCAAACACCCGGGGCCAGTCAAAGCCTGGGTCTGGTCAAGCCCCCGGGACCGGTCAAACACCCGGGACTAGTCAAATCCATTGATCTGGTCAATACCGTAGGTCTGGTCAAATCTCCGGGACCAGTCAAACCCCCAGGTCTGTTAAAACCCCTGTGACTGGTCAAACCCCAGGGACCGGTCCAACACCCGGGTCTGGTCAAACCACCGGGACCGGTCAAACACCCGGGTCTGTTCAAATCCCTGGGACCGGGCCAAAACCCGAGCCTGGTCAAACCCCCGGGACTGCTCAAACACCCAGGTCTGGTCAAACCCCTGGGACCGGTCAAAAACCCAGGTCTGCTCAAACCCCCGGGACCGGTCAAACACCCGGGTCAGGTCAAACCCCCGGGAACGGGCCAGCACTCGAGTCTGGTGAAACCCCCGGGACCGGTCAAACACCCGGGTCTGGTCAAACCCCAGGGACGGGTCCAACACCCGGGTCTGTTCAAATCCCTGGGACCGGGCCAACACCCAAGTATGGTCAAACCCCCGAGACTGGTCAAACACCCGGGTCTGGTCAAACACCCGGGACCGGTCAAACACCTGGGTCTGGTCAAATCCATGGGTCTGGTCAAACCCCAGGGACCGGTCCAACACCCGGGTCTAGTCAAACCCCCGGGTCTGGTCAAACCCCAGGGACGGGTCCAACACACGGGTCTGGTCAAACCCCCGGGACCGGTCAAACACCCGGGTCCGGTCAAACCCCAGGGACGGGTCCAACACTCGGGTCTGTTCAAATCCCTGGGACCAGGCCAACACCCAAGTCTGGTCAAACCCCCGAGACTGGTCAAACACCCGGGTCTGGTCAAACCCCCGGGACCGGTCAAACACCCAGGTCTGGTCAAACCCCCGGGACCGGTCAAACACCCGGGTCTGGTCAAACCCTCGGGACTGGTCAAACACCCGGGTCTGGTCTAACCCCCGGGACCGGGCCAGCACCCAGGTCTGGTCAAACCCCCGGGACTGGTCAAACACCCGGATCTGGTCAAACCCCCGGGACCGGTCAAACACCCAGGTCTGGTCAAACCCCCGGGACCGGTCAAACACCCGGGTCTGGTCAAACCCCCGAGACTGGTCAAACACCCGGGTCTGGTCAAACCCCCGGGACCGGTCAAACACCCGGGTCTGGTCAAACCCCCGAGACTGGTCAAACACTCGAGTCTGGTCAAACCCCCGGGACAGGGCCAACACCCGGGTCTGGTCAAACCCCCGGGAGTGGTCAAACACCCGGTTCTGGTCAAACTCCCGGGACCGGTCATACAACCGGGTCTGTTCAAATCCCTGGGACTGGACAAATCCCCAGGGCTGGTCAAACACCGGGGTCTGGTCAAACCCCCGGGACCGGTCAAACACCCGGGTCTGTTCAAATCCCTGGGGCTGGTCAAACCCCCAGGACTGGTCAAACACCCGGGTCAGGTCAAACCCCTGGGACCGGCCCAACACCCGAGTCTGGTCAAACCCCCGGGACTGGCCAAACACCCGGGTCTGGTCAAACCCCCGGGACCGGTCAAACACCCAGGTCTGGTCAAACCCCCGGGACCGGTCAAACACCCGGGTCTGGTCAAACCCCCGGGAGCGGTCAAACACCCGGGTCTGGTCAAATCCCTTGGACAGGGCCAACACCCGAGTCTGGTCAAACCCCCGGGACTGGTCAAACACCCGGGTCTGGTCAAACCCCCGGGACCGGTCAAACACCCGGGTCTGGTTAAACCCCCGGGACGGGTCAAACACCCGGGTCTGGTCAATCCCCTGGGACCAGGCCAACACCCGAGTCTGGTCAAACCCACGGGACCGGTCAAACACCCGGGTCTGGTCAAAACCCCGGGAGCGGTCAAACACCCGGGTCTGGTCAAACCCCCAGGAGCGGTCAAACACCCGGGTCTAGTCAAACCCCCGGGACCAGTCATACAACCGGGTCTGTTCAAATCCCTGGGACTGGTCAAACCCCCAGGACTGGTGAAACACCTGGGTCTGGTCAAACCCCTGGGACCGGGCCAACACCCGAGTCTGGTCAAACCCCCGGGACCGGTCAAACTCCCGGGTCCGGTCAATCCCCGGGGAGCGGTCAAACACCCGGGTCTGTTCAAACCCATGGGACCGGTCAAATACCCTGGACTGGTCAAACTCCCGGTTCTGGTCAAACCCCCGGGACCAGACAAACACCGGCATCTGGTCAATCCCCTGGGACCGGTCAAACCACCGGGTCTGCTAAAACGCCCGGGACGGGTCAAACCACCGGGTGCATTCAATCCACCGGGTCTGGTCAAATGCCTGGGACCGGTCAAACACCCGGTGCTGGTCAAACCCCCAAGGACCAGCCAAACACCTGGGACCGGTCAAAGCCCCGGGACCGGTCAAACACCTGGGTCTGGTCAAACCCCCGGGACCGGTCAAATCCCTGGGTCTGGTCAAACCCCAAGGACCGGTCAAAAACCCGGGCCTGTTCAAACCACTGGGTCCGTCAAACATACGGGTCTGGTCCAACCCCCGTGACCGGTCAAACACCTAGGTCTGGTCAAATCCCCGGGACCGGTCAAAGCCCCGGGATGGGTCAAACCCCCGGGACTGGTCAAACCACCAGGACCGGTCAAACCCCCGAGACCGGTCAACCCCCCTGGTCTGGTCAAACACCTGGGACTGGTCAAATCCCCGGGACCAGACAAACACCGGGATCTGGTCAATTCCCTGGGACCGGTCAAACTCCCGGGTCCGGTCAAACCCTCGGGACAGGTCAAACACCTGGGCCTGTTCAAACCCCTGGGACCGGTCAAACCACCGGGAAGCTCAAGCACCTGGGTCTGGTCAAACCCCGAGGACCGGTCAAACCACCGGGTCTGTTCAAACCCCTGGGACCGGTCAAATCCCAAGGACCGGTCACACACTCGGGTCTGTTCAAACCCCTGGGACCTGTCAAACCCCCGGGATCGGTCAAACACCTGGGACCGGTCAATCCCCCGGGACCGGTCAATCCCCCAGGACTGGTCAAACCCCCGGGATTGGTCAATCCCCCGGGACCGATCAATCCCCGGGAGCGGTCAATCCTCCGGGACCGGTCTATCCCGCGGGACCGGTCAAACTCCCGGGTCTGGTCAATCCACCGGGTCTGCACAAACCTCGGGGACGGTCAAACAAGTGGGTCTGGTCTAACCCCCAGGACCGGTCAAACCCCCGGGTCTGGTAAACACCCGTGACCGGTCAAACACCCGGGTCTGGTCAAACCCCTGGGACTGGTCAAACCCCCGGGACCAGTCAAACCCCTGGGACTGGCCAAACCCCCGGGACTGGCCATACCCCCAGAATCGGTGAAATATCTGGGTCTGGCCTAAGCCCTGGGTCCTATCAAACCCCCGGGACTGGTCAAACCCTGGGTGGTCAGGCAAAAATCTGGCACCAGTGAAACCCTTGGGTCTGGTCAAACACCCGGGGCCAGTCAAAGCCTGGGTCTGGTCAAGCCCCCGGGACCGGTCAAACACCCGGGACTAGTCAAATCCATTGATCTGGTCAATACCGTAGGTCTGGTCAAATCTCCGGGACCAGTCAAACCCCCAGGTCTGTTAAAACCCCTGTGACTGGTCAAACCCCAGGGACCGGTCCAACACCCGGGTCTGGTCAAACCACCGGGACCGGTCAAACACCCGGGTCTGTTCAAATCCCTGGGACCGGGCCAAAACCCGAGCCTGGTCAAACCCCCGGGACTGCTCAAACACCCAGGTCTGGTCAAACCCCTGGGACCGGTCAAAAACCCAGGTCTGCTCAAACCCCCGGGACCGGTCAAACACCCGGGTCAGGTCAAACCCCCGGGAACGGGCCAGCACTCGAGTCTGGTGAAACCCCCGGGACCGGTCAAACACCCGGGTCTGGTCAAACCCCAGGGACGGGTCCAACACCCGGGTCTGTTCAAATCCCTGGGACCGGGCCAACACCCAAGTATGGTCAAACCCCCGAGACTGGTCAAACACCCGGGTCTGGTCAAACACCCGGGACCGGTCAAACACCTGGGTCTGGTCAAATCCATGGGTCTGGTCAAACCCCAGGGACCGGTCCAACACCCGGGTCTAGTCAAACCCCCGGGTCTGGTCAAACCCCAGGGACGGGTCCAACACACGGGTCTGGTCAAACCCCCGGGACCGGTCAAACACCCGGGTCCGGTCAAACCCCAGGGACGGGTCCAACACTCGGGTCTGTTCAAATCCCTGGGACCAGGCCAACACCCAAGTCTGGTCAAACCCCCGAGACTGGTCAAACACCCGGGTCTGGTCAAACCCCCGGGACCGGTCAAACACCCAGGTCTGGTCAAACCCCCGGGACCGGTCAAACACCCGGGTCTGGTCAAACCCTCGGGACTGGTCAAACACCCGGGTCTGGTCTAACCCCCGGGACCGGGCCAGCACCCAGGTCTGGTCAAACCCCCGGGACTGGTCAAACACCCGGATCTGGTCAAACCCCCGGGACCGGTCAAACACCCAGGTCTGGTCAAACCCCCGGGACCGGTCAAACACCCGGGTCTGGTCAAACCCCCGAGACTGGTCAAACACCCGGGTCTGGTCAAACCCCCGGGACCGGTCAAACACCCGGGTCTGGTCAAACCCCCGAGACTGGTCAAACACTCGAGTCTGGTCAAACCCCCGGGACAGGGCCAACACCCGGGTCTGGTCAAACCCCCGGGAGTGGTCAAACACCCGGTTCTGGTCAAACTCCCGGGACCGGTCATACAACCGGGTCTGTTCAAATCCCTGGGACTGGACAAATCCCCAGGGCTGGTCAAACACCGGGGTCTGGTCAAACCCCCGGGACCGGTCAAACACCCGGGTCTGTTCAAATCCCTGGGGCTGGTCAAACCCCCAGGACTGGTCAAACACCCGGGTCAGGTCAAACCCCTGGGACCGGCCCAACACCCGAGTCTGGTCAAACCCCCGGGACTGGCCAAACACCCGGGTCTGGTCAAACCCCCGGGACCGGTCAAACACCCAGGTCTGGTCAAACCCCCGGGACCGGTCAAACACCCGGGTCTGGTCAAACCCCCGGGAGCGGTCAAACACCCGGGTCTGGTCAAATCCCTTGGACAGGGCCAACACCCGAGTCTGGTCAAACCCCCGGGACTGGTCAAACACCCGGGTCTGGTCAAACCCCCGGGACCGGTCAAACACCCGGGTCTGGTTAAACCCCCGGGACGGGTCAAACACCCGGGTCTGGTCAATCCCCTGGGACCAGGCCAACACCCGAGTCTGGTCAAACCCACGGGACCGGTCAAACACCCGGGTCTGGTCAAAACCCCGGGAGCGGTCAAACACCCGGGTCTGGTCAAACCCCCAGGAGCGGTCAAACACCCGGGTCTAGTCAAACCCCCGGGACCAGTCATACAACCGGGTCTGTTCAAATCCCTGGGACTGGTCAAACCCCCAGGACTGGTGAAACACCTGGGTCTGGTCAAACCCCTGGGACCGGGCCAACACCCGAGTCTGGTCAAACCCCCGGGACCGGTCAAACTCCCGGGTCCGGTCAATCCCCGGGGAGCGGTCAAACACCCGGGTCTGGTCAAACCCACGGGATTGGTCAAACACCTGGGTCTGTTCAAATCCCTGGGACTGGTCAAACCCCCAGGACTGGTCAAACACCCGGGTCCGGTCAATCCCCGGGGAGCGGTCAAACACCCGGGTCTGGTCAAACCCACGGGATTGGTCAAACGCACTGGTCTGGTCAAACCCCTGGGACCGGACAAACCCACAGGACTGGTCAAGCACCCGGTCCTGTTCAAACCCTGGAGACCGGTCAAAGCACCCGGGTCTGTTCAAACCCATGGGACCGGTCAAACACCCTGGACTGGTCAAACCCCCGGTTCTGGTCAAACCCCCGGGACCAGACAAACACCGGCATCTGGTCAATCCCCTTGGACCGGTCAAACCACCGGGTCTGCTAAAACGCCCGGGACGGGTCAAACCACCGGGTGCATTCAATCCACCGGGTCTGGTCAAATGCCTGGGACCGGTCAAACACCCGGTGCTGGTCAAACCCCCAAGGACCAGCCAAACACCTGGGACCGGTCAAAGCCCCGGGACCGGTCAAACACCTGGGTCTGGTCAAACCCCCGGGACCGGTCAAATCCCTGGGTCTGGTCAAACCCCAAGGACCGGTCAAAAACCCGGGCCTGTTCAAACCACTGGGTCCGTCAAACATCCGGGTCTGGTCCAACCCCCGTGACCGGTCAAACACCTAGGTCTGGTCAAATCCCCGGGACCGGTCAAAGCCCCGGGATGGGTCAAACCCCCGGGACTGGTCAAACCACCAGGACCAGTCAAACCCCCGAGACCGGTCAACCCCCCTGGTCTGGTCAAACACCTGGGACTGGTCAAATCCCCGGGACCAGACAAACACCGGGATCTGGTCAATTCCCTGGGACCGGTCAAACTCCCGGGTCTGGTCAAACCCTCGGGACAGGTCAAACACCTGGGCCTGTTCAAACCCCTGGGACCGGTCAAACCACCGGGAAGCTCAAGCACCTGGGTCTGGTCAAACCCCGAGGACCGGTCAAACCACCGGGTCTGTTCAAACCCCTGGGACCGGTCAAATCCCAAGGACCGGTCACACACTCGGGTCAGTTCAAACCCCTGGGACCTGTCAAACCCCCGGGATCGGTCAAACACCTGGGACCGGTCAATCCCCCGGGACCGGTCAAACCCCCAGGACTGGTCAAACCCCCAGGATTGGTCAATCCCCCGGGACCGATCAATCCCCGGGAGCGGTCAATCCTCCGGGACCGGTCTATCCCGCGGGACCGGTCAAACTCCCGGGTCTGGTCAATCCACCGGGTCTGCACAAATCTCGGGGACGGTCAAACAAGTGGGTCTGGTCTAACCCCCAGGACCGGTCAAACCCCCGGGTCTTGTAAACACCCGTGACCGGTCAAACACCCGGGTCTGGTCAAACCCCTGGGACCGGTCAAACCCCTGGGACCAGTCAAACCCCTGGGACTGGCCAAACCCCCGGGACTGGCCATACCCCCATAATCGGTAAAATATCTGGGTCTGGCCTAAGCCCTGGGTCCTATCAAACCCCCGGGACTGGTCAAACCCTGGGTGGTCAGGCAAAAATCTGGCACCAGTGAAACCCTTGGGTCTGGTCAAACACCCGGGGCCAGTCAAAGCCTGGGTCTGGTCAAGCCCCCGGGACCGGTCAAACACCCGGGACTAGTCAAATCCATTGATCTGGTCAATACCGTAGGTCTGGTCAAATCTCCGGGACCAGTCAAACCCCCAGGTCTGTTAAAACCCCTGTGACTGGTCAAACCCCAGGGACCGGTCCAACACCCGGGTCTGGTCAAACCACCGGGACCGGTCAAACACCCGGGTCTGTTCAAATCCCTGGGACCGGGCCAAAACCCGAGCCTGGTCAAACCCCCGGGACTGCTCAAACACCCAGGTCTGGTCAAACACCTGGGACCGGTCAAAAACCCAGGTCTGCTCAAACCCCCGGGACCGGTCAAACACCCGGGTCAGGTCAAACCCCCGGGACCGGGCCAGCACTCGAGTCTGGTGAAACCCCCGGGACCGGTCAAACACCTGGGTCTGGTCAAACCCCCGGGACTGATCAAACACCCAGGTCTGGTCAAACCCCCGGGACCGGTCAAACACCCGGGTTTGGTCAAATCCCTGGGACCGGGCCAACACCCCAGTCGGGTCAAACCCCGGGACTGGTCAAACACCCGGGTCTGGTCAAACCCCCGGGACCGGTCAAACACCCGGGCCTGGTCAAACCCCCCGGACCGGTCAAACACCCGGGTCTGCTCAAACCCCCGGGGCCGAGCCAACACCCTAGTCTGGTCAAACCCCCGGGACCGGTCAAACACCCGGGTCTGGTCAAAACCCCGGGAGCGGTCAAACACCCGGGTCTGGTCCCCGGGACCGGTCAAACACCCGGGTCTGGTCAAACCCCCGGGAGCGGTCAAGCCCCCGGGGCTGGTCAAGCCCCCGGGACCGGTCAAACACCCGGGTCTGGTCAAATCAATGGGTCTGGTCAAACCCCAGGGACCGGTCCAACACCTGGGTCTGGTCAAACCCCCGGGTCTGGTCAAACGCCAGGGACCGGTCCAACACCCGGGTCTGGTCAAACCCCCGGGATTGGTCAAACACCCGGGTCTGGTCAAACCCACGGGATTGGTCAAACGCACTGGTCTGGTCAAACCCCTGGGACCGGTCAAACCCACGGGACCTGTCAAACCCCCGGGACTGTTCAAACCGCTGGGACCGGTAAAAACCCACGGGACTGGTCAAGCACCCGGGCCTGTTCAAACCCTGGAGACCGGTCAAAGCACCCGGGTCTGTTCAAACCCACGGGACTGGTCAAACACCCTGGACTGGTCAAACCCCCGGGTCTGTTCAAACCCCCATGACCAGACAAACACCGGCACCTGGTCAATCCCATGGGACCGGTCAAACCACCAAGTCTGCTCAAACGCCCGGGACCGGTCAAACCACCGGGTCCATTCAATCCACCGGGTCTGGTCAAATGCCTGGGACCGGTCAAACACCCGGTGCTGGTCAAACCCCCCAGGACCAGTCAAACACCTGGGACCGGTCAAAGCCCCGGGACCGGTCAAACACCTGGGTCTGGTCAAACCCCCGGGACCGGTCAAACCCCTGGGTCTGGTCAAACCCCAAGGACCGGTCAAACACCCGGGCCTGTTCAAACCACTGCGTCGATCAAACACCCAGATCTGGTCAAACCCCCGGGACCGGTCAAACACCTAGGTCTGGTCAAATCCCCGGGACCGGTCAAAGCCCCGGGATGGGTCAAACCCCCGGGACTGGTCAAACCCCCAGGACCGGTCAAACCCCCGAGACCTGTCAACCCCCCTGGTCTGGTCAAACCCCCGGGTCTGTTCAAACCCCCGGGACCAGACAAACCCCGGGATCTCGTCAATCCCCTGGGACCGGTCAAACACCCGGGACTGGTCAAATCCCCGGGACTAGACAAACACCGGGATCTTGTCAATTCCCTGGGACCGGTCAAACACCCGGATCTGGTCAAACCCCCGGGACAAGACAAACACGGGGATCTGGTCAATCCCCCAGGACCAGTCAAACACTCGGGGCTGGACAAACCCCGGGGACCGATCAAACACGCCGGCCTGGTCAAACCCTCAGGACAGGTCAGACAGCCGGGTCTGGTCAAACCCTTGGGACCAGTCAAACACCTGGGTCTGGTCAAACCCCCGGGACCGGGCCAACACCCGAGTCTTATCAAGCCCCCGGGACCGGTCAAATGCCTGTGTCTGGTCAAACCCCCGGGACTGGTCAAACACCTGGGTCTGGTCAAACCCCCGGGCCCGGTCAAACTCCCGGGTCTGGACAAACCCCCGGGTCTGGTATAATCCCTGGAACTGGACAAACACCCTGGTCTGTTCAATCCCCCAGGACTGGTCAATCACCCGGGTCTGGTCAAACCCCCGGGACCAGGCCAACACCCGGGTCTGGTCAAACCCCCGGGACCGGTAAAACCCCCGCGACTGGTCAAACCCCCGGGTCTGGCCAATTCCCAGAACTGGACAAACACCCTGGTCTGTTCAATCCCCTGGGACTGGTCAAACTCCCGGGACCGGTCAAACGGCCGGGACCGGTCAAATCCCCGGGTCTGGTCAAACCCCCGATTCTAGTCAAACCCCCGGGACTCGTCAAACTCCCTGGTCTGGTCAAAACGCTGGGGCTGGTCAAACACACTGGTCTGGTCAAACCCCTGGGAGCGGTCAAACCCACGGGACCGGTCAAACCCCTGGGACTGTTCAAACCGCTGGGACCGGTCAAACCCACAGGACTGGTCAAGCTCCCGCCTCTGCTCAAACCTTGGAGACCGGTCAAAGCCCCCGGGTCTGTTCAAATCCACGGGACCGGTCAAACACCCTGGACTGGTCAAACACCCGGGTCTGGTCAAACCCCCGGGACCAGACAAACACCGGCATCTGGTCAATCCCCTGGGACCGGTCAAACCACCGGGTCTGGTCAAACGCCTGGGACCGGTCAAACCACCGGGACCATTCAAACCACCGGGTCTGGTCAAATGCCTGGGACCGGTCAAACACCCGGGTCTGGTCAAACCCCCCAGGACCTGTCAAAGACCGGGGACCAGTCAAAGCCCCGGGACCGGTCAAACACCTGGGTCTGGTGAAACCCTCGGGACCGGTCAAACCCCTGGGTCTGGTCAAACCCCAAGGACCGGTCAAACACCCGGGCCTGTTCAAACCACTGGGTCGGTCAAACATCCGGGTCTGGTCAAACCCCCGGGACCGGTCAAACACCTAGGTCTGGTCAAATCCCCGGGACCGGTCAAAGCCCCGGGATGGGTCAAACACCCGGGACTGGTCAAACCACCAGGACCGGTCAAACCCCTGAGACCGGTCAACCCCCCTGGTCTGGTTAAACCCCCGGGTCTGGTCATACCCCCGGGACCAGACAAACCCCGGGATCTCATCAATCCCCTGGGACCGGTCAAACACCTGGGACTGGTCAAACCCCCGGGACCAGAAAAACACCGGGATCTGGTCAATTCCCTGTGACCGGTCAAACTCTCGGGTCTGGTCAAACCCCCGGAACAAGACAAACACCGGGATCTGGTCAATCCCACCGGAACGATCAAACATTCGGGTCTGGTCAAACCCGCGGGACAGGTCAAACACTCGGGTCTGGTCAAACCCTTGGGACCGGCCAAACACCCGGGCCTGTTCAAACCCCTGGGACCGGTCAAACCACTGGGAAGGTCAAGCACCTGGGTCTGGTCAAACCCCGGGGACCGGTCAAACACCCGGGTCTGGTAAAACCCCGAGGACCGGTCAAACCACTGGGTCTGTTCAAACCCCTGGGACCGGTCAAATCCCAAGGACCGGTTAAACACTCGGGTCTGTTCAAACCCCTGGGACCGGTCAAACCCCCGGGATCGGTCAAACACCTGGGAACGGTCAATCCCCCGGAACCGGTCAATCCCCCAGGACCGGTCAAACCCCCGGGATTGGTCAATCCCCCGGGACCGATCAATCCCCCGGGAGCGGTCAATCCTCCGGGACCGGTCTATCCCGTGTGACCAGTCAAACTCTCGGGTCTGGTCAATCCCCCGGGTCTGCTCAAACCTCGGGGACGGTCAAACAAGTGGGTCTGGTCCATCCCCCAGGACCGGTCAAACCCCCGGGTCTGGTAAACACCCGTGACTGGTCAAACACACGGGTCTGGTCAAACCCCTGGGACCGGTCAAACCCCCGGCACCAGTCAAACCCCTGGGACTGGCCAAACCCCCGGGACCGGCCATACCCCCAGAATCGGTAAAATACCTGGGTCTGGTCTAAGCCCTGGGTCCGATCAAACCCCCGGGACTGGTCAAACACTGGGTGGTCAGGCAAAAATCTGGCACCAGTCAAACCCCTGGGTCTGGTCAAACCCCGGGGCCAGTCAAACCCCCGGGTCTGGTCAAGCCCCCGGGACCGGTCAAACACCCGGGTCTGGTCAAATCCATTGATCTGGTCAATACCGTGGGTCTGGTCAAATCTCCGGGACCAGTCAAACCTCCAGGTCTGTTAAAACCCCTGTGACTGGTCAAACCCCAGGGACCGGTCCAACACCCGGGTCTGGTCAAACCCCCGGGACCGGTCAAACACCCGGGTCTGGTCAAACCCCCGGGTCCAGGCCAACACCCGAGTCTGGTCAAACCCCCGGGACCGGTCAAACACCTGGGTCTGGTCAAAACCCCGGGACTGATCAAACACCCGGGTCTGGTCAAACCCCCGGGACCGGTCAAACACCCGGGTCTGGTCAAATCCCTGGGACCGGGCCAACACCCCAGTCCGGTCAAACCCCAGGACTGGTCAAACACCTGGGTCTGGTAAAACCCCCGGGACCGGTCAAACACCCGGGCCTGGTCAAACCCCCGGACCGGTCAAACACCCGGGTCTGCTCAAACCCCCGGGACCGGGCCAACACCCGAGTCTGGTCAAACCCCCGGGAGCGGTCAAACACCTGGGTCTGGTCAAAACCCCGGGAGCGGTCAAACACCCGGGTCTGGTCAAACCCCCGGGACCGGTCAAACACCCGGGTCTGGTCAAACCCCCGGGAGCGGTCAAACCCCCAGGTCTGGTCAAGCCCCCGGGACCGGTCAAACACCCGGGTCTGGTCAAATAATTGGGTCTGGTCAAAACCCAGGGACCGGTCCAACACCCGGGTCTGGTCAAACCCCCGGGTCTGGTCAAACCCCAGGGACGGGTCCAACACCCGGGTCTGGTCAAACCCCCGGGATTGGTCAAACACCCGGGTCTGGTCAAAACCCAGGGACGGGTCCAACACCTGGGTCTGTTGAAATCCCTGGGACCGGGCCAACACCCAAGTCTGGTCAAACCCCCGGGACTGGTCAAACACCCGGGTCTGGTCAAACCCCCGGGACCGGTCAAACACCCAGGTCTGGTCAAACTCCCGGGAACGGGCCAACACCCGAGTCTGGTCAAACCCCCGGGACCGGTCAAACACCCGGGTCTGGTCAAAACCCTGGGAGTGGTCAAACACCCGGGTCTGGCCAAATCCCTGGGACAGGACCAACACCCGAGTATGGTCAAACCCCCGGGACTGGTTAAACACCCGGGTCTGGTCAAACCCCCGGGACCGGTCAAACACCCGGGTCTGGTCAAACCCCCGGGACCGGTCAAACCCCCGGGTCTGGTCAAACCCCCGGGACCGGTCAAACACCCGGGTCTGGTAAAAACCCCGGGAGCGGTCAAACACCCGGGTCTGGTCAAACCCCCGGGACCGGTCAAACACCCGGGTCTGGTCAAACCCCTGGGAGTGGTCAAACACCCGGGTCTGGTCAAACCCCCGGGACCGGTCAAACACCCGGGTCTGGTCAAAACCCCGGGAGCGGTCAAACACCCGGGTCTGGTCAAACCCCCGGGACTGGTCAAACACCCGGGTCTGGTCAAACCCCCGGGAGTGGTCAAACACCCGGGTCTGGTCAAACTCCCGGGACCGGTCATACAACCGGGTCTGTTCAAATCCCTGGGACTGTTCAAACCCCCAGGACTGGTCAAACACACGGGTCTGGTCAAACCCCCGGGACCGGTCAAACACCCGGGTCTGTTCAAATCCCTGGGGCTGGTCAAACCCCCAGGACTGGTCAAACACCCGGGTCTGGTCAAATCCCTGGGACCGGGCCAACACCCGAGTCTGGTCAAACCCCCGGGACCGGTCAAACACCCGGGTCCGGTCAATCCCCAGGGAGCGGTCAAACACCCGGGTCTGGTCAAACCCACGGGATTGGTCAAACGCACTGGCCTGGTCAAACCCCTGGGACCGGTCAAACCCACGGGACTGGTCAAGCACCCAGGCCTGTTCAAACCCTGGAGACCGGTCAAAGCACCCGGGTCTGTTCAAACCCACGGGACCGGTCAAACACCCTGGACTGGTCAAACCCCCGGGTCTGGTCAAACCCCCGGGACTAGACAAACGCCATCATCTGGTCAATCCCCTGGGTCCGGTCAAACCACCGGGTCTGCTCAAACTCCCGGGACCGGTCAAACCACCGGGTCCATTCAATCCACCGGGTCTGGTCAAATGCCTGGGACCGGTCAAACACCCGGGACCGGTCAACCACCTGGGTCTGGTCAAACCCCCGGAACCGGTCAAACCTCTGGGTCTGGTCAAACCCCAAGGACCGGTCAAACACCCGGGCCTGTTCAAACCACTGGGTCGTTCAAACACCCAGATCTGGTCAAACCCCCGGGACCAGTCAAACACCTAGGTCTGGTCAAATCCCCGGGACCGGTCAAAGCCCCGGGATGGGTCAAACCCCCGGGACTGGTCAAACCCCCAGGACCGGTCAAACCCCCGAGACCGGTCAAACCCCCGGGTCTGGTCAAACCCCCGGGTCTGTTCAAACCCCCGGGACCAGACAAACCCCGGGATCTCGTCAATCCCCTGGGACCGGTAAAACACCCGGGACTGGTCAAATCCCCGGGACCAGACAAACACCGAGATCTGGTCAATTCCCTGGGACCGGTCAAACACCCGGGTCTGGTCAAACCCCCGGGACAAGACAAACACGGGGATCTGGTCAATCCCCCAGGACCAGTCAAAAACTCGGGGCTGGACAAACCCCGGGGACCGATCAAACACCCGGGTCTGGTCAAACCCTCAGGACAGGTCAAACAGCCGGGTCTGGTCAAACCCTTGGGAACGTCAAACACCTGTGTCTGGTCAAACCCCCGGGACCGGGCCAACACCCGAGTCTTGTCAAACCCCCGGGACCGGTCAAACGCCCGTGTCTGGTCAAACCCCCGGGACTGGTCAAACACCCGGGTCTGGTCAAACCCCCGGGACCGGTCAAACACCCAGGTCTGGTCAAATCCCTGGGACCGGGCCAACACCCGAGTCTGGTCAAACCTCCGGGACTGGTCAAACACCCGGGTCTGGTCAAACCCCAGGGACGGTCCAACACCCAGGTCTGGTCAAAGCCCCGCGACCAGTCAAACACCCAGGCCTGTTAAAACCCCTGTGACTGGTCAAACCCCAGGGAGGGTCCAACACCCGGGTCTGGTCAAACCCCCGGGACCGGTCATACAAACGGGTCTGTTCAAATCCCTGGGGCTGGTCTAACCCCCAGGACTGGTCAAACACCCGGGTCTGGTCAAACCCCCGGGACCGGTCAAACGCCCGGGTCTGTTCAAATCCCTTGGGCTGGTCAAACCCCCAGGACTGGTCAAACACCCGGGTCTGGTCAAACCCCTGGGACCGGGCCAACACCCGAGTCTGGTCAAACCCCCGGGACCGGTCAAACTCCCGGGTCCGATCAAACCCCGGGGAGCGTTCAAACACCTGGGACCGGTCAAACCCACGGGATTGGACAAACCCCTGGGTCTGGTATAATCCCCGGAACTGGACAAACACCCTGGTCTGTTCAATCCCCCAGGACTGGTCAATCACCCGGGTCTGGTAAAACCCCCGGGACCAGGCCAACACTCGGGTCTGGTCAAACCCTTGGGACCGGCCAAACACCCGGGCCTGTTAAAACCCCTGGGACCGGTCAAACCGCCGGGAAGGTCAAGCACCTGGGTCTGGTCAAACCCCGGGGACCGGTCAAACCACTGGATCTGTTCAAACCCCTGGGACCGGTCAAACCCCCGGGATCGGTCAAACACCTGGGAACGGTCAATCCCCCGGGTCGTGTCAATCCCCCAGGACCGGTCAAACCCCCGGGATTGGTCAATCCCCCGGGACCGATCAATCCCCAGGGAGCGGTCAATCCTCCGGGACCGGTCTATCCCGTGGGACCGGTCAAACTCCCGGGACTGGTCAATCCCCCGGGTCTGCTCAAACCTCGGGGACGGTCAAACAAGTGGGTCTGGTCCATCCCCCAGGACCGGTCAAACCCCCGGGCCTGGTAAACACCCGTGACTGGTCAAACACCCGGGTCTGGTCAAACCCCTGGGACCGGTCAAACCCCCGGGACCAGTCAAACCCCTGGGACTGGCCAAACCCCTGGGACCGGCCATACCCACAGAATCGGTAAAATACCTGGGTCTGATCTAAGCCCTGGGTCCTACCAAACCCCCGGGACTGGTCAATCCCTGGGTGGTCAGGCAAAAATCTGGCACCAGTCAAACCCCTGGGTCTGGTCAAACCCCCGGGGCCAGTCAAACCCCCGGGTCTGGTCAAGCCCCCGGGACCGGTCAAACACCCGGGTCTGGTCAAATCCATTGATCTCGTCAATACCGTGGGTCTGGTCAAATCTCCGGGACCAGTCAAAACTCCAGGTCTGTTAAAACCCCTGTGACTGGTCAAACCCCAGGGGCCGGTCCAACACCCGGGTCTGGTCAAATCACCGTGACCGGTCAAACACCCGGGTCTGTTCAAATCCCTGGAACCGGGCCAACACCCGAGTCTGGTCAAACCCCCGGGACTGGTCAAACACCCAGGTCTGGTCAAACCCCTGGGACCGGTCAAACACCCGGGTCTGGTCAAACCCCCGGGACGGGTCAAACACCCGGGTCTGGTCAAACCCCCGGGACCGGGCCAACACCCGAGTCTGGTCAAACCCCCGGGACAGGTCAAACACCCGGGTCTGGTCAAATCCCTGGGACCGGGCCAACACCCCAGTCTGGTCAAACCCCGGGACTGGTCAAACACCTGGGTCTGGTCAAATCCCCGGGACCGGTCAAACACCCGGGCCTGGTCAAACCCCACGGACCGGTCAAACACCCGGGTCTGCTCAAACCCCCGGGACCGGGCCAACAACCGAGTCTGGTCAAACCCCCGGGTGCGGTCAAACACACGGGTCTGGTCAAACCCTCGGGACTGGTCCAACACCCGGGTCAGGTCAAACCCCCGGGACCGGTCAAACACCCAGGTCTGGTCAAACCCCCGGGAACGGGCCAACACCCGAGTCTGGTCAAACCCCCGGGACCGGTCAAACACCCGGGTCTTGTCAAACCCCTGGGAGCGGTCAAACACCCGCGTCTGGCCAAATCCCTGGGACAGGGCCAACACCCGAGTCTGGTCAAACCCCCGGGACTGGTCAAACACCCGGGTCTGGTCAAACCCCCGGGACCGGTCAAACACCCGGGTCTGGTCAAACCCCCGGGACCGGTCAAACACCCGGGTCTGGTCAAACCCCCGGTACCGGGCCAACACCCGAGTCTGGTCAAACCCCCGGGACCGGTCAAACACCCGGGTCTGGTCAAACCCCTGGGACCGGGCCAACACCCCAGTCTGGTCAAACCCCGGGACTGGTCAAACACCTGGGTTTGGTCAAACCCCCGGGACCGGTCAAACACCCGGGCCTGGTCAAACCCCCCGGACCGGTCAAACACCCAGGTCTGCTCAAACCCCCGGGACCGGGCCAACACCCGAGTCTGGTCAAACCCCCGGGAGCGGTCAAACACACGGGTCTGGTCAAACCCCGGGAGCGGTCAAACACCCGGGTCTGGTCAAAACCCCGGGACCGGTCAAACACCCGGGTCTGGTCAAACCCCCGGGAGCGGTCAAACCCCCGGGTCTGGTAAAGCCCCCGGGACCGGTCAAACACCCGGGTCTGGTCAAATCAATGGGTCTGGTCAAAACCCAGGGACCGGTCCAACACCTGGGTCTGGTCAAACCCCCGGGTCTGGTCAAACCCCAGGGACCGGTCCAACACCCGGGTCTGGTCAAACCCCCGGGTTGGTCAAACACCCGGGTCTGGTCAATCCCCAGGGACGTGTCCAACACCCGGGTCTGGTGAAACCCCCGGGACCGGTCAAACACCCGGGTCTGGTCAAACCGCAGGGACGTGTCCAACACCTAGGTCTGTTCAAATCCCTGGGACCGGGCCAAGACCCAAGTCTGGTCAAACCCCCGGGACTGGTCAAACACCCGGGTCTGGTCAAACCCCCGGGACCGGTCAAACACCCAGGTCTGGTCAAACCCCCGGGAACGGGCCAACACCCGAGTCTGGTCAAACCCCCGGGACCGGTCAAACACCCGGGTCTGGTCAATCCCCTGGGAGCGGTCAAACACCCGGGTCTGGCCAAATCCCTGGGACAGGGCCAACACCCGAGTCTGGTCAAACCCCCGGGACTGGTCAAACACCCGGGTCTGGTCACACCCCCGGGCCCGGTCAAACACCCGGGTCTGGTCAAACCCCCAGGAACGGTCAAACACCTGGGTCTGTTCAAACCCCCGGGACCGGTCAAACACCCGGGTCTGGTCAAAACCCCGGGAGCGGTCAAACACCCGGGTCTGGTCAAACCCCCGGGACCGGTCAAACACCCGGGTCTGGTCAAACCCCCGGGAGTGGTCAAACACCCGGGTCTGGTCAAACTCCCGGGACCGGTCATACAACCGGGTCTGTTCAAAACCCTGGGACTGGTCAAACCCCCAGGACTGGTCAAACACCCGGGTCTGGTCAAACCCCCGGGACCAGTCAAACACCCGGGTCTATTCAAATCCCTGGGGCTGGTCAAACCCACAGGACTGGTCAAACAACCGGGTCTGGTCAAATCTCTGGGACCCGGCCAACACCCGAGTCTGGTCAAACCCCCGGGACCGGTCAAACTCCCGGGTCCGGTCAATCCCCGGGAAGCAGTCAAACACCCGGGTCTGGTCAAACCCACGGGATTGGTCAAACACCTGGGTCTGTTCAAATCCCTGGGACTGGTCAAACCCCCAGGACTGGTCAAACACCCAGGTCCGGTCAATCCCCGGGGAGCGGTCAAACACCCGGGTCTGGTCAAACCCACGGGATTGGTCAAACGCACTGGTCTGGTCAAACCCCTGGGACCAGACAAACACACGGGACTGGTCAATCACCCGGGCCTGTTCAAACCCTGGAGACCGGTCAAAGCACCCGGGTCTGTTCAAACCCACGGGACCGGTCAAACACCCTGGACTGGTCAAACCCCCGGGTCTGGTCAAACCCCCGGGACCAGACAAACACCGGCATCTGGTCAATCCCCTGGGTCCGGTCAAACCACCGGGTCCTTTCAATCCACCGGGTCTGGTCAAATGCCTGGGACCGGTCAAACACCCGGTGCTGGTCAAACCCCCCAGGACCAGTCAAACACCTGGGACCGGTCAAAGCCCCGGGACCGGTCAAACACCTGGGTCTGGTCAAACCCCCGGGACCGGTCAAACCTCTGGGTCTGGTCAAACCCCAAGGACCGGTCAAACACCCGGGCCTGTTCAAACCACTGGGTCGGTCAAACACCCAGATCTGGTCAAACCCCCGGGACCGGTCAAACACCTAGGTCTGGTCAAATCCCCGGGACCGGTCAAAGCCCCGGGATTGGTCAAACCCCCGGGACTGGTCAAACCCCCAGGACCGGTCAAACCCCCGAGACCGGTCAAACCCCCTGGTCTGGTCAAACCCCCGGGTCTGTTCAAACCCCCAGGACCAGACAAACCCCAGGATCTCGTCAATCCCCTGGGACCGGTCAAAAACCCGGGACTGGTCAAATCCCCGGGACCAGACAAACACCGAGATCTGGTCAATTCCCTGGGACCGGTCAAACACCCGGGTCTGGTCAAACCCCCGGGACAAGACAAACACGGGGATCTGGTCAATCCCCCAGGACCAGTCAAAAACTCGGGGCTGGACAAACCCCGGGGACCGATCAAAAACCCGGGTCTGGTCAAACCCTCAGGACAGGTCAAACAGCCGGGTCTGGTCAAACCCTTGGGAACGTGCCAACACCCGAGTCTTGTCAAACCCCCGGGACCGGTCAAACGCCCGTGTCTGGTCAAACCCCCGGGACTGGTCAAACACCCGGGCCTGGTCAAATCCCTGGGACCGGGCCAACACCCGAGTCTGGTCAAACCCCCAGGACTGGTCAAACACCCGGGTCTGGTCAAACCCCAGGGACGGTCCAACACCCAGGTCTGGTCAAAGCCCCGGGACCAGACAAACACCCAGAACTGTTAAAACCCCTGTGACTGGTCAAACCCCAGGGAGGGTTCAACACCCGAGTCTGGTCAAACCCCCGGGACCGGTCAAACACCTGGGTCTGGTCAAACCCCCGGGACTGATCAAACACCCGGGTCTGGTCAAACACCCGGGACCGGTCAAACACCCGGGTCTGGTCAAACCCCTGGGACCGGGCCAACACCCCAGTCTGGTCAAATCCCGGGACTGGTCAAACACCTGGGTTTGGTCAAACCCCCGGGACCGGTCAAACACCCGGGCCTGGTCAAACCCCCCGGACCGGTCAAACACCCAGGTCTGCTCAAACCCCCGGGACCGGGCCAACACCCGAGTCTGGTCAAACCCCCGGGAGCGGTCAAACACACGGGTCTGGTCAAACCCCGGGAGCGGTCAAACACCCGGGTCTGGTCAAAACCCCGGTACCGGTCAAACACCCGGGTCTGGTCAAACCCCCGGGAGCGGTCAAACCCCCGGGTCTGGTCAAGCCCCCGGGACCGGTCAAACACCCGGGTCTGGTCAAATCAATGGGTCTGGTCAAAACCCAGGGACCGGTCCAACACCTGTGTCTGGTCAAACCCCCGGGTCTGGTCAAACCCCAGGGACCGGTCCAACACCCGGGTCTGGTCAAACCCCCGGGTTGGTCAAACACCCGGGTCTGGTCAATCCCCAGGGACGTGTCCAACACCCGGGTCTGGTGAAACCCCCGGGACCGGTCAAACACCCGGGTCTGGTCAAACCGCAGGGACGGGTCCAACACCTAGGTCTGTTCAAATCCCTGGGACCGGGCCAAGACCCAAGTCTGGTCAAACCCCCGGGACTGGTCAAACACCCGGGTCTGGTCAAACCCCCGGGACCGGTCAAACACCCAGGTCTGGTCAAACCCCCGGGAACGGGCCAACACCCGAGTCTGGTCAAACCCCCGGGACCGGTCAAACACCCGGGTCTGGTCAATCCCCTGGGAGCGGTCAAACACCCGGGTCTGGCCAAATCCCTGGGACAGGGCCAACACCCGAGTCTGGTCAAACCCCCGGGACTGGTCAAACACCCGGGTCTGGTCACACCCCCGGGCCCGGTCAAACACCCGGGTCTGGTCAAACCCCCAGGAACGGTCAAACACCCGGGTCTGTTCAAACCCCCGGGACCGGTCAAACACCCGGGTCTGGTCAAAACCCCGGGAGCGGTCAAACCCCGGGTCTGGTCAAACCCCCGGGACCGGTCAAACACCCGGGTCTGGTCAAACCCCCGGGAGTGGTCAAACACCCGGGTCTGGTCAAACTCCCGGGACCGGTCATACAACCGGGTCTGTTCAAAACCCTGGGACTGGTCAAACCCCCAGGGCTGGTCAAACACCCGGGTCTGGTCAAACCCCCGGGACCAGTCAAACACCCGGGTCTATTCAAATCCCTGGGGCTGGTCAAACCCACAGGACTGGTCAAACAACCGGGTCTGGTCAAATCTCTGGTACCCGGCCAACACCCGAGTCTGGTCAAACCCCCGGGACCGGTCAAACTCCCGGGTCCGGTCAATCCCCGGGAAGCGGTCAAACACCCGGGTCTGGTCAAACCCATGGGATTGGTCAAACACCTGGGTCTGTTCAAATCCCTGGGACTGGTCAAACCCCCAGGACTGGTCAAACACCCAGGTCCGGTCAATCCCCGGGGAGCGGTCAAACACCCGGGTCTGGTCAAACCCACGGGATTGGTCAAACGCACTGGTCTGGTCAAACCCCTGGGACCAGACAAACACACGGGACTGGTCAATCACCCGGGCCTGTTCAAACCCTGGAGACCGGTCAAAGCACCCGGGTCTGTTCAAACCCACGGGACCGGTCAAACACCCTGGACTGGTCAAACCCCCGGGTCTGGTCAAACCCCCGGGACCAGACAAACACCGGCATCTGGTCAATCCCCTGGGTCCGGTCAAACCACCGGGTCCTTTCAATCCACCGGGTCTGGTCAAATGCCTGGGACCGGTCAAACACCCGGTGCTGGTCAAACCCCCCAGGACCAGTCAAACACCTGGGACCGGTCAAAGCCCCGGGACCGGTCAAACACCTGGGTCTGGTCAAACCCCCGGGACCGGTCAAACCTCTGGGTCTGGTCAAACCCCAAGGACCGGTCAAACACCCGGGCCTGTTCAAACCACTGGGTCGGTCAAACACCCAGATCTGGTCAAACCCCCGGGACCGGTCAAACACCTAGGTCTGGTCAAATCCCCGGGACCGGTCAAAGCCCCGGGATTGGTCAAACCCCCGGGACTGGTCAAACCCCCAGGACCGGTCAAACCCCCGAGACCGGTCAAACCCCCTGGTCTGGTCAAACCCCCGGGTCTGTTCAAACCCCCAGGACCAGACAAACCCCAGGATCTCGTCAATCCCCTGGGACCGGTCAAAAACCCGGGACTGGTCAAATCCCCGGGACCAGACAAACACCGAGATCTGGTCAATTCCCTGGGACCGGTCAAACACCCGGGTCTGGTCAAACCCCCGGGACAAGACAAACACGGGGATCTGGTCAATCCCCCAGGACCAGTCAAAAACTCGGGGCTGGACAAACCCCGGGGACCGATCAAAAACCCGGGTCTGGTCAAACCCTCAGGACAGGTCAAACAGCCGGGTCTGGTCAAACCCTTGGGAACGTCAAACACCTGTGTCTGGTCAAACCCCCGGGACCGGGCCAACACCCGAGTCTTGTCAAACCCCCGGGACCGGTCAAACGCCCGTGTCTGGTCAAACCCCCGGGACTGGTCAAACACCCGGGCCTGGTCAAATCCCTGGGACCGGGCCAACACCCGAGTCTGGTCAAACCCCCAGGACTGGTCAAACACCCGGGTCTGGTCAAACCCCAGGGACGGTCCAACACCCAGGTCTGGTCAAAGCCCCGGGACCAGACAAATACCCAGAACTGTTAAAACCCCTGTGACTGGTCAAACCCCAGGGAGGGTTCAACACCCGGGTCTGGTCAAACCCCCAGGACCGGTCATACATCCGGGTCTGTTCAAATCCCTGGGGCTGGTCAAACCCCCAGGACTGGTCAAACACCTGGGTCTGGTCAAACCCCCGGGACCGGTCAAACACCCGGGTCTCTTCAAATCCCTTGTTCTGGTCAAACCCCCAGGACTGGTCAAACACCCGGGTCTGGTCAAACCCCTGGGACCGGGCCAACACCCGAGTCTGGTCAAACCCCCGGGACCGGTCAAACTCCCGGGTCCGGTCAAACCCCGGGGAGCGTTCAATCACCTGGGACCAGTCAAACCCACGGGATTGGACAAACCCCCGGGTCTGGTATAATCCCCGGAACTGGACAAACACCCTGGTCTGTTCAATCCCCCAAGACTGGTCAATCACCCGGGTCTGGTCAAACCCCCGGGACCAGGCCAACACCCGGGTCTGGTCAAACCCCCGGGAGCGGTCAAAAACCCGGGTCTGGTCAAATCCCTCGGACAGGGCCAACACCCGAGTCTGGTCAAAACCCCGGGACTGGTCAAACACCCGGGTCTGGTCAAACCCCCGGGACCGGTCAAACACCCGGGTCTGGTTAAACCCCCGGGACCGGTCAAACACCCGGGTCTGGTCAATCCCCCGGGACCAGGCCAACACCCGTGTCTGGTCAAACCCCCGGGACCGGTCAAACACCCGGGTCTGGTCAAAACCCTGGGAGCGGTCAAACACCCGGGTCTGGTCAAACCCCCGGGAGCGGTCAAACACCCGGGTCTAGTCAAACCCCCGGGTCCGGTCATACAACCGGGTCTGTTCAAATCCCTGGGACTGGTCAAACCCCCAGGACTGGTGAAACACCTCGGTCTGGTCAAACCCCTGGGACCGGGCCAACACCCGAGTCTGGTCAAACCCCCGGGACCGGTCAAACTCCCGGGACCGGTCAATCCCCGGGGAGCGGTCAAACACCCGGGTCTGGTCAAACCACTGGGTCGGTCAAACACCCAGATCTGGTCAAACCCCCGGGACCGGTCAAACACCTAGGTCTGGTCAAATCCCCGGGACCGGTCAAAGCCCCGGGATTGGTCAAACCCCCGGGACTGGTCAAACCCCCAGGACCGGTCAAACCCCCGAGACCGGTCAAACCCCCTGGTCTGGTCAAACCCCCGGGTCTGTTCAAACCCCCAGGACCAGACAAACCCCAGGATCTCGTCAAACCCCTGGGACCGGTCAAAAACCCGGGACTGGTCAAATCCCCGGGACCAGACAAACACCGAGATCTGGTCAATTCCCTGGGACCGGTCAAACACCCGGGTCTGGTCAAACCCCCGGGACAAGACAAACACGGGGATCTGGTCAATCCCCCAGGACCAGTCAAAAACTCGGGGCTGGACAAACCCCGGGGACCGATCAAAAACCCGGGTCTGGTCAAACCCTCAGGACAGGTCAAACAGCCGGGTCTGGTCAAACCCTTGGGAACGTCAAACACCTGTGTCTGGTCAAACCCCCGGGACCGGGCCAACACCCGAGTCTTGTCAAACCCCCGGGACCGGTCAAACACCCGTGTCTGGTCAAACCCCCGGGACTGGTCAAACACCCGGGCCTGGTCAAATCCCTGGGACCGGGCCAACACCCGAGTCTGGTCAAACCCCCAGGACTGGTCAAACACCCGGGTCTGGTCAAACCCCAGGGACGGTCCAACACCCAGGTCTGGTCAAAGCCCCGGGACCAGACAAACACCCAGAACTGTTAAAACCCCTGTGACTGGTCAAACCCCAGGGAGGGTTCAACACCCGGGTCTGGTCAAACCCCCAGGACCGGTCATACATCCGGGTCTGTTCAAATCCCTGGGGCTGGTCAAACCCCCAGGACTGGTCAAACACCTGGGTCTGGTCAAACCCCCGGGACCGGTCAAACACCCGGGTCTCTTCAAATCCCTTGTTCTGGTCAAACCCCCAGGACTGGTCAAACACCCGGGTCTGGTCAAACCCCTGGGACCGGGCCAACACCCGAGTCTGGTCAAACCCCCGGGACCGGTCAAACTCCCGGGTCCGGTCAAACCCCGGGGATCGTTCAATCACCTGGGACCAGTCAAACCCACGGGATTGGACAAACCCCCGGGTCTGGTATAATCCCCGGAACTGGACAAACACCCTGGTCTGTTCAATCCCCCAGGACTGGTCAATCACCCGGGTCTGGTCAAACCCCCGGGACCAGGCCAACACCCGGGTCTGGTCAAACCCCCGGGAGCGGTCAAACACCCGGGTCTGGTCAAATCCCTCGGACAGGGCCAACACCCGAGTCTGGTCAAAACCCCGGGACTGGTCAAACACCCGGGTCTGGTCAAACCCCCGGGACCGGTCAAACACCCGGGTCTGGTTAAACCCCCGGGACCGGTCAAACACCCGGGTCTGGTCAATCCCCCGGGACCAGGCCAACACCCGTGTCTGGTCAAACCCCCGGGACCGGTCAAACACCCGGGTCTGGTCAAAACCCCGGGAGCGGTCAAACACCCGGGTCTGGTCAAACCCCCGGGAGCGGTCAAACACCCGGGTCTAGTCAAACCCCCGGGTCCGGTCATACAACCGGGTCTGTTCAAATCCCTGGGACTGGTCAAACCCCCAGGACTGGTGAAACACCTGGGTCTGGTCAAACCCCTGGGACCAGGCCAACACCCGAGTCTGGTCAAACCCCCGGGACCGGTCAAACTCCCGGGTCCGGTCAATCCCCGGGGAGCGGTCAAACACCCGGGTCTGGTCAAACCCACGGGATTGGTCAAACACCTGGGTCTGTTCAAATCCCTGGGACTGGTCGAACCCCCAGGACTGGTCAAACACCCGGGTCCGGTCAATCCCCGGGGAGCGGTCAAACACCCGGGTCTGGTCAAACCCACGGGATTGGTCAAACGCACTGGTCTGGTCAAACCCCTGGGACCGGACAAACCCACAGGACTGGTCAAGCACCCGGGCCTGTTCAAACCCTGGAGACCGGTCAAAGCACCCGGGTCTGTCCAAACCCATGGGCCCGGTCAAACACCCTGGACTGGTCAAACCCCCGGTTCTGGTCAAACCCCCGGGACCAGACAAACACCGGCATCTGGTCAATCCCCTGGGACCGGTCAAACCACCGGGTCTGCTAAAACGCCCGGGACGGGTCAAACCACCGGGTGCATTCAATCCACCGGGTCTGGTCAAATGCCTGGGACCGGTCAAACACCCAGTGCTGGTCAAACCCCCAAGGATCAGCCAAACACCTGGGACCAGTCAAAGCCCCGGGACCGGTCAAACACCTGGGTCTGGTCAAACCCCCGGGACCGGTCAAATCCCTGGGTCTGGTCAAACCCCAAGGACCGGTCAAAAACCCGGGCCTGTTCAAACCACTGGGTCCGTCAAACATCCGGGTCTGGTCCAACCCCCGGGATCGGTCAAACACCTAGGTCTGGTCAAATCCCCGGGACCGGTCAAAGCCCCGGGATGGGTCAAACCCCCGGGACTGGTCAAACCACCAGGACAGCTCAAACCCCCGAGACCGGTCAACCCCCCTGGTCTGGTCAAACACCTGGGACTGGTCAAAACCCCGGGACCAGACAAACACCGGGATCTGGTCAATTCCCTGGGACCGGTCAAACTCCCGGGTCTGGTCAAACCCTCGGGACAGGTCAAACACCCGGGCCTGTTCAAACCCCTGGGACCGGTCAAACCGCCGGGAAGCTCAAGCACCTGGGTCTGGTCAAACCCCGAGGACCGGTCAAACCACCGGGTCTGTTCAAACCCCTGGGACCGGTCAAATCCCAAGGACCGGTCACACACTCGGGTCTGTTCAAACCCCTGGGACCTGTCAAACCCCCGGGATCGGTCAAACACCTGGGACCGGTCAATCCCCCGGGACCGGTCAATCCCCCAGGACTGGTCAAACCCCCGGGATTGGTCAATCCCCCGGGACCGATCAATCCCCGGGAGCGGTCAATCCTCCGGGACCGGTCTATCCCGCGGGACCGGTCAAACTCCCGGGTCTGGTCAATCCACCGGGTCTGCACAAATCTCGGGGACGGTCAAACAAGTGGGTCTGGTCTAACCCCCAGGACCGGTCAAACCCCCGGGTCTGGTAAACACCCGTGACCGGTCAAACACCCGGGTCTGGTCAAACCCCTGGGACCGGTCAAACCCACGGGACCAGTCAAACCCCTGGGACTGGCCAAACCCCTGGGACCGGCCATACCCCCAGAATCGGTAAAATATCTGGGTCTGGCCTAAGCCCTGGGTCCTATCAAACCCCCGGGACTGGTCAAACCCTGGGTGGTCAGGCAAAAATCTGGCACCAGTGAAACCCTTGGGTCTGGTCAAACACCCGGGGCCAGTCAAAGCCTGTGTCTGGTCAAGCCCCCGGGACCGGTCAAACACCCGGGACTAGTCAAATCCATTGATCTGGTCAATACCGTAGGTCTGGTCAAATCTCCAGGACCAGTCAAACCCCCAGGTCTGTTAAAACCCCTGTGACTGGTCAAACCCCAGGGACCGGTCCAACACCCGGGTCTGGTCAAACCACCGGGACCGGTCAAACACCCGGGTCTGTTCAAATCCCTGGGACCGGGCCAAAACCCGAGCCTGGTCAAACCCCTGGGACTGCTCAAACACCCAGGTCTGGTCAAACCCCTGGGACCGGTCAAAAACCCAGGTCTGCTCAAACCCCCGGGACGGGTCAAACCCCCGGGACCGGTCAAACACCCGGGCCTGGTCAAACCCCCCGGACCGGTCAAACACCCGGGTCTGCTCAAACCCCCGGGACCGAGCCAACACCCTAGTCTGTTCAAACCCCCGGGACCGGTCAAACACCCGGGTCTGGTCAAAACCCCGGGAGCGGTCAAACACCCGGCTCTGGTCAAACCCCCGGGACCGGTCAAACACCCGGGTCTGGTCAAACCCCCGGGAGCGGTCAAACCCCCGGGGCTGGTCAAGCCCCCGGGACCGGTCAAACACCCGGGTCTGGTCAAATCAATGGGTCTGGTCAAACCCCAGGGACCGGTCCAACACCTGGGTCTGGTCAAACCCCCGGGTCTGGTCAAACCCCAGGGACCGGTCCAACACCCGGGTCTGGTCAAACCCCCGGGATTGGTCAAACACCAGGGTCTGGTCAAACCCACGGGATTGGTCAAACGCACTGGTCTGGTCAAACCCCTGGGACCGGTCATACCCACGGGACCTGTCAAACCCCCGGGACTGTTCAAACCGCTGGGACCGGTAAAAACCCACGGGACTGGTCAAGCACCCGGGCCTGTTCAAACCCTGGAGACCAGTCAAAGCACCCGGGTCTGTTCAAACCCACGGGACCGGTCAAACACCCTGGACTGGTCAAACCCCCGGGTCTGTTCAAACCCCCATGACCAGACAAACACCGGCACCTGGTCAATCCCCTGGGACCGGTCAAACCACCAGGTCTGCTCAAACGCCAGGTACCGGTCAAACCACCGGGTCCATTCAATCCACCGGGTCTGGTCAAATGCCTGGGACCGGTCAAACACCCGGTGCTGGTCAAACCCCCCAGGACCAGTCAAACACCTGGGACCGGTCAAAGCCCCGGGACCGGTCAAACACCTGGGTCTGTTCAAACCCCCGGGACCGGTCAAACCCCTGGGTCTGGTCAAACCCCAAGGACCGGTCAAACACCCGGGCCTGTTCAAACCACTGGGTCGACCAAACACCCAGATCTGGTCAAACCCCCGGGACCGGTCAAACACCTAGGTCTGGTCAAATCCCCGGGACCGGTCAAAGCCCCGGGATGGGTCAAACCCCCGGGACTGGTCAAACCCCCAGGACCGGTCAAACCCCCGAGACCTGTCAACCCCCCTGGTCTGGTCAAACCCCCGGGTCTGTTCAAACCCCCGGGACCAGACAAACCCCGGGATCTCGTCAATCCCCTGGGACCGGTCAAACACCCGGGACTGGTCAAATCCCCGGGACCAGACAAACACCGGGATCTTGTCAATTCCCTGGGACCGGTCAAACACCCGATCTGGTCAAACCCCCGGGACAAGACAAACACGGGGATCTGGTCAATCCCCCAGGACCAGTCAAACACTCGGGGCTGGACAAACCCCAGGGACCGATCAAACACCCCGGCCTGGTCAAACCCTCAGGACAGGTCAGACAGCCGGGTCTGGTCAAACCCTTGGGACCAGTCAAACACCTGGGTCTGGTCAAACCCCCGGGACCGGGCCAACACCCGAGTCTTATCAAACCCCCGGGACCGGTCAAACGCCCGTGTCTGGTCAAACCCCCGGGACTGGTCAAACACCCGGGTCTGGTCAAACCCCCAGGCCCGGTCAAACTCCCGGGTCCGGTCAAACCCCGGGGAGCGTTCAAACACCCGGGACCGGTCAAACCCACGGGATTGGACAAACCCCCGGGTGTGGTATAATCCCTGGAACTGGACAAACACCCTGGTCTGTTCAATCCCCCAGGACTGGTCAATCACCCGGGTCTGGTCAAACCCCCGGGACCAGGCCAACACCCGGGTCTGGTCAAACCCCCGGGACCGGTAAAACCCCCGCGACTGGTCAAACCCCCGGGTCTGGTCAAATCCCCGGAACTGGACAAACACCCTGGTCTGTTCAATCCCCTGGGACTGGTCAAACACCCGGGACCGGTCAAACGCCCGGGACCGGTCAAATCCCCGGGTCTGGTCAAACCCCCGATTCTAGTCAAACCCCCGGGACTCGTCAAACACCCTGGTCTGGTCAAAACGCTGGGGCTGGTCAAACACACTGGTCTGGTCAAACCCCTGGGAGCGGTCAAACCCACGGGACCGGTCAAACCCCTGGGACTGTTCAAACCGCTGGGACCGGTCAAACCCACAGGACTGGTCAAGCTCCCGGCTCTGCTCAAACCTTGGAGGCCGGTCAAAGCCCCCGGGTCTGTTCAAATCCACGGGACCGGTCAAACACCCTGGACTGGTCAAACACCCGGGTCTGGTCAAACCCCCGGGACCAGACAAACACCGGCATCTGGTCAATCCCCTGGGACCGGTCAAACCACCGGGTCTGTTCAAACGCCTGGGACCGGTCAAACCACCGGGTCTGGTCAAACGCCTGGGACCGGTCAAACCACCGGGACCATTCAAACCACCGGGTCTGGTCAAATGCCTGGGACCGGTCAAACACCCGGGTCTGGTCAAACCCCCCAGGACCTGTCAAAGACCGGGGACCAGTCAAAGCCCCGGGACCGGTCAAACACCTGGGTCTGGTGAAACCCTCGGGACCGGTCAAACCCCTGGTCTGGTCAAACCCCAAGGACCGGTCAAACACCCGGGCCTGTTCAAACCACTGGGTCGGTCAAACATCCGGGTCTGGTCAAACCCCCGGGACCGGTCAAACACCTAGGTCTGGTCAAATCCCCGGGACCGGTCAAAGCCCCGGGATGGGTCAAACCCCCGGGACTGGTCAAACCACCAGGACCGGTCAAACCCCTGAGACCGGTCAACCCCCCTGGTCTGGTTAAACCCCCGGGTCTGGTCAAACCCCCGGGACCAGACAAACCCCGGGATCTCGTCAATCCCCTGGGACCGGTCAAACACCTGGGACTGGTCAAACCCCCGGGACCAGAAAAACACCGGGATCTGGTCAATTCCCTGTGACCGGTCAAACTCCCGGGTCTGGTCAAACCCCCGGAACAAGACAAACACCGGGATCTGGTCAATCCCACCGGAACGATCAAACATTCGGGTCTGGTCATTACCTCGGGACAGGTCAAACACTCGGGTCTGGTCAAACCCTTGGGACCGGCCAAACACCCGGGCCTGTTCAAACCCCTGGGACCGGTCAAACCGCCGGGAAGGTCAAGCACCTGGGTCTGGTCAAACCCCGGGGACCGGTCAAACACCCGGGTCTGGTCAAACCCCGAGGACCGGTCAAACCACTGGGTCTGTTCAAACCCCTGGGACCGGTCAAATCCCAAGGACCGGTCAAACACTCGGGTCTGTTCAAACCCCTGGGACCGGTCAAACCCCCGGGATCGGTCAAACACCTGGGAACGGTCAATCCCCCGGAACCGGTCAATCCCCCAGGACCGGTCAAACCCCCGGGATTGGTCAATCACCCGGGACCGATCAATCCCCCGGGAGCGGTCAATCCTCCGGGACTGGTCTATCCCGTGTGACCGGTCAAACTCTCGGGTCTGGTCAGTCCCCCGGGTCTGCTCAAACCTCGGGGACGGTCAAACAAGTGGGTCTGGTCCATCCCCCAGGACCGGTCAAACCCCCGGGTCTGGTAAACACCCGTGACCGGTCAAACACACGGGTCTGGTCAAACCCCTGGGACCGGTCAAACCCCCGGGACCAGTCAAACCCCTGGGACTGGCCAAACCCCCGGGACCGGCCATACCCCCAGAATCGGTAAAATATCTGGGTCTGGTCTAAGCCCTGGGTCCTATCAAACCCCCGGGACTGGTCAAACCCTGGGTGGTCAGGCAAAAATCTGGCACCAGTCAAACCCCTGGGTCTGGTCAAACCCCGGGGCCAGTCAAACCCCCGGGTCTGGTCAAGCCCCCGGGACCGGTCAAACACCCGGGTCTGGTCAAATCCATTGATCTGGTCAATACCGTGGGTCTGGTCAAATCTCCGGGACCAGTCAAACCTCCAGGTCTGTTAACACCCCTGTGACTGGACAAACCCCAGGGACCGGTCCAACACCCGGGTCTGGTCAAACCCCCGGGACCGGTCAAACACCCGGGTCTGGTCAAACCCCCGGGACCGGGCCAACACCCGAGTCTGGTCAAACCCCCGGGACCGGTCAAACACCTGGGTCTGGTCAAAACCCCGGGACTGATCAAACACCCGTGTCTGGTCAAACCCCCGGGACCGGTCAAACACCCGGGTCTGGTCAAATCCCTGGGACCGGGCCAACACCCCAGTCCGGTCAAACCCCGGGACTGGTCAAACACCTGGGTCTGGTCAAACCCCCGGGACCGGTCAAACACCCGGGCCTGGTCAAACCCCCCGGACCGGTCAAACACCCGGGTCTGCTCAAACCCCCGGGACCGGGCCAACACCCGAGCCTGGTCAAACCCCCGGGAGCGGTCAAACACCCGGGTCTGGTCAAAACCCCGGGAGCGGTCAAACACCCGGGTCTGGTCAAACCCCCGGGACCGGTCAAACACCCGGGTCTGGTCAAACCCCCGGGAGCGGTCAAACCCCCGGGTCTGGTCAAGCCCCCGGGACCGGTCAAACACCCGGGTCTGGTCAAATCAATGGGTCTGGTCAAAACCCAGGGACCAGTCCAACACCCGGGTCTGGTCAAACCCCCGGGATTGGTCAAACACCCGGGTCTGGTCAAACCCCAGGGAAGGCTCCAACACCAGGGTCTGGTGAAACCCCCGGGACCAGTCAAACACCCGGGTCTGGTCAAACCCCAGGGACGGGTCCAACACCTGGGTCTGTTGAAATCCCTGGGACCGGGCCAACACCCAAGTCTGGTCAAAGCCCCGGGACTGGTCAAACACCCGGGTCTGGTCAAACCCCCGGGACCGGTCAAACACCCAGGTCTGGTCAAACTCCCGGGAACGGGCCAACACCCGAGTCTGGTCAAACCCCCGGGACCGGTCAAACACCCGGGTCTGGTCAAACCCCTGGGAGCGGTCAAACACCCGGGTCTGGCCAAATCCCTGGGACAGGACCAACACCCGAGTATGGTCAAACCCCCGGGACTGGTCAAACACCCGGGTCTGGTCAAACCCCCGGGACCAGTCAAACACCCGGGTCTGGTCAAACCCCCGGGACCGGTCAAACACCCGGGTCTGGTCAAACCCCCGGGACCGGTCAGACACCCGGGTCTGGTAAAAACCCCGGGAGCGGTCAAACACCCGGGTCTGGTCAAACCCCCGGGACCGGTCAAACACCCGGGTCTGGTCAAACCCCCGGGAGTGGTCAAAAACCCGGGTCTGGTCAAACCCCCGGGACCGGTCAAACACCCGGGTCTGATCAAAACCCCGGGAGCGGTCAAACACCCGGGTCTGGTCAAACCCCCGGGACCGGTCAAACACCCGGGTCTGGTCAAACCCCCGGGAGTGGTCAAACACCCGGGTCTGGTCAAACTCCCGGGACCGGTCATACAACCGGGTCTGTTCAAATCCCTGGGACTGTTCAAACCCCCAGGACTGGTCAAACACCCGGGTCTGGTCAAACCCCCGGGACCGGTCAAACACCCAGGTCTGTTCAAATCCCTGGGGTTGGTCAAACCCCCAGGACTGGTCAAACACCCGGGTCTGGTCAAATCCCTGGGACCGGGCCAACACCCGAGTCTGGTCAAACCCCCGGGACCGGTCAAACTCCCGGGTCCGGTCAATCCCCGGGAAGCGGTCAAACACCCGGGTCTGGTCAAACCCACGGGATTGGTCAAACACCTGGGTCTGTTCAAATCCCTGGGACTGGTCAAACCCCCAGGACTGGTCAAACACCCGGGTCCGGTCAATCCCCAGGGAGCGGTCAAACACCCAGGTCTGGTCAAACCCACGGGATTGGTCAAACGCACTGGCCTGGTCAAACCCCTGGGACCGGTCAAACCCACGGGACTGGTCAAGCACCCGGGCCTGTTCAAACCCTGGAGACCGGTCAAAGCACCCGGGTCTGTTCAAACCCACGGGACCGGTCAAACACCCTGGACTGGTCAAATCCCCGGGTCTGGTCAAACCCCCGGGACTAGACAAACACCATCATCTGGTCAATCCCCTGGGTCCGGTCAAACCTCTGGGTCTGCTCAAACTCCCGGGACCGGTCAAACCACCGGGTCCATTCAATCCACCGGGTCTGGTCAAATGCCTGGGACCGGTCAAACACCCGGTGCTGGTCAAACCCCCCAGGACCAGTCAAACACCTGGGACCGGTCAAACCCCGGGACCGGTCAACCACCTGGGTCTGGTCAAACCCCCGGAACCGGTCAAACCTCTGGGTCTGGTCAAACCCCAAGGACCGGTCAAACACCCGCGCCTGTTCAAACCACTGGGTCGGTCAAAAACCCAGATCTGATCAAACCCCCGGGACGAGTCAAACACCTAGGTCTGGTCAAATCCCCGGGACCGGTCAAAGCCCCGGGATGGGTCAAACCCCCAGGACTGGTCAAACCCCCGGGACCGGTCAAACCCCCAAGACCAGTCAAACCCCCGGGTCTGGTCAAACCCCTGGGTCTGTTCAAACCCCCGGGACCAGACAAACCCCGGGATCTCGTCAATCCCCTGGGACCGGTAAAACACCCGGGACTGGTCAAATCCCCGGGACCAGACAAACACCGAGATCTGGTCAATTCCCCGGGGCCGGTCAAACACCCGGGTCTGGTCAAACCCCCGGGACAAGACAAACACGGGGATCTGGTCAAACCCCAGGACCAGTCAAAAACTCGGGGCTGGCCAAACCCCGGGGACCGATCAAACACCCGGGTCTGGTCAAACCCTCAGGACAGGTCAAACAGCCGGGTCTGGTCAAACCCTTGGGAACGTCAAACACCTGTGTCTGGTCAAACCCCCGGGACGGGGCCAACACCCGAGTCTTGTCAAATCCCCAGGACCGGTCAAACGCCCGTGTCTGGTCAAACCCCCGGGACTGGTCAAACACCCGGGTCTGGTCAAACCCCCGGGACCGGTAAAACACCCAGGTCTGGTCAAATCCCTGGGACCGGGCCAACACCCGAGTCTGGTCGAACCCCCGGGACTGGTCAAACACCCGGGTCTGGTCAAACCCCAGGGACGGTCCAACACCCAGGTCTGGTCAAAGCCCCGGTACCAGTCAAACACCCAGGCCTGTTAAAACCCCTGTGACTGGTCAAACCCCAGGGAGGGTCCAACACCCGGGTCTGGTCAAACCCCCGGGACCGGTCATACAAACGGGCCTGTTCAAATCCCTGGGGCTGGTCAAACCCCCAGGACTGGTCAAACACCCGGGTCTGGTCAAACCCCCGGGACCGGTCAAACGCCCGGGTCTGTTCAAATCCCTTGGGCTGGTCAAACCCCCAGGACTGGTCAAACACCCGGGTCTGGTCAAACCCCTGGGACCGGGCCAACACCCGAGTCTGGTCAAACCCCCGGGACCGGTCAAACTCCCGGGTCCGGTCAAACCCCGGGGAGCGTTCAAACACCCGGGACCGGTCAAACGCACGGGATTGGACAAACCCCCGGGTCTGGTATAATCCCCGGAACTGGACAAACACCCTGGTCTGTTCAATCCCCCAGGACTGGTCAATCACCCGGGTCTGGTCAAACCCCCGGGACCAGGCCAACACTCGGGTCTGGTCAAACCCTTGGGACCGGCCAAACACCCGGGCCTGTTCAAACCCCTGGGACCGGTCAAACCGCCGGGAAGGTCAAGCACCTGGGTCTGGTCAAACCCCGGGGACCGGTCAAACACCCGGGTCTGGTCAAACCCCGAGGATCGGTCAAACCACTGGATCTGTTCAAACCCCTGGGACCGGTCAAACCCCCGGGATCGGTCAAACACCTGGGAACGGTCAATCCCCCGGGACCGGTCAATCCCCCAGGACCGGTCAAACCCCCGGGATTGGTCAATCCCCCGGGACCGATCAATCCCCCGGGAGCGGTCAATCCTCCAGGACCGGTCTATCCCGTGGGACCGGTCAAACTCCCGAACTGGTCAATCCCCCGGGTCTGCTCAAACCTCGGGGACGGTCAAACAAGTGGGTCTGGTCCATCCCCCAGGACCGGTCAAACCCCCGGGCCTGGTAAACACCCGTGACTGGTCAAACACCCGGGTCTGGTCAAACCCCTGGGACCGGTCAAACCCCCGGGACCTGTCAAACCCCTGGGACTGGCCAAACCCCCGGGACCGGCCATACCCCCAGAATCGGTAAAATACCTGGGTCTGATCTAAGCCCTGGGTCCTATCAAACCCCCGGGACTGGTCAAACCCTGGGTGGTCAGGCAAAAATCTGGCACCAGTCAAACCCCTGGGTCTGGTCAAACCCCCGGGGCCAGTCAAACCCCCGGGTCTGGTCAAGCCCCCGGGACCAGTCAAACACCCGGGTCTGGTCAAATCCATTGATCTGGTCAATACCGTGGGTCTGGTCAAATCTCCGGGACCAGTCAAAACTCCAGGTCTGTGAAAACCCCTGTGACTGGTCAAACCCCAGGGACCGGTCCAACACCCGGGTCTGGTCAAACCACCGTGACCGGTCAAACACCCGGGTCTGTTCAAATCCCTGGAACCGGGCCAACACCCGAGTCTGGTCAAACCCCCGGGACTGGTCAAACACCCAGGTCTGGTCAAACCCCTGGGACCGGTCAAACACCCGGGTCTGGTCAAACCCCCGGGACGGGTCAAACACCCGGGTCTGGTCAAACCCCCGGGACCGGGCCAACACCTGAGTCTGGTCAAACACCCGGGACCGGTCAAACACCCGGGTCTGGTCAAATCACTGGGACCGGGCCAACACCCCAGTCTGGTCAAACCCCGGGACTGGTCAAACACCTGGGTCTGGTAAAACCCCCGGGACCGGTCAAACACCCGGGCCTGGTCAAACCCTCCGGACCGGTCAAACACCCGGGTCTGCTCAAACCCCCGGGACCGGGCCAACACCCGAGTCTGTTCAAACCCCCGGGAGTGGTCAAACACCCGGGTCTGGTCAAACCCCGGGAGCGGTCAAACACCCGGGTCTGGTCAAACCCCCGGGACCGTTCAAACACCCGGGTCTGGTCAAACCCCCGGGAGCGGTCAAACCCCCGGGTCTGGTCAAGGCCCCGGGACCAGTCAAACACCCGGGTCTGGTCAAATCAATGGGTCTGGTCAAACCCCAGGGACTGGTCCAACACCCGGGTCTGGTCAAACCCCCGGGATTGGTCAAACACCCGGGTCTGGTCAAACCCCAGGGACGGGTCGAACACCCGGGTCTGGTGAAACCCCCGGGACCGGTCAAACACCCGGGTCTGGTCAAACCCCAGGGACGGGTCCAACACCTGGGTCTGTTCAAATCCCTGGGACCGGGCCAACACCCAAGTCTGGTCAAACCCTCGGGACTGATCCAACACCCGGGTCAGGTCAAACCCCCGGGACCGGTCAAACACCCAGGTCTGGTCAAACCCCCGGGAACGGGCCAACACCCGAGTCTGGTCAAACCCCCGGGACCGGTCAAACACCCGGGTCTGGTCAAACCCCTGGGAGCGGTCAAACACCCGGGTCTGGCCAAATCCCTGGGACAGGGCCAACACCCGAGTCTGGTCAAACCCCCGGGACTGGTCAAACACCCGGGTCTGGTCAAAACCCCGGGAGCGGTCAAACACCCGGTTCTGGTCAAACCCCCGGGACCGGTCAAACACCCGGGTCTGGTCAAACCCCCGGGAGCGGTCAAACCCCCGGGTCTGGTCAAGCCCCCGGGACCGGTCAAACACCCGGGTCTGGTCAAATCAATGGGTCTGGTCAAAACCCAGGGACCGGTCCAACACCCGGGTCTGGTCAAACCCCAGGGACGGCTCCAACACCAGGGTCTGGTGAAACCCCCGGGACCAGTCAAACACCCGGGTCTGGTCAAACCCCAGGGACGGGTCCAACACCTGGGTCTGTTGAAATCCCTGGGACCGGGCCAACACCCAAGTCTGGTCAAACCCCCGGGACTGGTCAAACACCCGGGTCTGGTCAAACCCCCGGGACCGGTCAAACACCCAGGTCTGGTCAAACTCCCGGGTACGGGCCAACACCCGAGTCTGGTCAAACCCCCGGGACCGGTCAAACACCCGGGTCTGGTCAAACCCCTGGGAGCGGTCAAACACCCGGGTCTGGCCAAATCCCTGGGACAGGACCAACACCCGAGTATGGTCAAACCCCCGGGACTGGTCAAACACCCGGGTCTGGTCAAACCCCCGGGACCAGTCAAACACCCGGGTCTGGTCAAACCCCCGGGACCGGTCAAACACCCGGGTCTGGTCAAACCCCCGGGACCGGTCAGACACCCGGGTCTGGTAAAAACCCCGGGAGCGGTCAAACACCCGGGTCTGGTCAAACCCCCGGGACCGGTCAAACACCCGGGTCTGGTCAAACCCCCGGGAGTGGTCAAAAACCCGGGTCTGGTCAAACCCCCGGGACCGGTCAAACACCCGGGTCTGGTCAAAACCCCGGGAGCGGTCAAACACCCGGGTCTGGTCAAACCCCCGGGACCGGTCAAACACCCGGGTCTGGTCAAACCCCCGGGAGTGGTCAAACACCCGGGTCTGGTCAAACTCCCGGGACCGGTCATACAACTGGGTCTGTTCAAATCCCTGGGACTGTTCAAACCCCCAGGACTGGTCAAACACCCGGGTCTGGTCAAACCCCCGGGACCGGTCAAACACCCAGGTCTGTTCAAATCCCTGGGGTTGGTCAAACCCCCAGGACTGGTCAAACACCCGGGTCTGGTCAAATCCCTGGGACCGGGCCAACACCCGAGTCTGGTCAAACCCCTGGGACCGGTCAAACTCCCGGGTCCGGTCAATCCCCGGGAAGCGGTCAAACACCCGGGTCTGGTCAAACCCACGGGATTGGTCAAACACCTGGGTCTGTTCAAATCCCTGGGACTGGTCAAACCCCCAGGACTGGTCAAACACCCGGGTCCGGTCAATCCCCAGGGAGCGGTCAAACACCCGGGTCTGGTCAAACCCACGGGATTGGTCAAACGCACTGGCCTGGTCAAACCCCTGGGACCGGTCAAACCCACGGGACTGGTCAAGCACCCGGGCCTGTTCAAACCCACGGGACCGGTCAAACACCCTGGACTGGTCAAATCCCCGGGTCTGGTCAAACCCCCGGGACTAGACAAACACCATCATCTGGTCAATCCCCTGGGTCCGGTCAAACCACCGGGTCTGCTCAAACTCCCGGGACCGGTCAAACCACCGGGTCCATTCAATCCACCGGGTCTGGTCAAATGCCTGGGACCGGTCAAACACCCGGTGCTGGTCAAACCCCCCAGGACCAGTCAAACACCTGGGACCGGTCAAACCCCGGGACCGGTCAACCACCTGGGTCTGGTCAAACCCCCGGAACCGGTCAAACCTCTGGGTCTGGTCAAACCCCAAGGACCGGTCAAACACCCGCGCCTGTTCAAACCACTGGGTCGGTCAAACACCCAGATCTGATCAAACCCCCGGGACGAGTCAAACACCTAGGTCTGGTCAAATCCCCAGGACCGGTCAAAGCCCCGGGATGGGTCAAACCCCCAGGACTGGTCAAACCCCCAGGACCGGTCAAACCCCCGAGACCAGTCAAACCCCCGGGTCTGGTCAAACCCCTGGGTCTGTTCAAACCCCCGGGACCAGACAAACCCCGGGATCTCGTCAATCCCCTGGGACCGGTAAAACACCCGGGACTGGTCAAATCCCCGGGACCAGACAAACACCGAGATCTGGTCAATTCCCTGGGACCGGTCAAACACCCGGGTCTGGTCAAACCCCCGGGACAAGACAAACACGGGGATCTGGTCAAACCCCAGGACCAGTCAAAAACTCGGGGCTGGCCAAACCCCGGGGACCGATCAAACACCCGGGTCTGGTCAAACCCTCAGGACAGGTCAAACAGCCGGGTCTGGTCAAACCCTTGGGAACGTCAAACACCTGTGTCTGGTCAAACCCCCGGGACCGGTCAAACACCCAGGTCTGGTCAAATCCCTGGGACCGGGCCAACACCCGAGTCTGGTCAAACCCCCGGGACTGGTCAAACACCCGGGTCTGGTCAAACCCCAGGGACGGTCCAACACCCAGGTCTGGTCAAAGCCCCGGGACCAGTCAAACACCCAGGCCTGTTAAAACCCCTGTGACTGGTCAAACCCCAGGGAGGGTCCAACACCCGGGTCTGGTCAAACCCCCGGGACCGGTCATACAAACGGGCCTGTTCAAATCCCTGGGGCTGGTCAAACCCCCAGGACTGGTCAAACACCCGGGTCTGGTCAAACCCCCGGGACCGGTCAAACGCCCGGGTCTGTTCAAATCCCTTGGGCTGGTCAAACCCCCAGGACTGGTCAAACACCCGGGTCTGGTGAAACCCCTGGGACCGGGCCAACACCCGAGTCTGGTCAAACCCCCGGGACCGGTCAAACTCCCGGGTCCGGTCAAACCCCGGGGAGCGTTCAAACACCCGGGACCGGTCAAACGCACGGGATTGGACAAACCCCCGGGTCTGGTATAATCCCCGGAACTGGACAAACACCCTGGTCTGTTCAATCCCCCAGGACTGGTCAATCACCCGGGTCTGGTCAAACCCCCAGGACCAGGCCAACACTCGGGTCTGGTCAAACCCTTGGGACCGGCCAAACACCCGGGCCTGTTCAAACCCCTGGGACCGGTCAAACCGCCGGGAAGGTCAAGCACCTGGGTCTGGTCAAACCCCGGGGACCGGTCAAACACCCGGGTCTGGTCAAACCCCGAGGATCGGTCAAACCACTGGATCTGTTCAAACCCCTGGGACCGGTCAAACCCCCGGGATCGGTCAAACACCTGGGAACGGTCAATCCCCCGGGACCGGTCAATCCCCCAGGACCGGTCAAACCCCCGGGATTGGTCAATCCCCCGGGACCGATCAATCCCCCGGGAGCGGTCAATCCTCCGGGACCGGTCTATCCCGTGGGACCGGTCAAACTCCCGAACTGGTCAATCCCCCGGGTCTGCTCAAACCTCGGGGATGGTCAAACAAGTGGGTCTGGTCCATCCCCCAGGACCGGTCAAACCCCCGGGCCTGGTAAACACCCGTGACCGGTCAAACACCCGTGTCTGGTCAAACCCCTGGGACCGGTCAAACCCCCGGGACCTGTCAAACCCCTGGGACTGGCCAAACCCCCGGGACCGGCCATACCCCCAGAATCGGTAAAATACCTGGGTCTGATCTAAGCCCTGGGTCCTATCAAACCCCCGGGACTGGTCAAACCCTGGGTGGTCAGGCAAAAATCTGGCACCAGTCAAACCCCTGGGTCTGGTCAAACCCCCGGGGCCAGTCAAACCCCCGGGTCTGGTCAAGCCCCCGGGACCGGTCAAACACCCGGGTCTGGTCAAATCCAGTGATCTGGTCAATACCGTGGGTCTGGTCAAATCTCCGGGACCAGTCAAAACTCCAGGTCTGTGAAAACCCCTGTGACTGGTCAAACCCCAGGGACCGGTCCAACACCCGGGTCTGGTCAAACCACCGTGACCGGTCAAACACCCGGGTCTGTTCAAATCCCTGGAACCGGGCCAACACCCGAGTCTGGTCAAACCCCCGGGACTGGTCAAACACCCAGGTCTGGTCAAACCCCTGGGACCGGTCAAACACCCGGGTCTGGTCAAACCCCTGGGACGGGTCAAACACCCGGGTCTGGTCAAACCCCCGGGACCGGGCCAACACCTGTGTCTGGTCAAACCCCCGGGACCGGTCAAACACCCGGGTCTGGTCAAATCACTGGGACCGGGCCAACACCCCAGTCTGGTCAAATCCCGGGACTGGTCAAACACCTGGGTCTGGTAAAACCCCCGGGACCGGTCAAACACCCGGGCCTGGTCAAACCCCCCGGACCGGTCAAACACCCGGGTCTGCTCAAACCCCCGGGACCGGGCCAACACCCGAGTCTGTTCAAACCCCCGGGAGTGGTCAAACACCCGGGTCTGGTCAAACCCCGGGAGCGGTCAAACACCCGGGTCTGGTCAAACCCCCGGGACCGTTCAAACACCCGGGTCTGGTCAAACCCCCGGGAGCGGTCAAACCCCCGGGTCTGGTCAAGGCCCCGGGACCGGTCAAACACCCGGATCTGGTCAAATCAATGGGTCTGGTCAAAACCCAGGGACCGATCCAACACCCGGGTCTGGTCAAACCCACGGGTCTGGTCAAACCCCAGGGACTGGTCCAACACCCGGGTCTGGTCAAACCCCCGGGATTGGTCAAACACCCGGGTCTGGTCAAACCCCAGGGACGGGTCGAACACCCGGGTCTGGTGAAACCCCCGGGACCGGTCAAACACCCGGGTCTGGTCAAACCCCAGGGACGGGTCCAACACCTGGGTCTGTTCAAATCCCTGGGACCGGGCCAACACCCAAGTCTGGTCAAACCCTCGGGACTGATCCAACACCCGGGTCAGGTCAAACCCCCGGGACCGGTCAAACACCCAGGTCTGGTCAAACCCCCGGGAACGGGCCAACACCCGAGTCTGGTCAAACCCCCGGGACCGGTCAAACACCCGGGTCTGGTCAAACCCCTGGGAGCGGTCAAACACCCGGGTCTGGCCAAATCCCTTGGACAGGGCCAACACCCGAGTCTGGTCAAACCCCCGGGACTGGTCAAACACCCGGGTCTGGTCAAACCCCCGGGACCGGTCAAACACCCGGGTCTGGTCAAACCCCTGGGACCGGGCCAACACCCGAGTCTGGTCAAACCCCCAGGACCGGTCAAACACCCGGGTCTGGTCAAACCCCTGGGACCGGGCCAACACCCCAGTCTGGTCAAACCTCGGGACTGGTCAAACACCTGGGTTTGGTCAAACCCCCGGGACCGGTCAAACACCCGGGCCTGGTCAAACCCCCCGGACCGGTCAAACACCCGGGTCTGCTCAAACCCCCGGGACCGGGCCAACACCCGAGTCTGGTCAAACCCCCGGGAGCGGTCAAACACACGGGTCTGGTCAAACCCCGGGAGCGGTCAAACACCCGGGTCTGGTCAAACCCCCGGGACCGGTCAAACACCCGGGTCTGGTCAAACCCCCGGGACCGGTCAAACACCCGGGTCTGGTCAAACCCCTGGGACCGGGCCAACACCCCAGTCTGGTCAAACCCCGGGACTGGTCAAACACCTGGGTTTAGTCAAACCCCCGGGACCGGTCAAACACCCGGGCCTGGTCAAACCCCCCGGACCGGTCAAACACCCGGGTCTGCTCAAACCCCCAGGACCGGGCCAACACCCGAGTCTGGTCAAACCCCCGGGAGCGGTCAAACACACGGGTCTGGTCAAACCCCGGGAGCGGTCAAACACCCAGGTCTGGTCAAACCCCCGGGACCGGTCAAACACCCGGGTCTGGTCAAACCCCCGGGAGCGGTCAAACCCCCGGGTCTGGTCAAGCCCCCGGGACCAGTCAAACACCCGGGTCTGGTCAAATCAATGGGTCTGGTCAAAACCCAGGGACCGGTCCAACACCCGGGTCTGGTCAAACCCACGGGTCTGGTCAAACCCCAGGGACCGGTCCAACACCCGGGTCTCGTCAATCCCCCGGGTTGGTCAAACACCCGGGTCTGGTCAATCCCCAGGGACGGGTCCAACACCCGGGTCTGGTGAAACCCCCGCGACCGGTCAAACACCCGGGTCTGGTCAAACTGCAGGGACGGGTCCAACACCTGGGTCTGTTCAAATCCCTGGGACCGGGCCAACACCCAAGTCTGGTCAAACCCCCGGGACTGGTCAAACACCCGGGTCTGGTCAAACCCCCGGGACCGGTCAAACACCCAGGTCTGGTCAAACCCCCGGGAACGGGCCAACACCCGAGTCTGGTCAAACCCCCGGGACCGGTCAAACACCCGGGTCTGGTCAAACCCCTGGGAGCGGTCAAACACCCGGGTCTGGCCAAATCCCTGGGACAGGGCCAACACCCGAGTCTGGTCAAACCCCCGGGACTTGTCAAACACCCGGGTCTGGTCAAACCCCCGGGACCGGTCAAACACCCGGGTCTGGTCAAACCCCCGGGACCGGTCAAACACCCGGGTCTGTTCAAACCCCCGGGACAGGTCAAACACCTGGGTCTGGTCAAAACCCCGGGAGCGGTCAAACACCCGGGTCTGGTCAAACCCCCGGGACCGGTCAAACACCCGGGTCTGGTCAAACCCCCGGGAGTGGTCAAACACCCGGGTCTGGTCAAACTCCCGGGACTGGTCATACAACTGGGTCTGTTCAAAACCCTGGGACTGGTCAAACCCCCAGGACTGGTCAAACACCCGGGTCTATTCAAATCCCTGGGCTTGTCAAACCCCCAGGACTGGTCAAACAACCGGGTCTGGTCAAATCTCTGGGACCCGGCCAACACCCGAGTCTGGTCAAACCCCCGGGACTGGTCAAACTCCCGGGTCCGGTCAATCCCCGGGAAGCGGTCAAACACCTGGGTCTGGTCAAACCCACGGGATTGGTCAAACACCTGGGTCTGTTCAAATTCCTGGGACTGGTCAAACCCCCAGGACTGGTCAAACACCCAGGTCCTATCAATCCCCGGGGAGCGGTCAAACACCCGGGTCTGGTCAAACCCACGGGATTGGTCAAACGCACTGGTCTGGTCAAACCCCTGGGACCATACAAACCCACGGGACTGGTCAATCACCCGGGCCTGTTCAAACCCTGGAGACCGGTCAAAGCACCCGGGTCTGTTCAAACCCACGGGACCGGTCAAACACCCTGGACTGGTCAAACCCCCGGGTCTGGTCAAACCCCCGGGACCAGACAAACACCGGCATCTGGTCAATCCCCTGGGTCCGGTCAAACACCCGGGTCTGGTCAAACCCCCGGGAGCGGTCAAACCCCCGGGTCTGGTCAAGCCCCCGGGACCGGTCAAACACCCGGGTCTGGTCAAATCAATGGGTCTGGTCAAAACCCAGGGACCGGTCCAACACCCGGGTCTCGTCAATCCCCCGGGTTGGTCAAACACCCGGGTCTGGTCAATCCCCAGGGACGGGTCCAACACCCGGGTCTGGTGAAACCCCCGGGACCGGTCAAACACCCGGGTCTGGTCAAACCGCAGGGACGGGTCCAACACCTGGGTCTGTTCAAATCCCTGGGACCGGGCCAACACCCAAGTCTGGTCAAACCCCCGGGACTGGTCAAACACCCGGGTCTGGTCAAACCCCCGGGACCGGTCAAACACCCAGGTCTGGTCAAACCCCCGGGAACGGGCCAACACCCGAGTCTGGTCAAACCCCCGGGACCGGTCAAACACCCGGGTCTGGTCAAACCCCTGGGAGCGGTCAAACACCCGGGTCTGGCCAAATCCCTGGGACAGGGCCAACACCCGAGTCTGGTCAAACCCCCGGGACTTGTCAAACACCCGGGTCTGGTCAAACCCCCGGGACCGGTCAAACACCCGGGTCTGGTCAAACCCCCGGGACCGGTCAAACACCCGGGTCTGTTCAAACCCCCGGGACCGGTCAAACACCTGGGTCTGGTCAAAACCCCGGGAGCGGTCAAACACCCGGGTCTGGTCAAACCCCCGGGACCGGTCAAACACCCGGGTCTGGTCAAACCCCCGGGAGTGGTCAAACACCCGGGTCTGGTCAAACTCCCGGGACCGGTCATACAACTGGGTCTGTTCAAAACCCTGGGACTGGTCAAACCCCCAGGACTGGTCAAACACCCGGGTCTGGTCAAACCCCCGGGACCAGTCAAACACCCGGGTCTATTCAAATCCCTGGGCTGGTCAAACCCCCAGGACAGGTCAAACAACCGGGTCTGGTCAAATCTCTGGGACCCGGCCAACACCCGAGTCTGGTCAAACCCCCGGGACTGGTCAAACTCCCGGGTCCGGTCAATCCCCGGGAAGCGGTCAAACACCTGGGTCTGGTCAAACCCACGGGATTGGTCAAACACCTGGGTCTGTTCAAATTCCTGGGACTGGTCAAACCCCCAGGACTGGTCAAACACCCAGGTCCTATCAATCCTCGGGGAGCGGTCAAACACCCGGGTCTGGTCAAACCCACGGGATTGGTCAAACGCACTGGTCTGGTCAAACCCCTGGGACCAGACAAACCCACGGGACTGGTCAATCACCCGGGCCTGTTCAAACCCTGGAGACCGGTCAAAGCACCCGGGTCTGTTCAAACCCACGGGACCGGTCAAACACCCTGGACTGGTCAAACCCCCGGGTCTGGTCAAACCCCCGGGACCAGACAAACATCGGCATCTGGTCAATCCCCTGGGTCCGGTCAAACCACCGGGTCTGCTCAAACGCCCGGGACCGGTCAAACCACCGGGTCCATTCAATCCACCGGGTCTGGTCAAATGCCTGGGACCGGTCAAACACCCGGTGCTTGTCAAACCCCCCAGGACCGGTCAAACACCTGGGTCTGGTCAAACCCCCGGGACCGGTCAAACCTCTGGGTCTGGTCAAACCCCAAGGACCGGTCAAACACCCGGGCCTGTTCAAACCACTGGGTCGGTCAAACACCCAGATCTGGTCAAACCCCCGGGACCGGTCAAACACCTAGATCTGGTCAAATCCCCGGGACAGGTCAAAGCCCCGGGATTGGTCAAACCCCCGGGACTGGTCAAACCCCCAGGACCGGTCAAACACCCGAGACCGGTCAAACCCCCTGGTCTAGTCAAACCCCCGGGTCTGTTCAAACCACCAGGACCAGACAAACCCCAGGATCTCGTCAATCCCCTGGGACCGGTCAAAAACCCGGGACTGGTCAAATCCCCGGGACCAGACAAACACCGAGATCTGGTCAATTCCCTGGGACCGGTCAAACACCCGGGTCTGGTCAAACCCCCGGGACAAGACAAACACGGGGATCTGGTCAATCCCCCAGGACCAGTCAAAAACTCGGGGCTGGACAAACCCCAGGGACCGATCAAAAACCCGGGTGTGGTCAAACCCTCAGGACAGGTCAAACAGCCGGGTCTGGTCAAACCCTTGGGAAAGTCAAGCACCTGTGTCTGGTCAAACCCCCCGGACCGGGCCAACACCCGAGTCTTGTCAAACCCCCGGGACCGGTCAAACGCCCGTGTCTGGTCAAACCCCCGGGACTGGTCAAACACCTGGGCCTGGTCAAATCCCCGGCACCGGTCAAACACCCAGGTCTGGTCAAATCCCTGGGACCGGGCCAACACCCGAGTCTGGTCAAACCCCCGGGACTGGTCAAACACCCGGGTCTGGTCAAACCCCAGGGACGGTCCAACACCCAGGTCTGGTCAAAGCCCCGGGACCAGTCAAACACCCAGAACTGTTAAAACCCCTGTGACTGGTCAAACCCCAGGGAGGGTCCAACACCCAGGTCTGGTCAAACCCCCGGGACCGGTCATACAACCGGGTCTGTTCAAATCACTGGGGCTGGTCAAACCCCCAGGACTGGTCAAACACCTGGGTCTGGTCAAACCCCCGGGACCGGTCAAACACCCGGGTCTGTTCAAATCCCTTGGGCTGGTCAAACCCCCAGGACTGGTCAAACACCCGGGTCTGGTCAAACCCCTGGGACCGGGCCAACACCCGAGTCTGGTCAAACCCCCGGGACCGGACAAACTCCCGGATCCGGTCAAACCCCGGGGAGCGTTCAAACACCTGGGACCGGTCAAACCCACGGGATTGGACAAACCCCCGGGTCTGGTATAATCCCCGGAACTGGACAAACACCCTGGTCTGTTCAATCCCCCAGGACTGGTCAATCACCCGGGTCTGGTCAAACCCCCGGGACCAGGCCAACACCCGGGTCTGGTGAAACCCCCGGGACCGGTATAACCCCCGCGACTGGTCAAACCCCCGGGTCTGGTCAAATCCCCGGAACTGGACAAACACCCTGGTCTGTTCAATCCCCTGGGACTGGTCAAACTCCCGGGACCGGTCAAACGCCCGGGACCGGTCAAACCCCCGGGTCTGGTCAAACCCCCGATTCTAGTCAAACCCCCGGGACTCGTCAAACACCAGCATCTGGTCAATCCCCTGGGACCGGTCAAACCACCGGGTCTGGTCAAACGCCTGGGACCGGTCAAACCACCAGGTCTGGTCAAGCCCCTGGGACCGGTGAAACAACCGGGTGAGGTCAAATCCACGGGACCGGTCAAACCCCCGGGTCTGGTCAAACCCCCGGGTCTGGTCAAACCCCCGGGACTCGTCAAACACCAGCATCTGGTCAATCCCCTGGGACCGGTCAAACCACCGGGTCTGGTCAAACGCCTGGGACCGGTCAAACCACCAGGTCTGGTCAAGCCCCTGGGACCGGTGAAACAACCGGGTGAGGTCAAATCCACGGGACCGGTCAAACACCCGATTCTGGTCAAACCCCTGGGACCAGTCAAACACCCGAGTCTGGTCAAACCTCCGGGACTGGTCAAACACCCGGGTCTGGTCAAAGCCCCGGGACCAGTCAAACACCCAGGCCTGTTAAAACCCCTGTGACTGGTCAAACCCCAGGGACGGTCCAACACCCGGGTCTGGTCAAACCCCCGGGACCGGTCATACAACCGGGTCTGTTCAAATCCCTGGGACTGGTCAAACCCCCAGGACTGGTCAAACACCTGGGTCTGGTCAAACCCCCAGGACCGGTCAAACACCCGGGTCTGTTCAAAACCCTTGGGCTGGTCAAACCCCCAGGACTGGTCAGCACCCGTGTCTGGTCAACCCCCTGGGACCGTGCCAACACCCGAGTCTGATCAAACCCCCGGGACCGGTCAAACTCCCGGGTCCGGTCAATCCCCGGGGAGCAGTCAAACACTCGGGTCTGTTCAAATCCCTGGGACCAGGCCAACACCCGGGTCCGGTCAAACCCCCGGGACTGGTCAAACACCCTGGTCTGTTCAATCCCCTGGGACTGGTCAAACTCCCGGGACCGGTTAAACCCCCGGTGTATTGATTTCTTTGTGGGTTCAATGACGAGACATTTATGAAAGAGAATGTCTTTTAATCTAAAGTCTGTTCAACTCTTTATACAGCATTTACAGGAGACATCATGCTAGTGATGCATCTAGAACGAAACTGAAACTAAACTAAACTGCCTTGCTTGTCTCTGTCACATGCCCTCTGCTGGTCAGGCACAAGCAATCAATACATGCAATCATGCTGGTAAGGCATCATAATCGAACAGGCAAATACCATCTCTATTTGCTGATATCATTACATCTCCTTTTCTTAAAACAAAAGTATTTTACTTCTAACTAACAACATGTTTTCTTTGTATTAATCTGCATTTTAACTGTAACACTTAATGAACTTACATTATCATTATCATGATCAAGGTTTTTTAACCTTGCTTTGTGTGTTCGCATGAAATATGTCAATACACTAGAACTTGAAGAAAGAATAAGATAACATTACTTCCTTCTATAACAATAGTCCTTAAATTTGCTCAATGAGTCTCTCAGGAGGCTTCACATGTCTTGAGGATTTTCTGATTGATTGTCCTTGAATCTGAGTTGTTGCCTCAGTAGATGGTTTCTCAGCTGTGTGATCAGGTTGTTCAACAGTATCAGTCTCTTGACCTGCTGTGGCTGGTCCCATGAGAAGATCTCGACGATTTCTTCTCAGAACAGCACCCTCATCTGTCTGAATGGTGTATGATCTTGGTTGAACTTCACTCAGGACAGTTCCCTTCTGAGTCCATGTGTTTGTTTTATCTTTCAACCTTACTTGGTTACCAGTGTGGAGTTCAGGTAGGTTTTGTGTTCCTCTGTCATTGTAGTACTTTTGCTTTTCTTTCTGTTGTTCTTTGAACTTCCTCACTTTCTCCCCCTCTTTTGTTTTCAGGAGGTTCTCCGGGATGGGTAGGTTTGACCTTAGCCGACGTCCCATCAGGAGTTGGGCAGGTGACATACCACACTCGAGCGGCGTTGTGCGGTATACAAGCATGCTCTGGTAGAAGTCAGTTCCACTGTCTTTTGCCTTGTACATCAGTCTTTTCACTGTCTGGACCGATTTTTCCACTAGACCATTGGACTGTGGAAAGTGAGGACTTGACGTTGTGTGGACAAAGTCCCACTCTTTGGCAAAGTGTCGGAAACTTGCATTGTAAAACTGGGGTCCATTGTCTGGGAAGACCTCGCTTGCCACGCCATGTCTGGAGAATATGGCTTTCATACATGTTATCACAGCATCTGCAGTGGCAGTGTACAGTCTACAAACCTCTGGATACAGGGAGTAATAGTCTGTGACAAGTCAAACCCCCGGGACCGGTCAAACAACAGGGCCTGGTCAAACCTCTGGGACTGGTCAAACACCCGGGTCTGGTCAAACCCCCGGGACCAGACAAACACCGGCTTCTGGTCAATCCCCTGGGACCGGTCAAACCACCGGGTCTGGTCAAACCCCGGGGACCGATCAAACACCCGGGTCTGGTCAAACCCTCAGGACAGGTCAAACAGCCGGGCCTGGTCAAACCCTTGGGAACGTCAAACACCTGTGTCTGGTCAAACCCCCGGGACCGGGCCAACTCCCGAGTCTTGTCAAACCCCCGGGACCGGTCAAATGCCCGTGTCTGGTAAAACCCCCGGGATCGGTCAAACACCCAGGTCTGGTCAAATCCCTGGGAACGGGCCAACACCCGAGTCTGGTCAAACCCCCGGGACTGGTCAAACACCCGGGTCTGATCAAACCCCAGGGACGGTCCAACACCCAGTTCTGGTCAAAGCCCCGGGACCAGTCAAACACCCAGAACTGTTAAAACCCCTGTGACTGGTCAAACCCCAGGGAGGGTCCAACACCCGGGTCTGGTCAAACCCCCGGGACCGGTCATACAACCGGGTCTGTTCAAATCCCTGGGGCTGGTCAAACCCCCAGGACTGGTCAAACACCTGGGTCTGGTCAAACCCCCGGGACCGGTCAAACACCCGGGTCTGTTCAAATCCCTTGGTCTGGTCAAACCCCCAGGACTGGTCAAACACCCGGGTCTGGTCAAACCCCTGGGACCGGGCCAACACCCGAGTCTGGTCAAACCCCCGGGACCGGTCAAACTCCCGGGTCCGGTCAAACCCCGGGGAGCGTTCAAACACCCGGGATCTGTCAAACCCACGGGATTGGACAAACCCCCGGGTCTGGTATAATCCCCAGAACTGGACAAACACCCTGGTCTGTTCAAACCCCCAGGACTGGTCAATCACCCGGGTCTGGTCAAACCCCCGGGACCAGGCCAACACCCGGGTCTGGTGAAACCCCCGGGATCGGTATAACCCCCGCGACTGGTCAAACCCCTGGGTCTGGTCAAATCCCCGGAACTGGACAAACACCCTGGTCTGTTCAATCCCCTGGGACTGGTCAAACTCCCGGGACCGGTCAAACGCCCGGGACCGGTCAAACCCCCGGGTCTGGTCACACCCCCGATTCTGGTCAAACCCCCGGGACTCGTCAAACACCCTGGTCTAGTGAAAACCCTGGGGCTGGTCAGACACACTGGTCTGGTCAAACCCCTGGGAGCGGTCAAATCCACGGGACCGGTCATACCCCCGGGACTGTTCAAACCGCTGGGACCGGTCAAACCCACGGGACTGGTCAAGCTCCCGGCTCTGTTCAAACCTTGGAGACCGGTCAAAGCCCCCGGGTCTGTTCAAATCCACGGGACCGGTCAAACACCCTGGACTGGTCAAACCCCCGGGTCTGGTCAAACCCCCGGGACCAGACAAACACCGGCATCTGGTCAATCCCCTGGGACCGGTCAAACCACCGGGTCTGGTCAAACGCCTGGGACCGGTCAAACCACCGGGTCTGGTCAAGCCCCTGGGACCGGTGAAACAACCGGGTCTGGTCATAGCCCCGGGACCAGTCAAACACCCAGGCATGTTAAAACCCCTGTGACTGGTCAAACCCCAGGGACGGTCCAACACCTGGGTCGGGTCAAACCCCCGGGACCGGTCATACAACCGGGTCTGTTCAAATCCCTGGGACTGGTCAAACCCCCAGGACTGGTCAAACACCCGGGTCTGGTCAAACCCCCAGGACTGGTCAAACACCCGGGTCTGTTCAAATCCCTTGGGCTGGTCAAACCCCCAGGACTGATCAGCACCCGTGTCTGGTCAACCCCCTGGGACCGTGCCAACACCCGAGTCCGGTCAAAACCCCGGGACCGGTCAAACTCCCGGGTCCGGTCAATGCCCGGGAAGCGGTCAAACACCCGGGTCTGTTCAAATCCCTGGGACCAGGCCAACACCCGGGTCCGGTCAAACCCCCGGGACTGGTCAAACACCCTGGTCTGTTCAATCCCCTGGGACTGGTCAAACTCCCGGGACCGGTTAAACCCCCGGTGTATTGATTTCTTTGTGGGTTCAATGATGAGACATTTATGAAAGAGAATGTCTTTTAATCTAAAGTCTGTTCAACTCTTTATACAGCATTTACAGGAGACATCATGCTAGTGATGCATCTAGAACGAAACTGAAACTAAACTAAACTGCCTTGCTTGTCTCTGTCACATGCCCTCTGCTGGTCAGACACAAGCAATCAATACATGCAATCATGCTGGTAAGGCATCATAATCGAACAGGCAAATACCATCTCTATTTGCTGATATCATTACATCTCCTTTTCTTAAAACAAAAGTATTTTACTTCTAACTAACAACATGTTTTCTTTGTATTAATCTGCATTTTAACTGTAACACTTAATGAACTTACATTATCATTATCATGATCAAGGTTTTTTAACCTTGCTTTGTGTGTTCGCATGAAATATGTCAATACACTAGAACTTGAAGAAAGAATAAGATAACATTACTTCCTTCTATAACAATAGTCCTTAAATTTGCTCAATGTGTCTCTCAGGAGGCTTCACATGTCTTGAGGATTTTCTGATTGATTGTCCTTGAATCTGAGTTGTTGCCTCAGATGATGGTTTCTCAGCTGTGTGATCAGGTTGTTCACCAGTATCAGTCTCTTGACCTGCTGTGGCTGGTCCCATGAGAAGATCTCGACGATTTCTTCTCAGAACAGCACCCTCATCTGTCTGAATGGTGTATGATCTTGGATGAACTTCACTCAGGACAGTTCCCTTCTGAGTCCATGTGTTTGTTTTGTCTTCGAACCTTACTTGGTTACCAGTGTGGAGTTCAGGTAGGTTTTGTGTTCCTCTGTCATTGTAGTACTTTTGCTTTTCTTTCTGTTGTTCTTTGAACTTCCTCACTTTCTCCCCCTCTTTTGCTTTCAGGAGGTTCTCCGGGATGGGTAGGTTTGACCTTAGCCGACGTCCCATCAGGAGTTGGGCTGGTGACATACCTCACTCGAGCGGCGTTGTGCGGTATACAAGCATGCTCTGGTAGAAGTCAGTTCCACTGTCTTTTGCCTTGTACATCAGTCTTTTCACTGTCTGGACCGATTTTTCCACTAGACCATTGGACTGTGGAAAGTGAGGACTTGACGTTGTGTGGACAAAGTCCCACTCTTTGGCAAAGTGTCGGAAACTTGCATTGTAAAACTGGGGTCCATTGTCTGGGAAGACTTCGCTTGCCACACCATGTCTGGAGAATATGGCTTTCATACATGTTATCACAGCATCTGCAGTGGCAGTGTACAGTCTACAAACCTCTGGATACAGGGAGTAATAGTCTGTGACAAGTCAAACCCCCGGGACCGGTCAAACAACAGGGTCTGGTCAAACCTCCGGGACTGGTCAAACACCCGGGTCTGGTCAAAGCCCTGAGACCAGTCAAACAGCCAGGTCTGGTCAAACCCCTGGGACAGGTCAAATCCCTGGGACTGGTCAAACCCCAGAGACCAACCAAACCCCAGGGACCGATCAAACCCCAGGGACCGATCAAACCCCAGGGACCGGTCCAACACCCGGGTGTGGTCAAACCCCCGGGACCGGTCAAACACCCAGGCCTGGTCAAACCCCTGGGACTAGTCAAACCCCCAGGACTGGTCCAACACCCGGGTCTGGTCAAACCCCCGGGACAGGTCAAACACTCAGTTCCGGTCAAACCCCTGGGACTAGTCAAACCCCCAGGACTGGTCAAACACCCAGGTCTGGTCAAACCCCTGGGACTAGTCAAACCCCCAGGACTGGTCAAACACCTGGGACAGATCAAACACCCGGGGACCGGTCAAACCCCTGGGACAGATCAAACCCATGGGAATGTTCAAGCCCCCGGGACCGGTCAAACATCCGGGTCTGGTCAATCCCCCGGATCTGGTCAAAACCTGGATCTGGTCAAACCCTGGGGACCGGTCAATCCCCCGGGTCTGGTCAAACACCCGGATCTGGCCAAACCCTGGGGACCGGTCAAACACCCGGGTCTGGTCGAACCCCGAGGACCGGTCAAACCCTGGGTCTGGTCAAACCCCCGGGACCGGTCAAACTCCCAGGACTGGTCAATCCCCCGGGTCTGGACAAACCTCCGGGACTGGTCAAACACCCGTGACCGGTCAAACACCCGGGTCTGGTCAAACACCCGGGTCTGGAGAAACCCCCGGGTCTGGTCAAACCCCCAGGACTGGTTAAACCCCCCAGGACTGGTCTAACAGAAGGCAGAGAGTTGGGATAAATGGTTCATTCTCAGACTGGCAATCAGTAACTAGTGGTGTTCCGCAGGGGTCAGTGCTGGGTCCCCAACTCTTTACAATCTATATTAACGATTTGGAGGAGGGGACCGAGTGTAACATATCAAAGTTTGCAGATGATTCTAAGATGGGAGGGAAAGTAGTGAGTGAGGAGGACATAAAAAACCTGCAAGGGGACATAAACAGGCTAAGTAAGTGGGCAGAGATTTGGCAGATGGAATACAATACTGGAAAGTGTGAGGTTATGCACTTTGGCAGGAAAAATGATAGAGCAAGTTATTATCTTAATGGCAAGAGACTGGAAAGTACTGAAATACAAAGGGATCTGGGGGTCCTGGTGCACGAAACTCAAAAGGTTAGTATGCAGGTGCAGCAAGTGATTAAGAAGGCCAATGGAATGTTGGCTTTCATTGCTAGGGGGATAGAATATAAAAATAAGGAGGTATTGCTTCAGTTGTACAAGGTATTGGTGAGACCGCACCTGGAATACTGCGTACAGTTTTCGTGTCCCTACTTAAGAAAGGACATACTTGCTCTCGAGTCAGTACAAAGAAGGTTCACTCGGTTAATCCCGGGGATGAGGGGATGGACATATGAGGAGAGGTTGAGTAGATTGGGACTCTACTCATTGGAGTTCAGAAGAATGAGAGGCGATCTTATTGAAACATATAAGATTGTGAAGGGGTTGGATCGGGTGGATGCGGGGAGGATGTTCCCGATGATGGGTGAAACTAGAACTAGGGGGCATAGTCTTAGAATAAGGGGCTGCTCTTTCAAAACTGAGATGAGGAGGAACTACTTCACTCAGAGGGTGGTAGGTCCATGGAATATTCTGCCCCAAAAAGCTGTAGAAGCTACATCATTACATAAATTTAAAACAGAAATAGACAGTTTCCTAGAAGTAAAGGGAATAAAGGGTTATGGGGAGCGGGCAGGAATTTGGACATGAGTCTAGGTCCGGATCGGTCATGGCCCTATGGGTAGCCGAGCGGGCCCAGGGGCCGTGTAGCCTAATCCTGCTCCTATTTCATGTGTCTAATTCTGTTAGATTCAGGAGATGGTTCTGTGATAGTGGATTGGCAGTTAGGATCAGACCAGCCATGATCTTATTGAATGGCGGAGCAGGCTCGAGGGGCCAATTGGCCTACTCCATCTCCTATTTCTTATGTTCTTATGTTCTTATGACTGGTTAAACCCCCAGGTCTGGTCAATCCCCCGGGTCTGGTCAAACCCCCAGGACTGGTCAATCCCCCGGGTCTGGCCAACCCCCGGGACTGGTCAAACACCCGGGACCGGTCAAACCCCAGGGACTGGTCAAACACCCGGGTCAGGTCAAACCCCGGGGACTGGTCAAACACTCGGGTCTGGTGAAACACCCAGGTCTGGTCAAACACCCGGGTCTGTTCAAATCCCTGGGACCAGGCCAACACCCGGGTCCGGTCAAACCCCCGGGACTGGTCAAACACCCTTGTCTGTTCAATCCCCTGGGACTGGTCAAACTCCCGGGACCGGTTAAACCCCCGGTGTATTGATTTCTTTGTGGGTTCAATGACGAGACATTTATGAAAGAGAATGTCTTTTAATCTAAAGTCTGTTCAACTCTTTATACAGCATTTACAGGAGACATCATGCTAGTGATGCATCTAGAACGAAACTGAAACTAAACTAAACTGCCTTGCTTGTCTCTGTCACATGCCCTCTGCTGGTCAGGCACAAGCAATCAATACATGCAATCATGCTGGTAAGGCATCATAACCGAACAGGCAAATACCATCTCTATTTGCTGATATCATTACATCTCCTTTTCTTAAAACAAAAGTATTTTACTTCTAACTAACAACATGTTTTCTTTGTATTAATCTGCATTTTAACTGTAACACTTAATGAACTTACATTATCATTATCATGATCAAGGTTTTTTAACCTTGCTTTGTGTGTTCGCATGAAATATGTCAATACACTAGAAATTGAAGAAAGAATAAGATAACATTACTTCCTTCTATAACAATAGTCCTTAAATTTGCTCAATGTGTCTCTCAGGAGGCTTCACATGTCTTGAGGATTTTCTGATTGATTGTCCTTGAATCTGAGTTGTTGCCTCAGATGATGGTTTATCAGCTGTGTGATCAGGTTGTTCACCAGTATCAGTCTCTTGACCTGCTGTGGCTGGCCCCATGAGAAGATCTCGACGATTTCTTCTCAGAACAGCACCCTCATCTGTCTGAATGGTGTATGATCTTGGTTGAACTTCACTCAGGACAGTTCCCTTCTGAGTCCATGTGTTTGTTTTGTCTTTGAACCTTACTTGGTTACCAGTGTGGAGTTCAGGTAGGTTTTGTGTTCCTCTGTCATTGTAGTACTTTTGCTTTTCTTTCTGTTGTCCTTTGAACTTCCTCACTTTCTCCCCCTCTTTTGCTTTCAGGAGGTTCTCCGGGATGGGTAGGTTTGACCTTAGCCGACGTCCCATCAGGAGTTGGGCTGGTGACATACCTCACTCGAGCGGCGTTGTGCGGTATACAAGCATGCTCTGGTAGAAGTCAGTTCCACTGTCTTTTGCCTTGTACATCAGTCTTTTCACTGTCTGGACCGATTTTTCCACTAGACCATTGGACTGTGGAAAGTGAGGACTTGACGTTGTGTGGACAAAGTCCCACTCTTTGGCAAAGTGTCGGAAACTTGCATTGTAAAACTGGGGTCCATTGTCTGGGAAGACTTCGCTTGCCACACCATGTCTGGAGAATATGGCTTTCATACATGTTATCACAGCATCTGCAGTGGCAGTGTACAGTCTACAAACCTCTGGATACAGGGAGTAATAGTCTGTGACAAGTCAAACCCCCGGGACCGGTCAAACAACACGGTCTGGTCAAACCTCCGGGACTGGTCAAACACCCGGGTCTGGTCAAAGCCCTGAGACCAGTCAAACAGCCAGGTCTGGTCAAACCCCTGGGACAGGTCAAATCCCTGGGACTGGTCAAACCCCAGAGACCAACCAAACCCCAGGGACCGATCAAACCCCAGGGACCGATCAAACCCCAGGGACCGGTCCAACACCCGGGTGTGGTCAAACCCTCGGGACCGGTCAAACACCCAGGCCTGGTCAAACCCCTGGGACTAGTCAAACCCCCAGGACTGGTCCAACACCCGGGTCTGGTCAAACCCCCGGGACAGGTCAAACACTCAGGTCCGGTCAAACCCCTGGGACTAGTCAAACCCCCAGGACTGGTCAAACACCCAGGTCTGGTCAAACCCCTGGGACTAGTCAAACCCCCAGGACTGGTCAAACACCCGGGACAGATCAAACACCCGGGGACCGGTCAAACCCCTGGGACAGATCAAACCCATGGGAATGTTCAAGCCCCCGGGACCGGTCAAACATCCGGGTCTGGTCAATCCCCCGGATCTGGTCAAAACCTGGATCTGGTCAAACCCTGGGGACCGGTCAATCCCCCGGGTCTGGTCAAACACCCGGATCTGGCCAAACCCTGGGGACCGGTCAAACACCCGGGTCTGGTCAAACCCCGAGGACCGGTCAAACCCCGGGTCTGGTCAAACCCCCGGGACCGGTCAAACTCCCAGGACTGGTCAATCCCCCAGGTCTGGACAAACCTCCGGGACTGGTCAAACACCCGTGACCGGTCAAACACCCGGGTCTGGTCGAACACCCGGGTCTGGAGAAACCCCCGGGTCTGGTCAAACCCCCAGGACTGGTTAAACCCCCCAGGACTGGTCTAACAGAAGGCAGAGAGTTGGGATAAATGGTTCATTCTCAGACTGGCAATCAGTAACTAGTGGTGTTCCGCAGGGGTCAGTGCTGGGTCCCCAACTCTTTACAATCTATATTAACGATTTGGAGGAGGGGACCGAGTGTAACATATCAAAGTTTGCAGATGATTCTAAGATGGGAGGGAAAGTAGTGAGTGAGGAGGACATAAAAAACCTGCAAGGGGACATAGACAGGCTAAGTAAGTGGGCAGAGATTTGGCAGATGGAATACAATACTGGAAAGTGTGAGGTTATGCACTTTGGCAGGAAAAATCATAGAGCAAGTTATTATCTTAATGGCAAGAGACTGGAAAGTACTGAAATACAAAGGGATCTGGGGGTCCTGGTGCACGAAACTCAAAAGGTTAGTATGCAGGTGCAGCAAGTGATTAAGAAGGCCAATGGAATGTTGGCTTTCATTGCTAGGGGGATAGAATATAAAAATAAGGAGGTATTGCTTCAGTTGTACAAGGTATTGGTGAGACCGCACCTGGAATACTGCGTACAGTTTTCGTGTCCCTACTTAAGAAAGGACATACTTGCTCTCGAGTCAGTACAAAGAAGGTTCACTCGGTTAATCCCGGGGATGAGGGGATGGACATATGAGGAGAGGTTGAGTAGATTGGGACTCTACTCATTGGAGTTCAGAAGAATGAGAGGCGATCTTATTGAAACATATAAGATTGTGAAGGGGTTGGATCGGGTGGATGCGGGGAGGATGTTCCCGATGATGGGTGAAACTAGAACTAGGGGGCATAGTCTTAGAATAAGGGGCTGCTCTTTCAAAACTGAGATGAGGAGGAACTACTTCACTCAGAGGGTGGTAGGTCCATGGAATATTCTGCCCCAAAAAGCTGTAGAAGCTACATCATTACATAAATTTAAAACAGAAATAGACAGTTTCCTAGAAGTAAAGGGAATAAAGGGTTATGGGGAGCGGGCAGGAATTTGGACATGAGTCTAGGTCCGGATCGGTCATGGCCCTATGGGTAGCCGAGCGGGCCCAGGGGCCGTGTAGCCTAATCCTGCTCCTATTTCATGTGTCTAATTCTGTTAGATTCAGGAGATGGTTCTGTGATAGTGGATTGGCAGTTAGGATCAGACCAGCCATGATCTTATTGAATGGCGGAGCAGGCTCGAGGGGCCAATTGGCCTACTCCATCTCCTATTTCTTATGTTCTTATGTTCTTATGACTGGTTAAACCCCCAGGTCTGGTCAATCCCCCGGGTCTGGTCAAACCCCCAGGATTGGTCAATCCCCCGGGTCTGGCCAACCCCCGGGACTGGTCAAACACCCGGGACCAGTCAAACCCCAGGGACTGGTCAAACACCCGGGTCAGGTCAAACCCCGGGGACTGGTCAAACACTCGGGTCTGGTGAAACACCCGGGTCTGGTCAAACACCCGGGTCTGTTCAAATCCCTGGGACCAGGCCAACACCCGGGTCCGGTCAAACCCCCGGGACTGGTCAAACACCCTGGTCTGTTCAATCCCCTGGGACTGGTCAAACTCCCGGGACCGGTTAAACCCCCGGTGTATTGATTTCTTTGTGGGTTCAATGACGAGACATTTATGTAAGAGAATGTCTTTTAATCTAAAGTCTGTTCAACTCTTTATACAGCATTTACAGGAGACATCATGCTAGTGATGCATCTAGAACGAAACTGAAACTAAACTAAACTGCCTTGCTTGTCTCTGTCACATGCCCTCTGCTGGTCAGGCACAAGCAATCAATACATGCAATCATGCTGGTAAGGCATCATAATCGAACAGGCAAATACCATCTCTATTTGCTGATATCATTACATCTCCTTTTCTTAAAACAAAAGAATTTTACTTCTAACTAACAACATGTTTTCTTTGTATTAATCTGCATTTTAACTGTAACACTTAATGAACTTACATTATCATTATCATGATCAAGGTTTTTTAACCTTGCTTTGTGTGTTCGCATGAAATATGTCAATACACTAGAACTTGAAGAAAGAATAAGATAACATTACTTCCTTCTATAACAATAGTCCTTAAATTTGCTCAATGTGTCTCTCAGGAGGCTTCACATGTCTTGAGGATTTTCTGATTGATTGTCCTTGAATCTGAGTTGTTGCCTCAGATGATGGTTTCTCAGCTGTGTGATCAGGTTGTTCACCAGTATCAGTCTCTTGACCTGCTGTGGCTGGTCCCATGAGAAGATCTCGACGATTTCTTCTCAGAACAGCACCCTCATCTGTCTGAATGGTGTATGATCTTGGTTGAACTTCACTCAGGACAGTTCCCTTCTGAGTCCATGTGTTTGTTTTGTCTTTGAACCTTACTTGGTTACCAGTGTGGAGTTCAGGTAGGTTTTGTGTTCCTCTGTCATTGTAGTACTTTTGCTTTTCTTTCTGTTGTCCTTTGAACTTCCTCACTTTCTCCCCCTCTTTTGCTTTCAGGAGGTTCTCCGGGATGGGTAGGTTTGACCTTAGCCGACGTCCCATCAGGAGTTGGGCTGGTGACATACCTCACTCGAGCGGCGTTGTGCGGTATACAAGCATGCTCTGGTAGAAGTCAGTTCCACTGTCTTTTGCCTTGTACATCAGTCTTTTCACTGTCTGGACCGATTTTTCCACTAGACCATTGGACTGTGGAAAGTGAGGACTTGACGTTGTGTGGACAAAGTCCCACTCTTTGGCAAAGTGTCGGAAACTTGCATTGTAAAACTGGGGTCCATTGTCTGGGAAGACTTCGCTTGCCACACCATGTCTGGAGAATATGGCTTTCATACATGTTATCACAGCATCTGCAGTGGCAGTGTACAGTCTACAAACCTCTGGATACAGGGAGTAATAGTCTGTGACAAGTCAAACCCCCGGGACCGGTCAAACAACAGGGTCTGGTCAAACCTCCGGGACTGGTCAAACACCCGGGTCTGGTCAAAGCCCTGAGACCAGTCAAACAGCCAGGTCTGGTCAAACCCCTGGGACAGGTCAAATCCCTGGGACTGGTCAAACCCCAGAGACCAACCAAACCCCAGGGACCGATCAAACCCCAGGGACCGATCAAACCCCAGGGACCGGTCCAACACCCGGGTGTGGTCAAACCCCCGGGACCGGTCAAACACCCAGGCCTGGTCAAACCCCTGGGACTAGTCAAACCCCCAGGACTGGTCCAACACCCGGGTCTGGTCAAACCCCCGGGACAGGTCAAACACTCAGGTCCGGTCAAACCCCTGGGACTAGTCAAACCCCCAGGACTGGTCAAACACCCAGGTCTGGTCAAACCCCTGGGACTAGTCAAACCCCCAGGACTGGTCAAACACCCGGGACAGATCAAACACCCGGGGACCGGTCAAACCCCTGGGACAGATCAAACCCATGGGAATGTTCAAGCCCCCAGGACCGGTCAAACATCCGGGTCTGGTCAATTCCCCGGATCTGGTCAAAACCTGGATCTGGTCAAACCCTGGGGACCGGTCAATCCCCCGGGTCTGGTCAAACACCCGGATCTGGCCAAACCCTGGGGACCGGTCAAACACCCGGGTCTGGTCAAACCCCGAGGACCGGTCAAACCCCGGGTCTGGTCTAACCCCCGGGACCGGTCAAACTCCCAGGACTGGTCAATCCCCCAGGTCTGGACAAACCTCCGGGACTGGTCAAACACCCGTGACCGGTCAAACACCCGGGTCTGGTCAAACACCCGGGTCTGGAGAAACCCTCGGGTCTGGTCAAACCCCCAGGACTGATTAAACCCCCCAGGACTGGTCTAACAGAAGGCAGAGAGTTGGGATAAATGGTTCATTCTCAGACTGGCAATCAGTAACTAGTGGTGTTCCGCAGGGGTCAGTGCTGGGTCCCCAACTCTTTACAATCTATATTAACGATTTGGAGGAGGGGACCGAGTGTAATATATCAAAGTTTGCAGATGATTCTAAGATGGGAGGGAAAGTAGTGAGTGAGGAGGACATAAAAAACCTGCAAGGGGACATAGACAGGCTAAGTAAGTGGGCAGAGATTTGGCAGATGGAATACAATACTGGAAAGTGTGAGGTTATGCACTTTGGCAGGAAAAATCATAGAGCAAGTTATTATCTTAATGGCAAGAGACTGGAAAGTACTGAAATACAAAGGGATCTGGGGGTCCTGGTGCACGAAACTCAAAAGGTTAGTATGCAGGTGCAGCAAGTGATTAAGAAGGCCAATGGAATGTTGGCTTTCATTGCTAGGGGGATAGAATATAAAAATAAGGAGGTATTGCTTCAGTTGTACAAGGTATTGGTGAGACCGCACCTGGAATACTGCGTACAGTTTTCGTGTCCCTACTTAAGAAAGGACATACTTGCTCTCGAGTCAGTATAAAGAAGGTTCACTCGGTTAATCCCGGGGATGAGGGGATGGACATATGAGGAGAGGTTGAGTAGATTGGGACTCTACTCATTGGAGTTCAGAAGAATGAGAGGCGATCTTATTGAAACATATAAGATTGTGAAGGGGTTGGATCGGGTGGATGCGGGGAGGATGTTCCCGATGATGGGTGAAACTAGAACTAGGGGGCATAGTCTTAGAATAAGGGGCTGCTCTTTCAAAACTGAGATGAGGAGGAACTACTTCACTCAGAGGGTGGTAGGTCCATGGAATATTCTGCCCCAAAAAGCTGTAGAAGCTACATCATTACATAAATTTAAAACAGAAATAGACAGTTTCCTAGAAGTAAAGGGAATAAAGGGTTATGGGGAGCGGGCAGGAATTTGGACATGAGTCTAGGTCCGGATCGGTCATGGCCCTATGGGTAGCCGAGCGGGCCCAGGGGCCGTGTAGCCTAATCCTGCTCCTATTTCATGTGTCTAATTCTGTTAGATTCAGGAGATGGTTCTGTGATAGTGGATTGGCAGTTAGGATCAGACCAGCCATGATCTTATTGAATGGCGGAGCAGGCTCGAGGGGCCAATTGGCCTACTCCATCTCCTATTTCTTATGTTCTTATGTTCTTATGACTGGTTAAACCCCCAGGTCTGGTCAATCCCCCGGGTCTGGTCAAACCCCCAGGACTGGTCAATCCCCCGGGTCTGGCCAACCCCCGGGACTGGTCAAACACCCGGGACCGGTCAAACCCCAGGGACTGGTCAAACACCCGGGTCAGGTCAAACCCCGGGGACTGGTCAAACACTCGGGTCTGGTGAAACACCCGGGTCTGGTCAAACACCCAGGTCTGGTCAAACCCCCGTGACCGGTCAGACCCCGGGGACCGGTCAAACACCCAGGACCGGTCAAACTCCCATGTCTGGTCAACCTCTGGGTCTGGTCAAACCCCCAGGTCTGGTCAAACCCCTAGAACCGGTCAAACTCCCAGGTCTGGTCAAACCCCTGGAACCGGTCAAACTCCCAGGTCTGGTCAATCCCCCGGGTCTGGACAAACCCCCGGGACTGGTCAAGCACCCGGGACAGGTCAAACCCCAGGGACTGCTCAAACACCCGGGTCAGGTCAAACCCCGGTGACTGGTCAAACACCCGGGTCTGGTGAAACACCCGGGTCTGGTCAAACACCCAGGTCTGGTCAAACCCCCGAGACCGGTCAAACCCCGGGGACCGGTCAAACTCCCGGGACCGGTCAAACTCCCATGTCTGGTCAACCTCCGGGTCTGGTCAAACCCCCAGGTTTGGTCAAACCCCTAGAACCGGTCAAACTCCGAGGTCTGGTCAAACACCTGGAACCGGTCAAACTCCCAGGTCTGGTCAATCCCCCGGGTCTGGACAAACCCCCGGGACTGGTCAAACACCCGGGACCGGTCAAACCCCAGGGACTGGTCAAACACCCGGGTCAGGTCAAACCCCGGGGACTGGTCAAACACCCGGGTCTGATGAAACACCCGGGTCTGGTCAAACACCCAGGTCTGGTCAAACCCCCAAGACCGGTCAAACCCTGGGGACCGGCCAAACACCCGGGACCGGTCAAACTCCCATGTCTGGTCAACCTCCGGGTCTGGTCAAACCCCCAGGTCTGGTCAAACCCCTAGAACCGGTCAAACTCCCAGGTCTGGTCAAACCCCTGGAACCGGTCAAACTCCCAGGTCTGGTCAATCCCCCGGGTCTGGACACACCCCCGGGACTGGTCAAACACCCGGGACCGGTGAAACCCCAGGGACTGGTCAAATGCCTGGGTCAGGTCAAACCACAGGGACTGGTCAAACACCCGGGTCTGGTTAAACACCCGGGTCTGGTCAAACACCCAGGTCTGGTCAAACCCCCGAGACCGGTCAAACCCCGGGGGCCGGTCAAACACCCGGGACCTGTCAAACTCCCATGTCTGGTCAACCTTCGGGTCTGGTCGAACTCCCAGATCTGGTCAAACCCCTGGAACCGGTCAAACTCCCAGGTCTGGTCAGACCCCTGGAACCGGTCAAACTCCCAGGTCTGGTCAAACTCCCGGGTCTGGTCAATACCCTGGGCCTGGTCAAACTCCCGGGTCTGGTCAAACACCCGGGACTGGTCAAACGCCTGGGACCGTTCAAACCCCTGGGACCGGTCAAACCCCCGGGAATAGCCAAACCCCCGGGACTGGTCAAACACCCGGGACCGGTCAAACACCTGGGACCGGTCAAATACCCGGGAACGGTCAAACCCCCATGACCGGAAATATACCCGGGTCTGGTCAAATCCCCAGGACCGGTGAAACACCCGGGTCTGGTCAATCCCCCAGGACCGATCAAACACCTATGTCTGGTCAAACCCCAAGGACCGTTTAAACACCCGGGTCTGGTCAAACCCCCAGGACCGTGCCAACACCCGAGTCTGGTCAAACCCCCGGGACCGGTCAAACACCTGGGTCTGGTCAAACCCCCGGGACTGATCAAACACCCGGGTCTGGTCAAACACCCGGGACCGGTCAAACACCCGGGTCTGGTCAAATCCCTGGGACCGGGCCAACACCCCAGTCTGGTCAACCCCCGGGACTGGTCAAACACCTGGGTCTGGTAAAACCCCCGGGACCGGTCAAACACCCAGGCCTGGGCAAACACCCCGGACCGGTCAAACACCCGGGTCTGCTAAAACCGCCGGGACCGGGCCAACACCCGGGTCTGGTCAAACCCCCGGGAGCGGTCAAACCCCCGGGTCTGGTCAAGCCCCCGGGGCCGGTCAAACTCCCGGGTCTGGTCAAATCAATGGGTCTGGTCAAAACCCATGGACCGGTCCAACACCCGGGTCTGGTCAAACCCCCGGGACTGATCAAACACCCGGGTCTGGTCAAACCCCTGGGACCGGTCAAACACCCGGGTCTGGTCAAATCCCTGGGACCGGGCCAACACCCCAGTCTGGTCAAACCACGGGACTGGTCAAACACCTGGGTCTGGTCAAACCCCCGGGAGCGGTCAAACACCCGGGTCTGGTCAAAACCCCGGGAGCGGTCAAACACCCAGGTCTGGTCAAACCCCCGGGACCGGTCAAACACCCGGGTCTGGTCAAACCCCCGGGAGCGGTCAAACCCCCGGGTCTGGTCAAGCCCCCGGGACCTGTCAAACACCCGGGTCTGGTCAGATCAATGGGTCTGGTCAAAACCCAGGGACCGGTCCAACACCCGGGTCTGGTCAAACACCCGGGTCTGGTCAAGCCCCAGGGTCCGGTCCAACACCCGGGTCTGGTCAAACCCCCGGGATTGGTCAAACACCCGGGTCTGGTCAAACCCCAGGGACGGGTCCAACACCCGGGTCTGGTGAAACCCCCGGGACCGGTCAAACACCCGGGCCTGGTCAAACCCCAGGGACGGATCCAACACCTGGGTCTGTTCAAATCCCTGGGACCGGGCCAACACCCAAGTCTGGTCAAACCCCCGGGACTGGTCAAACACCCTGGTCTGGTCAAACCCCCGGGACCGGTCAAACACCCAGGTCTGGTCAAACCCCCGGGAACGGGCCAACACCCGAGTCTGGTCAAACCCCCGGGACCGGTCAAAAACCCGGGTCTGGTCAAACCCCTGGGAGTGGTCAAACACCCAGGTCTAGCCAAATCCCTGGGACAGGGCCAACACCCGAGTCTGGTCAAACCCCCGGGACTGGTCAAACACTCGGGTCTGGTCAAACCCCCGGGACCGCTCAAACACCCGGGTCTTGTCAAACCCCCGGGACCGGTCAAACACCCGGGTCTGGTCAAACCCCCAGGACCGGTCAAACACCCGGGTCTGGTCAAAACCCCGGGAGCGGTCAAACACCCGGGTCTGGTCAAACCCCCGGGACCGGTCAAACACCCGGGTCTGGTCAAACCCCCGGGAGTGGTCAAACACCCGGGTCTGGTCAAACTACCGGGACCGGTCATACAACCGGGTCTGTTCAAATCCCTGGGGCTGGTCAAACCCCCAGGACTGGTCAAACACCCGGGTCTGGTCAAACCCCCGGGACCGGTCAAACACCCGTGTCTGTTCAAATCCCTGGGGCTGGTCAAACCCCCAGGACTGGTCAAACACCCGGGTCTGGTCAAATCCCTGGGACCGCGCCAACACCCGAGTCTGGTCAAACCCCCGGGACCGGTCAAACTCCCGGGTCCGGTCAATCCCCGGGAAGCGGTCAAACACCCGGGTCTGGTCAAACCCACGGGATTGGTCAAACATCTGGGTCTGTTCAAATCCCTGGGACTGGTCAAACCCCCAGGACTGGTCAAACACCCGGGTCCGGTCAATCCCCGGGGAGCGGACAAACACCCGAGTCTGGTCAAACCCACGGGATTGGTCAAACGCACTGGTCTGGTCAAACCCCTTGGACCGGTCAAACCCACAGGACTGGTCAAGCACCCGGGGCTGTTCAAACCCTGGAGACCAGTCAAAGCACCCGGGTCTGTTCAAACCTACGGGACCGGTCAATCACCCTGGACTGGTCAAACCCCCGGGTCTGGTCAAACCCCCGGGACCAGACAAACACCGGCATCTGGTCAATCCCCTGGGTCCGTTCAAACCACCGTGTCTGCTCAAACGCCCGGGACCGGTCAAACCACCGGGTCCATTCAATCCACCGGGTCTGGTCAAATGCCTGGGACCGGTCAAACACCCGGTGCTGGTCAAACCACCCAGGACCAGTCAAACACCTGGGACCGGTCAAAGCCCCGGGACCGGTCAAACACCTGGTTCTGGTCAAACCCCCGGGACCGGTCAAACCTCTGTGTCTGGTCAAACCCCAAGGACCGGTCAAGCACCCGGGCCTGTTCAAACCACTGGGTCGGTCAAACACCCAGATCTGGTCAAACCCCCGGGACCGGTCAAACACCTAGGTCTGGTCAAATCCCCGGGACCGGTCAAAGCCCCGGGATGGGTCAAAACCCCGCGCCTGGTCAAACCCCCAGGACCGGTCAAACCCCCGAGACTGGTCAAAACCCCTGGTCTGGTCAAACCCCCGGGTCTGTTTAAACCCCCGGGACCAGACAAACCCCGGGATCTCGTCAATCCCCTGGGACCGGTCAAACACCCGGGACTGGTCAAATCCCCGCGACCAGACAAACACCGGGATCTGGTCAATTCCCTGGGACCGGTCAAACACCCGGGTCTGGTCAAACCCCCGGGACAAGACAAACACGGGGATCTGGTCAATCCCCCAGGACCAGTCAAAAACTCCTGGCTGGACAAACCCCGGGGACCGATCAAACACCCGGGTCTGGTCAAACCCTCAGGACAGGTCAAACAGCCGGCTCTGGTCAAACCCTTGGGAACGTCAAACATCTGTGTCTGGTCAAACCCCCGGGACCGGGCCAACATCCGAGTCTTGTCAAACCCCCGGGACAGGTCAAACGCCCGTGTCTGGTCAAACCCCCGGGACTGGTCAAACACCCGGGTCTGGTCAAACCCCCGGGACCGGTCAAACACCCGGGTCTGGTCAAACCCCTGGGAGTGGTCAAACACCCGGGTCTAGCCAAATCCCTGGGACAGGGCCAACACCCGAGTCTGGTCAAACCCCCGGGACTGGTCAAACACCCGGGTCTGGTCAAACCCCCGGGACCGGTCAAACACCCGGGTCTGGTCAAACCCCCGGGACCGGTCAAACACCCGGGTCTGGTCAAACCCCCAGGACCGGTCAAACACCCGGGTCTGGTCAAAACCCCGGGAGCGGTCAAACACCCGGGTCTGGTCAAACCCCCGGGACCGGTCAAACACCCGGGTCTGGTCAAACCCCCGGGAGTGGTCAAACACCCGGGTCTGGTCAAACTACCGGGACCGGTCATACAACCGGGTCTGTTCAAATCCCTGGGGCTGGTCAAACCCCCAGGACTGGTCAAACACCCGGGTCTGGTCAAACCCCCGGGACCGGTCAAACACCCGTGTCTGTTCAAATCCCTGGGGCTGGTCAAACCCCCAGGACTGGTCAAACACCCGGGTCTGGTCAAATCCCTGGGACCGCGCCAACACCCGAGTCTGGTCAAACCCCCGGGACCGGTCAAACTCCCGGGTCCGGTCAATCCCCGGGAAGCGGTCAAACACCCGGGTCTGGTCAAACCCACGGGATTGGTCAAACATCTGGGTCTGTTCAAATCCCTGGGACTGGTCAAACCCCCAGGACTGGTCAAACACCCGGGTCCGGTCAATCCCCGGGGAGCGGACAAACACCCGAGTCTGGTCAAACCCACGGGATTGGTCAAACGCACTGGTCTGGTCAAACCCCTTGGACCGGTCAAACCCACAGGACTGGTCAAGCACCCGGGGCTGTTCAAACCCTGGAGACCGGTCAAAGCACCCGGGTCTGTTCAAACCCACGGGACCGGTCAATCACCCTGGACTGGTCAAACCCCCGGGTCTGGTCAAACCCCCGGGACCAGACAAACACCGGCATCTGGTCAATCCCCTGGGTCCGTTCAAACCACCGTGTCTGCTCAAACGCCCGGGACCGGTCAAACCACCGGGTCCATTCAATCCACCGGGTCTGGTCAAATGCCTGGGACCGGTCAAACACCCGGTGCTGGTCAAACCACCCAGGACCAGTCAAACACCTGGGACCGGTCAAAGCCCCGGGACCGGTCAAACACCTGGTTCTGGTCAAACCCCCGGGACCGGTCAAACCTCTGTGTCCGGTCAAACCCCAAGGACCGGTCAAACACCCGGGCCTGTTCAAACCACTGGGTCGGTCAAACACCCAGATCTGGTCAAACCCCCGGGACCGGTCAAACACCTAGGTCTGGTCAAATCCCCGGGACCGGTCAAAGCCCCGGGATGGGTCAAAACCCCGCGCCTGGTCAAACCCCCAGGACCGGTCAAACCCCCGAGACTGGTCAAAACCCCTGGTCTGGTCAAACCCCCGGGTCTGTTTAAACCCCCGGGACCAGACAAACCCCGGGATCTCGTCAATCCCCTGGGACCGGTCAAACACCCGGGACTGGTCAAATCCCCGCGACCAGACAAACACCGGGATCTGGTCAATTCCCTGGGACCGGTCAAACACCCGGGTCTGGTCAAACCCCCGGGACAAGACAAACACGGGGATCTGGTCAATCCCCCAGGACCAGTCAAAAACTCCTGGCTGGACAAACCCCGGGGACCGATCAAACACCCGGGTCTGGTCAAACCCTCAGGACAGGTCAAACAGCCGGCTCTGGTCAAACCCTTGGGAACGTCAAACATCTGTGTCTGGTCAAACCCCCGGGACCGGGCCAACATCCGAGTCTTGTCAAACCCCCGGGACAGCTCAAACGCCCGTGTCTGGTCAAACCCCCGGGACTGGTCAAACACCCGGGTCTGGTCAAACCCCCGGGACCGGTCAAACACCCAGGTCTGGTCAAATCCCTGGGACCGGGCCAACACCCGAGTCTGGTCAAACCCCCGGGACTGATCAAACACCCGGGTCTGGTCAAACCCCAGGGACGGTCCAACACCCAGGTCTGGTCAAAGCCCCGGGACCAGTCAAACACCCAGAACTGTTAAAACCCCTGTGACTGGTCAAACCCCAGGGACGGTCCAACACCCGGGTCTGGTCAAACCCCCGGGACCGGTCATACAACCGGGTCTGTTCAAATCACTGGGGCTGGTCAAACCCCCAGGACTGGTCAAACACCTGGGTCTGGTCAAACCCCCGGGACCGGTCAAACACCCGGGTCTGTTCAAATCCCTTGGGCTGGTCAAACCCCCAGGACTGGTTAAACACCCGGGTCTGGTCAAACCCCTGGGACCGGGCCAACACCCGAGTCTGGTCAAACCTCCGGGACCGGTCAAACTCCCGGGTCCGGTCAAACCCCGGGGAGCATTCAAACACCCGGGACCGGTCAATCCCACGGGATTGGACAAACCGCCGGGTCTGGTATAATCCCCGGAACTGGACAAACACCCTGGTCTGTTCAACCCCCAGGACTGGTCAATCACCCGGGTCTGGTCAAACCCCCGGGACCAGGCCAACACCCGGGTCTGGTGAAACCCCTGGGACCGGTAAAACCCCCGCGACTGGTCAAACCCCCGGGTCTGGTCAAATCCCCGGAACTGGACAAACACCCTGGTCTGTTCAATCCCCCGGGACTGGTCAAACTCCCGGGACCGGTCAAGCGCCCGGGACCGGTCAAACCCCCGGGTCTGGTCAAACCCCCGGGTCTGGTCAAATCCCCGGAACTGGACAAACACCCTGGTCTGTTCAATCCCCTGGGACTGTTCAAACTCCCGGGACCGGTCAATCACCCGGGACTGGTCAAATCCCCGGGACCAGACAAACACCGAGATCTGGTCAATTCCCTGGGACCGGTCAAACACCCGGGTCTGGTCAAACCCCCGGGACAAGACAAACACGGGGATCTGGTCAATCCCCCAGGACCAGTCAAAAACTCGGGGCTGGACAAACCCCGGGGACCGATCAAACACCCGGGTCTGGTCAAACCCTCAGGACAGGTCAAACAGCCAGGTCTGGTCAAACCCTTGGGAACGTCAAACACCTGTGTCTGGTCAAACCCCCGGGACCGGGCCAACACCCGAGTCTTGTCAAACCCCCGGGACCGGTCAAACGCCCGTGTCTGGTCAAACCCCCGGGACTGGTCAAACACCCGGGTCTGGTCAAACCCCTGGGACCGGTCAAACACCCAGGTCTGGTCAAATCCCTGGGATCGTGCCAACACCCGAGTCTGGTCAAACCCCCGGGACTGGTCAAACACCCGGGTCTGGTCAAACACCCGGGACCGGTCAAACACCCGGGTCTGGTCAAACCCCCGGGACCGGTCAAACACCCGGGTCTGGTCAAACCCCCAGGACCGGTCAAACACCCGGGTCTGGTCAAAACCCCGGGAGCGGTCAAACACCCGGGTCTGGTCAAACCCCCGGGACCGGTCAAACACCTGGGTCTGGTCAAACCCCCGGGAGTGGTCAAACACCCGGGTCTGGTCAAACTACCGGGACCGGTCATACAACCGGGTCTGTTCAAATCCCTGGTGCTGGTCAAACCCCCAGGACTGGTCAAACACCCGGGTCTGGTCAAACCCCCGGGACCGGTCAAACACCCATGTCTGTTCAAATCCCTGGGGCTGGTCAAATCCCCAGGACTGGTCAAACACCCGGGTCTGGTCAAATCCCTGGGACCGGGCCAACACCCGAGTCTGGTCAAACCCCCGGGACCGGTCAAACTCCCGGGTCCAGTCAATCCCCGGGAAGCGGTCAAACACCCGGGTCTGGTCAAACCCACGGGATTGGTCAAACATCTGGGTCTGTTCAAATCCCTGGGACTGGTCAAACCCCCAGGACTGGTCAAACACCCGGGTCCGGTCAATCCCCGGGGAGCGGACAAACACCCGGGTCTGGTCAAACACACGGGATTGGTCAAACGCACTGGTCTGGTCAAACCCCTGGGACCGGTCAAACCCACAGGACTGGTCAAGCACCCGGGGCTGTTCAAACCCTGGAGACCGGTCAAAGCACCCGGGTCTGTTCAAACCCACGGGACCGGTCAATCACCCTGGACTGGTCAAACCCCCGGGTCTGGTCAAACCCCCGGGACCAGACAAACACCGGCATCTGGTCAATCCCCTGGGTCCGGTCAAACCACCGTGTCTGCTCAAACGCCCGGGACCGGTCAAACCACCGGGTCCATTCAATCCACCGGGTCTGGTCAAATGCCTGGGACCGGTCAAACACCCGGTGCTGGTCAAACCACCCAGGACCAGTCAAACACCTGGGACCGGTCAAAGCCCCGGGACCGGTCAAACACCTGGGTCTGGTCAAACCCCCGGGACCGGTCAAACCTCTGTGTCTGGTCAAACCCCAAGGACCGGTCAAACACCCGGGCCTGTTCAAACCACTGGGTCGGTCAAACACCCAGATCTGGTCAAACCCCCGGGACCGGTCAAACACCTAGGTCTGGTCAAATCCCCGGGACCGGTCAAAGCCCCGGGATGGGTCAAACCCCCGTGCCTGGTCAAACCCCCAGGACCGGTCAAACCCCCGAGACTGGTCAAAACCCCTGGTCTGGTCAAACCCCCGGGTCTGTTTAAACACCCGGGACCAGACAAACACCGGGATCTCGTCAATCCCCTGGGACCGGTCAAACACTCGGGACTGGTCAAATCCCCGGGACCAGACAAACACCGGGATCTGGTCAATTCCCTGGGACCGGTCAAACACCCGGGTCTGGTCAAACCCCCGGGACAAGACAAACACGGGGATCTGGTCAAACCCCCAGGACCGGTCAAACACCCGGGTCTGGTCAAAACCCCGGGAGCGGTCAAACACCCGGGTCTGGTCAAACCCCCGGGACCGGTCAAACACCTGGGTCTGGTCAAACCCCCGGGAGTGGTCAAACACCCGGGTCTGGTCAAACTACCGGGACCGGTCATACAACCGGGTCTGTTCAAATCCCTGGGGCTGGTCAAACCCCCAGGACTGGTCAAACACCCGGGTCTGGTCAAACCCCCGGGACCGGTCAAACACCCATGTCTGTTCAAATCCCTGGGGCTGGTCAAATCCCCAGGACTGGTCAAACACCCGGGTCTGGTCAAATCCCTGGGACCGGGCCAACACCCGAGTCTGGTCAAACCCCCGGGACCGGTCAAACTCCCGGGTCCAGTCAATCCCCGGGAAGCGGTCAAACACCCGGGTCTGGTCAAACCCACGGGATTGGTCAAACATCTGGGTCTGTTCAAATCCCTGGGACTGGTCAAACCCCCAGGACTGGTCAAACACCCGGGTCCGGTCAATCCCCGGGGAGCGGACAAACACCCGGGTCTGGTCAAACACACGGGATTGGTCAAACGCACTGGTCTGGTCAAACCCCTGGGACCGGTCAAACCCACAGGACTGGTCAAGCACCCGGGGCTGTTCAAACCCTGGAGACCGGTCAAAGCACCCGGGTCTGTTCAAACCCACGGGACCGGTCAATCACCCTGGACTGGTCAAACCCCCGGGTCTGGTCAAACCCCCGGGACCAGACAAACACCGGCATCTGGTCAATCCCCTGGGTCCGGTCAAACCACCGTGTCTGCTCAAACGCCCGGGACCGGTCAAACCACCGGGTCCATTCAATCCACCGGGTCTGGTCAAATGCCTGGGACCGGTCAAACACCCGGTGCTGGTCAAACCACCCAGGACCAGTCAAACACCTGGGACCGGTCAAAGCCCCGGGACCGGTCAAACACCTGGGTCTGGTCAAACCCCCGGGACCGGTCAAACCTCTGTGTCTGGTCAAACCCCAAGGACCGGTCAAACACCCGGGCCTGTTCAAACCACTGGGTCGGTCAAACACCCAGATCTGGTCAAACCCCCGGGACCGGTCAAACACCTAGGTCTGGTCAAATCCCCGGGACCGGTCAAAGCCCCGGGATGGGTCAAACCCCCGTGCCTGGTCAAACCCCCAGGACCGGTCAAACCCCCGAGACTGGTCAAAACCCCTGGTCTGGTCAAACCCCCGGGTCTGTTTAAACACCCGGGACCAGACAAACACCGGGATCTCGTCAATCCCCTGGGACCGGTCAAACACTCGGGACTGGTCAAATCCCCGGGACCAGACAAACACCGGGATCTGGTCAATTCCCTGGGACCGGTCAAACACCCGGGTCTGGTCAAACCCCCGGGACAAGACAAACACGGGGATCTGGTCAATCCCCCAGGAACAGTCAAAAACTCGGGGCTGGACAAACCCCGGGGACCGATCAAACACCCGGGTCTGGTCAAACCCTCAGGACAGGTCAAACAGCCGGGTCTGGTCAAACCCTTGGGAACGTCAAACATCTGTGTCTGGTCAAACCCCCGGGACCGGGCCAACATCCGAGTCTTGTCAAACCCCCGGGACAGGTCAAACGCCCGTGTCTGGTCAAACCCCCGGGACTGGTCAAACACCCGGGTCTGGTCAAACCCCCGGGACCGGTCAAACACCCAGGTCTGGTCAAATCCCTGGGACCGGGCCAACACCCGAGTCTGGTCAAACCCCCGGGACTGATCAAACACCCGGGTCTGGTCAAACCCCAGGGACGGTTCAACACCCAGGTCTGGTCAAAGCCCCGGGACCAGTCAAACACCCAGAACTGTTAAAAGCCCTGTGACTGGTCAAACCCCAGGGACGGTCCAACACCCGGGTCTGGTCAAACCCCCGGGACCGGTCATACAACCGGGTCTGTTCAAATCCCTGTGGCTGGTCAAACCCCCAGGACTGGTCAAACACCTGGGTTTGGTCAAACCCCCGGGACCAGTCAAACACCCGGGTCTGTTCAAATCCCTTGGGCTGGTCAAACCCCCAGGACTGGTCAAACACCCGGGTCTGGTCAAACCCCTGGGACCGGGCCAACACCTGAGTCTGGTCAAACCTCCGGGACCGGTCAAACTCCTGGGTCCGGTCAAACCCCGGGGAGCGTTCAAACACCCGGGACCGGTCAAACCCACGGGATTGGACAAACCACCGGGTCTGGTATAATCCCCGGAACTGGACAAACACCCTGGTCTGTTCAACCCCCAGGACTGGTCAATCACCCGGTTCTGGTCAAACCCCCGGGACCCGGCCAACACCCGGGTCTGGTGAAAGCCCCGGGACCGGTAAAACCCCCGCGACTGGTCAAACCCCCGGGTCTGATCAAATCCCCGGAACTGGACAAACACCCTGGTCTGTTCAATCCCCTGGGACTGGTCAAACTCCCGGGACAGGTCAAGCGCCCGGGACCGGTCAAACCCCCGGGTCTGGTCAAACCCCCGGGTCTGGTCAAATCCCCGGAACTGGACAAACACCCTGGTCTGTTCAATCCCCTGGGACTGGTCAAACTCCCGGGACCGGTCAAACACCCGGGACTGGTCAAATCCCCGGGACCAGACAAACACCGAGATCTGGTCAATTCCCTGGGACCGGTCAAACACCCGGGTCTGGTCAAACCCTCGGGACAAGACAAACACGGGGATCTGGTCAATCCCCCAGGACCAGTCAAAAACTCGGGGCTGGACAAACCCCGGGGACCGATCAAACACCCGGGTCTGGTCAAACCCTCAGGACAGGTCAAACAGCCGGGTCTGATCAAACCCTTGGGAACGTCAAACACCTGTGTCTGGTCAAACCCCCGGGACCGGGCCAACACCCGAGTCTTGTCAAACCCCCGGGACCGGTCAAACGCACGTGTCTGGTCAAACCCCCGGGACTGGTCAAAAACCCGGGTCTGGTCAAACCCCTGGGACCGGTCAAACATCCAGGTCTGGTCAAATCCCTGGGACCGGGCCAACACCCGAGTCTGGTCAAACCCCCGGGACTGGTCAAACACCCGAGTCTGGTCAAACCCCAGGGACGGTCCAACACCCAGGTCTGGTCAAAGCCCCGGGACCAGTCAAAAACCCAGGCCTTTTAAAACCCCTGTGACTGGTCAAACCCCAGGGAGTGTCCAACACCTGGGTCTGGTCAAACCCCCGGGACTGGTCATACAACCGGGTCTGCTCAAATCCCTGGGGCTGGTCAAATCCCCAGGACTGGTCAAACACCCGGGTCTGGTCAAACACCCGGGTCTGGTCAAACCCCCGGGACCGGTCAAACACCCGGGTCTGTTCAAATCCCTTGGGCTGGTCAAACCCCCAGGACTGGTCAAACACCCGGGTCTGGTCAAACCCCTGGGACCGGGCCAACACCCGAGTCTGGTCAAATCCCCGGGACCGGTCAAACTCCCGGGTCCGGTCAAACCCCGGGGAGCGTTCAAACACCTGGGACAGGTCAAACCCACGGGATTGGACAAACCCCCGGTTCTGGTATAATCACCGGAACTGGACAAACACCCTGGTCTGTTCAATCCCCCAGGACTGGTCAATCACCCGGGTCTGGTCAAACCCCCAGGACCAGGCCAACACCCGGGTCTGGTCAAACCCCCAGGACCGGTCAAACCCCCGCGACTGGTCAAACCCCCGGGTCTGTTCAAATCCCCGGAACTGGACAAACACCCTGGTCTGTTCAAAACCCTGGGGCTGGTCAAACACATTGGTCTGGTCAAACCCCCGGGACTGTTCAAACCGCTGGGACCGGTCAAACCCACAGGACTGGTCAAGTTCCTGGCTCTGTTCAAACCCTGGAGACCGGTCAAAGCCCCCGGGTCTGTTCAAATCCACGGGACCGGTCAAACACCCTGGACTGGTCAAACCACCGGGTCTGGTCAAACCCCCGGGACCAGACAAACACCGGCATCTGGTCAATCCCCTGGGACCGGTCAAACCACCGGGTCTAGTCAAACGCCTGGGACTAGTCAAACCACCGGGTCTGGTCAATCCCCTGGGACCGGTCAAACACCCGGGACTGGTCAAATCCCCAGGACCAGACAAACACCAGGATCTGGTCAATTCCCTGGGACCGGTCAAACACCCGGGTCTGGTCAAACCCCTGGGACAAGACAAACACGGGGATCTGGTCAATACCCCAGGACCAGTCAAAAACTCGGGGCTGGACAAACCCCGGGGACCGATCAAACACCCGGGTCTGGTCAAACCCTCAGGACAGGTCAAACAGCCGGGTCTGGTCAAACCCTTGGGAACGTCAAACACCTGTGTCTGGTCAAACCTCCGGGACCGGGCCAACTCCCGACTCTTGTCAAACCCCCGGGACTGGTCAAATGCCCATGTCTGGTCAAACCCCCGGGACCGGTCAAACACCCAGGTCTGGTCAAATCCCTGGGACCGGGCCAACACCCGAGTCTGGTCAAACCCCCGGGACTGGTCAAACACCCGGGTCTGGTCAAACCCCAGGGACGGTCCAACACCCAGGACTGGTCAAAGCACCGGGACCAGTCAAACACCCAGAACTGCTAAAACCCCTGTGACTGGTCAAACCCCAGGGAGGGTCCAACACCCGGGTCTGGTCAAACCCCCGGGACCAGTCATACAACCGGGTCTGTTCAAATCCCTGGGGCTGGTCAAACCCCCAGGACTGGTCAAACACCTGGGTCTGGTCAAACCCCCGGGACCGGTCAAACACCCGGGTCTGTTCAAATCCCTTGGGCTGGTCAAACCCCCAGGACTGGTCAAACACCCGGGTCTGGTCAAACCCCTGGGACCGGGCCAACACCCGAGTCTGGTCAAACCCCCGGGACCGGTCAAAATCCCGGGTCCGGTCAAACCCCGGGGAGCGTTCAAACACCTGGGACCAGTCAAACCCACGGGATTGGACAAACCCCCGGGTCTGGTATAATCCCCGGAACTGGACAAACACCCTGGTCTGTTCAATCCCCCAGGACTGGTCAATCACCCGGGTCTGGTCAAACCCCCAGGACCAGGCCAACACCCGGGTCTGGTGAAACCCCCGGGACCGGTATAACCCCCGCGACTTGTCAAACCCCCGGGTCTGGTCAAATCCCCGGAACTGGACAAACACCCTGGTCTGTTCAATCCCCTGGGACTGGTCAAACTCCCGGGACCGGTCAAACACCCGGGACCGCTCAAACCCCCGGGTCTGGTCAAACCCCCGATTCTGGTCAATCCCCCGGAACTCGTCAAACACCCTGGTCTAGTCAAAACCCTGGGAGCGGTCAAATCCACGGGACCGGTCAAATCCCCGGGACTGTTCAAACCGCTGGGACCGGTCAAACCCATGGGACTGGTCAAGCTCCCGGCTCTGTTCAAACTCTGGAGACCGGTCAAAGCCCCCGGGTCTGTTCAAATCCACGGGACCAGTCAAGCACCCTGGACTGGTCAAACCCCCAGGTCTGGTCAAACCCCCGGGACCAGACAAACACCGGCATCTGGTCAATCCCCTGGGACCGGTCAAACCACCGGGTCTGATCAAACGCCTGGGACCGGTCAAACCACCGGGTGTGGTCAAGCCCCTGGGACCGGTGAAACAACCGGGTCAGGTCAAATCCCCGGGACCGGTCAAACACCTGGATTTGGTCAATCCACCGGGACCGGCCAAACAGCCGATTCTGGTCAAACCCCTGGGACCAGTCAAACACCCGAGTCTGGTCAAACCTCCGGGACTGGTCAAACAGCCGGGTCTGGTCAAAGCCCCGGGACCAGTCAAACACCCAGGCCTGTTAAAACCCCTGTGACTGGTCAAACCCCAGGGACGGTCCAACACCCAGGTCGGGTCAAACCCCCGGGACCGGTCATAAAACCGGGTCTGTTCAAATCCCTGGGACTGGTCAAACCCCAAGGACTGGTCAAACACCCGGGTCTGGTCAAACCCCCAGGACCGGTCAAACACCCGGGTCTGTTCAAATCCCTTGGGCTGGTCAAACCCCCAGGACTGGTCAGCACCCATGTCTGGTCAACCCCCTGGGACCGTGCCAACACCCGAGTCTGGTCAAACCCCCGGGACCGGCCAAACTCCCGGGTCCGGTCAATCCCCGGGGAGCGGTCAAACACCCGGGTCTGTTCAAATCCCTGGGACCAGGCCAACACCCGGGTCCGGTCAAACCCCCGGGACTGGTCAAACACCCTGGTCTGTTCAATCCCCTGGGACTGGTCAAACTCCCGGGACCGGTTAAACCCCCGGTGTATTGATTTCTTTGTGGGTTCAATGACGAGACATTTATGAAAGAGAATGTCTTTTAATCTAAAGTCTGTTCAACTCTTTATACAGCATTTACAGGAGACATCATGCTAGTGATGCATCTAGAACGAAACTGAAACTAAACTAAACTGCCTTGCTTGTCTCTGTCACATGCCCTCTGCTGGTCAGGGACAAGCAATCAATACATGCAATCATGCTGGTAAGGCATCATAATCGAACAGGCAAATACCATCTCTATTTGCTGATATCATTACATCTCCTTTTCTTAAAACAAAAGTATTTTACTTCTAACTAACAACATGTTTTCTTTGTATTAATCTGCATTTTAACTGTAACACTTAATGAACTTACATTATCATTATCATGATCAAGGTTTTTTAACCTTGCTTTGTGTGTTCGCATGAAATATGTCAATACACTAGAACTTGAAGAAAGAATAAGATAACATTACTTCCTTCTATAACAATAGTCCTTAAATTTGCTCAATGAGTCTCTCAGGAGGCTTCACATGTCTTGAGGATTTTCTGATTGATTGTCCTTGAATCTGAGTTGTTGCCTCAGATGATGGTTTCTCAGCTGTGTGATCAGGTTGTTCAACATTATCAGTCTCTTGACCTGCTGTGGCTGGTCCCATGAGAAGATCTCGACGATTTCTTCTCAGAACAGCACCCTCATCTGTCTGAATGGTGTATGATCTTGGTTGAACTTCACTCAGGACAGTTCCCTTCTGAGTCCATGTGTTTGTTTTGTCTTTGAACCTTACTTGGTTACCAGTGTAGAGTTCAGGTAGGTTTTGTGTTCCTCTGTCATTGTAGTACTTTTGCTTTTCTTTCTGTTGTTCTTTGAACTTCCTCACTTTCTCCCCCTCTTTTGTTTTCAGGAGGTTCTCCGGGATGGGTAGGTTTGACCTTAGCCGACGTCCCATCAGGAGTTGGGCTGGTGACATACCACACTCGAGCGGCGTTGTGCGGTATACAAGCATGCTCTGGTAGAAGTCAGTTCCACTGTCTCTTGCCTTGTACATCAGTCTTTTCACTGTCTGGACCGATTTTTCCACTAGACCATTGGACTGTGGAAAGTGAGGACTTGACGTTGTGTGGACAAAGTCCCACTCTTTGGCAAAGTGTCGGAAACTTGCATTGTAAAACTGGGGTCCATTGTCTGGGAAGACCTCGCTTGCCACGCCATGTCTGGAGAATATGGCTTTCATACATGTTATCACAGCATCTGCAGTGGCAGTGTACAGTCTACAAACCTCTGGATACAGGGAGTAATAGTCTGTGACAAGTCAAACCCCCGGGACCGGTCAAACAACAGGGTCTGGTCAAACCTCCGGGACTGTTCAAACACCCGGGTCTGGTCAAAGCCCCGAGACCAGTCAAACAGCCAGGTCTGGTCAAACCCCTGGGACAGGTCAAATCCCTGGGACTGGTCAAACCCCAGGGACCAATCAAACCCCAGGGACCGATCAAACCCCAGGGACCGATCAAACCCCAGGGACCGGTCCAACACCCTGGTGTGGTCAAACCCCCGGGACCGGTCAAACACCCAGGTCTGGTCAAACCCCTGGGACTAGTCAAACCCCCAGGACTGGTCCAACACCCGGGCCTGGTCAAACCCCCGGGACAGGTCAAACACTCAGGTCTGGTCAAACCCCTGGGACTAGTCAAACCCCCAGGACTGGTCAAACACCCAGGTCTGGTCAAACCCCTGGGACTAGTCAAACCCCCAGGACTGGTCAAACACCCGGGACAGATCAAACACCCGGGGACCGGTCAAACCCCTGGGACAGATCAAACCCATGGGAATGTTCAAGCCCCCGGGAGCGGTCAAACATCCGGGTCTGGTCAATCCCCTGGATCTGGACAAAACCTGGATCTGGTCAAACCCTGGGGACTGGTCAATCCCCCGGGTCTGGTCAAAAACCCGGATCTGGCCAAACCCTGGGGACCGGTCAAACACGCGGGTCTGGTCAAACCCCGAGGACCGGTCAAAACCCCGGGTCTGGTCAAACCCCCGGGACCGGTCAAACTCCCAGGACTGGTCAATCCCCCGGGTCTGGACAAACCACTGGGACTGGTCAAACACCCGGGACCGGTCAAACACCCGGGTCTGGTCAAACACCCGGGTCTGGACAAACCCCCAGGACTGGTTAAACCCCCCAGGACTGGTCTAACAGAAGGCAGAGAGTTGGGATAAATGGTTCATTCTCAGACTGGCAATCAGTAACTAGTGGTGTTCCGCAGGGGTCAGTGCTGGGTCCCCAACTCTTTACAATCTATATTAACGATTTGGAGGAGGGGACCGAGTGTAACATATCAAAGTTTGCAGATGATTCTAAGATGGGAGGGAAAGTAGTGAGTGAGGAGGACATAAAAAACCTGCAAGGGGACATAGACAGACTAAGTAAGTGGGCAGAGATTTGGCAGATGGAATACAATACTGGAAAGTGTGAGGTTATGCACTTTGGCAGGAAAAATCGTAGAGCAAGTTATTATCTTAATGGCAAGAAATTGAAAGTACTGAAGTACAAAGGGATCTGGGGGTCCTGGTGCACGAAACTCAAAAGGTTAGTATGCAGGTGCAGCAAGTGATTAAGAAGGCCAATGGAATGTTGGCTTTCATTGCTAGGGGGATAGAATATAAAAATAAGGAGGTATTGCTTCAGTTGTACAAGGTATTGGTGAGACCACACCTGGAATACTGCGTACAGTTTTCGTGTCCCTACTTAAGAAAGGACATACTTGCTCTCGAGTCAGTACAAAGAAGGTTCACTCGGTTAATCCCGGGGATGAGGGGATGGACATATGAGGAGAGGTTGAGTAGATTGGGACTCGACTCATTGGAGTTCAGAAGAATGAGAGGCGATCTTATTGAAACATATAAGATTGTGAAGGGGTTGGATCGGGTGGATGCGGGGAGGATGTTCCCGATGATGGGTGAAACTAGAACTAGGGGGCATGGTCTTAGAATAAGGGGCTGCTCTTTCAAAACTGAGATGAGGAGGAACTACTTCACTCAGAGGGTGGTAGGTCCATGGAATATTCTGCCCCAAAAAGCTGTAGAAGCTACATCATTACATAAATTTAAAACAGAAATAGACAGTTTCCTAGAAGTAAAGGGAATAAAGGGTTATGGGGAGCGGGCAGGAATTTGGACATGAGTCTAGGTCCGGATCGGTCATGGCCCTATGGGTAGCGGAGCGGGCCCAGGGGCCATGTAGCCTGATCCTGCTCCTATTTCGTGTGTCTAATTCTGTTAGATTCAGGAGATGGTTCTGTGATAGTGGATTGGCAGTTAGGATCAGATCAGCCATGATCTTATTGAATGGCGGAGCAGGCTCGAGGGGCCAATTGGCCTACTCCTGCTCCTATTTCTTATGTTCTTATGTTCTTATGTTCTTATGACTGGTTAAACCCCCAGGTCTGGTCAATCCCCCGGGTCTGGTCAAAACCCCAGGACTGGTCAATCCCCCGGGTCTGGACAAACCCCCGGGACTGGTCAAACACCCGGGACCGGTCAAACCCCAGGGACTGGTCAAACACCCGGGTCAGGTCAAACCCCGGGGACTGGTCAAACACTCGGGTCTGGTGAAACACCCGGTCTGGTCAAACACCCAGGTCTGGTCAAACCCCTGAGACCGGTCAAACCCCGGGGACCGGTCAAACACCCGGGACCGGTCAAACTCCCATGTCTGGTCAACCTCCGGGTCTGGTCAAACCCCCAGGTCTGGTCAAACCCCTAGAACCGGTCAAACACCCAGGTCTGGTCAAACCCCTGGAACCGGTCAAACTCCCAGGTCTGGTCAATCCCCCTGGTCTGGACAAACCCCCGGCACTGGTCAAGCACCCGGGACCAGTCAAACCCCAGGGACTGGTCAAACACCCGGGTCAGGTCAAACCCCGGGGACTGGTCAAACACCCGGGTCTGGTGAAACACCCGGGTCTGGTCAAACACCCAGGTCTGGTCAAACCCCCGAGACCGGTCAAACCCCGGGGACTGGTCAAACTCCCGGGACCAGTCAAACTCCCATGTCTGGTCAACCTCCGGGTCTGGTCAAACCCCCAGGTTTGGACAAACCCCTAGAACCGATCAAACTCCCAGGTCTGGTCAAACCCCTGGAACCGGTCAAACTCCCAGGTCTGGTCAATCCCCCGGGTCTGGACAAACCCCCGGGACTGGTCAAACACCCGGGACCGGTCAAACCCCAGGGACTGGTCAAACACCCGGGTCAGGTCAAACCCCGGGGACTGGTCAAACACCCGGGTCTGGTGAAACACCCGGGTCTGGTCAAACACCCAGGTCTGGTCAAACCCCCGAGACCGGTCAAACCCCGGGGGCCGGTCAAACACCCGGGACCGGTCAAACTCCCATGTCTGGTCAACCTTCGGGTCTGGTCAAACCCCCAGGTCTGGTCAAACCCCTGGAACCGGTCAAACTCCCAGGTCTGGTCAAACCCCTGGAACCGGTCAAACTCCCAGGTCTGGTCAAACTCCCGGGTCTGGTCAATACCCTGGGTCTGGTCAAACTCCCGGGTCTGGTCAAACACCCGGGACTGGTCAAAACCCTGGGACCGGTCAAACCCCTGGGACCGGTCAGACCCCCGGGTACAGCCAAACCCCCGGGACTTGTCAAACACCCGAGACCGGTCAAACACCTGGGACCGGTCAAATACCCGGGAATGGTCAAACCCCCATGACCGGACAAATACCCGGGTCTGGTCAAATCCCCAGGACCGGTGAAACACCCGGGTCTGGTCAATCCCCCAGGACCGGTCAAACCCCTATGTCTGGTCAAACCCCAAGGAGCGGTCAAACGCCCAGGCCTGTTCAAACCCCTGGGACCGGTCAAACACTCGGGTCTGGTCAAACCCCGAGGACTGGTCAAAACCTCGGGTCTGGTCAAACCTGTGGGGCTTGTCAAACCTCTTGGACTCTTCAAACACCCGGGTCTGGTCAAAACCCCGGGACCGGTCAAACACCCGGGTCAGGTCAAACCCCAGGGACTGGTCAAACACCCGGGTCTGGTCAAACCCCGGGGACTGGTCAAACACCCGGGTCTGGTGAAACACCCAGGTCTGGTCAAACCCTCAGGACCGGTCAAACCCCCAGGACCGGTCAAACCCCCGAGACTGGTCAAACACCCGGGTCTGGTCAATCCCCCAGGGCCAGTCATACACCCGGGGCTGGATAAACCCCGGAGACCGGTCAAAACACCAGGTCTGGTCAAACCCCTGGAACCGGTCAAACTCCCAGGCCTGGTCAATCCCCCGGGTCTGGTCAAACACCCGGGTCTGGTCAAACTCCCGGGTCTGGTCAAACTCCCAGGAACAGCCAAAACCCCGGGACTGGTCAAACACCCAGGACCGGGCAAACACCCGTGACCGGACAAATACCCGGGACCGATCAAACCCCCATGACCGGACAAAAACCCGGGTCTGGTCAATCCCCTGGGACCGGTCAGACACCCGGGACTGTTCAAAGCCCCGGGACTGGTCAAACCCCCGGGTCTGGTCAAACCCCCAGGACCGGTCAAACACCCGGGTCTGGTCAATCCCCCAGGACCGGTCAAACCCCTATGTCTGGTCAAACCCCAAGGACCGGTCAAACGCCCAGGCCTGTTCAAACCGCTGGGATCGGTCAAACTCTCGGGTCTGGTCAAACCACAAGGACTGGTCAAACCCCCGGGTCTGGTCAGACCTGTGGGGCTTGTCAAACCCCCGGGACCGGTCAAACCCCCGGGTCCGGTAAAACCCCCAGGATCGGTCAACCCCCCGGGCCTGGTCAAACCTGTGGGTCTGGTAAATTCCCCTGGACACGTCAAACCCCCGATTCAGGTCAATCCCGCGGGTTGGTCAAACACCCGGGACCGGTCAAACACCTGGGTCTGGTCAAACCCCCGGGCATGTTCAAACCCCTGGGACCGGTAAAACACCTGGGTCTGGTCAAATCCCCGGGGCCAGTCAAACCCCCGGGATGGGTTAAATCCCCGGGACTGGTCAAACCCCCGAGACCGGACAAACTCCTGGGTCTGGTCAATCCCCCGGGTCTGGTAAAACTCCCGGGTCTGGTCAAAGCCCTGGGACTGGTCAAACACCCGGGACAGGTCAAACCCCCGGATCTGGTAAAACCCCCAGGACTGGTCAAACCACCGATTCTGGTAAAATGCCCGGGACCCGTCAAACCCCCGTGTCTGGTCACACCCCATGGACCGGTCAAATGCCCGGGTCTCGTCAAAGCCCCAGGACCGGTCAAACCCCAGTGTCTGGTCAAACCCCCATGACAGGTCAAACCCCGTGTCTGGTCAAACACCCGGGACCGGACAAACACCGGGGTCTGGTCAATCACCTGGGACCGGTCAAACCCCCGGGATTGGTCAAACCCTCAGGACTGGTCAAACACCCGGGGCCGGACAAACTCCCAGAACCGGTCAAACCACCGGGTCTGGTCAAACCACCGGGTCTGGTCAAAACCCTGTGACCGGTCAAACCCCTGGGACCGGTCAAACCCCTGGGTCTGGTCAAACCCCAAGGACCGGTAAAACACCCGGGCCTGTTCAAACCACTGGGTCGGTCAAAAACCCGGGTCTGGTCAAACCCCCGGGACCGGTCAAACACCTAGGTCTGGTCAAATCCCCGGGACCGGTCAAAGCCCCGGGATGGGTCAAACCCCCGGGACTGGTCAAACCCCCAGGACCGGTCAAATCACCAGGACCGGTCAAACCCCGAGGACCGGTCAAACCCCCGAGACTGGTCAAACACCCGGGTCTGGTCAATCCCCCAGGACCAGTCAAACACCCGGGGCTGGATAAACACCGGGGACCGATCAAACACCCGGGTCTGGTCAAACCCTCGGGGACTGGTCAAACACCCGGGTCTGGTCATACTCCCGGGACCGGTCAAAAACCCGGGTCTGGTCATACTCCCGGGACCGGTCAAAGACCCGGGTCTGGTCAAGCTCCCGGGTCTGGTCAATCCGCCGGGTCTGGTCAAATCCCCGGGACTTGTCAAACCCCTTGGACCGGTCGAACTCCCAGATCTGGTCAAACACCCGGGTCTAGTCAAACCCCAAGGACTGGTCAAACCCCCGGGACCGGTCAAGCTCCCGGGTCTGGTCAATCCCCTGGGTCTGGTCAAATCCCCGGGACCGGCCAAACCCCCAGGATGGGTCAAACCCCCGGGACCATTCAAACCCCCGGCACCGGTCAAACAACAGGGTCTGGTCAAAGCCCCGAGACCAGTCAAACACCCAGGTCTGGTCAAATCCCTGGGACAGGTCAAACCCCTGGGACCAGTCAAATCCCAGGGACCGATCAACCCCCAGGGACCGGTCCAACACCTGGGTCTGGTCAAACCCCCGGGACCGGTCAAACACCCAGGTCTGGTCAAAACCCTGGGACTAGTCAAACCCCCCGGACTGGTCCAACACCCAGGTCTGGTCAAACCCCTGGGACAGGGCAAACCCCTGGGACTAGTCAAACCCCCAGGACTGGTCAAACACTCGGGACAGATCAAACACCGGGGACCGGTCAAACCCCTGGGACAGATCAAACCCACAGGACAGTTCAAACCCCCGGGACCGGTCAAACATCCAGGTCTGGTCAATCCCCCGGATCTGGTCAACACCCGGATCTGGTCAAACCCTGGGGACCGGTCAAAACCCCGGGTCTGGCCAAACCTCGAGGACCGGTCAAAAACCCGAATCTGGTCAAACCCTGGGGACCGGTCAAACACCCGGGTCTGGTCAAACCCCGAGGACCGTTCAAAATCCCGGGTCTGGTCAAACCCCTGGAACCGGTCAAACTCCCAGGCTGGTCAATCCCCCAGGTCTGGTCAAACACCCGGGTCTGGTCAAACTCCCGGGTCTTGTCAATCCCCCGGGTCTGGTCAAACTCCCGGGACCGGTCAAACCCCCGGATCTGGTCAAACCTGTGGGTTTGGTAAATTCCCTTGGACACGTCAAAACCCCGATTCTGGTCAAACCCGCGGGTTGGTCAAACACCCGGGACCAGTCAAACATCTGGGTCTGGTCAAACGCCCAGGACCGGTCAAACCACCAAGTCTGGTAAAACCCCCGGGACCGGTCAAACCCCCGTGTCTGGTCAAACCCCCATGACAGGTCAAACCCCGTGTCTGGTCAAAACCCCAGGACCGGACAAACACCGGGGTCTGGTCAATCACCTGGGACCGGTCAAACCCCCGGTATTGGTCAAACCCCCAGGAATGGCCAAACCCCCGGGACTGGTCAAACACCCGGGACCGGGAAAATACACGGGACCGGACAAATACCCGGGACTGGTCAAACCCCCGGGTCTGGTCAAACCCCCAGGACCGGTCAAACACCCGGGTCAGGTCAATCCCCCAAGACCGGTCAAACCCCTATGTTTGGTCAAACCCCAAGGACCGGTCAAACGCCCAGGCCTGTTCAAACCCCTGGGACCAGTCAAACACTCGGGTCTGGTCAAACCCCGAGGACTGGTCAAACCCCCGGGTCTGGTCAAGCCTGTGGGGCTTGTCAAACCCCTTGGACTGGTCAAACACCCGGGTCTGGTCAAACCCCCGGGACCGGTCAAACCCCCGGGTCTGGTCAAACCTGTGGGTCTGGTAAATTCCCCTGGACACGTCAAACCCCCGATTCTGGTCAAACCCGCGGGTTGGTCAAACACCCGGGACCAGTCAAACACCTGGGTCTGGTCAGACCCCCAGGACCGGTCAAACCACCAAGTCTGGTAAAACCCCCGGGATCTGTCAAACCCCCGTGTCTGGTCATACACCCGGGACCGGTCAAATGCCCAGGGCTCGTCAAAGCCCCGGGACCGGTCAAACCCCAGTGTCTGGTCAAACCCCCATGACAGGTCAAACCCCGTGTCTGGTCAAACCCCCGGGACCAGACAATCACCGGGGTCTGGTCAATCACCTGGGACCGGTCAAACCACCGGGATTGGTCAAAAACTCAGGACCGGTCAAACACCCGGGACCGATCAAACACCCAGAACCGGTCAAACCACCGGGTCTGGTCAAACCACCGGGTCTGGTCAAAACCCTGTGACCGGTCAAACCCTCGGGATTTGTCAAACCCCCGGGACCGGTCAAACACCCGGGACCGGTCAAACAACCGGAACTGGTCAAACCACCGGGTCTGGTCAAACCACCGGGTCTGGTCAAAACCCCGGGACCGGTCAAACACCCGTGTCTGGTCAAAGACCCCGGGACCAGTCAAACAACCGGGTCTGGTCAAACTCCGGTACCAGTCAAACCCCCAGGTCTGGTCAATCCCCCAGGACCGGTCAAACCCCTGGGTCTGGTCAAACCACCAGGACCGGTCAAACCCCCGGGTCTGGTAAAACCCCCAGGATGGAACAAACACCCGGGTCTGCTAAATCCCCTGGGACCGGTCAGATACCCGGGACCGTTCAAAGTTCCGGGACTGGTGAAACCCCCGGGTCTGGTCAAACTCCCGGGACCGGTTAAACAACCAGGTCTGGTCAAACCCCAAGGACTGGTCAAATGCCCAGGCCTGTTCAAACCCCATGGGACCGGTCAAACACTCGGGTCTGGTCAAACCCCGAGGACTGGTCAAACCCCCGGGTCTGGTCAAACCTGTGGGTCTTGTCAAACCCCTTGGACTGGTCAAACACCCAGGTCTGGTCAAAACCCTGGGACTGGTCAAATCCCCGGGACCGGTCAACCCCCCGGGTCTGGTCAAACCTGTGGGTCTGGTAAATTCCCCTGGACACGTGAAACCCCCGATTCGGGTCAAACCCGCGGGTTGGTCAAGCACCCGGGACCGGTCAAACACCTGGGTCTGGTCAAACCCCCGGGCATGTTCAATACCTGGGGACCAGTCAAACACCCGGGTCTGGTCAATCCGCCAGGTCTGGTCAAACCCCCGTGACTGGTCAAACACCCGGGTCTGGTCAAACACCCGGGTCTGGTCAAACTCCCAGGACCGGTAAAGACCCGGGTCTGGTCAAACTCCCGAGTCTGGTCAAACTCCCAGGACCGGTCAAAGACCCGGGTCTGGTCAAGCTCCCGGGTCTGGTCAATCCGCCGGGTCTGGTCAAATCCCCGGGTCTGGTCAAACCCCTGGGACTAGTCAAACCCCCAGGACTGGTCAAACACCCGGGACAGATCAAACCCACGGGACCGGTCAAACCCCCGGGACCGGTCAAACATCCGGGTCTGGTCAATCCCCCAGATCTGGTCAAAACCCGGATCTGGTCAAACCCGGGCGACCGGTCAAACACCTGGGTCTGGTCAAAGCCCGAGGACCGGTCAAAACCTCGGGTCTGGTCAAACCCCTAGAACCGGTCAAACTCCCAGGTCTGGTCAATCCCTCGGGTCTGGTCAAACACCCGGGTCTGGTCAAACTCCCGGGTCTGATCAATCCCCCGGGTCTGGTCAATCCCCCGGGTCTGGTCAAACACCCGGGTCTGGTCAAACACCCGGGTCTGGTCAAACTCCCGGGTCTGGTCAATCCCCCGGGTCTGGTCAAACTCCCGGGTCTGGTCAAACACCAGGGTCTGGTCAAACACCCGGGTCTGGTCAAACTCCCGGGTCTGGTCAATCCCCCGGGTCTGGTCAAACTCCCGGGTCTGGTCAAACACCCGGGTCTGGTCAAACACCCGGGTCTGGTCAAACACCCAGGACTGGTCAAACACCCGGGACAGGTCAAACCCCCGGATCTGGTAAAACCCCCAGGACAGGTCAAACCACCGAGTCTGGTAAAACGCCCGGGACCCGTCAAACCCCCGTGTCTGGTCACACCCCAGGGACCGGTCAAATGCCCGGGTCTGGTCAAACCCCCATGACAGGTCAAACCCCGTGTCTGGTCAAAACCCCAGGACCGGACAAACACCGGGGTCTGGTCAATCACCTGGGACCGGTCAAACCCCCGGGATTGGTCAAACCCCCAGGAATGGCCAAAACCCCGGGACTGGTCAAACACCCGGGACCGGGAAAATACCCGGGACCGGACAAATACCCGGGACTGGTCAAACCCCCGGGTCTGGTCAAACCCCCAGGACCGGTCAAACACCCGGGTCAGGTCAATCCCCCAAGACCGGTCAAACCCCTATGTTTGGTCAAACCCCAAGGACCGGTCAAACGCCCAGGCCTGTTCAAACCCCTGGGACCAGTCAAACACTCGGGTCTGGTCAAACCCCGAGGACTGGTCAAACCCCCGGGTCTGGTCAAGCCTGTGGGGCTTGTCAAACCCCTTGGACTGGTCAAACACCCGGGTCTGGTCAAACCCCCGGGACCGGTCAAACCCCCGGGTCTGGTCAAACCTGTGGGTCTGGTAAATTCCCCTGGACACGTCAAACACCCGGGTCTGGTCAAACTCCCGGGTCTGGTCAATCCCCCGGGTCTGGTCAATCCCCCGGGTCTGGTCAAACACCCGGGTCTGGTCAAACACCCGGGTCTGGTCAAACTCCCGGGTCTGGTCAATCCCCCGGGTCTGGTCAAACTCCCGGGTCTGGTCAAACACCCGGGTCTGGTCAAACACCCGGGTCTGGTCAAACTCCCGGGTCTGGTCAATCCCCCGGGTCTGGTCATACTCCCGGGTCTGGTCAAACACCCGGGTCTGGTCAAACACCCGGGTCTGGTCAAACACCCGGGTCTGATAAAATCCCCTCGGTCTGGTCAAACCCCCGATTCTGGTCAAACACCCGGAAGCGGTCAAACTCCCAGGACCGGTCAAACCCCTGGGAACGGTCAAACCCCCAGGTCTGGTCAATCCCCCAGGTCTAGTCAAACCCCTGGAACCATTCAAACCCCCAGGACCGGTCAAATCCCCGGGACTGGTCAAGCACCCGGGACCGGGCAAACACCCGGGACCAGACAAATACCCGGGACCGGTCAAACCCCCATGACCGGACAAAAACCCGGGAATGGTCAATCCCCTGGGACTGGTCAGACACCCGGGACCGTTCAAAGCCCCGGGGCTTTTTCAAACCCCAGGGTCTGGTCAAACCCCCAGGACCAGTCAAACACCCGGGTCTGGTCAATCCCACAGGACCAGTCAAACCCCTATGTCTGGTCAAACCCCAAGGACCGGTCAAATGCCCAGGCCTGTTCAAACCCCTGGGACCGGTCAAACACTCGGGTCTGGTCAAACCCCGAGGACTGGTCAAACCCTCGGCTCTGGTCAAACCTGTGGGGCTTGTCAAACCCCTTGGACTGGTCATACACCCAGGATTGGTCAAACCCCGAGGAATAGCCAAACCCCCGGGGCTGGTCAAACACCCGGGACCGGGCAAACACCCGGGACCGGACAAATACCCGGGACTGGTCAAACCCCCGGGTCTGGTCAAACCCCCAGGAACGGTCAAACACCCGGGTCAGGTCAATCCCCCAGGACCGGTCAAACCCCTATATCTGGTCAAACCCCAAGGACCGGTCAAACGCCCAGGCCTGTTCAAACCCCTGGGACCGGTCAAACACTCGGGTCTGGTCAAACCCCGAGGACTGGTCAAACCCCCGGGTCTGGTCAAACCTGTGGGGCTTGTCAAACCCCTTGGACTGGTCAAACACCCGGGTCTGGTCAAACCCCCGGGACCGGTCAAACCCCCGGATCTGGTCAAACCTGTGGATCTGTTAAATTCCCCTGGACACGTCTAACCCCCGATTCTGGTCAAACCCGCGGGTTGGTCAACACCCGGGACCAGTCAAACACCTGGGTCTGGTCAGACCCCCAGGACCGGTCAAACCACCAAGTCTGGTAAAACCCCCGGGATCCGTCAAACCCCCGTGTCTGGTCATACACCCGGGACCGGTCAAATGCCCAGGGCTCGTCAAAGCCCCGGGACCGGTCAAACCCCCGTTTCTGGTCAAACCCCCATGACAGGTCAAACCCCGTGTCTGGTCAAACCCCCGGGACCGGACAATCACCGGGGTCTGGTCAATCACCTGGGACCGGTCAAAGCCCCGGGATTGGTCAAACCCTCAGGACCGGTCAAACACCCGGGATCGGTCAAACACCCGGAACCGGTCAAACCACCGTGTCTGGTCAAACCACCGGGTCTGGTCAAAACCCTGTGACCGGTCAAACCCTCGGGATTTGTCAAACCCCCGGGACCGGACAAACACCCGGGACCGGTCAAACACCAGGAACTGGTCAAACCACCGGGTCTGGTCAAACCACCGGGTCTGGTCAAAACCCCGGGACTGGTCAAACACCCGTGTCTGGTCAAAGACCCCGGGACCAGTCAAACAACCGGGTCTGGTCAAACTCCGGTACCAGTCAAACCCCCAGGTCTGGTCAATCCCCCAGGACCGGTCAAACCCCTGGGTCTGGTTAAACCACCAGGACCGGTCAAACCCCCGGGTCTGGTAAAACCCCCAGGACGGAACAAACACCCGGGTCTGCTCAATCCCCTGGGACCGGTCAGACACCCGGGACCGTTCAAAGCCCCGGGACTGGTGAAACCCCCGGGTCTGGTCAAACTCCCGGGACCGGTTAAACACCCAGGCCTGGTCAAACCCCAAGGACTGGTCAAATGCCCAGGCCTGTTCAAACCCCATGGGACCAGTCAAACACTCGGGTCTGGTCAAACCCCGAGGACTGGTCAAACCCCCGGGTCTGGTCAAACCTGTGGGTCTTGTCAAACCCCCAGGACCGGTCAAACCACCGAGTCTGGTAAAACCCCCGGGACAGGTCAAACCCCCATGTCTGGTCATAACCCCAGGACCGGACAAATGCCCGGGTCTCGTCAAAGCCCCGGGACCGGTCAAACCCCCGTGTCTGGTCAAACACCCATGACAGGTCAAACCCCGTGTCTGGTCAAACCACCGGGACCGGACAAACACCGGGGTCTGGTCAATCACCTGGGACCGGTCAAACACCCAGGTCTGTTCAAACGCCCAGGTCTGGTCAAACCCCCGGGACCGGTCAAACCACTGGGTCTGGTCAAACGCCCGGGACAGGTCAAACCACTGAGTCTGGTCAAACGCCCGGGACCGGTCAAACACCCGAGTCTTGTCAAACCCCCGGGACCGGACAAACACCCGGGTCTGGTCAGACCCCCGGGACCAGACAAACACAAGGGTCAGGTCAATCCCCTGGGACCAGTCAAACACCTGGGTCTGGTCAAACCCCGAGGACCAGTCAAACACCCAGGCCTGTTCAAACCCCTGGGACAGGTCAAAACCCCGTTACCGGTCAACCCCCGGGTCTGGTCAAACCCCCGGGACCGTTCAAACCCCGGGGACCGGTCAAACACCCGGCTCTAGTCAAACCCCAAGGACCAGTCAAAAACCTCGGACTGTTCAAAACCCTGGGACCGGTCAAACCCCCGGGACCGGTCAAACACACAGGACCAGTCAAACCCCTGGGACCAGCCAAACCCCCGGGAGCAGTCAAATACCTGGGTCTGGTCATTCCCCCGGGTCTGGTCAAACTCCCGGGTCTGGTCAAACCCCCGGATCTGGTCAAACCCCTGCGACCGGTCAAACACGCCGGTTGGGTCAAACCCCCGGGACCAGTCAAACCCCCGGGTCTGGTCAAACCCCCAGGACCGGTCAAACCACCGAGTCTGGTAAAACCCCCGGGATCGGTCAAACCCCGTGTCTGGTCAAACCCCCGGGACCGGACAAACACCGGGGTCTGGTCAATCACCTGGGACCGGTCAAACCACCGGGTCTGGTCAAACGCCCGGGACCGGTCAAACCACTGGTTCTGGTCAAATGCCCGGGACCGGTCAAACACCCGGGTCTGGTCAAACCCCCGGGTCCGGACACACACCCAGGTCTGGTCAAACCTTCGGGACCAGACAAACACAAGGGTCAGATCAATCCCCTGGGACCGGTCAAACAGCTGGGTCTGGTCAAACCCCGAGTACCAGTCAAACACCCAGGCCTGTTCAAACCCCTGGGACAGGTCAAACCCCCGTTACCGGTAAACCCCCGGGTCTGGTCAAACACCCGGGACCGGTCAAACACCCGGCTCTTGTCAAACCCCAAGGACCAGTCAAACACTCGGGTCTGGTCAAACCCCGAGGACTGGTCAAACCCCCGGGTCTGGTCAAACCTGTGGGGCTTGTCAAACCCCTTGGACTGATCAAACACCCGGGTCTGATCAAACGCCCGGGGCCGGTCAAACACCCGGGTCTGGCCAAACCCCTGGGACCTGTCAAACCCCCGGGCCTGGTCAAACCTGTGGGGCTTGTCAAACCCCTTGGACTGGTCAAATACTCGGGTCTGGTCAAACCCCCGGGACCGGTCAAATCCCCGGGACCGGTCAACCCCCCGGGTCTGGTCAAACCTGTGGGTCTGGTAAATTCCCCTGGACACGTCAAACCCTCGATTCTGCTCAAACCCTTGGGTTGGTCAAACACCCGGGACCGGTCAAACACCTGGGCCTGGTCAAAACCCCGGGCATGTTCAAACCCCTGGGACTGGTCAAACACCCGGGTCTGGTCAAACTCCCAGGACCGGTCAAACCCCTGGGACCGGTCAAACCCCCTGGTCTAGTCAATCCCCCAGGTCTAGTCAAACCCCTGGGACTGTTCAAACCCCCGGGACCGGCCAAACCCCCGGGAATGGCCAAACCCCCGGGACTGGGCAAACACCCGGGACCGGGCAAACACCCGGGACCGGACAAATACCCGGGACCGGTCAAACCCCCATGACCGGGCAAAAACGCTGGTCTGGTCAATCCCCTGGGGCCGGTCAGACACCCGGGACCATTCAAAGCCCCAGGAATGGTCAAACCCCCGGGTCTGGTCATACCCGCAGGACCGGTCAAACACCCGGGTCTGGTGAAACCTGTGGGGCTTGTCAAACCCCTTGGACTGGTCAAACACCCGGGTCTGGTCAAACCCCCGGGACCGGATAAACCCCCGGGACCGGTCAAACCCCCGGGACCGCTCAACCCCCCGGGTCTGGTCAAACCTGTGGGTCTGGTAAATTCCCCTGGACACGTCAAACCCCCGATTCTGGTCAAACCCGCGGGTTGGTCAAACTCCCGGGACAGGTCAAACACCTGGGTCTGGTCAAACCCCCGGGCAGGTTCAAACCCCTGGGACCGGTCAAACACCCGAGACCGGTCAAACTCCTGGGTCTGGTCAATCCCCCAGGTCTGGTCAAACTCCCGGGCCTGGTCAAACCCCCGGGACCGGTCAAACACCGGGACAGGTCAAACCCCCGGACCTGGTCAAACCCCTGCGACCGGTCAAACACGCCGGACCGGTCAAACCACCGGGACCAGTCAAACTCCCAGGACCGGTCAAAACACCGAGTCTGGTAAAACCCCCGGGACAGGTCAAACCCCCATGTCTGGTCATAACCCCGGGACCGGACAAATGCCCGGGTCTCGTCAAAGCCCCGGGACCGGTCAAACCCCCGTGTCTGGTCAAACACCCATGACAGGTCAAACCCCGTGTCTGGTCAAACCACCGGGACCGGACAAACACCGGGGTCTGGTCAATCACCTGGGACCGGTCAAACACCCAGGTCTGTTCAAACGCCCGGGTCTGGTCAAACCCCCGGGACCGGTCAAACCACCGGGTCTGGTCAAACGCCCGGGACAGGTCAAACCACTGAGTCTGGTCAAATGCCCGGGACTGGTCAAACACCCGAGTCTGGTCAAACCCCCGGGACCGGACAAACACCCGGGTCTGGTCAGACCCCCGGGACCAGACAAACACAAGGGTCAGGTCAATCCCCTGGGACCAGTCAAACACCTGGGTCTGGTCAAACCCCGAGGACCAGTCAAACACCCAGGCCTGTTCAAACCCCTGGGACAGGTCAAAACCCCGTTACCGGTCAACCCCCGGGTCTGGTCAAACCCCCGGGACCGTTCAAACCCCGGGGACCGGTCAAACACCCGGCTCTAGTCAAACCCCAAGGACCAGTCAAAAACCTCGGACTGTTCAAAACCCTGGGACCGGTCAAACCCCCGGGACCGGTCAAACACACAGGACCAGTCAAACCCCTGGGACCAGCCAAACCCCCGGGAGCAGTCAAATACCTGGGTCTGGTCATTCCCCCGGGTCTGGTCAAACTCCCGGGTCTGGTCAAACCCCCGGATCTGGTCAAACCCCTGCGACCGGTCAAACACGCCGGTTGGGTCAAACCCCCGGGACCAGTCAAACCCCCGGGTCTGGTCAAACCCCCAGGACCGGTCAAACCACCGAGTCTGGTAAAACCCCTGGGATCGGTCAAACCCCGTGTCTGGTCAAACCCCCGGGACCGGACAAACACCGGGGTCTAGTCAATCACCTGGGACTGGTCAAACCACCGGGTCTGGTCAAACGCCCGGGACCGGTCAAACCACTGGTTCTGGTCAAATGCCCGGGACCGGTCAAACACCCGGGTCTGGTCAAACCCCCGGGTCCGGACACACACCCGGGTCTGGTCAAACCTTCGGGACCAGACAAACACAAGGGTCAGATCAATCCCCTGGGACCGGTCAAACACCTGGGTCTGGTCAAACCCCGAGTACCAGTCAAACACCCAGGCCTGTTCAAACCCCTGGGACAGGTCAAACCCCCGTTACCGGTAAACCCCCGGGTCTGGTCAAACACCCGGGACCGGTCAAACACCCGGCTCTTGTCAAACCCCAAGGACCAGTCAAAAACCTCGGACTGTTCAAAACCCTGGGACCGGTCAAACCCCCGGGACCGGTCAAACACACAGGAACAGTCAAACCCCTGGGACCGGCCAAACCCCCGGGAGCAGTCAAATACCTGGGTCTGGTCATTCCCCCGAGTCTGGTCAAACCCCCGGGACCGGTCATATACCCAGGTCTGGTCAAACAAGTGGGACGGGTTAAACCGCAGGGACCGGTCAAACACTCGGGTCTGGTCAAACACCCGGGTCTGGTCAAACGCCCGGGACCGGTCAAACCACTGGTTCTGGTCAAACGCCCGGGACCGGTCAAACACCTGGGTCTGGTCAAACCCCGAGGACCAGTTAAACACCCAGGCCTGTTCAAACCCCTGGGACAGGTCAAACCCCCGTTACCGGTAAACCCCCAGGTCTGGTCAAACCCCCGGGACTGTTCAAACCCCGGGGACCGGTCAAACACCCGGCTCTGGTCAAACCCCAAGGACCAGTGAAAAACCTCGGACTGTTCAAAACCCTTGGACCTGTCAAACCCCCGGGACCGGCCAAACCCCCGGGAGCAGTGAAATACCCGGGTCTGGTCAAACTCCCGGGACCAGTCAAATACCCAGGTCTGGTCAAACCCCTGGGATGGGATAAACCCCAGGGACCGGTCAAACACCCGGGTCTGGTCAACCCCCAGAGCCGGCCAAACAACCGGGACCCGTCAAACACCCAGGAACGGTCAAAAACCCGGGTCTGATCAAACCCCCGGTACCGGTCAGACACTCGGGTCTGGTCAAACCCCGAGGACTGGTCAAACCCCCGGGTCTGGTCAAACCTGTGGGGCTTGTCAAACCCCTTGGACTGATCAAACACTCGGGTCTGATCGAACGCCCGGGGCCGGTCAAACACCCGGGTCTGGTCAAAACCCCGGGACCTGTCAAACCCCCGGGCCTGGTCAAACATGTGGGGCTTGTCAAACCCCTTGGACTGGTCAAAAACTCAGGTCTAGTCAAACCCCCGGGACCGGTCAAATCCCCGGGACCGGTCAAACCCCCGGGACCGGTCAACCCCCCGGGTCTGGTCAAACCTGTGGGTCTGGTAAATTCCCCTGGACACGTCAAACCTTCGATTCTGCTCAAACCCGCGGGTTGGTCAAACACCCGGGACCGGTCAAACACCTGGGTCTGGTCAAACCCCCGGGCATGTTCAAACCCCTGGGACTGGTCAAACACCCGGGTCTGTTCAAACTCCCAGGACCGGTCTAACCCCTGGGACCGGTCAAACCCCCTGGTCTAGTCAATCCCCCAGGTCTAGTCAAACCCCTGGGACTGTTCAAACCCCCGGGACCGGCCAAACCCCCGGGAACGGCCAAACCCCCGGGAACGGCCAAACCCCCGGGACTGGTCAAATACCCGGGACCGGGCAAACACCCGGGACCGGACAAATACCCGGGACCGGTCAAACCCCCATGACTGGGCAAAAACGCTGGTCTGGTCAATCCCCTGGGGCCGGTCAGACACCCGGGACCGTTCAAAGCCCCGGGACTGGTTAAAACCCCCGGGTCTGGTCATACCCGCAGGACCGGTCAAACACCCGGGTCTGGTCAAACCTGTGGGGCTTGTCAAACCCCTTGGACTGGTCAAACACCCGGGTCTGGTCAAACCCCCGGGACCGGACAAACTCCCGGGACCGGTCAAACTCCCGGGACCGCTCAACCCCCCGGGCCTGGTCAAACTTGTGGGTCTGGTAAATTCCCCTGGACACGTCAAACCCCCGATTCTGGTCAAACCCACGGGTTGGTCAAACTCCCGGGACTGGTCAAACCCCCGGGACCGGTCAAACACCGGGACAGGTCAAACCCCCGGACCTGGTCAAACCCCTGCGACCGGTCAAACACGCCTGACCGGTCAAACCCCCGGGACCAGTCAAACCCCCAGGACCGGTCAAACCACCGAGTCTGGTAAAACCCCCGGGACCGGTCAAACCCCCATGTCTGGTCATAACCCCGGGACCGGACAAATGCCCGGGTCTCGTCAAAGCCCCGGGACCGGTCAAACCCCGTGTCTGGTCAAACACCCATGACAGGTCAAACCCCGTGTCTGGTCAAACCCCCGGGACCGGACAAACACCGGGGTCTGGTCAATCACCTGGACCGGTCAAACACCCAGGTCTGTTAAAACGCCCGGGTCTGGTCAAACCCCCGGGACCGGTCAAACCACTGGGTCTGGTCAAACGCCCGGGACCGGTCAAACACCCGAGTCTGGTCAAACCCCCGGGACCGGACAAACACCCGGGTCTGGTCAAACCCCCGGGACCAGACAAACACAAGGGTCAGGTCAATCCCCTGGGACCAGTCAAACACCTGGGTCTGGTCAAACCCCGAGGACCAGTCAAACACCCAGGCCTGTTCAAACCCCTGGGACAGGTCAAACCCCCGTTACCGGCCAACCCCCGGGTCTGGTCAAACCCCCGGGACCGTTCAAAACCCGGGGACCGGTCAAACACCCGGCTCTAGTCAAACCCCAAGGACCAGTCAAAAACCTCGGACTGTTCAAAACCCTGGGACCGGTCAAACCCCTGGGACCGGTCAAACACACAGGACCAGTCAAACCCCTGGGACCAGCCAAACCCCCGGGAGCAGTCAAATACCTGGATCTGGTCATTCCCCCGGGTCTGGTCAAACTCCCGGGTCTGGTCAAACCCCCGGGACCGGTCAAACACCCGGGACAGGTCAAACCCCCGGATCTGGTCGAACCCCTGCGACCGGTCAAACACGCCGGTCCGGTCAAACCCCTGGGACCAGTCAAACCCCCGGGTCTGGTCAAACCCCCAGGACCGGTCAAACCACCGAGTCTGGTAAAACCCCGGGGATCGGTCAAACCCCGTGTCTGGTCAAACCCCCGGGACCGGACAAACACCGGGGTCTGGTCAATCACCTGGGACCGGTCAAACCACCGGGTCTGGTCAAACGCCCGGGTCCAGTCAAACCACTGGTTCTGGTCAAACGCCCGGGACCGGTCAAACACCCGAGTCTGGTCAAACCCCCGGGTCCGGACAAACACCCGGGTCTGGTCAAACCCTCGGGACCAGACAAACACAAGGGTCAGGTCAATCCCCTGGGACCAGTCAAACACCTGGGTCTGGTCAAACCCCGAGGACCAGTCAAACACCCAGGCCTGTTCAAACCCCTGGGACAGGTCAAACCCCCGTTACCGGTAAACCCTCGAGTCTGGTCAAACGCCCGGGACCGGTCAAACACCCGGCTCTTGTCAAACCCCAAGGACCAGTCAAAAACCTCGGACTGTTCAAAACCCTGGGACCGGTCAAACCCCCGGGACCGGTCAAACACACAGGACCAGTCAAACCCCTGGGACCGGCCAAACCCCCGGGAGCAGTCAAATACCTGGGTCTGGTCATTCCCCCGAGTCTGGTCAAACCCCCGGGACTGGTCATATACCCAGGTCTGGTCAAACACCTGGGACGGGTTAAACCCCAGGGACCAGTCAAACACCCGGGTCTTGTCAAATAACCGGTTCTGGTCAAACCCCCAGAACCGTTCAAACAACCGGGACCCGTCAAACACCCAGGACCGGTCAAACACCCGGGTCTGATCAAAACCCCGGGACCGGGCCAACACCCGAGTCTGGTCAAACCCCCGGAACCTGTCAAACCCCCGGGTCTGGTCAAACCCCTGGGCCCTATCAAACACCCGGGTTTGCTCAAACCACCAGGACCGGTCAACCACTGGGTCTGGTCAAAACCCTGCGAGCGGTCAAACACCTGGGTCTGTTCAAAACTCTTGGACTGGTCAAGCCCCAGGTCTGGTCAAATCCCCGGGTCTGGTCAAGCTCCTGGGTCTGGTCAAACACTCGGGTCTGTTCGAACCCCCGGGACCGGTCAAACACCCGGGACAGGTCAAACCCCCGGATCTGGTCAAACCCCTGCGACCGGTCAAACACGCCGGTCCGGTCAAACCCCCGGGACCAGTCAAACCCCCGGGTCTTGTCAAACCCCAGGACCGGTCAAACCACCGAGTCTGGTAAAACCCCCGGGACCGGTCAAACCCCCATGTCTGGTCATACCCCCGGGACCGGTCAAATGCCCAGGTCTCATCAAAGCCCCGGGACCGGTCAAACCCCTGTGTCTGGTCAAACCCCCATGACAGGTCAAACCCCGTGTCTGGTCAAACCCCCGAGACCGGACAAACACCGGGGTCTGGTCAATCACCTGGGACCGGCCAAACACCCAGGTCTGTTCAAATGCCCGGGTCTGGTCATACCCCCGGGACCGGTCAAACCACCGGGCCTGGTCAAACGCCTGGGACCGGTCAAACCACTGGGTCTGGTCAAACACCCGGGACCGGTCAAACACCCGAGTCTGGTCAAACCCCCGGGACCGGACAAACACCCGGGTCTGGTCAAACCCCCGGGACCAGACAAACACAAGGGTCAGGTCAATCCCCTGGGACCGGTCAAACACCTGGGTCTGGTCAAACCCCGAGGACCAGTCAAACACCCAGGCCTGTTCAAACCCCTGGGACAGGTCAAACCCCAGTTACCGGTCAACCCCCGGGTCTGGTCAAACACCCAGGACTGTTCAAACCCCGGGGACCGGTCAAACACCCGGCTCTAGTCAAACCCCAAGGACCAGTCAAAAACCTCGGACTATTCAAAACACTGGGACCGGTCAAACCCCCGGGACCGGTCAAAAACAGAGGACCAGTCAAACCACTGGGACCAGCCAAACACCCGGGACAGGTCAAACCCCCGGATCTGGTCAAACCCCTGCGACCGGTCAAACACGCCGGTCCGGACAAACCCCCGGGACCAGTCAAACCCCCGGGTCTGGTCAAACCCCCAGGACTGGTCAAACCACCGAGTCTGGTAAAACCCCCGGGACCGGTCAAACCCCGTGTCTGGTCAAACCCCTGGGACCGGACAAACACCGGGGTCTGGTCAATCACCTGGGACCGGTCAAACCACCAGGTCTGGTCAAACGCCCGGGACCGGTCAAACACCCGAGTCTGGTCAAACCCCCGGGACAGGACAAACACCCGGGTCTGGTCAAACCCCCGGGACCAGACAAACACAAGGGTCAGGTCAATCCCCTGGGACCAGCCAAACACCTGGGTCTGGTAAAACCCCCGGGACCGGACAAACACCCGGGTCTGGTCAAACGCCCGGGACCAGACAAACACAAGGGTCAGGTCAATCCTCTGGGACCAGTCAAACACCTGGATCTGGTCAAACCCCGAGGACCAGTCAAACACCCAGGCCTGTTCAAACCACTGGGACAGGTCAAACCCCCGTTACCGGTCAACCCCCGGGTCCGGTCAAACCCCCGGGACCGGCCAAACCCCCGGGAGCAATCAAATACCTGGGTCTGGTCATTCCCCCGAGTCTGGTCAAACCCCCGGGACCGGTCAAACACCCAGGTCTGGTCAAACCCCTGGGACGGGTTAAACCCCAGGGACCGGTCAAACACTCGGGTCTGGTCAAACACCCGGGTCTGGTCAAACCCCCAGAACCGTTCAAACAACCGGGACCCGTCAAACACCCAGGACCGGTCAAACACCCGGGTCTGATCAAACTCCCGGGACCGGTCAAACACTCGGGTCTGGTCAAATCCCAGGGACCTGTCAAACCCCCAGGTCTGTTCAAACCCCTGGGACCTATCAAACACCCGGGTTTGCTCAAACCACCAGGACCGGTCAACCACTGGGTCTGGTCAAAACCCTGGGAGTGGTCAAACACCTGGGTCTGTTCAAAACTCTTGGACTGGTCAAACCCCCATCTGGTCAAACCCCCGGGTCTGGTCAAGCCCCCGGGTCTGGTCAAACACCCGGGTCTGGTCAAATTTCTTGGACTGGTCAAACACCCATGACCGGCCAAACCCCGGGGACAGGTCAAACCCCTGGGACCTGTCAAACCCCCCGGGTCTGGTCAAACCTGTGGGTCTGGTCAAACCCCTGGGACTGGTCAAACAGCCGGGTCTGGTCAAACCCCTGGGACCGGTCACACCCACAGGTCTGGTCAAACACCCGGGACCAGTCAAACACCCGGGTCTGGTCAAACCCCCAGGACCGGTCAAACCACCGAGTCTGGTCATACCCCCAGAACCGGTCAAATACCGGGGTCTCATCAAAGCCCTGGGACCTGTCAAACCCCCGTGTCTGGTCAAACCCCCGGGACCGGACCAACACCTGGGGCTGGTCAAACCCCCAGGACCAGACAAACATCGGGGTCTGGTCAGTCACCTGGGTCCGGTCAAACACACGTGTCTGGTCAAACCCCCGGGACTGGTCAAACACCCGGGTCTGGTCAAACCCCCGGGACCGGTCAAACCCCCAGGACCGGTCAAACACCTGGGCCTGGTCAAACCCCCGGGACCGGTCAAACCCCCGGGAGCGGTCAAATATCCAGGAGCGGTCAAACACCCGGGACTGGTCAAACCACTGATTCTGGTCAAACCCCCAGGACCGGTCAAACCCCTGGGTCTGGTTAAACCACTGGGCTCTGTTCAAAATCTGGCACCGGCCAAACAGATGGGTCTGGTCAAACACCCGGGTCTGGTCAAAATTCTTGGACTGGTCAAACCCCCGGGACCGGTCAAACACCCGGGGCCATTCAAACCCCCGGGACCGGTCAAACCACCGGGTCTGGTCAATCGCCCGGGACCGGTCAAACACCCATGTCTGGTCAAACCCCTGTGATCTGGAAGGAGGAGAGCACGCCAGGGGATCTCAGAGATGCCGTAATTGTGACCATCTTCAAGAAAGGTGTCAAGTCCGATTGCGGTAATTACAGAGGAGTTTCCCTGCTGTCTGCCACAGGGAAAGTCATCGCAAGAATCCTCCTCAATCGCCTTCTCCCAGTGGCCGAAGAGCTCCTCCCAGAGTCGCAATGCAGATTCCGCCCACTACGGGGCACAATGGACATGATCTTCACCGCACATCAATTACAAGAGAAATGCAGGGAACAGCACCAACCACTGTACATGGCCTTCTTTGATCTCACAAAGGCCTTCGACACTCAACCATGAGGGATTATGGAGTGTCCTCCTCAAATTCGCCTGCCCTTAAACGTTTGTCACTATCCTCCGCCTGCTTCACGACGACATGCAAGCCGTGATCCTTACCAACGGTTCCACCACAGACCCAATTGACGTATGAACCGGGGTCAAGCAAGGCTGTGGCATCGCACCAACGTTCTTCTCAATCTTCCTTGCTGCAATGCTCCATCTCACCCTCAGTAAGCTCCCCACTGGAGTGGAGCTAATTTACAGAACAAACGGGAAACTGTTCAACCTCCGTCGCCTAAAGTCCAGATCCAAGGTCATCCCATCCTCTGTCGTTGAATTACGGTATGCAGACAATGCTTGCATCTGCGCTCACTCGGAGGTCGAAGTCCAAACCATCGTAAACACCTTCACCGAAGCATACAAGAGCATGAGCCTTACACTAAACATCCGTAAGACAAAGGTCCTCTAACAAACTGCCCCCGCCACACAGTGCTGCCCCCCGATTATCAAAATCCACGACAAGGCCTTGGACAACGTCGACCACTTTCCATACCTCGGGAGCCCACTGTCAACAAGGGCAGATGTCGACGACAAAGTCCAACACTGCCTTCAGTGTGCCAGTGCAGCCTTTGGTCGCCTGAGGAAGAGAGTGCTTGAAGACCAGGACCTCAAACCCGGCACTAAGCTTATGGTCTACAGGGCAGCAGTGATACCCGCCCTGCTGTATGCCTCAGAGACATGGACCATGTAGAGCAGGCACCTCAAAGCACTGGAGAGGTACCACCAACGCTGCCACCGCAAGATCCTGCAAATCCATTGGCAGGATAGGCGCACCAACGTCAGTGTTCTTGCTCAGGCCAACATCCCCGGCATCGAAGCTCCGACCACGCTCAATCAGCTCCGATGGACGGGTCACATTTTCCGCATGCCCGATACGAGACTCCCAAAACAAGCGCTCCACTCAGAGCTCCGACACAGCAAGAGAGCCCCCGGTGGACAGAGGAAACGCTTCAAGGACACCCTCAAAGCCTCCTTGAAAAAGAGCAACATCCCCGCCGACACCTGGGAATCCCTGGCCCAAGACGGCACAAAGTGGAGGAGAAGCATCCGGGAAGGCGGCGAACACCACAAGTCTCTTCGCCAGGAGCAAGCGGAAGCCAAGCGCAGGCAGCGCAAGGAGCACGCCAACCCAAGCAGCCCACCCACCCGCCCCTTCAACCACTGTCTGCCCCACCTGTGACAGAGACTGTAGGTCCCGCATTGGACGAATCAGTCACCTGCGAGCTCATTTTTAATGTGGAAGCAAGTCATCCTCGGTTTCGAGGGACTGCCTAAGAGAGAAGAGAAGAGGGACCGGACCAACACCCGGGTCTGGTCAAATCCCCAGAACCAGACAAACACTGGGGTCTGGTCAATCCCCTGGGACTGGTCAAACCCCCGGGACCAGACAAACCCCCGGGTCTGGTCAAATCCCCAGGACCAGACAAACCCCCGGGTCTGCTCAAACCCCCGGGCCTGGTCAAACCCCCAGGACCAGACAAACACCCCGGGTCTGGTCAAACCCCCGGGTCTGGTCAAACCACCAGGACCAGTCAAACCCCCGGGTCTGGTCAAACCCCCGGGTCTGGTCTAACCCCCAGTACCAGTCAAACCCCCCGGGTCTGGTCAAACCCCCGGGTCTGGTCAAACCCCCAGGACCAGTCAAATCCCCCGGGTCTGGTCAAACCCCCGGGTCTGGTCAAACCCCCAGGACCAGTCAAACCCCTGGGTCTGGTCAAACACCTGGGACCGGTCAAACCCCGGGGTCAGGCCACTCTCTCTCAGTCTCGTTCTCAATCTCTCTCAGTCTCGATCTCACTCTCTCTGTGTCTCGTTCTCACTTTCTCTCTGTCTCGGTCTCATTCTCTCTCAGACCTGGTCTCACCCTCTCTCTGTCTCGCTCTCACTCTCCCTGTCTCGATCTCACTCTCTCAGTCTCAGTCGCACTCACTCAAAATATCGGTCACACTCACTCTCAGTCTCGCTCTCACGCTCACTCAGTCTCGGTCTCACCCTCTCTCAGTCTCGTTCTTACTCTCTCACTGTCTCGGTCTCCCTCACAGTCTCGGTACCACTCTCAGTCTCGGTCTCACTCTCCCTGTCTCATTCCCACTCTCTCTCAGCCTCCGTCTCACTCTGTCTCAGTCTCGGTCTCACTCTTTCTCAGTCTCAGTCTCTCTCTGTCTCGGTCTCACTCTCAGTCTCATTCTCACTCTCTCACTGCCTCGGTCACAATTACTCTCAGTCCAGCTATCACTCTCAGTCTAGGTCACTCTCTCTCAGTCTCGGTCTCACTCTCACACAGTCTCAGTCCCATTCCTTCTCAGCCTCGGTCTGACTCTCTTTCTGTCTCAGTCTCACTCTCTCTCAGTCTTGGTATCACTCTGATGGGCCTTCAATAACCACAAAATGAGAAGTTATAGACTTAAACAAGTTGGCTTTTAATTACTAAGATCAGAGCTAACATCTCAACATGCCGACTGGTTCACAGGAATGAGTCATACAGATCCTGGGATCTTTATGTAAGAGAAGTCAGGGGCGGAGCCAAGAGCCAAGACCTGGAACCTCCCAGGTTTGTCGGGAAAGAGGAAGTGAAACTATACACAGTGGGGGAGGGTAATATACATGAGTGCAAAACGAATACAGGATCAAGACAAACAGATTACATTACATTCACCCCTTCTATAGATTTAGTCCATCGGGGTGATGTTTCTTAAAAGTTGGTATAAGTGAGTCTGTCAGGAGGTTTTGCAGTTCTCAGTGATCAGCGCAAAGCCGGTTGGTGTGCCTCTAGGGGAGTGGATTCTGGTTCCTCCACTGTCCGGGCCTCCGCAGTGTCTTCCAGGTTATCTGCAGTGTCCTCCAGGTTAAAGTTGGGTATTGATACCTCTGGGCGTCCTGTCTCTTTGTAGTGTAGGTCTTCATCGGGTAGTCTCCCATCGTTCTCTCCACTCCCCGAGGGAGCGAGATCCTTTATGGAAACAGTGTCCTCTCGCCCGTCAGAGTATTCGATATAGGCGTACTGAGGGTTTGCATGGAGGAGCTGAACTTTATCCACAAGGGGGTCCGTTTTATGGCCTCTCACGTGCTTCCGTAATAGTACTGTCCCCGGAGACGTCAGCCACATGGGTAGAGATATGTCCGAGGTGGATTTCCGGGGGAAAATGAACATCTTTTCGTGAGGGGTAGCGTTAGTGGCAGTACATAACAGAGACCTTATGGAGTGGAGCACGTCTGGGAGGACTTCCTGCCAGCGGGAGGTCGGAAGGCCTTTTGACTTTAAGGCTAACGTGACAGCCTTCCAAACAGTAGCATTCTCCCTTTCCACTTGCCCATTACCCCGGGGGTTGTAGCTAGTGGTTCTGCTAGTGGCTATCCCCTTCGAGAGCAAGAACTGGCGCAGCTCGTCACTCATGAATGAGGTCCCCCTATCGCTGTGTATGTAGTTCGGCATGCCAAACATGCAGAATAGATTACAGAGACACTTGATGACCGTGGCACTGGTCATGTCTGGGCAGGGAATGGCGAAGGGGAAGCGGGAATATTCATCAATGATATTGAGGAAGTATACGTTACGGTCGGCAGAGGGAAGGGGTCCCTTGAAGCCCAGACTTAGGCGCTCGAATGGCCGTGTGGCTTTGATAAGGTGTGCACCGTCAGGCCTGTAGAAACGAGGCTTGCATTCCGCACAGATGCGGCAGGCTCTGGTCATTGCCCAGACCTCCTCGATGGAGTGTGGCAGATTGCGGGACTTTATAAAATGGTATAGTCGGGTGACCCCTGGGTGACAGAGGTCGTTGTGGAGACCCTGTAATTTGTCCGTATGAATGCTGGCACACATTCCCCGCGATGGGGCGCCTGGGGGTTCATTAAGGGCTCCCAGCCTGTACACAATATCATAGTCGAACGTGGATCGTTCGATCCTCCACCTGAGTATTTTGTCATTCTTGATTTTCCCCCTTTGTTTGTTATTAAACATGAAAGCCACCGACCGCTGGCCGGTGAGCAGGGTGAAACGTTTGCCGGCTAGGTAGTGTCTCCAGTGCCGCATTGCCTCCACTATAGCCTGTGCCTCCTTCTCGACTGAAGAGTGCCTGATTTCAGGTCCCTGAAGGGTTCGGGAGAAGAAGGCCACAGGTTTCCCAGCCTGATTGAGGGTCGCAGCTAAGGCAAAGCCTGACGCATCGCTTTCGAATTGAAAGGGAATGCATTCGTCCACTGCACACACTGCAGCCCTTTCAATGTCCTGTTTAATACTGGTGAAAGCCTCCCGAGCTTCAGCTGATAGTGGGAAGGACGTCGATTTAATGAGGGGTCGGGCCTTATCAGAGTAATTGGGCACCCATTGGGCATAATGCGAAAAAAATCCCAGGCACCTTTTTAAAGCTTTGGTATTGTGTGGCAGGGGCAGTTCCTTTAGGGGGCGTAATCGGTCAGGGTCCGGTCCAATTACCCCATCTTCCACCACACAGCCGAGGATACAGAGACGGGTTGTGTTGAAGACACATTTGTCTTCGTTGTAGGTTAGATTCAGCTTTAAGGCAGTTTTTAAAAATCTCGCAAGATTTAGATCGTGGTCTTGCTGGTTGTGCCCACAGATAGTGACATTGTCCAGATAGGGGTAGGTAGCTTGTAGTTTATTCTCATCAACCATGCGGTCCATCTCACGTTGGAAGACCGAGACCCCATTTGTTACCCCGAAGGGCACTCTGAGAAAATGGTAGAGGCGCCCGTTCGCCTCGAAGGCGGTGTATGGGCGGTCCTCTGTTCTAATGGGGAGCTGGTGATACGCGGATTTGAGGTCAATAGTCGAGAAGACTCGGTATTGCACAATCTGGTTGACTATTTCTGATATGCAGGGTAAAGGGTAGGCATCCAGCTGGGTATAAATATTAACAGTCTGGCTGTAGCCAATTACCATCCATTTCTTTTCGCTATTTTTAACTATGACTACTTGGGCACGCCACGGGCTGGTACTGCATTCAATAATGCCTTCCCGCAGGAGTCTGTCCACTTCCGCCTTGATAAAGTGTCTGTCTTCCAGACTGTACCGTCTACTTTTGGTCGCTATGGACCTACAGTTCGGAGCGAGATTAGCGAATAAAGAGGGCGGGCTGATTTTTAAGGTTGATAGGCCACAGACTGTGAGTGGTGGCTGGGACCCGCCATATGCTAGCGTGACACTTTCATGGTGGCACTGGAAGTCCAGGCCCAAGATTACATTAACACAGAGTTCTGGCATCATGAGGAGTTTAAAATCCTTGTAGTCCGTGCCTTTTACAGTCAGTGTTACCACACAGTAGCCCAAAATGTCCGAAGTGTGGTGCTTAGCAGCCATAGCAATTCTGCTCCATGTAGGGGTTACCGTTAATGAGTGCCGCCGTACCAGGCTAGGGTGGATAAAACTCTCGGTACTCCCACAGTCAATTAAACATTTCATTAAATTCCTGTTTACCTGTATGTCCATCATGGATTTTGTCAACGGGTGTGGCCTGGATTGATCCACCGTGATCGAAGCTACTGTTGGGCCCTGGGCGGCTGTTGAGTCGGGAAAAGATGGCGGATCCCAATATGGCAGCCCGCACAGCACGCACGAGGCGGTGATGGAGTTGGAAATCGGATTCCCCCTGCAGACTTTGCTAAAATGCCCCTTTTTCTTACATTTGAAGCATGTAGCGTCCTTCGCTGGACATCGTTGTCTGGGGTGCTTGGCCTGGCCGCAGAAGTAGCATTTCAGGCCTCGAGACATTGCTGCTGTAGTAGGACTCCTGGGTGAACTTCTGTGTGGGGACTCCGGCGGCGTAGAGCTGGTCTGAGACATGGATGGGGAAGATGGCTGATTCCAAGATGGCAGCCCCCTCGGTGTGCACGAGGTGGTGAGGGCCACATGGCCGGAAGAATAAGAGTCAGAGTTTCTCTGGGCCACGTCCAGCGATCGCGCAGTGGCCACTGCCTTTTTTAAGTCCAGGACCTCCTTCTCCAGCAGTCTCTGCCGGATATAATTCGATTTGAGGCCCGTGATGAAGGAATCGCGGACCAATTCATCAGAGTACGCATTGGCCGTCATGGCCTTGCAGTTACAGTCCCGGACCAGGTCCTTTAGGCCCTGTAAGAAATCGTCCATTGATTCCTCTGGTCGCTGCCTGCGTGTAGCCAGCAGATGTTTGGCGTACACTTCATTTACCGGCCTCTGGTATTGGGCCTTCAGGATAGTGATGGCCTCCGTGTAAGAGGTGGCGTCCCGGATGACCGAATAAATCTGATGACTTATGCGAGTAGTCAGTAGACTCAGTTTATCTACCTCGCTAGCGGATGAGGCCCCCGCGAAGAGTTCGAAGCATTTGAGCCAGTGTCCAAATTGATTTGATGCTTCAGCAGAATGTGGATCCAAGTCCAGACGCTCTGGTTTTAGGAGTCGATCCATCCTAGTATTCTTCAGTGATTAAAATTGATGGGCCTTCAATAACCACAAAACTAGAAGTTATAGACGTAAACAAGTTGGCTTTTAATTACTAAGATCAGAGCTAACATCTCAAGACGCTGACTGGTTCACGGGAATGAGTCATACAGATCCTGGGATCTTTATGTAAGAGAAGTCAGGGGCGGAGCCAAGAGCCAAGACCTGGAACCTCCCAGGTTAGTCGGGAAAGAGGAAGTGAAACTATACACAGTGGGGGAGGGTAATATACATGAGTGCAAAACAGATTTCATTACATTCACTCTAAGTCTCGGTCTTACTCTCTCTCAGTCTCGTTCTCTCTCCCTGTCTGTCTGAGTTTCACTCACTCTCCCTCTCGGTATCACACTCAGCCTCGGACTCACATTCTCTCTCTCGTTCTCACTCTCTCTCTGTATTTGTCTTACTCACACTCAGTCCGGTAGCACTCTCAGTCACGGTCTCACTGTCACACAGTCTCTGTCTCCCCCTCTCTCAGTCTCGGTCTCACTATCTCTCAGTCTCGCTCTCACTCTCTCTCAGTCTCGGTCTCACTCTCTCTCAGTCTCGGTCTCACTTTCTCTCAGTCTCGGTCTCACTCTCTCTCAGTCTCGGTCTCACTCTCTCTCAGTCTCGGTCTCACTCTCTCAGTCTCGGTCTCACTCTCTCTCAGTCTCGGTCTCACTCTCTCTCAGTCTCGGTCTCACTCTCTCTCAGTCTCGGTCTCACTCTCTCTCAGCCTCGTTCTCACTCTCTCAGTATCGGTCTCACTCTCTCTCAGTCTCGGTCTCACTCTCTCTCAGTCTCGTTCTCACTCTCTCTCAGTCTCGGTCTCTCTCTCTCTCAGTCTCGGTCTCACTCTCTCTCAGCCTCGTTCTCACTCTCTCAGTCTCGGTCTCACTCTCTCTCAGTCTCGGTCACACTCTCTCAGTCTTGGTCTCACTCTCTCTCAGTCTCGGTCTCACTCACTCTCAGTCTCACTCTCACTCCCTCTCAGTCTCGGTCTCACTCTCTCTCAGTCTCGGTCTCACTCTCTCTCAGTCTCGGTCTCACTCCCTCTCAGTCTCGGTCTCACTCTCTCTCAGTCTCGCTCTCACTCTCTCTCAGTCTCGTTCTCACTCTCTCTCAGTCTCGGTCTTGTAATGATATCAGCAAATAGTGATGGTATTTGCCTGTTTGATTATTTATGCCTTACCAGCATATTTGCCTGATTGATTATTTATGCCTGACCAGCAGAGGGCATGTGAGAGACAAGCAGTTTAGTTTTAGTTTCGTTTTAGATGGATCTCTAAGATGGTGTCTCCTGTAATGCTGTTAACTGAGTTGAACAAACTTTAGATTAAAATACATTCTCTTTCATGAATGTGTCGTCATTAAACCCACATACAAATCAATACATGGTGTCAGAAGTGATTGAAAGAGATGAAGAGGAAAAATCTGAAGTTAAATCGGCTCTCCACATATTAGCAAGCCAAAAGAGAACAGCGTTACTTACCATTGGAGAATAGCTAACGAAGTGAAAAAATGGAAGGATTACACCCACCGGTGAAGTTTCCGTTGACAGGTAATGTGGCTGAAAATTGGAGGAGGTTCAAACAACGTTTGAAGTTGTATTTAGCGGCAATCGGAGTTGACGAGAAAAGTGATAAAATGAAAGCGTCAGTGTTCTTACATGTCGTGGGTGATGAAGTGCTGGAGGTGTATAATAACTTCACATTCACTGCTGATGGAGACAAAATGAAGCTAGATAAAATAATGGAACGATTTGAGGCCTACTGCATACCTAAACGTAACGTGACATTTGAGAGGCACAGATATTTCACATGTGTACAGAAAACGGGAGAGACTATTGATCAGTATGTGACTGAACTGAGAAACCGAAGCAAAACATGTGAATTTGGGGGACTGACAGACTCGCTGATAAAAGACAGACTGGTGTGTGGTATTCCAGATAATGGTCTAAGGGAAAGACTGCTAAGAGAGCAAAATCTAGACCTGGGAAAAGCCATAGCACTGTGTAGGGCTGCAGAGACTGTGAAGTCGCAGGCAAAAGAACTGTTCAGTGACAGTAGCTGCAACGTGGATGCAGTGAGAAAGAACGGACACAAACCGTTTAACAAAAAGAGCGCCAATGTGAAAAAAGAGGCGTGGCCAGCGAACAAAAATGAAAGGGGCAATCGAAAGTCATGTAGTCGATGCGGTACACAGCATCCACCAAGAAAGTGTCCAGCATATGGTAAAACATGCAATAGTTGCAACAAAAACAACCATTATGCCCATTGCTGCAAGAACCAAGAGCAACAAAGCAAGGTCCATGCAGTAGATGAAAGTGAGATAGAGGAGTTCTATGTAGATGTTGTGTCCGAAAACAAAAAAGAAAAAAGAGACTGGATGTTGACACTAAAAGTGAATGACATACACATTCCATGTAAATTGGATACTGGAGCACAAGTTAATGTGATATCAGAGACTGATTTTAAGAAAATTAGACCCAGACCAAAGATACATGGAATAAAAGTGAAAGTGACAGGATACTCAGGTACTGATATACCAGTGAAAGGAAGATGCATTGTCAAAGTGACACACAAGGACAGAGAGCACACGCTAGCATTAATCGTGGTGCCAAAGTATGTGCAAGCCATATTAGGTTTAAAAGCCTGTGAGAGACTGAACCTGGTAAAGAGAGTCCTCGTTGTGGAAAGCGAAGGAGAGACAGTCTATGATGAACTCATGAAAGAGTACAATGACCTATTTAAGGGTCTAGGCTGCCTTCCAGGAGAACACACGATCAGAGTAGATAAAAGTATGCCAACAGTCATACATCCATGCAGAAAAGTTCCGTTTGCTCTTCAAAAGCAACTGAAGGCAGAGTTGGACAGGATGGAAAGCCTGAATGTGATTCAGAAGATAGATGAGCCAGCTGAGTGGGTGAGTTCCCTCGTCGTTGTGGACAAAAAGAATGGAAAGCTCAGAATTTGCCTGGATCCAAGAGATCTAAACAGAGCAATTAAGATGGAGCACTTCAAGCTTCCTACACATGAGGAAATCATGTCACAGTTTGCAAATGCAAAGTATTTCAGCAAGTTAGATGCATCATCAGGATTTTGGCAGATGAAACTGGACGGGGCAAGTTCAAGACTGTGCACGTTCAACAGTCCATTTGGCAGATACAGATTCCTAAGGTTACCATTTGGCATTGCCTCAGCTCCTGAAGTGTATCACAAAACTATCCATATGATCTATGAGCACCTGGAGGGAGTTGATACATCAATGGATGACATCATAGTATGGGGAACCACGAGATCTGAGCATGACGAGAGACTGAAAAAAGTGCTGGAAGCAACAAGGAAAACAAGCCTGAAGCTGAATAGAGAGAAATGCCAGCTCGGGGTGACAGAACTGACATTCGTGGGAGATATCCTTAGCGGTGAGGGCATCAGACCAGATCCCAGAAAGGTGTCCGCCATTGAGAATATGCCAAAGCCACAATGCAAAAAGGACGTGCAGAGGTTTAATGGAATGATCAACTACATGGGTAAATTCATATCCAACCTCTCAGAAAAGATGGTGCCACCGAGAAAACTAACTGAAAAGAACATAGAATGGGAATGGAGTCATGAGCATGAGAAGTCATGGAGCGATCTAAAGAAACTGCTCACGGAGGAACCAGTTCTGAGGTTTTATGACCCAGCGAGACCCATCAAGATATCATCAGGTGCATCACAGAGTGGGCTTGGTGCCATTCTTCTGCAAAAATATGACTACTGGCAACCTATTGCATATGCATCATGCTCAATGACAGACGCGGAGACACGATATGCTCAAATAGAAAAGGAGCTGCTCAGCATCACATACGCCTGTGAAAGATTTCACCAGTTTGTGTCAGGACAAGCAATCAGTGTAGAGACTGACCATAAGCCCTTGATTGCATTGTTCCAAAAGCCACTAAATAGCTGTCCGCTTAGAATACAAAGAATGATGATCAGGCTGCAACGCTATACACTGAATGTTGCGTACACACCGGGTAAACTGATGTATACAGCAGACACGTTGTCCAGAGCTGTTGACCCAAGTGAGCCCGCAAACACCAAAATGGATGAAAAAGTGAACGCCTACGTGGACATGATCACAAGTGCACTGCCCATAGCAGATGCAAAAATGGAGCTCATAAAGACTGAGACAAACAAAGATGAAACAATGTGACGACTGAGGAAAAGCATCTTGGATGGATGGCCCAACATGAAGCAAGACTGCTCACCTGACATGGCAGAGTACTGGAACTGCAGGGCGGAACTATCACTGGTCAAAGACATCATCTACAAAGGAAGTAAAATAGTTATCCCAAAGAGTCTGAGAAAAGAGATGCTAAAAAGGATCCATGGAGGACATCTGGGAATCGAAAAGTGTAAGAAAAGTGCACGAGAGGTGATGTACTGGCCACGAATCAACCAAGATGTGACAAATGTGGTGTCAAACTGCACAGTATGCCTGAAATATCGAGCAAGCAATCTGGTAGAACCACTAAAACCACACCCAGCGCCAGACAGACCTTACCAGAAGGTAGGCGCTGACCTATTCGTATGTCAAGGGAAGGACTATCTTGTAGTCACAGACTATTACTCCCTGTATCCAGAGGTTTGTAGACTGTACACCACCACTGCAGATGCTGTGATAAGATGTATGAAAGCCATATTCTCCAGACATGGCGTGGCAAGCGAGGTCTTCACAGACAACGGACCCCAGTTTTACAATGCAAGTTTCCGACACTTTTCCAAAGAGTGGGACTTTGTCCACACAACGTCAAGTCCTCACTTTCCACAGTCCAATGGTTTAGTGGAAAAATCGGTCCAGACAGTGAAAAGACTGATGTACAAGGCAAAAGAAAGTGGAACTGACTTCTACCAGAGCATGCTTGTATACCGCACAACACCGCTCGAGTGTGGTATGTCACTAGCCCAACTCCTTATGGGACGTCTGCTAAGGTCAAACCTACCCATCCGGGCGAACCTCCTGAAAACAAAGGAGGGGGAGAAAGTGAGGAAGTTCAAAGAACAACAGAAAGAAAAGCAAAAGTACTACTATGACAGAGGAACACAAAACCTACCTGAACTCCACACTGGTGACCAAGTAAGGTTCAAAGACAAAACAAACATATGGACTCAGAGGGGAACTGTCCTGAGTGAAGTTCAGCCAAGATCATACACCATTCAGACAGATGAGGGTGCTGTTCTGCGAAGAAATCATCGAGATCTTCTCATGGGACCAGCCACAGCAGGTCAAAAGAATGATACTGTTGAACAACCTGATCACACAGCAGGTCAAAAGACTGATACTGCTGAACAACTTGATCACACAGCTGAGAAACCATCATCTGAGGCAACAACTCAGATTCAAGGACAATCAATCAGAAAATCCTCAAGACACGTGAAGCCTCCTGAGAGACTCATTGAGCAAGTTTAAGGACTCTTGTTATAGAAGGAAGTAATGTTATCTTATTCTTTCTTCAAGTTCTAGGTATTTACATATTTCATGTGTACACACAAAACAAGGTTTAAAAAACCTTGATCATGATAATGATAATGTAAGTTCATTAAGTGTTACAGTTAAAATGCAGAGTAATACAAAGTATACATGTTGATAGATAAAAGTAAAATACTTTTGTTTTAAGAAAGGGAGACGTAATGATTGTGATGAAATATATGCCTTCATCAGCCCATGTGTTTTACCTGCTTGTATTGTGTGAACCGCCCCCTTTTGTTCCTGTTGTGTGTATTGGCTACGCCCCTGTCTTTTGCCATATAAAGGTCTCAAAAGCTGTATGAGTCATTCCTACCAGACGAACCCGATGTGGGAAGACCTGTAATGCTGCAATGTTCTTAGTGATTAAAAGCCTTCAGTTGAATCCTTGTCTTTGAGTCATTGATGGCATATCAATGATACCAGCAAATAGTGATGGTATTTGCCTGTTTGATTATTAATGCCTTACCAGCATATTTGCCTGATTGATTATTTATGCCTGACCAGCAGAGGGCATGTGAGAGACACGCAGTTTATTTTTAGTTTCATTTTAGATGGATCTCTAAGATGGTGTCTCCTGTAATGCTGTTAACTGAGTTGAACAAACTTTAGAATAAAATACATTCTCTTTCATGAATGTGTCATCATTGAACCCACATGCAAATCAATACAGGTCTCACTCTCTCTCACTCTCGTTCTCACTCTCTCTCAGTCTCGCTCTCACTCTCTCTGAGTCTCGGTCTCACCCTATCTCAGTCTTGCTCTCACTCTCTCTCAGTCTCGCTCTCACTCTCTCTCAGTCTCGCTCTCACTCTCTCTCTCATACTCGGTCTCACTCTCTCTCAGTCTCGTTCTCACACTCTTAGTCCCGTTCTCACTCTCTCAGTCTCGGTCTCACTCTCTCTCAGTCTCGTTCTCAATATCTCAGTCTCGATCTCCCTCTCTCTCAGTCTCGCTCTCACTATCTCTCAGTCTCGGTCACATTCTCTCTCTCAGTCTCAGTCTCAGTTTCTCTCAGTCTCGTTCTCACTCTCTCTCAGTCTCGTTCTCACTCTCAGTCTCGGTCTCACTTTCGCTCAGTCTCATTCTCACTCTCTCTCAGTCTCGGTCTCCCTCTCTCTCAGTCTCGGTCTCATTCTCTCAGTCTAGGTCTCACTATCTCCCAGGCTCGGTCTCACTCTCTCTCAGTCTCGGTCTCACTCTCTCTCAGTCTCGGTCTCACTCTCTCTCAGTCTCGGTCTCCCTCTCTCTCCGTCTCGGTCTCACACTCTCTCAGTCTCGGTCTCACTCTCTCTCACTCTCGGTCTCACTCTCTCTCAGTCTCAGTCTCAATCTCTCTCGGTCTCAGTCTCACTATCTCTTGGACTGACGCTCTCAGTCTCGGTCTCACTCTCTCTCAGTCTCGGTCTCACTCTCTCAGTCTCGGTCTCACTCTCTCTCAGTCTCGGTCTCACTCTCTCTCAGTCTCGGTCTCACTCTCTCTCAGTCTCGGTCTCACGTTCCCTCAGTCTCGGTCTCACTCTATCTCAGTCTCGGTTTCACTCTCTCTCAGTCTCGGTCTCACTCTCCCTGTCTCGGTCTCACTCTCTGTCTCGGCCTCACTCTCTCTCACTCTCATTCTCACTCTCTCTCAGTATCGGCCTCATTCGCTCTCAGTCTCGGTCGCACCTGTTCTCAGTCTCAGTCTCACTCTCTCTCACTCTCGGTCTCACTCTCTCGTCGTTTCGGTCTCACTCTCTCTAAGTCTCGCTCTCACTCTATCTCAGTCTCGGTCTCACTCTCTCTCAGACTCGCTCTCACTCTCTCTCAGTCTCGCTCTCACTCTCTCTCAGTCTCACTCTCTCTCTCAGTCTCACTCTCACTCTCTCTCAGTCTCGCTCTAACTCTCTCTTAGTCTCGCTCTCACTCTCTCAGTCTCGCTCTCACTCTCTCTCAGTCTCACTCTCTCTCTCAGTCTCGGTCTCACTCTCTCTCAGTCTCGGTCTCACTCTCTCTCAGTCTCGGTCTCGCTCTCTCTCAGTCTCGGTCTCACTCTCTCTCAGTCTCGGTCTCACTCTCTCTCAGTCTCGGTCTCACTCTCTCTCAGTATCGGTATCACACTCTCACAGACTCGGTCTCACTCTCTCTCAGATTCGGACTCACTCTCTCTCAGTCTCGGTCTCACTCTCTCTCAGTCTCGGTCTCGATCTCTCTCAGTCTCGGTCTCACTCTCTCTCAGTCTCGGTCTCACTCTCTCTCAGTCTCGGTCTCACTCTCTCTCAGTCTCGGTCTCACCCTCTCTCAGTCTCGGTCTCACTCTCTCTCAGACTCGGTCTCACTCTCTCTCAGACTCGGTCTCACTATCTCTCAGTCTCGGTCTCACTCTCTCTCAGTCTCGGTCTCTCTCACTCAGTCTCGGTCTCACTCTCAGTCTCGCTCTCACTCAGTCTAGCTCTCAATCTCTCTCAGTCTCGGTCTCACTCTCTCTCAGTCTCACTCTCTCTCAGTCTCGGTCTCACTCTCTCTCAGTCTCAGTCTCTCTCTCACTCTCAGTATCGGTCTCACTCTCTCTCAGTCTCAGTTACCTCTCTCTCAGTCTCGGTCTCACTCTCTCAGTCTCGGTCTCAATCTCTCTCAGTCTCGCTCTCACTCTCTCTCAGTCTCGGTCTCACTCTCTCTCAGTCTCGCTCTCACTCTCTCTCAGTCTTGGTCTCACTCTCTCTCAGTCTCGCTCTAACTCTCTCTTAGTCTCGCTCTCACTCTCTCAGTTTCGCTCTCACTCTCTCTCACTCTCGGTCTCACTCTCTCTCAGTCTCGGACTCACTCTCTCTCAGTCTCGGTCTCACTCTCTCTCAGACTCGGTCTCACTCTCTCTCAGACTCGGTCTCATTCTCTCTCAGTCTCGGTCTCACTATCTCTCAGTCTCGGTCTCACTCTCTCTCAGTCTCGGTCTCCCTCTCTCAGTCTCGTTCTCACTCTCAGTCTCGCTCTCACTCAGTGTAGCTCTCACTCTCTCTCAGTCTCGGTCTCACTCTCTCTCAGTCTCACTCTCTCAGTCTTGGTCTCTCTCAGTCTCGGTCTCTCTCTCACTCTCAGACTCAGTCTCGCTCTCTCTCAGTCTCAGTCTCCCTCTCTCTCAGTCTCGGTCTCAATCTCTCTCAGTCTCGGTCTCAATCTCTCTCAGTCTCAGTCTCGGTCTCTCTCAGTCTCGGTCTCACTCTCTCTCAGTCTCGGTCTCATACTCTCTCACTCTCGGTCGCACTTTCTCTCAGTCTCGGTCTCACTCTCTCAGTCTCGGACTCACTCTCGCTCAGTCTCGGCCTCACTCTCTCTCAGTCTTGGTCTCTCTCTCTCTCACTCTCGGTCTCCCTTTCTCTCAGTCTTGGTCTCACTCTCTCTCAGTCTCGGTCTCACTCTCTCTCAGTCTCGGACTCACTCTCTCTCAGTCTCGGTCTCACTCTCTCAGTCTCGGTCTCACTCTCTCTCAGTCTCGGTCTCACTCTCTCTCAGTCTCGGTCTCACTCTCTCTCAGTCTCGGTCTCACTCTCTCTCAGTCTCGGTCTCACTCACTCTCAGTCTCGGTCTCACTCTCTCAGTCTCGGTCTCACTCTCTCTCAGTCTCGGACTCACTCTGTCTCAGTCTCGGTCTCACTCTCTCAGTCTCGGTCTCACTCTCTCTCAGTCTCGGTCTCACTCTCTCAGTCTCGTTCTCACTCTCTCTCAGTCACGGTCTCACTCTCTCTCAGTCTCGGTCTCACTCTCTCTCAGTCTCGGGCTCACTCTCGCTCAGTCTCGGTCTCACTCTCTCTCAGTCTCGGTCTCACTCACTCCCAGTCTCAGTCTCGCTCGCTGTCAGGCTCGGTCTCACTCTCTCTCAGTCTCGGTCTCACTCTATCTCTGTCTCGGTCTCACTCTCTCTCAGTCTCGGACTCACTCTCTCTCAGTCTCGGTCTCACTCTCTCTCAGTCTCGGTCTCACTCTCTCTCAGTCTCGGTCTCACTCTCTCTCAGTCTCGGTCGCAATTTCTCTCAGTCTCGGTCTCACTCTCTCTCAGTCTCAGTCTCAATCTCTCTCAGTCTCGGTCTCACTCTCTCTCAGTCTCGGTCGCAATTTCTCTCAGTCTCGGTCTCACTCTCTCTCAGTCTCGGTCTAACTCTCTCTCAGTCTCGGTCTCACTCTCTCTCAGTCTCGGTCTCACTCTCTCTCAGTCTCGGTCTCACTCTCTCTCAGTCTCGGTCTCACTCTCTCTCAGTCTCGGTCTCACTCACTCTCAGTATCGGTCTCACTCTTGCTCAGTCTCGGTCTCATTCTCTCTCAGTCTCGGTCACACTCTCTCTCAGTCTCGGTCTCACTCTCTCTCAGTCTCGGTCTCACTCTCAGTCTCGGTCTCACTCTCTCTCAGTCTCGGTGTCACTCTCTCTCAGTCTCGGTCTCACTCTCTCTCAGTCTCGGTCTCGCTCTCTCTCACTCTCGGTCTCACTCTCTCTCAGTCTCGGTCTCACTCTCTCTCAGTCTCGGTCTCACTCTCTCTCACTCTCGGTCTCACTCTCTCTCTGTCTCGATCTCACTCTCTCTCTCAGTCTCGGTCTCACACTCTCTCAGACTCGGTCTCACTTTCTCTCAGTCTCGGTATCACTCTCTCTCAGTCTCGGTCTCACTCTCTCTCAGTCTCGGTCTCACTCTCTCTCAGTCTCGGACACACTCTCGCTCACTCTCGGTCGCACTTTCTCTCAGTCTCGGTCTCACTCTCTCTCAGTCTCGGTCTCACTCTCTCTCAGTCTCGGTCCCACTCACTCTCAGTATCGGTCTCACTCTTGCTCAGTCTCGGTCTCATTCTCTCTCAGTCTCGGTCTCACTCTCTCTCAGTCTCGGTCTCACTCTCTCTCAGTCTCGGTCTCACTCTCTCTCAGTCTCGGTCTCACTCTCTCTCAGTCTCGGTCTCACTCTCTCTCAGTCTCGGTCTCACTCTCTCTCACTCTCGGTCTCACTCTCTCTCAGTCTCGGTCTCACTCTCTCTCAGTCTCGGTCTCACTCTCTCTCAGTCTCGGTCTCACTCTCTCTCACTCTCGGTCTCACTCTCTCTCAGTCTCGGTCTCACTCTCTCTCAGTCTCGGTCTCACTCTCTCTCACTCTCAGTCTCACTCTCTCTCTGTCTCGGTCTCACTCTCTCTCTCAGTCTCGGTTTCACACTCTCTCAGTCTCGGTCGCACTCTCTCTCAGTCTCGGTCTCACTCTCTCTCAGTCTCGGTCTCACTCTCTCTCAGTCTCGGTCTCACTCTCTCTCAGTCTCGGACACACTCTCGCTCACTCTCGGTCGCACTTTCTCTCAGTCTCGGTCTCACTCTCTCTCAGTCTCGGTCTCACTCTCTCTCAGTCTCGGTCTCACTCTCTCTCAGTCTCGGTCTCACTCTCTCAGTCTCGGTCTCACTCTCTCTCAGTCTCGGTCTCACTCTCTCTCAGTCTCGGTCTCAGTCTCTCTCAGTCTCGGTCTCAATCTCTCAGTCTCGGTCTCACTCTCTCTCAGTCTTGGTCTCACTCTCTCTCAGTCTCGGTCTCACTCTCTCTCAGTCTCGGTCTCACTCTCTCTCAGTCTCGGTTTCACTCTCTTAGTCTCGGTCTCAATCTCTCTCAGTCTCGGTCTCACTCTCTCAGTCTCGGTCTCATTCTCTCAGTCTCGGTCTCACTCTCTCTCAGTCTCGGTCTCACACTCTCTCAGTCTCGGTCTCACTCTCTCTCTGTCTCGGTCCCAATCTCCCTCAGTCTCACTCTCACTCACTCTCAATCTCGGTCTCACAATCTCTCAGTCTCGGTCTCACTCTCTCAATCTCGGTCTCACTCTCTCTCAGTCTCGGTCTCACTCTCTGTCAGTCTCGCTCTCGCTCTCTCTCAGTCTCGGCCTCACTCTCTCTCAGTCTCAATCTCACTCACTCTCAGTATCGGTCTCACTCTCGCTCAGTCTCGGTCTCACTCTCTCTCTGTCTCGGTCTCACTCTCTCTCAGTCTCGGTCTCACTCTCTCTCAGTCTCGCTCTCACTCTCACTCAGTCGCGGCCTCACTTGCTCTCAGTCTCACTCTCACTCACTCTCAGTCTCGGTCTCACTCTCTCTCAGTCTCGGTCTCACTCTCTCTCAGTCTCGGTCTCACTCTCTCTCTCAGTCTCGGTCTCACACTCTCTCAGTCTCGGTCTCACTCTCTCTCAGTCTCGGTCTCACTTTCTTTCAGTCTCGGTCTCACTCTCTCTCAGTCTCTGTCTCACTCTCTCTCAGTCACGGTCTCACTCTCTCTCAGTCACGGTCTCACTCTCTCTCAGTCTGTCTCTCACTATCTCTCAGTCTCGGTCTCACTCACTCTCAGGCTCGATCTCACTCTCACTCAGTCTCGCTCTCACTCTCGGTCTCACTCTCTCTCAGTCTCGGCCTCACACTCTCTCAGTCTCGGTCTCACTCTCTCTCAGTCTCGGTCTCTCTCTCTCTCAGTCTCTGTCTCACTCTCTCAGTCTCGGTCTCACTCTCGGTCTCGGTCTCACTCTCTCTCAGTCTCGGTCTCACTCTCTCTCAGTCTCGGTCTCACTCTCTCTCAGTCTCGGTCTCACTCTCTCTCAGTCTCAGTCCCACTCTCTATCTGTCTCGGTCACACTCTCTCTCAGTCTCGGTCTCACTCTCTCTCAGTCTCGGTCTCACTCTCTCAGTCTCGGTCTCACTCTCTCTCAGTCTCGGACTCACTCTCTCTCATTCTCGGTCTCACTCTCCCAGTCTCGGTCTCACTCTCTCTCAGTCTCAGTCTCACTCTCTCTCAGTCTCGGTCTCACTCTCTCAGTCTCGGTCTCACTCTCTCTCAGTCTCAGTCTCACTCTCTCTCAGTCTCGCTCTCACTTTCTCTCAGTCTCGGTCTCACTCTCTCTCTGTTTCGGTCTCACTCTCTCTCAGTCTCGGTCTCACTCTCTCTCAGTCTCAGTCTCACTCTCTCTCCGTCTCGGTCTCACTCTCTCTCAGTCTCGGTCTCACTCTCTCTCAGTCTCTGTCTCACTCTCAGTCTCGGTCTCACTCTCTCTCAGTCTCGGTCTCACTCTCTCTCAGTCTCGGTCTCACTCTCTCTCAGTCTCGGTCTCTCTCTCAGTCTCGGTCCCACTCTCTCTCAGTCTAGGTCTCACTCTCTCTCACTCTTGGTCTCACTCTCTCTCAGTCTCGGTCTCACTCTCTCTCAGTCTCGGTCTCACTCTCTCTCAGTCTCGGTGTCACTCTCTCTCACTCTCGGTCGCACTCTCTCTCAGTCTCGGTCTCACTCTCTCTCAGTCTCGGTCTCACTCTCTCTCAGTCTCGGTCTCACTCTCTCTCAGTCTCGGTCTCACTCTCTCTCAGTCTCGGTCTCACTCTCTCTCAGATTCAGTCTCACTCTCTCTCAGTCTCGGTCTCACTCTCTCTCAGTCTCGGTCTCACTCTCTCTCACTCTCGGTCTCACTCTCTCTCAGTCTCGGTCTCACTCTCTCTCAGTCTCGGCCTCACTCACTCTCAGTCTCGGCCTCACTCACTCTCAGTCTCGGTCTCACTCTCTCTCAGTCTCGGTCTCACTCTCTCTCACTCTCGGTCTCACTCTCTCTCACTCTCGGTCGCACTCTCTCTCAGTCTCGGTCTCAATCTCTCTCAGTCTCGGTCTCACTCTCTCTCAGTCTCGGTCTCACTCTCTCTCAATCTCGGTCTCACTCTCTCTCAGTCTCGCTCTCACTCTCTCTCAGTCTCGCTCTCAATCTCGGTCTCACTGTCTCTCAGTCTCGGTCTCACCCTCTCTCAGTCTCGGTCTCACTCACTCTCAGTCTCGGTCTCACTCTCTCAGTCTCGGTCTCACTCTCTCTCAGTCTCGGTCTCACTCTCTCTCACTCTCGGTCTCACTCTCTCTCAGTCTCGGTCTCACTCTCTCTCAGTCTCGGCCTCACTCACTCTCAGTCTCGGCCTCACTCTCTCTCAGTCTCACTCTCACTGACTCTCATTCTCGGTCTCACTCTCTCTCAGTCTCGGTCTCACTCTCTCTCAGTCTCGGTCTCACTCTCTCTCAGTCTCGGTCTCACTCTCTCTCAGTCTCACTCTCTCTCAGTCACGGTCTCACTCTCTCTCAGTCACGGTCTCGCTCTCTCTCAGTCTTGCTCTCACTCTCTCTCAGTCTCGGTCTCACTCACTCTCAGTCTCGCTCTCACTCTCTCTCAGTCGCGCTCTCAATCTCGGTCTCACTGTCTCTCAGTCTCGGTCTCACCCTCTCTCAGTCTCGGTCTCACTCACTCTCAGTCTCGGTCTCACTCTCTCAGTCTCGGTCTCACTCTCTCTCAGTCTCGGTCTCACTCTCTCACCCTCGGTCTCACTCTCTCTCAGTCTCGGTCTCACTCTCTCTCAGTCTCGGTCTCACTCTCTCTCAGTCTCGGTCTCACTCTCTCTCTGTCTCGGTCTCACTCTCTCTCAGTCTCGGTCTCACTCTCTCTCAGTCTCGGTCTCACTCTCTCTCAGTCTCGGTCTCACTCTCTCAGTCTCGGTCTCACTCTCTCTCAGTCTCGTTCTCACTCGCTCTCAGTCTCAGTCTCACTTTCTCAGTCTCGGTCTCACTCAGTCTCGGTGACACTCTCTCAGTCTCGGTCTCACTCTCGGTCTCGGTCTCACTCTCTCTCAGTCTCGGTCTCACTCTGTCTCAGTCTCGGTCTCACTCTCTCTCAGTCTCGGTGTCACTCTCTCTCAGTCTCGGTCTCACTCTCTCTCAGTCTCGGTCTCACTCTCTCTCAGTCTCGTTCTCACTCTCTCTCAGTCTCGGTCTCACTCTCTCTCAGTCTCGGTCTCACTCTCTCAGTCTCGGTCTCACTCTCTCTCAGTCTCGGTCTCTCTCTCTCTGTCTCGTTCTCACTCGCTCTCAGTCTCGGTCACACTCTCTCAGTCTCGGTCTCACTCTCGGTCTCGGTCTCACTCTCTCTCAATCTCGGTCTCACTCTGTCTCAGTCTCGGTCTCACTCTCTCTCAGTCTTGGTCTCACTCTCTCTCAGTCTCGGTCTCACTCTCTCTCAGTCTCGGTCTCACTCTCTCTCAGTCTCGGTCTCACTCTCTCTCAGATTCAGTCTCACTCTCACTCAGTCTCGGTCTCACTCTCTCTCAGTCTCGGTCTCACTTTCTCTCACTCTCGGTCTCAGTCTCTCTCAGTCTCGGTCTCACTCTCTCTCAGTCTCGGCCTCACTCACTCTCAGTCTCGGCCTCACTCACTCTCAGTCTCGGTCTCCCTCTCTCTCAGTCTCGGTCTCACTCTCTCTCACTCTCGGTCTCACTCTCTCTCACTCTCGGTCGCACTCTCTCTCAGTCTCGGTCTCACTCTCTCTCAGTCTCGGTCTCACTCTCTCTCAGTCTCGGTCTCACTCTCTCTCAGTCTCGGTCTCACTCTCTCTCAGTCTCGCTCTCACTCTCAGTCTCGGTCTCACTCTCTGTCAGTCTCGGTCTCTCTCTCTCAGTCTCGGTCTCACTCTCAGTCTCGCTCTCACTCAGTCTAGCTCTCAATCTCTCTCAGTCTCGGTCTCACTCTCTCTCAGTCTCACTCTCTCTCAGTCTCGGTCTCACTCTCTCTCAGTCTCAGTCTCTCTCTCACTCTCAGTATCGGTCTCACTCTCTCTCAGTCTCAGTTACCTCTCTCTCAGTCTCGGTCTCACTCTCTCAGTCTCGGTCTCAATCTCTCTCAGTCTCGCTCTCTCTCAGTCTTGGTCTCACACTCTCTCAGTCTCGGTCTCACTCTCTCTCAGTCTCAGTCTCGCTCTCTCACAGTCTCGGTCTCACTCTCTCACAGTCTCGGTCTCACACTCTCTCACTCTCGGTCTCACTTTCTCTCAGCCTCGGTCTCCCTCTCTCTCAGTCTCGGACTCACTCTCGCTCAGTCTCGGTCTCACTCTCTCTCAGTGTCGGTCTCACTCTCTCTCAGTCTCGGTCTCGCTCTCTCACAGTCTCGGTCTCACTCTCTCTCAGTCTCGGTCTCACACTCTCTCACTCTCGGTCTCACTTTCTCTCAATCTCGGTCTCACTCTCTCTCAGTCTCGGCCTCACTCTCTCTCAGTCTCTCTCTCACTCACTCTCAGTCTCGATCTCACTCTCTCTCAGTCTCGCTCTCACTCACTCTCAGTCTCGATCTCACTCTCTCTCAGTCTCGGTCTGTCTGTCTCTCAGTCTTGGTCTCACTCTCTCTCCGTCTCGGTCTCACTCTCTCAGTCTCGGTCTCACTCTCTCTCAGTCTCGGACTCACTCTCTCTCAGTCTTGGTCCCGCTCTCTCTCAGTCTCGGTCTCACTCTCTCTGTCAGTCTCAGTCTCACTCTCTCTCACTCTCGGTCTCAATCTCTCTCAATCTCGGTCTCACTCTCTCTCAGTCTCGGTCTCACACTCTCTCAGTCTCGGTCTCACTCTCTCAGTCTCGGTCTCACTCTCAGTCGCGGTCTCACTCTCTCTCAGCCTCGGTCTCACTCTCTCTCAGTCTCAGTTACCTCTCTCTCAGTCTCGGTCTCACTCTCTCAGTCTCGGTCTCAATCTCTCTCAGTCTCGCTCTCTCTCAGTCTTGGTCTCACACTCTCTCAGTCTCGGTCTCACTCTCTCTCAGTCTCAGTCTCGCTCTCTCACAGTCTCGGTCTCACTCTCTCTCAGTCTCGGTCTCACACTCTCTCACTCTCGGTCTCACTTTCTCTCAGCCTCGGTCTCACTCTCTCTCAGTCTCGGACTCACTCTCGCTCAGTCTCGGTCTCACTCTCTCTCAGTGTCGGTCTCAATCTCTCTCAGTCTCGGTCTCGCTCTCTCACACTCTCGGTCTCACTCTCTCTCAGTCTCGGTCTCACACTCTCTCACTCTCGGTCTCACTTTCTCTCAGTCTCGGTCTCACTCTCTCTCAGTCTCGGCCTCACTCTCTCTCAGTCTCTCTCTCACTCACTCTCAGTCTCGATCTCACTCTCTCTCAGTCTCGCTCTCACTCACTCTCAGTCTCGATCTCACTCTCTCTCAGTCTCGGTCTGTCTCTCTCTCAGTCTTGGTCTCACTCTCTCTCAGTCTCGGTCTCACTCTCTCTCAGTCTCGGACTCACTCTCTCTCAGTCTTGGTCTCGCTCTCTCTCAGTCTCGGTCTCACTCTCTCTGTCAGTCTCAGTCTCAATCTCTCTCACTCTCGGTCTCAATCTCTCTCAATCTCGGTCTCACTCTCTCTCAGTCTCGGTCTCACACTCTCTCAGTCTCGGTCTCACTCTCTCAGTCTCGGTCTCACTTTCAGTCGCGGTCTCACTCTCTCTCAGCCTCGGTCTCACTCTCTCTCAGTCTCGCTCTCAATCTCTCTCAGTCTCGGTCTCACTCTCTCTCACTTTCGGTCTCTCCCTCTCAGTCTCAGTCTCACTCTCTCTCAGTCTCAGTGTCACTCTCTCTCAGTCTTGGTCTCGCTCTCTCTCAGTCTCGGTCTCACTCTCTCTGTCAGTCTTGGTTTAACTCTCTCTCAGTCACGGTCTCACTCTCTCTCAGTCTCAGTCTCACTCTCTCTCAGTCTCGGTCTCACTCTCTCTCAGTATTGGTCTAACTCACTCTCAGTCTCGGTCTCACTCTCTCAGTCTCTGTCTCACTCTCTCTCAGTCTCGGTCCCTCTCTCTTTCAGTCTCGGTCTCACTCTCTCAGTCTCGGTCTCACTCTCTCAGTCTCGGTCTGACTCTCTCTCAGTCTCGGTCTCACTCTCTCTCAGTCTCGGTCTCACTCTCTCTCAGTCTCGGTCTCTCTCTCTCAGTCTCGGTCTCACTCTCAGTCTCGCTCTCACTCAGTCTAGCTCTCAATCTCTCTCAGTCTCGGTCTCACTCTCTCTCAGTCTCACTCTCTCTCAGTCTCGGTCTCACACTCTCTCAGTCTCAGTCTCTCTCTCACTCTCAGTATCGGTCTCACTCTCTCTCAGTCTCAGTTACCTCTCTCTCAGTCTCGGTCTCACTCTCTCAGTCTCGGTCTCAATCTCTCTCAGTCTCGCTCTCTCTCAGTCTTGGTCTCACATTCTCGCAGTCTCGGTCTCACTCTCTCTCAGTCTCAGTCTCGCTCTCTCACAGTCTCGGTCTCACTCTCTCTCAGTCTCGGTCTCACACTCTCTCACTCTCGGTCTCACTTTCTCTCAGTCTCGGTCTCACTCTCTCTCAGTCTCGGACTCACTCTCGCTCAGTCTCGGTCTCACTCCCTCTCAGTGTCGGTCTCACTCTCTCTCAGTCTCGGTCTCGCTCTCTCACAGTCTCGGTCTCACTCTCTCTCAGTCTCGGTCTCACACTCTCTCACTCTCGGTCTCACTTTCTCTCTGTCTCGGTCTCACTCTCTCTCAGTCTCGGCCTCACTCTCTCTCAGTCTCTCTCTCACTCACTCTCAGTCTCGATCTCACTCTCTCTCAGTCTCGCTCTCACTCACTCTCAGTCTCGATCTCACTCTCTCTCAGTCTCGGTCTGTCTCTCTCTCAGTCTTGGTCTCACTCTCTCTCAGTCTCGGTCTCACTCTCTCAGTCTCGGTCTCACTCTCTCTCAGTCTCGGACTCACTCTCTCTCAGTCTTGGTCTCGCTCTCTCTCAGTCTCGGTCTCACTCTCTCTGTCAGTCTCAGTCTCACTCTCTCTCACTCTCGGTCTCAATCTCTCTCAATCTCGGTCTCACTCTCTCTCAGTCTCGGTCTCACACTCTCTCAGTCTCGGTCTCACTCTCTCAGTCTCGGTCTCACTCTCAGTCGCGGTCTCACTCTCTCTCAGCCTCGGTCTCACTCTCTCTCAGTCTCGCTCTCAATCTCTCTCAGTCTCTGTCTCACTCTCTCTCACTTTCGGTCTCTCCCTCTCAGTCTCAGTCTCACTCTCACTCAGTGTCAGTGTCACTCTCTCTCAGTCTTGGTCTCGCTCTCTCTCAGTCTCGGTCTCACTCTCTCTGTCAGTCTCGGTTTAACTCTCTCTCAGTCACGGTCTCACTCTCTCTCAGTCTCAGTCTCACTCTCTCTCAGTCTCGGTCTCACTCTCTCTCAGTCTCAGTCCCACTCTCTATCAGTCTCGGTCACACTCTCTCTCAGTCTCGGTCTCACTCTCTCTCAGTCTCGGTCTCACTCTCTCAGTCTCGGTCTCACTCTCTCTCAGTCTCGGACTCACTCTCTCTCATTCTCGGTCTCACTCTCCCAGTCTCGGTCTCACTCTCTCTCAGTCTCAGTCTCACTCTCTCTCAGTCTCCGTCTCACTCTCTCTCAGTCTCGGTCTCACTCTCTCAGTCTCGGTCTCACTCTCTCTCAGTCTCAGTCTCACTCTCTCTCAGTCTCGCTCTCACTTTCTCCAAGTCTCGGTCTCACTCTCTCTCTGTTTCGGTCTCACTCTCTCTCAGTCTCGGTCTCACTCTCTCTCAGTCTCAGCCTCACTCTCTCTCCGTCTCGGTCTCACTCTCTCTCAGTCTCGGTCTCACTCTCTCTCAGTCTCTGTCTCACTCTCAGTCTCGGTCTCACTCTCTCTCAGTCTCGGTCTCACTCTCTCTCAGTCTCGGTCTCACTCTCTCTCAGTCTCGGTCTCTCTCTCAGTCTCGGTCCCACTCTCTCTCAGTCTAGGTCTCACTCTCTCTCACTCTCGGTCTCACTCTCTCTCAGTCTCGGTCTCACTCTCTCTCAGTCTCGGTCTCACTCTCTCTCAGTCTCGGTGTCACTCTCTCTCACTCTCGGTCGCACTCTCTCTCAGTCTCGGTCTCACTCTCTCTCAGTCTCGGTCTCACTCTCTCTCAGTCTCGGTCTCACTCTCTCTCAGTCTCGGTCTCACTCTCTCTCAGTCTCGGTCTCACTCTCTCTCAGATTCAGTCTCACTCTCTCTCAGTCTCGGTCTCACTCTCTCTCAGTCTCGGTCTCACTCTCTCTCACTCTCGGTCTCACTCTCTCTCAGTCTCGGTCTCACTCTCTCTCAGTCTCGGCCTCACTCACTCTCAGTCTCGGCCTCACTCACTCTCAGTCTCGGTCTCACTCTCTCTCAGTCTCGGTCTCACTCTCTCTCACTCTCGGTCTCACTCTCTCTCACTCTCGGTCGCACTCTCTCTCAGTCTCGGTCTCACTCTCTCTCAGTCTCGGTCTCACTCTCTCTCAGTCTCGGTCTCACTCTCTCTCAATCTCGGTCTCACTCTCTCTCAGTCTCGCTCTCACTCTCAGTCGCGGCCTCACTCTCTCTCAGTCTCACTCTCACTGACTCTCATTCTCGGTCTCACTCTCTCTCAGTCTCGGTCTCACTCTCTCTCAGTCTCGGTCTCACTCTCTCTCAGTCTCGGTCTCACTCTCTCTCAGTCTCACTCTCTCTCAGTCACGGTCTCACTCTCTCTCAGTCACGGTCTTGCTCTCTCTCAGTCTTGCTCTCACTCTCTCTCAGTCTCGGTCTCACTCACTCTCAGTCTCGCTCTCACTCTCTCTCAGTCTCACTCTCAATCTCGGTCTCACTGTCTCTCAGTCTCGGTCTCACCCTCTCTCAGTCTCGGTCTCACTCACTCTCAGTCTCGGTCTCACTCTCTCAGTCTCGGTCTCACTCTCTCTCAGTCTCGGTCTCACTCTCTCACCCTCGGTCTCACTCTCTCTCAGTCTCGGTCTCACTCTCTCTCAGTCTCGGTCTCACTCTCTCTCAGTCTCGGTCTCACTCTCTCTCTGTCTCGGTCTCACTCTCTCTCAGTCTCGGTCTCACTCTCTCTCAGTCTCGGTCTCACTCTCTCTCAGTCTCGGTCTCACTCTCTCAGTCTCGGTCTCACTCTCTCTCAGTCTCGTTCTCACTCGCTCTCAGTCTCAGTCTCACTTTCTCAGTCTCGGTCTCACTCTCAGTCTCGGTCACACTCTCTCAGTCTCGGTCTCACTCTCGGTCTTGGTCTCACTCTCTCTCAGTCTCGGTCTCACTCTGTCTCAGTCTCGGTCTCACTCTCTCTCAGTCTCGGTGTCACTCTCTCTCAGTCTCGGTCTCACTCTCTCTCAGTCTCGGTCTCACTCTCTCTCAGTCTCGTTCTCACTCTCTCTCAGTCTCGGTCTCACTCTCTCTCAGTCTCGGTCTCACTCTCTCAGTCTCGGTCTCACTCTCTCTCAGTCTCGGTCTCTCTCTCTCTGTCTCGTTCTCACTCGCTCTCAGTCTCGGTCACACTCTCTCAGTCTCGGTCTCACTCTCGGTCTCGGTCTCACTCTCTCTCAATCTCGGTCTCACTCTGTCTCAGTCTCGGTCTCACTCTCTCTCAGTCTTGGTCTCACTCTCTCTCAGTCTCGGTCTCACTCTCTCTCAGTCTCGGTCTCACTCTCTCTCAGTCTCGGTCTCACTCTCTCTCAGATTCAGTCTCTCTCTCACTCAGTCTCGGTCTCACTCTCTCTCAGTCTCGGTCTCACTTTCTCTCACTCTCGGTCTCACTCTCTCTCACTCTCGGTCGCACTCTCTCTCAGTCTCGGTCTCACTCTCTCTCAGTCTCGGTCTCACTCTCTCTCAGACTCGGTCTCACTCTCTCTTAGTCTCGGTCTCACTCTCTCTCAGTCTCGCTCTCACTCTCAGTCTCGGTCTCACTCTCTCTCAGTCTCGGTCTCTCTCTCTCAGTCTCGGTCTCACTCTCAGTCTCGCTCTCACTCAGTCTAGCTCTCAATCTCTCTCAGTCTCGGTCTCACTCTCTCTCAGTCTCACTCTCTCTCAGTCTCGGTCTCACTCTCTCTCAGTCTCAGTCTCTCTCTCACTCTCAGTATCGGTCTCACTCTCTCTCAGTCTCAGTTACCTCTCTCTCAGTCTCGGTCTCACTCTCTCAGTCTCGGTCTCAATCTCTCTCAGTCTCGCTCTCTCTCAGTCTTGGTCTCACACTCTCTCAGTCTCGGTCTCACTCTCTCTCAGTCTCAGTCTCGCTCTCTCACAGTCTCGGTCTCACTCTCTCACAGTCTCGGTCTCACACTCTCTCACTCTCGGTCTCACTTTCTCTCAGCCTCGGTCTCCCTCTCTCTCAGTCTCGGACTCACTCTCTCTCAGTGTCGGTCTCACTCTCTCTCAGTCTCGGTCTCACTCTCTCTCAGTCTCAGTCTCACTGTCTCTCTCAGACTCGGTCTCACTCTCTCTCAGTCTCGGTCTCACTCTCTCTCAGTCTCGCTCTCACTCTCTCTCAGTCTCGGTCTCACTCTCTCTCAGTCTCGCTCTCACTCTCTCTCAGTCTTGGTCTCACTCTCTCTCAGTCTCGCTCTAACTCTCTCTTAGTCTCGCTCTCACTCTCTCAGTTTCGCTCTCACTCTCTCTCACTCTCGGTCTCACTCTCTCTCAGTCTCGGACTCACTCTCTCTCAGTCTCGGTCTCACTCTCTCTCAGACTCGGTCTCACTCTCTCTCAGACTCGGTCTCATTCTCTCTCAGTCTCGGTCTCACTATCTCTCAGTCTCGGTCTCACTCTCTCTCAGTCTCGGTCTCCCTCTCTCAGTCTCGTTCTCACTCTCAGTCTCGCTCTCACTCAGTGTAGCTCTCACTCTCTCTCAGTCTCGGTCTCACTCTCTCTCAGTCTCACTCTCTCAGTCTTGGTCTCTCTCAGTCTCGGTCTCTCTCTCACTCTCAGACTCAGTCTCGCTCTCTCTCAGTCTCAGTCTCCCTCTCTCTCAGTCTCGGTCTCAATCTCTCTCAGTCTCGGTCTCAATCTCTCTCAGTCTCAGTCTCGGTCTCTCTCAGTCTCGGTCTCACTCCCTCTCAGTCTCGGTCTCATACTCTCTCACTCTCGGTCGCACTTTCTCTCAGTCTCGGTCTCACTCTCTCAGTCTCGGACTCACTCTCGCTCAGTCTCGGCCTCACTCTCTCTCAGTCTTGGTCTCTCTCTCTCTCACTCTCGGTCTCCCTTTCTCTCAGTCTTGGTCTCACTCTCTCTCAGTCTCGGTCTCACTCTCTCTCAGTCTCGGACTCACTCTCTCTCAGTCTCGGTCTCACTCTCTCAGTCTCGGTCTCACTCTCTCTCAGTCTCGGTCTCACTCTCTCTCAGTCTCGGTCTCACTCTCTCTCAGTCTCGGTCTCACTCTCTCTCAGTCTCGGTCTCACTCACTCTCAGTCTCGGTCTCACTCTCTCAGTCTCGGTCTCACTCTCTCTCAGTCTCGGACTCACTCTGTCTCAGTCTCGGTCTCACTCTCTCAGTCTCGGTCTCACTCTCTCTCAGTCTCGGTCTCACTCTCTCAGTCTCGTTCTCACTCTCTCTCAGTCACGGTCTCACTCTCTCTCAGTCTCGGTCTCACTCTCTCTCAGTCTCGGGCTCACTCTCGCTCAGTCTCGGTCTCACTCTCTCTCAGTCTCGGTCTCACTCACTCCCAGTCTCAGTCTCGCTCGCTGTCAGGCTCGGTCTCACTCTCTCTCAGTCTCGGTCTCACTCTCTCTCTGTCTCGGTCTCACTCTCTCTCAGTCTCGGACTCACTCTCTCTCAGTCTCGGTCTCACTCTCTCTCAGTCTCGGTCTCACTCTCTCTCAGTCTCGGTCTCACTCTCTCTCAGTCTCGGTCGCAATTTCTCTCAGTCTCGGTCTCACTCTCTCTCAGTCTCAGTCTCAATCTCTCTCAGTCTCGGTCTCACTCTCTCTCAGTCTCGGTCGCAATTTCTCTCAGTCTCGGTCTCACTCTCTCTCAGTCTCGGTCTCACTCTCTCTCAGTCTCGGTCTCACTCTCTCTCAGTCTCGGTCTCACTCTCTCTCAGTCTCGGTCTCACTCTCTCTCAGTCTCGGTCTCACTCTCTCTCAGTCTCGGTCTCACTCACTCTCAGTATCGGTCTCACTCTTGCTCAGTCTCGGTCTCATTCTCTCTCAGTCTCGGTCACACTCTCTCTCAGTCTCGGTCTCACTCTCTCTCAGTCTCGGTCTCACTCTCAGTCTCGGTCTCACTCTCTCTCAGTCTCGGTGTCACTCTCTCTCAGTCTCGGTCTCACTCTCTCTCAGTCTCGGTCTCGCTCTCTCTCACTCTCGGTCTCACTCTCTCTCAGTCTCGGTCTCACTCTCTCTCAGTCTCGGTCTCACTCTCTCTCACTCTCGGTCTCACTCTCTCTCTGTCTCGATCTCACTCTCTCTCTCAGTCTCGGTCTCACACTCTCTCAGACTCGGTCTCACTTTCTCTCAGTCTCGGTATCACTCTCTCTCAGTCTCGGTCTCACTCTCTCTCAGTCTCGGTCTCACTCTCTCTCAGTCTCGGACACTCTCTCGCTCACTCTCGGTCGCACTTTCTCTCAGTCTCGGTCTCACTCTCTCTCAGTCTCGGTCTCACTCTCTCTCAGTCTCGGTCCCACTCACTCTCAGTATCGGTCTCACTCTTGCTCAGTCTCGGTCTCATTCTCTCTCAGTCTCGGTCTCACTCTCTCTCAGTCTCGGTCTCACTCTCTCTCAGTCTCGGTCTCACTCTCTCTCAGTCTCGGTCTCACTCTCTCTCAGTCTCGGTCTCACTCTCTCTCAGTCTCGGTCTCACTCTCTCTCACTCTCGGTCTCACTCTCTCTCAGTCTCGGTCTCACTCTCTCTCAGTCTCGGTCTCACTCTCTCTCAGTCTCGGTCTCACTCTCTCTCACTCTCGGTCTCACTCTCTCTCAGTCTCGGTCTCACTCTCTCTCAGTCTCGGTCTCACTCTCTCTCACTCTCAGTCTCACTCTCTCTCTGTCTCGGTCTCACTCTCTCTCTCAGTCTCGGTTTCACACTCTCTCAGTCTCGGTCGCACTCTCTCTCAGTCTCGGTCTCACTCTCTCTCAGTCTCGGTCTCACTCTCTCTCAGTCTCGGTCTCACTCTCTCTCAGTCTCGGACACACTCTCGCTCACTCTCGGTCGCACTTTCTCTCAGTCTCGGTCTCACTCTCTCTCAGTCTCGGTCTCACTCTCTCTCAGTCTCGGTCTCACTCTCTCTCAGTCTCGGTCTCACTCTCTCAGTCTCGGTCTCACTCTCTCTCAGTCTCGGTCTCACTCTCTCTCAGTCTCGGTCTCAGTCTCTCTCAGTCTCGGTCTCAATCTCTCAGTCTCGGTCTCACTCTCTCTCAGTCTTGGTCTCACTCTCTCTCAGTCTCGGTCTCACTCTCTCTCAGTCTCGGTCTCACTCTCTCTCAGTCTCGGTTTCACTCTCTTAGTCTCGGTCTCAATCTCTCTCAGTCTCGGTCTCACTCTCTCAGTCTCGGTCTCATTCTCTCAGTCTCGGTCTCACTCTCTCTCAGTCTCGGTCTCACACTCTCTCAGTCTCGGTCTCACTCTCTCTCTGTCTCGGTCCCAATCTCCCTCAGTCTCACTCTCACTCACTCTCAATCTCGGTCTCACAATCTCTCAGTCTCGGTCTCACTCTCTCAATCTCGGTCTCACTCTCTCTCAGTCTCGGTCTCACTCTCTGTCAGTCTCGCTCTCGCTCTCTCTCAGTCTCGGCCTCACTCTCTCTCAGTCTCAATCTCACTCACTCTCAGTATCGGTCTCACTCTCGCTCAGTCTCGGTCTCACTCTCTCTCTGTCTCGGTCTCACTCTCTCTCAGTCTCGGTCTCACTCTCTCTCAGTCTCGCTCTCACTCTCACTCAGTCGCGGCCTCACTTGCTCTCAGTCTCACTCTCACTCACTCTCAGTCTCGGTCTCACTCTCTCTCAGTCTCGGTCTCACTCTCTCTCAGTCTCGGTCTCACTCTCTCTCTCAGTCTCGGTCTCACACTCTCTCAGTCTCGGTCTCACTCTCTCTCAGTCTCGGTCTCACTTTCTTTCAGTCTCGGTCTCACTCTCTCTCAGTCTCGGTCTCACTCTCTCTCAGTCACGGTCTCACTCTCTCTCAGTCACGGTCTCACTCTCTCTCAGTCTGTCTCTCACTATCTCTCAGTCTCGGTCTCACTCACTCTCAGGCTCGATCTCACTCTCACTCAGTCTCGCTTTCACTCTCGGTCTCACTCTCTCTCAGTCTCGGCCTCACACTCTCTCAGTCTCGGTCTCACTCTCTCTCAGTCTCGGTCTCTCTCTCTCTCAGTCTCTGTCTCACTCTCTCAGTCTCGGTCTCACTCTCGGTCTCGGTCTCACTCTCTCTCAGTCTCGGTCTCACTCTCTCTCAGTCTCGGTCTCACTCTCTCTCAGTCTCGGTCTCACTCTCTCTCAGTCTCAGTCCCACTCTCTATCTGTCTCGGTCACACTCTCTCTCAGTCTCGGTCTCACTCTCTCTCAGTCTCGGTCTCACTCTCTCAGTCTCGGTCTCACTCTCTCTCAGTCTCGGACTCACTCTCTCTCATTCTCGGTCTCACTCTCCCAGTCTCGGTCTCACTCTCTCTCAGTCTCAGTCTCACTCTCTCTCAGTCTCGGTCTCACTCTCTCAGTCTCGGTCTCACTCTCTCTCAGTCTCAGTCTCACTCTCTCTCAGTCTCGCTCTCACTTTCTCTCAGTCTCGGTCTCACTCTCTCTCTGTTTCGGTCTCACTCTCTCTCAGTCTCGGTCTCACTCTCTCTCAGTCTCAGTCTCACTCTCTCTCCGTCTCGGTCTCACTCTCTCTCAGTCTCGGTCTCACTCTCTCTCAGTCTCTGTCTCACTCTCAGTCTCGGTCTCACTCTCTCTCAGTCTCGGTCTCACTCTCTCTCAGTCTCGGTCTCACTCTCTCTCAGTCTCGGTCTCTCTCTCAGTCTCGGTCCCACTCTCTCTCAGTCTAGGTCTCACTCTCTCTCACTCTTGGTCTCACTCTCTCTCAGTCTCGGTCTCACTCTCTCTCAGTCTCGGTCTCACTCTCTCTCAGTCTCGGTGTCACTCTCTCTCACTCTCGGTCGCACTCTCTCTCAGTCTCGGTCTCACTCTCTCTCAGTCTCGGTCTCACTCTCTCTCAGTCTCGGTCTCACTCTCTCTCAGTCTCGGTCTCACTCTCTCTCAGTCTCGGTCTCACTCTCTCTCAGATTCAGTCTCACTCTCTCTCAGTCTCGGTCTCACTCTCTCTCAGTCTCGGTCTCACTCTCTCTCACTCTCGGTCTCACTCTCTCTCAGTCTCGGTCTCACTCTCTCTCAGTCTCGGCCTCACTCACTCTCAGTCTCGGCCTCACTCACTCTCAGTCTCGGTCTCACTCTCTCTCAGTCTCGGTCTCACTCTCTCTCACTCTCGGTCTCACTCTCTCTCACTCTCGGTCGCACTCTCTCTCAGTCTCGGTCTCACTCTCTCTCAGTCTCGGTCTCACTCTCTCTCAGTCTCGGTCTCACTCTCTCTCAATCTCGGTCTCACTCTCTCTCAGTCTCGCTCTCACTCTCTCTCAGTCTCGCTCTCAATCTCGGTCTCACTGTCTCTCAGTCTCGGTCTCACCCTCTCTCAGTCTCGGTCTCACTCACTCTCAGTCTCGGTCTCACTCTCTCAGTCTCGGTCTCACTCTCTCTCAGTCTCGGTCTCACTCTCTCTCACTCTCGGTCTCACTCTCTCTCAGTCTCGGTCTCACTCTCTCTCAGTCTCGGCCTCACTCACTCTCAGTCTCGGCCTCACTCTCTCTCAGTCTCACTCTCACTGACTCTCATTCTCGGTCTCACTCTCTCTCAGTCTCGGTCTCACTCTCTCTCAGTCTCGGTCTCACTCTCTCTCAGTCTCGGTCTCACTCTCTCTCAGTCTCACTCTCTCTCAGTCACGGTCTCACTCTCTCTCAGTCACGGTCTCGCTCTCTCTCAGTCTTGCTCTCACTCTCTCTCAGTCTCGGTCTCACTCACTCTCAGTCTCGCTCTCACTCTCTCTCAGTCTCGCTCTCAATCTCGGTCTCACTGTCTCTCAGTCTCGGTCTCACCCTCTCTCAGTCTCGGTCTCACTCACTCTCAGTCTCGGTCTCACTCTCTCAGTCTCGGTCTCACTCTCTCTCAGTCTCGGTCTCACTCTCTCACCCTCGGTCTCACTCTCTCTCAGTCTCGGTCTCACTCTCTCTCAGTCTCGGTCTCACTCTCTCTCAGTCTCGGTCTCACTCTCTCTCTGTCTCGGTCTCACTCTCTCTCAGTCTCGGTCTCACTCTCTCTCAGTCTCGGTCTCACTCTCTCTCAGTCTCGGTCTCACTCTCTCAGTCTCAGTCTCACTCTCTCTCAGTCTCGTTCTCACTCGCTCTCAGTCTCAGTCTCACTTTCTCAGTCTCGGTCTCACTCAGTCTCGGTGACACTCTCTCAGTCTCGGTCTCACTCTCGGTCTCGGTCTCACTCTCTCTCAGTCTCGGTCTCACTCTGTCTCAGTCTCGGTCTCACTCTCTCTCAGTCTCGGTGTCACTCTCTCTCAGTCTCGGTCTCACTCTCTCTCAGTCTCGGTCTCACTCTCTCTCAGTCTCGTTCTCACTCTCTCTCAGTCTCGGTCTCACTCTCTCTCAGTCTCGGTCTCACTCTCTCAGTCTCGGTCTCACTCTCTCTCAGTCTCGGTCTCTCTCTCTCTGTCTCGTTCTCACTCGCTCTCAGTCTCGGTCACACTCTCTCAGTCTCGGTCTCACTCTCGGTCTCGGTCTCACTCTCTCTCAATCTCGGTCTCACTCTGTCTCAGTCTCGGTCTCACTCTCTCTCAGTCTTGGTCTCACTCTCTCTCAGTCTCGGTCTCACTCTCTCTCAGTCTCGGTCTCACTCTCTCTCAGTCTCGGTCTCACTCTCTCTCAGATTCAGTCTCACTCTCACTCAGTCTCGGTCTCACTCTCTCTCAGTCTCGGTCTCACTTTCTCTCACTCTCGGTCTCACTCTCTCTCAGTCTCGGTCTCACTCTCTCTCAGTCTCGGCCTCACTCACTCTCAGTCTCGGCCTCACTCACTCTCAGTCTCGGTCTCCCTCTCTCTCAGTCTCGGTCTCACTCTCTCTCACTCTCGGTCTCACTCTCTCACTCTCGGTCGCACTCTCTCTCAGTCTCGGTCTCACTCTCTCTCAGTCTCGGTCTCACTCTCTCTCAGTCTCGGTCTCACTCTCTCTCAGTCTCGGTCTCACTCTCTCTCAGTCTCGCTCTCACTCTCAGTCTCGGTCTCACTCTCTGTCAGTCTCGGTCTCTCTCTCTCAGTCTCGGTCTCACTCTCAGTCTCGCTCTCACTCAGTCTAGCTCTCAATCTCTCTCAGTCTCGGTCTCACTCTCTCTCAGTCTCACTCTCTCTCAGTCTCGGTCTCACTCTCTCTCAGTCTCAGTCTCTCTCTCACTCTCAGTATCGGTCTCACTCTCTCTCAGTCTCAGTTACCTCTCTCTCAGTCTCGGTCTCACTCTCTCAGTCTCGGTCTCAATCTCTCTCAGTCTCGCTCTCTCTCAGTCTTGGTCTCACACTCTCTCAGTCTCGGTCTCACTCTCTCTCAGTCTCAGTCTCGCTCTCTCACAGTCTCGGTCTCACTCTCTCACAGTCTCGGTCTCACACTCTCTCACTCTCGGTCTCACTTTCTCTCAGCCTCGGTCTCCCTCTCTCTCAGTCTCGGACTCACTCTCGCTCAGTCTCGGTCTCACTCTCTCTCAGTGTCGGTCTCACTCTCTCTCAGTCTCGGTCTCGCTCTCTCACAGTCTCGGTCTCACTCTCTCTCAGTCTCGGTCTCACACTCTCTCACTCTCGGTCTCACTTTCTCTCAATCTCGGTCTCACTCTCTCTCAGTCTCGGCCTCACTCTCTCTCAGTCTCTCTCTCACTCACTCTCAGTCTCGATCTCACTCTCTCTCAGTCTCGCTCTCACTCACTCTCAGTCTCGATCTCACTCTCTCTCAGTCTCGGTCTGTCTGTCTCTCAGTCTTGGTCTCACTCTCTCTCCGTCTCGGTCTCACTCTCTCAGTCTCGGTCTCACTCTCTCTCAGTCTCGGACTCACTCTCTCTCAGTCTTGGTCCCGCTCTCTCTCAGTCTCGGTCTCACTCTCTCTGTCAGTCTCAGTCTCACTCTCTCTCACTCTCGGTCTCAATCTCTCTCAATCTCGGTCTCACTCTCTCTCAGTCTCGGTCTCACACTCTCTCAGTCTCGGTCTCACTCTCTCAGTCTCGGTCTCACTCTCAGTCGCGGTCTCACTCTCTCTCAGCCTCGGTCTCACTCTCTCTCAGTCTCAGTTACCTCTCTCTCAGTCTCGGTCTCACTCTCTCAGTCTCGGTCTCAATCTCTCTCAGTCTCGCTCTCTCTCAGTCTTGGTCTCACACTCTCTCAGTCTCGGTCTCACTCTCTCTCAGTCTCAGTCTCGCTCTCTCACAGTCTCGGTCTCACTCTCTCTCAGTCTCGGTCTCACACTCTCTCACTCTCGGTCTCACTTTCTCTCAGCCTCGGTCTCACTCTCTCTCAGTCTCGGACTCACTCTCGCTCAGTCTCGGTCTCACTCTCTCTCAGTGTCGGTCTCAATCTCTCTCAGTCTCGGTCTCGCTCTCTCACACTCTCGGTCTCACTCTCTCTCAGTCTCGGTCTCACACTCTCTCACTCTCGGTCTCACTTTCTCTCAGTCTCGGTCTCACTCTCTCTCAGTCTCGGCCTCACTCTCTCTCAGTCTCTCTCTCACTCACTCTCAGTCTCGATCTCACTCTCTCAGTCTCGCTCTCACTCACTCTCAGTCTCGATCTCACTCTCTCTCAGTCTCGGTCTGTCTCTCTCTCAGTCTTGGTCTCACTCTCTCTCAGTCTCGGTCTCACTCTCTCTCAGTCTCGGACTCACTCTCTCTCAGTCTTGGTCTCGCTCTCTCTCAGTCTCGGTCTCACTCTCTCTGTCAGTCTCAGTCTCAATCTCTCTCACTCTCGGTCTCAATCTCTCTCAATCTCGGTCTCACTCTCTCTCAGTCTCGGTCTCACACTCTCTCAGTCTCGGTCTCACTCTCTCAGTCTCGGTCTCACTTTCAGTCGCGGTCTCACTCTCTCTCAGCCTCGGTCTCACTCTCTCTCAGTCTCGCTCTCAATCTCTCTCAGTCTCGGTCTCACTCTCTCTCACTTTCGGTCTCTCCCTCTCAGTCTCAGTCTCACTCTCTCTCAGTCTCAGTGTCACTCTCTCTCAGTCTTGGTCTCGCTCTCTCTCAGTCTCGGTCTCACTCTCTCTGTCAGTCTTGGTTTAACTCTCTCTCAGTCACGGTCTCACTCTCTCTCAGTCTCAGTCTCACTCTCTCTCAGTCTCGGTCTCACTCTCTCTCAGTATTGGTCTAACTCACTCTCAGTCTCGGTCTCACTCTCTCAGTCTCTGTCTCACTCTCTCTCAGTCTCGGTCCCTCTCTCTTTCAGTCTCGGTCTCACTCTCTCAGTCTCGGTCTCACTCTCTCAGTCTCGGTCTGACTCTCTCTCAGTCTCGGTCTCACTCTCTCTCAGTCTCGGTCTCACTCTCTCTCAGTCTCGGTCTCTCTCTCTCAGTCTCGGTCTCACTCTCAGTCTCGCTCTCACTCAGTCTAGCTCTCAATCTCTCTCAGTCTCGGTCTCACTCTCTCTCAGTCTCACTCTCTCTCAGTCTCGGTCTCACACTCTCTCAGTCTCAGTCTCTCTCTCACTCTCAGTATCGGTCTCACTCTCTCTCAGTCTCAGTTACCTCTCTCTCAGTCTCGGTCTCACTCTCTCAGTCTCGGTCTCAATCTCTCTCAGTCTCGCTCTCTCTCAGTCTTGGTCTCACATTCTCGCAGTCTCGGTCTCACTCTCTCTCAGTCTCAGTCTCGCTCTCTCACAGTCTCGGTCTCACTCTCTCTCAGTCTCGGTCTCACACTCTCTCACTCTCGGTCTCACTTTCTCTCAGTCTCGGTCTCACTCTCTCTCAGTCTCGGACTCACTCTCGCTCAGTCTCGGTCTCACTCCCTCTCAGTGTCGGTCTCACTCTCTCTCAGTCTCGGTCTCGCTCTCTCACAGTCTCGGTCTCACTCTCTCTCAGTCTCGGTCTCACACTCTCTCACTCTCGGTCTCACTTTCTCTCTGTCTCGGTCTCACTCTCTCTCAGTCTCGGCCTCACTCTCTCTCAGTCTCTCTCTCACTCACTCTCAGTCTCGATCTCACTCTCTCTCAGTCTCGCTCTCACTCACTCTCAGTCTCGATCTCACTCTCTCTCAGTCTCGGTCTGTCTCTCTCTCAGTCTTGGTCTCACTCTCTCTCAGTCTCGGTCTCACTCTCTCAGTCTCGGTCTCACTCTCTCTCAGTCTCGGACTCACTCTCTCTCAGTCTTGGTCTCGCTCTCTCTCAGTCTCGGTCTCACTCTCTCTGTCAGTCTCAGTCTCACTCTCTCTCACTCTCGGTCTCAATCTCTCTCAATCTCGGTCTCACTCTCTCTCAGTCTCGGTCTCACACTCTCTCAGTCTCGGTCTCACTCTCTCAGTCTCGGTCTCACTCTCAGTCGCGGTCTCACTCTCTCTCAGCCTCGGTCTCACTCTCTCTCAGTCTCGCTCTCAATCTCTCTCAGTCTCTGTCTCACTCTCTCTCACTTTCGGTCTCTCCCTCTCAGTCTCAGTCTCACTCTCACTCAGTGTCAGTGTCACTCTCTCTCAGTCTTGGTCTCGCTCTCTCTCAGTCTCGGTCTCACTCTCTCTGTCAGTCTCGGTTTAACTCTCTCTCAGTCACGGTCTCACTCTCTCTCAGTCTCAGTCTCACTCTCTCTCAGTCTCGGTCTCACTCTCTCTCAGTCTCAGTCCCACTCTCTATCAGTCTCGGTCACACTCTCTCTCAGTCTCGGTCTCACTCTCTCTCAGTCTCGGTCTCACTCTCTCAGTCTCGGTCTCACTCTCTCTCAGTCTCGGACTCACTCTCTCTCATTCTCGGTCTCACTCTCCCAGTCTCGGTCTCACTCTCTCTCAGTCTCAGTCTCACTCTCTCTCAGTCTCCGTCTCACTCTCTCTCAGTCTCGGTCTCACTCTCTCTCAGTCTCGGTCTCACTCTCTCTCAGTCTCAGCCTCACTCTCTCTCCGTCTCGGTCTCACTCTCTCTCAGTCTCGGTCTCACTCTCTCTCAGTCTCTGTCTCACTCTCAGTCTCGGTCTCACTCTCTCTCAGTCTCGGTCTCACTCTCTCTCAGTCTCGGTCTCACTCTCTCTCAGTCTCGGTCTCTCTCTCAGTCTCGGTCCCACTCTCTCTCAGTCTAGGTCTCACTCTCTCTCACTCTCGGTCTCACTCTCTCTCAGTCTCGGTCTCACTCTCTCTCAGTCTCGGTCTCACTCTCTCTCAGTCTCGGTGTCACTCTCTCTCACTCTCGGTCGCACTCTCTCTCAGTCTCGGTCTCACTCTCTCTCAGTCTCGGTCTCACTCTCTCTCAGTCTCGGTCTCACTCTCTCTCAGTCTCGGTCTCACTCTCTCTCAGTCTCGGTCTCACTCTCTCTCAGATTCAGTCTCACTCTCTCTCAGTCTCGGTCTCACTCTCTCTCAGTCTCGGTCTCACTCTCTCTCACTCTCGGTCTCACTCTCTCTCAGTCTCGGTCTCACTCTCTCTCAGTCTCGGCCTCACTCACTCTCAGTCTCGGCCTCACTCACTCTCAGTCTCGGTCTCACTCTCTCTCAGTCTCGGTCTCACTCTCTCTCACTCTCGGTCTCACTCTCTCTCACTCTCGGTCGCACTCTCTCTCAGTCTCGGTCTCACTCTCTCTCAGTCTCGGTCTCACTCTCTCTCAGTCTCGGTCTCACTCTCTCTCAATCTCGGTCTCACTCTCTCTCAGTCTCGCTCTCACTCTCAGTCGCGGCCTCACTCTCTCTCAGTCTCACTCTCACTGACTCTCATTCTCGGTCTCACTCTCTCTCAGTCTCGGTCTCACTCTCTCTCAGTCTCGGTCTCACTCTCTCTCAGTCTCGGTCTCACTCTCTCTCAGTCTCACTCTCTCTCAGTCACGGTCTCACTCTCTCTCAGTCACGGTCTTGCTCTCTCTCAGTCTTGCTCTCACTCTCTCTCAGTCTCGGTCTCACTCACTCTCAGTCTCGCTCTCACTCTCTCTCAGTCTCACTCTCAATCTCGGTCTCACTGTCTCTCAGTCTCGGTCTCACCCTCTCTCAGTCTCGGTCTCACTCACTCTCAGTCTCGGTCTCACTCTCTCAGTCTCGGTCTCACTCTCTCTCAGTCTCGGTCTCACTCTCTCACCCTCGGTCTCACTCTCTCTCAGTCTCGGTCTCACTCTCTCTCAGTCTCGGTCTCACTCTCTCTCAGTCTCGGTCTCACTCTCTCTCTGTCTCGGTCTCACTCTCTCTCAGTCTCGGTCTCACTCTCTCTCAGTCTCGGTCTCACTCTCTCTCAGTCTCGGTCTCACTCTCTCAGTCTCGGTCTCACTCTCTCTCAGTCTCGTTCTCACTCGCTCTCAGTCTCAGTCTCACTTTCTCAGTCTCGGTCTCACTCTCAGTCTCGGTCACACTCTCTCAGTCTCGGTCTCACTCTCGGTCTCGGTCTCACTCTCTCTCAGTCTCGGTCTCACTCTGTCTCAGTCTCGGTCTCACTCTCTCTCAGTCTCGGTGTCACTCTCTCTCAGTCTCGGTCTCACTCTCTCTCAGTCTCGGTCTCACTCTCTCTCAGTCTCGTTCTCACTCTCTCTCAGTCTCGGTCTCACTCTCTCTCAGTCTCGGTCTCACTCTCTCAGTCTCGGTCTCACTCTCTCTCAGTCTCGGTCTCTCTCTCTCTGTCTCGTTCTCACTCGCTCTCAGTCTCGGTCACACTCTCTCAGTCTCGGTCTCACTCTCGGTCTCGGTCTCACTCTCTCTCAATCTCGGTCTCACTCTGTCTCAGTCTCGGTCTCACTCTCTCTCAGTCTTGGTCTCACTCTCTCTCAGTCTCGGTCTCACTCTCTCTCAGTCTCGGTCTCACTCTCTCTCAGTCTCGGTCTCACTCTCTCTCAGATTCAGTCTCTCTCTCACTCAGTCTCGGTCTCACTCTCTCTCAGTCTCGGTCTCACTTTCTCTCACTCTCGGTCTCACACTCTCTCAGTCTCGGTCTCACTCTCTCTCAGTCTCGGCCTCACTCACTCTCAGTCTCGGCCTCACTCACTCTCAGTCTCGGTCTCCCTCTCTCTCAGTCTCGGTCTCACTCTCTCTCACTCTCGGTCTCACTCTCTCTCACTCTCGGTCGCACTCTCTCTCAGTCTCGGTCTCACTCTCTCTCAGTCTCGGTCTCACTCTCTCTCAGACTCGGTCTCACTCTCTCTTAGTCTCGGTCTCACTCTCTCTCAGTCTCGCTCTCACTCTCAGTCTCGGTCTCACTCTCTCTCAGTCTCGGTCTCTCTCTCTCAGTCTCGGTCTCACTCTCAGTCTCGCTCTCACTCAGTCTAGCTCTCAATCTCTCTCAGTCTCGGTCTCACTCTCTCTCAGTCTCACTCTCTCTCAGTCTCGGTCTCACTCTCTCTCAGTCTCAGTCTCTCTCTCACTCTCAGTATCGGTCTCACTCTCTCTCAGTCTCAGTTACCTCTCTCTCAGTCTCGGTCTCACTCTCTCAGTCTCGGTCTCAATCTCTCTCAGTCTCGCTCTCTCTCAGTCTTGGTCTCACACTCTCTCAGTCTCGGTCTCACTCTCTCTCAGTCTCAGTCTCGCTCTCTCACAGTCTCGGTCTCACTCTCTCACAGTCTCGGTCTCACACTCTCTCACTCTCGGTCTCACTTTCTCTCAGCCTCGGTCTCCCTCTCTCTCAGTCTCGGACTCACTCTCGCTCAGTCTCGGTCTCACTCTCTCTCAGTGTCGGTCTCACTCTCTCTCAGTCTCGGTCTCGCTCTCTCACAGTCTCGGTCTCACTCTCTCTCAGTCTCGCTCTCACACTCTCTCACTCTCGGTCTCACTTTCTCTCAATCTCGGTCTCACTCTCTCTCAGTCTCGGCCTCACTCTCTCTCAGTCTCTCTCTCACTCACTCTCAGTCTCGATCTCACTCTCTCTCAGTCTCGCTCTCACTCACTCTCAGTCTCGATCTCACTCTCTCTCAGTCTCGGTCTGTCTCTCTCTCAGTCTTGGTCTCACTCTCTCTCAGTCTCGGTCTCACTCTCTCAGTCTCGGTCTCACTCTCTCTCAGTCTCGGACTCACTCTCTCTCAGTCTTGGTCCCGCTCTCTCTCAGTCTCGGTCTCACTCTCTCTGTCAGTCTCAGTCTCACTCTCTCTCACTCTCGGTCTCAATCTCTCTCAATCTCGGTCTCACTCTCTCTCAGTCTCGGTCTCACACTCTCTCAGTCTCGATCTCACTCTCTCAGTCTCGGTCTCACTCTCAGTCGCGGTCTAACTCTCTCTCAGCCTCGGTCTCACTCTCTCTCAGTCTCAGTTACCTCTCTCTCAGTCTCGGTCTCACTCTCTCAGTCTCGGTCTCAATCTCTCTCAGTCTCGCTCTCTCTCAGTCTTGGTCTCACACTCTCTCAGTCTCGATCTCACTCTCTCTCAGTCTCAGTCTCGCTCTCTCACAGTCTCGGTCTCACTCTCTCTCAGTCTCGGTCTCACACTCTCTCACTCTCGGTCTCACTTTCTCTCAGCCTCGGTCTCACTCTCTCTCAGTCTCGGACTCACTCTCGCTCAGTCTCGGTCTCACTCTCTCTCAGTGTCGGTCTCACTCTCTCTCAGTCTCGGTCTCGCTCTCTCACAGTCTCGGTCTCACTCTCTCTCAGTCTCGGTCTCACACTCTCTCACTCTCGGTCTCACTTTCTCTCAGTCTCGGTCTCACTCTCTCTCAGTCTCGGCCTCACTCTCTCTCAGTCTCTCTCTCACTCACTCTCAGTCTCGATCTCACTCTCTCTCAGTCTCGCTCTCACTCACTCTCAGTCTCGATCTCACTCTCTCTCAGTCTCGGTCTGTCTCTCTCTCAGTCTTGGTCTCACTCTCTCTCAGTCTCGGTCTCACTCTCTCAGTCTCGGTCTCACTCTCTCTCAGTCTCGGACTCACTCTCTCTCAGTCTTGGTCTCGCTCTCTCTCAGTCTCGGTCTCACTCTCTCTGTCAGTCTCAGTCTCAATCTCTCTCACTCTCGGTCTCAATCTCCCTCAATCTCGGTCTCACTCTCTCTCAGTCTCGGTCTCACACTCTCTCAGTCTCGGTCTCACTCTCTCAGTCTCGGTCTCACTTTCAGTCGCGGTCTCACTCTCTCTCAGCCTCGGTCTCACTCTCTCTCAGTCTCGCTCTCAATCTCTCTCAGTCTCGGTCTCACTCTCTCTCACTTTCGGTCTCTCCCTCTCAGTCTCAGTCTCACTCTCTCTCAGTCTCAGTGTCACTCTCTCTCAGTCTTGGTCTCGCTCTCTCTCAGTCTCGGTCTCACTCTCTCTGTCAGTCTCGGTTTAACTCTCTCTCAGTCACGGTCTCACTCTCTCTCAGTCTCAGTCTCACTCTCTCTCAGTCTCGGTCTCACTCTCTCTCAGTATTGGTCTAACTCACTCTCAGTCTCGGTCTCACTCTCTCAGTCTCTGTCTCACTCTCTCTCAGTCTCGGTCCCTCTCTCTTTCAGTCTCGGTCTCACTCTCTCAGTCTCGGTCTCACTCTCTCAGTCTCGGTCTGACTCTCTGTCAGTCTCGGTCTCACTCTCTCTCAGTCTCGGTCTCACTCTCTCTCAGTCTCGGTCTCTCTCTCTCAGTCTCGGTCTCACTCTCAGTCTCGCTCTCACTCAGTCTAGCTCTCAATCTCTCTCAGTCTCGGTCTCACTCTCTCTCAGTCTCACTCTCTCTCAGTCTCGGTCTCACACTCTCTCAGTCTCAGTCTCTCTCTCACTCTCAGTATCGGTCTCACTCTCTCTCAGTCTCAGTTACCTCTCTCTCAGTCTCGGTCTCACTCTCTCAATCTCTCTCAGTCTCGCTCTCTCTCAGTCTTGGTCTCACACTCTCTCAGTCTCCGTCTCACTCTCTCTCAGTCTCAGTCTCGCTCTCTCACAGTCTCGGTCTCACTCTCTCTCAGTCTCGGTCTCACACTCTCTCACTCTCGGTCTCACTTTCTCTCAGTCTCGGTCTCACTCTCTCTCAGTCTCGGACTCACTCTCGCTCAGTCTCGGTCTCACTCCCTCTCAGTGTCGGTCTCACTCTCTCTCAGTCTCGGTCTCGCTCTCTCACAGTCTCGGTCTCACTCTCTCTCAGTCTCGGTCTCACACTCTCTCACTCTCGGTCTCACTTTCTCTCAGTCTCGGTCTCACTCTCTCTCAGTCTCGGCCTCACTCTCTCTCAGTCTCTCTCTCACTCACTCTCAGTCTCGATCTCACTCTCTCTCAGTCTCGCTCTCACTCACTCTCAGTCTCGATCTCACTCTCTCTCAGTCTCGGTCTGTCTCTCTCTCAGTCTTGGTCTCACTCTCTCTCAGTCTCGGTCTCACTCTCTCAGTCTCGGTCTCACTCTCTCTCAGTCTCGGACTCACGCTCTCTCAGTCTTGGTCTCGCTCTCTCTCAGTCTCGGTCTCACTCTCTCTGTCAGTCTCAGTCTCACTCTCTCTCACTCTCGGTCTCAATCTCTCTCAATCTCGGTCTCACTCTCTCTCAGTCTCGGTCTCACACTCTCTCAGTCTCGGTCTCACTCTCTCAGTCTCGGTCTCACTCTCAGTCGCGGTCTCACTCTCTCTCAGCCTCGGTCTCACTCTCTCTCAGTCTCGCTCTCAATCTCTCTCAGTCTCTGTCTCACTCTCTCTCACTTTCGGTCTCTCCCTCTCAGTCTCAGTCTCACTCTCACTCAGTCTCAGTGTCACTCTCTCTCAGTCTTGGTCTCGCTCTCTCTCAGTCTCGGTCTCACTCACTCTGTCAGTCTCGGTTTAACTCTCTCTCAGTCACGGTCTCACTCTCTCTCAGTCTCAGTCTCACTCTCTCTCAGTCTCGGTCTCACTCTCTCTCAGTATTGGTCTAACTCACTCTCAATCTCGGTCTCACTCTCTCAGTCTCGGTCTCACTCTCTCTCATTCTCGGTCTCACTCTCTCAGTCTCGGTCTCACTCTCTCAGTCTCGGTCTGACTCTCTCTCAGTCTCGGTCTCACTCTCTCTCAGTCTCGGTCTCACTCTCTCTCAGCCTCGGTCTCACCCTCTCTCATTCTCGGTCTCTCTCTCTCTCAGTCTCACTCTCTCTCAGTCTCGGTTTCTATCTCTCTCAGTCTCACTCTCTCTCAGTCTTGGTCTCACTACCTCACTGTCTCGGTCTCAGTCTCTCTCAGTCTCGGTCTCACTCTCTCAGTCTCAGTCTCACTCTCCCTGTCTCGCTCTCACTCTCTCTCAGTCTCGGTCTCATTCTCTCAGTCTCGGTCTCACTCTCTCTCAGTCTCGGTCTCACTCTCTCTCAGTCTCGGTCTCACTCTCTCTCAGTCTCGGCCTCACTCTCCCTCAATCTCGGTCTCACTCTCTCAGTCTCGGTCTCCTTCTCTCTCAGTCTCGATCTCACCCGCTCTCAGTCTCGGTCTCACTCTCTCTCAGTCTCGGTCTCACTCTCTCTCAGTGTCGGTCTCACTCTCTCTCAGTCTCGGTCTCACTCTCTCTCAGTCTCAGTCTCACTGTCTCTCTCAGACTCGGTCTCACTCTCTCTCAGTCTCGGTCTCACTCTCTCTCAGTCTCGTTCTCACTCTCTCTCAGTCTCGGTCTCACTCTCTCTCAGTCTCGCTCTCACTCTCTCTCAGTCTTGGTCTCACTCTCTCTCAGTCTCGCTCTAACTCTCTCTTAGTCTCGCTCTCACTCTCTCAGTTTCGCTCTCACTCTCTCTCACTCTCGGTCTCACTCTCTCTCAGTCTCGGACTCACTCTCTCTCAGTCTCGGTCTCACTCTCTCTCAGACTCGGTCTCACTCTCTCTCAGACTCGGTCTCACTCTCTCTCAGTCTCGGTCTCACTATCTCTCAGTCTCGGTCTCACTCTCTCTCAGTCTCGGTCTCCCTCTCTCAGTCTCGGTCTCACTCTCAGTCTCGCTCTCACTCAGTGTAGCTCTCACTCTCTCTCAGTCTCGGTCTCACTCTCTCTCAGTCTCACTCTCTCAGTCTTGGTCTCTCTCAGTCTCGGTCTCTCTCTCTCTCAGTCTCGGTCTCAATCTCTCTCAGTCTCGGTCTCAATCTCTCTCCGTCTCAGTCTCGCTCTCTCTCAGTCTCAGTCTCCCTCTCTCTCAGTCTCGGTCTCAATCTCTCTCAGTCTCGGTCTCAATCTCTCTCCGTCTCAGTCTCGGTCTCTCTCAGTCTCGGTCTCACTCTCTCTCAGTCTCGGTCTCATACTCTCTCACTCTCGGTCGCACTTTCTCTCAGTCTCGGTCTCACTCTCTCAGTCTCGGACTCACTCTCGCTCAGTCTCGGCCTCACTCTCTCTCAGTCTTGGTCTCTCTCTCTCTCACTCTCGGTCGCACTTTCTCTCAGTCTTGGTCTCACTCTCTCTCAGTCTCGGTCTCACTCTCTCTCAGTCTCGGACTCACTCTCTCTCAGTCTCGGTCTCACTCTCTCAGTCTCGGTCTCACTCTCTCTCAGTCTCGGTCTCACTCTCTCACAGTCTCGGTCTCACTCTCTCTCAGTCTCGGTCTCACTCTCTCTCAGTCTCGGTCTCACTCACTCTCAGTCTCGGTCTCACTCTCTCTCAGTCTTGATCTCACTCTCAGTCTCTGTCTCACTCTCTCAGTCTCGGTCTCACTCTCTCTCAGTCTCGGACTCACTCTCTCTCAGTCTCGGTCTCACTCTCTCAGTCTCGGTCTCACTCTCTCTCAGTCTCGCTCTCACTCAGTCTAGCTCTCAATCTCTCTCAGTCTCGGTCTCACTCTCTCTCAGTCTCACTCTCTCTCAGTCTCGGTCTCACTCTCTCTCAGTCTCAGTCTCTCTCTCACTCTCAGTATCGGTCTCACTCTCTCTCAGTCTCAGTTACCTCTCTCTCAGTCTCGGTCTCACTCTCTCAGTCTCGGTCTCAATCTCTCTCAGTCTCGCTCTCTCTCAGTCTTGGTCTCACACTCTCTCAGTCTCGGTCTCACTCTCTCTCAGTCTCAGTCTCGCTCTCTCACAGTCTCGGTCTCACTCTCTCACAGTCTCGGTCTCACACTCTCTCACTCTCGGTCTCACTTTCTCTCAGCCTCGGTCTCCCTCTCTCTCAGTCTCGGACTCACTCTCGCTCAGTCTCGGTCTCACTCTCTCTCAGTGTCGGTCTCACTCTCTCTCAGTCTCGGTCTCGCTCTCTCACAGTCTCGGTCTCACTCTCTCTCAGTCTCGCTCTCACACTCTCTCACTCTCGGTCTCACTTTCTCTCAATCTCGGTCTCACTCTCTCTCAGTCTCGGCCTCACTCTCTCTCAGTCTCTCTCTCACTCACTCTCAGTCTCGATCTCACTCTCTCTCAGTCTCGCTCTCACTCACTCTCAGTCTCGATCTCACTCTCTCTCAGTCTCGGTCTGTCTCTCTCTCAGTCTTGGTCTCACTCTCTCTCAGTCTCGGTCTCACTCTCTCAGTCTCGGTCTCACTCTCTCTCAGTCTCGGACTCACTCTCTCTCAGTCTTGGTCCCGCTCTCTCTCAGTCTCGGTCTCACTCTCTCTGTCAGTCTCAGTCTCACTCTCTCTCACTCTCGGTCTCAATCTCTCTCAATCTCGGTCTCACTCTCTCTCAGTCTCGGTCTCACACTCTCTCAGTCTCGATCTCACTCTCTCAGTCTCGGTCTCACTCTCAGTCGCGGTCTAACTCTCTCTCAGCCTCGGTCTCACTCTCTCTCAGTCTCAGTTACCTCTCTCTCAGTCTCGGTCTCACTCTCTCAGTCTCGGTCTCAATCTCTCTCAGTCTCGCTCTCTCTCAGTCTTGGTCTCACACTCTCTCAGTCTCGGTCTCACTTTCTCTCAGTCTCAGTCTCGCTCTCTCACAGTCTCGGTCTCACTCTCTCTCAGTCTCGGTCTCACACTCTCTCACTCTCGGTCTCACTTTCTCTCAGCCTCGGTCTCACTCTCTCTCAGTCTCGGACTCACTCTCGCTCAGTCTCGGTCTCACTCTCTCTCAGTGTCGGTCTCACTCTCTCTCAGTCTCGGTCTCGCTCTCTCACAGTCTCGGTCTCACTCTCTCTCAGTCTCGGTCTCACACTCTCTCACTCTCGGTCTCACTTTCTCTCAGTCTCGGTCTCACTCTCTCTCAGTCTCGGCCTCACTCTCTCTCAGTCTCTCTCTCACTCACTCTCAGTCTCGATCTCACTCTCTCTCAGTCTCGCTCTCACTCACTCTCAGTCTCGATCTCACTCTCTCTCAGTCTCGGTCTGTCTCTCTCTCAGTCTTGGTCTCACTCTCTCTCAGTCTCGGTCTCACTCTCTCAGTCTCGGTCTCACTCTCTCTCAGTCTCGGACTCACTCTCTCTCAGTCTTGGTCTCGCTCTCTCTCAGTCTCGGTCTCACTCTCTCTGTCAGTCTCAGTCTCAATCTCTCTCACTCTCGGTCTCAATCTCTCTCAATCTCGGTCTCACTCTCTCTCAGTCTCGGTCTCACACTCTCTCAGTCTCGGTCTCACTCTCTCAGTCTCGGTCTCACTTTCAGTCGCGGTCTCACTCTCTCTCAGCCTCGGTCTCACTCTCTCTCAGTCTCGCTCTCAATCTCTCTCAGTCTCGGTCTCACTCTCTCTCACTTTCGGTCTCTCCCTCTCAGTCTCAGTCTCACTCTCTCTCAGTCTCAGTGTCACTCTCTCTCAGTCTTGGTCTCGCTCTCTCTCAGTCTCGGTCTCACTCTCTCTGTCAGTCTCGGTTTAACTCTCTCTCAGTCACGGTCTCACTCTCTCTCAGTCTCAGTCTCACTCTCTCTCAGTCTCGGTCTCACTCTCTCTCAGTATTGGTCTAACTCACTCTCAGTCTCGGTCTCACTCTCTCAGTCTCTGTCTCACTCTCTCTCAGTCTCGGTCCCTCTCTCTTTCAGTCTCGGTCTCACTCTCTCAGTCTCGGTCTCACTCTCTCAGTCTCGGTCTGACTCTCTGTCAGTCTCGGTCTCACTCTCTCTCAGTCTCGGTCTCACTCTCTCTCAGTCTCGGTCTCTCTCTCTCAGTCTCGGTCTCACTCTCAGTCTCGCTCTCACTCAGTCTAGCTCTCAATCTCTCTCAGTCTCGGTCTCACTCTCTCTCAGTCTCACTCTCTCTCAGTCTCGGTCTCACACTCTCTCAGTCTCAGTCTCTCTCTCACTCTCAGTATCGGTCTCACTCTCTCTCAGTCTCAGTTACCTCTCTCTCAGTCTCGGTCTCACTCTCTCAATCTCTCTCAGTCTCGCTCTCTCTCAGTCTTGGTCTCACACTCTCTCAGTCTCGGTCTCACTCTCTCTCAGTCTCAGTCTCGCTCTCTCACAGTCTCGGTCTCACTCTCTCTCAGTCTCGGTCTCACACTCTCTCACTCTCGGTCTCACTTTCTCTCAGTCTCGGTCTCACTCTCTCTCAGTCTCGGACTCACTCTCGCTCAGTCTCGGTCTCACTCCCTCTCAGTGTCGGTCTCACTCTCTCTCAGTCTCGGTCTCGCTCTCTCACAGTCTCGGTCTCACTCTCTCTCAGTCTCGGTCTCACACTCTCTCACTCTCGGTCTCACTTTCTCTCAGTCTCGGTCTCACTCTCTCTCAGTCTCGGCCTCACTCTCTCTCAGTCTCTCTCTCACTCACTCTCAGTCTCGATCTCACTCTCTCTCAGTCTCGCTCTCACTCACTCTCAGTCTCGATCTCACTCTCTCTCAGTCTCGGTCTGTCTCTCTCTCAGTCTTGGTCTCACTCTCTCTCAGTCTCGGTCTCACTCTCTCAGTCTCGGTCTCACTCTCTCTCAGTCTCGGACTCACGCTCTCTCAGTCTTGGTCTCGCTCTCTCTCAGTCTCGGTCTCACTCTCTCTGTCAGTCTCAGTCTCACTCTCTCTCACTCTCGGTCTCAATCTCTCTCAATCTCGGTCTCACTCTCTCTCAGTCTCGGTCTCACACTCTCTCAGTCTCGGTCTCACTCTCTCAGTCTCGGTCTCACTCTCAGTCGCGGTCTCACTCTCTCTCAGCCTCGGTCTCACTCTCTCTCAGTCTCGCTCTCAATCTCTCTCAGTCTCTGTCTCACTCTCTCTCACTTTCGGTCTCTCCCTCTCAGTCTCAGTCTCACTCTCACTCAGTCTCAGTGTCACTCTCTCTCAGTCTTGGTCTCGCTCTCTCTCAGTCTCGGTCTCACTCACTCTGTCAGTCTCGGTTTAACTCTCTCTCAGTCACGGTCTCACTCTCTCTCAGTCTCAGTCTCACTCTCTCTCAGTCTCGGTCTCACTCTCTCTCAGTATTGGTCTAACTCACTCTCAATCTCGGTCTCACTCTCTCAGTCTCGGTCTCACTCTCTCTCATTCTCGGTCTCACTCTCTCAGTCTCGGTCTCACTCTCTCAGTCTCGGTCTGACTCTCTCTCAGTCTCGGTCTCACTCTCTCTCAGTCTCGGTCTCACTCTCTCTCAGCCTCGGTCTCACCCTCTCTCATTCTCGGTCTCTCTCTCTCTCAGTCTCACTCTCTCTCAGTCTCGGTTTCTATCTCTCTCAGTCTCACTCTCTCTCAGTCTTGGTCTCACTACCTCACTGTCTCGGTCTCAGTCTCTCTCAGTCTCGGTCTCACTCTCTCAGTCTCAGTCTCACTCTCCCTGTCTCGCTCTCACTCTCTCTCAGTCTCGGTCTCATTCTCTCAGTCTCGGTCTCACTCTCTCTCAGTCTCAGTCTCACTCTCTCTCAGTCTCGGTCTCACTCTCTCTCAGTCTCGGCCTCACTCTCCCTCAATCTCGGTCTCACTCTCTCAGTCTCGGTCTCCTTCTCTCTCAGTCTCGATCTCACCCGCTCTCAGTCTCGGTCTCACTCTCTCTCAGTCTCGGTCTCACTCTCTCTCAGTGTCGGTCTCACTCTCTCTCAGTCTCGGTCTCACTCTCTCTCAGTCTCAGTCTCACTGTCTCTCTCAGACTCGGTCTCACTCTCTCTCAGTCTCGGTCTCACTCTCTCTCAGTCTCGTTCTCACTCTCTCTCAGTCTCGGTCTCACTCTCTCTCAGTCTCGCTCTCACTCTCTCTCAGTCTTGGTCTCACTCTCTCTCAGTCTCGCTCTAACTCTCTCTTAGTCTCGCTCTCACTCTCTCAGTTTCGCTCTCACTCTCTCTCACTCTCGGTCTCACTCTCTCTCAGTCTCGGACTCACTCTCTCTCAGTCTCGGTCTCACTCTCTCTCAGACTCGGTCTCACTCTCTCTCAGACTCGGTCTCACTCTCTCTCAGTCTCGGTCTCACTATCTCTCAGTCTCGGTCTCACTCTCTCTCAGTCTCGGTCTCCCTCTCTCAGTCTCGGTCTCACTCTCAGTCTCGCTCTCACTCAGTGTAGCTCTCACTCTCTCTCAGTCTCGGTCTCACTCTCTCTCAGTCTCACTCTCTCAGTCTTGGTCTCTCTCAGTCTCGGTCTCTCTCTCTCTCAGTCTCGGTCTCAATCTCTCTCAGTCTCGGTCTCAATCTCTCTCCGTCTCAGTCTCGCTCTCTCTCAGTCTCAGTCTCCCTCTCTCTCAGTCTCGGTCTCAATCTCTCTCAGTCTCGGTCTCAATCTCTCTCCGTCTCAGTCTCGGTCTCTCTCAGTCTCGGTCTCACTCTCTCTCAGTCTCGGTCTCATACTCTCTCACTCTCGGTCGCACTTTCTCTCAGTCTCGGTCTCACTCTCTCAGTCTCGGACTCACTCTCGCTCAGTCTCGGCCTCACTCTCTCTCAGTCTTGGTCTCTCTCTCTCTCACTCTCGGTCGCACTTTCTCTCAGTCTTGGTCTCACTCTCTCTCAGTCTCGGTCTCACTCTCTCTCAGTCTCGGACTCACTCTCTCTCAGTCTCGGTCTCACTCTCTCAGTCTCGGTCTCACTCTCTCTCAGTCTCGGTCTCACTCTCTCACAGTCTCGGTCTCACTCTCTCTCAGTCTCGGTATCACTCTCTCTCAGTCTCGGTCTCACTCACTCTCAGTCTCGGTCTCACTCTCTCTCAGTCTTGATCTCACTCTCAGTCTCTGTCTCACTCTCTCAGTCTCGGTCTCACTCTCTCTCAGTCTCGGACTCACTCTCTCTCAGTCTCGGTCTCACTCTCTCAGTCTCGGTCTCACTCTCTCTCAGTCTCGGTCTCACTCTCTCAGTCTCGTTCTCACTCTCTCTCAGTCACGGTCTCACTCTCTCTCAGTCTCGGTCTCACTCTCTCTCAGTCTCGGGCTCACTCTCGCTCAGTCTCGGTCTCACTCTCTCTCAGTCTCGGTCTCACTCACTCCCAGTCTCAGTCTCGCTTGCTGTCAGGCTCGGTCTCACTCTCTCTCAGTCTCGGTCTCACTCTCTCTCTGTCTCGGTCTCACTCTCTCTCAGTCTCGGACTCACTCTCTCTCAGTCTCGGTCTCACTCTCTCTCAGTCTCGGTCTCACTCTCTCTCAGTCTCGGTCTCACTCTCTCTCAGTCTCGGTCGCAATTTCTCTCAGTCTCGGTCTCACTCTCTCTCAGTCTCAGTCTCAATCTCTCTCAGTCTCGGTCTCACTCTCTCTCAGTCTCGGTCGCAATTTCTCTCAGTCTCGGTCTCACTCTCTCTCAGTCTCGGTCTCACTCTCTCTCAGTCTCGGTCTCACTCTCTCTCAGTCTCGGTCTCACTCTCTCTCAGTCTCGGTCTCACTCTCTCTCAGTCTCGGTCTCACTCTCTCTCAGTCTCGGTCTCACTCACTCTCAGTATCGGTCTCACTCTTGCTCAGTCTCGGTCTCATTCTCTCTCAGTCTCGGTCACACTCTCTCTCAGTCTCGGTCTCACTCTCTCTCAGTCTCGGTCTCACTCTCAGTCTCGGTCTCAATCTCTCTCAGTCTCGGTGTCACTCTCTCTCAGTCTCGGTCTCACTCTCTCTCAGTCTCGGTCTCGCTCTCTCTCACTCTCGGTCTCACTCACTCTCAGTCTCGGTCTCACTCTCTCTCAGTCTCGGTCTCACTCTCTCTCACTCTCGGTCTCACTCTCTCTCTGTCTCGGTCTCACTCTCTCTCTCAGTCTCGGTCTCACACTCTCTCAGTCTCGGTCTCACTTTCTCTCAGTCTCGGTCTCACTCTCTCTCAGTCTCGGTCTCACTCTCTCTCAGTCTCGGTCTCACTCTCTCTCAGTCTCGGACACACTCTCGCTCACTCTCGGTCGCACTTTCTCTCAGTCGCGGTCTCACTCTCTCTCAGTCTCGGTCTCACTCTCTCTCAGTCTCGGTCCCACTCACTCTCAGTATCGGTCTCACTCTTGCTCAGTCTCGGTCTCATTCTCTCTCAGTCTCGGTCTCACTCTCTCTCAGTCTCGGTCTCACTCTCTCTCAGTCTCGGTCTCACTCTCTCTCAGTCTCGGTCTCACTCTCTCTCAGTCTCGGTCTCACTCTCTCTCAGTCTCGGTCTCACTCTCTCTCAGTCTCGGTCTCACTCTCTCTCAGTCTCGGTCTCACTCTCTCTCACTCTCGGTCTCACTCTCTCTCAGTCTCGGTCTCACTCTCTCTCAGTCTCGGTCTCACTCTCTCTCACTCTCGGTCTCACTCTCTCTCTGTCTCGGTCTCACTCTCTCTCTCAGTCTCGGTTTCACACTCTCTCAGTCTCGGTCGCACTCTCTCTCAGTCTCGGTCTCACTCTCTCTCAGTCTCGGTCTCACTCTCTCTCAGTCTCGGTCTCACTCTATCTCATTCTCGGACACACTCTCGCTCACTCTCGGTCGCACTTTCTCTCAGTCTCGGTCTCACTCTCTCTCAGTCTCGGTCTCACTCTCTCTCAGTCTCGGTCTCACTCTCTCTCAGTCTCGGTCTCACTCTCTCAGTCTCGCTCTCACTCTCTCTCAGTCTCGGTCTCACTCTCTCTCAGTCTCGGTCTCAGTCTCTCTCAGTCTCGGTCTCAATCTCTCAGTCTCGGTCTCACTCTCTCTCAGTCTTGGTCTCACTCTCTCTCAGTCTCGGTCTCACTCTCTCTCAGTCTCGGTCTCACTCTCTCTCAGTCTCGGTTTCACTCTCTTAGTCTCGGTCTCAATCTCTCTCAGTCTCGGTCTCACTCTCTCAGTCTCGGTCTCACTCTCTCTCAGTCTTGGTCTCACTCTCTCTCAGTCTCGGTCTCACACTCTCTCAGTCTCGGTCTCACTCTCTCTCTGTCTCGGTCTCAATCTCTCTCAGTCTCACTCTCACTCACTCTGAATCTCGGTCTCACAATCTCTCAGTCTCGGTCTCACTCTCTCAATCTCGGTCTCACTCTCTCTCAGTCTCGGTCTCACTCTCTGTCAGTCTCGCTCTCGCTCTCTCTCAGTCTCGGCCTCACTCTCTCTCAGTCTCAATCTCACTCACTCTCAGTATCGGTCTCACTCTCGCTCAGTCTCGGTCTCACTCTCTCTCTGTCTCGGTCTCACTCTCTCTCAGTCTCGGTCTCACTCTCTCTCAGTCTCGCTCTCACTCTCACTCAGTCGCGGCCTCACTTTCTCTCAGTCTCACTCTCACTCACTCTCAGTCTCGGTCTCACTCTCTCTCAGTCTCGGTCTCACTCTCTCTCAGTCTCGGTCTCACTCTCTCTCTCAGTCTCGGTCTCACACTCTCTGTCTCGGTCTCACTCTCTCTCAGTCTCGGTCTCACTTTCTTTCAGTCTCGGTCTCACTCTCTCTCAGTCTCGGTCTCACTCTCTCTCAGTCACGGTCTCACTCTCTCTCAGTCACGGTCTCACTCTCTCTCAGTCTGTCTCTCACTATCTCTCAGTCTCGGTCTCACTCACTCTCAGGCTCGATCTCACTCTCACTCAGTCTCGCTCTCACTCTCGGTCTCACTCTCTCTCAGTCTCGGCCTCACACTCTCTCAGTCTCGGTCTCACTCTCTCTCAGTCTCGGTCTCACTCTCTCTCAGTCTCGGTCTCACTCTCTCTCAGTCTCGGTCTCACTCTCTCTATGTCTCGGTCTCACTCTCTCTCAGTCTCGGTCTCACTCTCTCAGTCTCGGTCTCACTCTCTCTCAGTCTTGGTCTCACTCGCTCTCAGTCTCGGTCTCACTCTCTCAGTCTCGGTCCCACTCTCTCTCAGTCTCTGTCTCACTCTCTCAGTCTCGGTCTCACTCTCGGTCTCGGTCTCACTCTCTCTCAGTCTCGGTCTCACTCTCTCTCAGTCTCGGTCTCACTCTCGCTCAGTCTCGGTCTCACTTTCTCTCAGTCTCGGTCTCACTCTCTCTCAGTCTCGGTCTCACTCTCTCTCAGTCTCAGTCCCACTCTCTATCAGTCTCGGTCACACTCTCTCTCAGTCTCGGTCTCACTCTCTCTCAGTCTCGGTCTCACTCTCTCAGTCTCGGTCTCACTCTCTCTCAGTCTCGGTCTCACTCTCTCTCATTCTCGGTCTCACTCTCCCAGTCTCGGTCTCACTCTCTCTCAGTCTCGGTCTCACTCTCTCTCAGTCTCCATCTCACTCTCTCTCAGTCTCGGTCTCACTCTCTCAGTCTCGGTCTCACTCTCTCTCAGTCTCAGTCTCACTCTCTCTCAGTCTCGCTCTCACTCTCTCTCAGTCTCGGTCTCACTCTCTCTCTGTTTCGGTCTCACTCTCTCTCAGTCTCGGTCTCACTCTCTCTCAGTCTCAGTCTCATTCTCTCTCCGTCTCGGTCTCACTCTCTCTCAGTCTCGGTCTCACTCTCTCTCAGTCTCTGTCTCACTATCAGTCTCGGTCTCACTCTCTCTCAGTCTCGGTCTCACTCTCCCTCAGTCTCGGTCTCACTCTCTCTCAGTCTCGGTCTCTCTCTCTGTCTCGGTCCCACTCTCTCTCAGTCTAGGTCTCACTCTCTCTCACTCTCGGTCTCACTCTCTCTCAGTCTCGGTCTCACTCTCTCTCAGTCTCGGTCTCACTCTCTCTCAGTCTCGGTGTCACTCTCTCTCACTCTCGGACGCACTCTCTCTCAGTCTCGGTCTCACTCTCTCTCAGTCTCGGTCTCACTCTCTCTCAGTCTCGGTCTCACTCTCTCTCAGTCTCGGTCTCACTCTCTCTCAGTCTCGGTCTCACTCTCTCTCAGATTCAGTCTCACTCTCTCTCAGTCTCGGTCTCACTCTCTCTCAGTCTCGGTCTCACTCTCTCTCACTCTCGGTCTCACTCTCTCTCAGTCTCGGTCTCACTCTCTCTCAGTCTCGGCCTCACTCACTCTCAGTCTCGGCCTCACTCACTCTCAGTCTCGGTCTCACTCTCTCTCAGTCTCGGTCTCACTCTCTCTCACTCTCGGTCTCACTCTCTCTCACTCTCGGTCGCACTCTCTCTCAGTCTCGGTCTCACTCTCTCTCAGTCTCGGTCTCACTCTCTCTCAGTCTCGGTCTCACTCTCTCTCAATCTCGGTCTCACTCTCTCTCAGTCTCGCTCTCACTCTCAGTCGCGGCCTCACTCTCTCTCAGTCTCACTCTCACTGACTCTCATTCTCGGTCTCACTCTCTCTCAGTCTCGGTCTCACTCTCTCTCAGTCTCGGTCTCACTCTCTCTCAGTCTCGGTCTCACTCTCTCTCAGTCTCACTCTCTCTCAGTCACGGTCTCACTCTCTATCAGTCACGGTCTCGCTCTCTCTCAGTCTTGCTCTCACTCTCTCTCAGTCTCGGTCTCACTCACTCTCAGTCTCGCTCTCACTCTCTCTCAGTCTCGCTCTCAATCTCGGTCTCACTGTCTCTCAGTCTCGGTCTCACCCTCTCTCAGTCTCGGTCTCACTCACTCTCAGTCTCGCTCTCACTCTCTCAGTCTCGGTCTCACTCTCTCTCAGTCTCGGTCTCACTCTCTCAGCCTCGGTCTCACTCTCTCTCAGTCTCGGTCTCACTCTCTCTCAGTCTCGGTCTCACTCTCTCTCAGTCTCGGTCTCACTCTCTCTCTGTCTCGGTCTCACTCTCTCTCAGTCTCGGTCTCACTCTCTCTCAGTCTCGGTCTCACTCTCTCTCAGTCTCGGTCTCACTCTCTCAGTCTCGGTCTCACTCTCTCTCAGTCTCGTTCTCACTCGCTCTCAGTCTCAGTCTCACTTTCTCAGTCTCGGTCTCACTCTCAGTCTCGGTCACACTCTCTCAGTCTCGGTCTCACTCGGTCTCGGTCTCACTCTCTCTCAGTCTCGGTATCACTCTGTCTCAGTCTCGGTCTCACTCTCTCTCAGTCTCGGTCTCACTCTCTCTCAGTCTCGGTCTCACTCTCTCAGTCTCGGTCTCTCTCTCTCTCAGTCTCGGTCTCTCTCTCTCTGTCTCGTTCTCACTCGCTCTCAGTCTCGGTCACACTCTCTCAGTCTCGGTCTCACTCTCGGTCTCGGTCTCACTCTCTCTCAATCTCGGTCTCACTCTGTCTCAGTCTCGGTCTCACTCTCTCTCAGTCTTGGTCTCACTCTCTCTCAGTCTCGGTCTCACTCTCTCTCAGTCTCGGTCTCACTCTCTCTCAGATTCAGTCTCACTCTCTCTCAGTCTCGGTCTCACTCTCTCTCAGTCTCGGTCTCACTTTCTCTCACTCTCGGTCTCACTCTCTCTCAGTCTCGGTCTCACTCTCTCTCAGTCTCGGCCTCACTCACTCTCAGTCTCGGCCTCACTCACTCTCAGTCTCGGTCTCCCTCTCTCTCAGTCTCGGTCTCACTCTCTCTCACTCTCGGTCTCACTCTCTCTCACTCTCGGTCGCACTCTCTCTCAGTCTCGGTCTCACTCACTCTCAGTCTCGGTCTCACTCTCTCTCAGTCTCGGTCTCACTCTCTCTCAGTCTCGGTCTCACTCTCTCTCAGTCTCGCTCTCACTCTCAGTCGCGGCCTCACTCTCTCTCAGTCTCATTCTCACTGACTCTCATTCTCGGTCTCACTCTCTCTCAGTCTCGGTCTCACTCTCTCTCAGTCTCGGTCTCACTCTCTCTCAGTCTCGGTCTCACTCTCTCTCAGTCTCGGTCTCACTCTCTCTCAGTCAAGGTCTCACTCTCTCTCAGTCACGGTCTCACTCTCTCTCAGTCTCGGTCTCACCCACTCTCAGTCTCGGTCTCACTCACTCTCTGTCTCGGTCTCACTCTCTCAGTCTCGGTCTCACTCTCTCTCAGTCTCGGTCTCACTCTCTCAGTCTCGGTCTCACTCTCTCTCAGTCTTGGTCTCACTCTTTCTCAGTCTCGGTCTCACTCTCTCTCTGTCTCGGTCTCACTCTCTCTCAGTCTCGGTCTCACTCTCTCTCAGTCTCGGTCTCACTCTCTCTCAGTCTCGGTCTCACTCTCTCAGTCTCGGTCTCACTCTCTCTCAATCTCGTTATCACTCGCTCTCAGTCTCGGTCTCACTCTCTCAGTCTCGGTCTCACTCTCTCTCAGTCTCGATCACACTCTCTCAGTCTCGGTCTCACTCTCGGTTTCGGTCTCACTCTCTCTCAGTCTCGGTCTCACTCTGTCTCTGTCTCGGTCTCACTCTCTCTCAGTCTCGGTGTCGCTCTCTCTCAGTCTCGGTCTCACACTCTCTCAGTCTCGGTCACACTCTCTCTCAGTCTCGGTCTCACTCTCTCTCAGTCTCGGTCTCACTCTCTCTCAGTCTCGGTCTCACTCTCTCAGTCTCGGTCTCACTCTCTCTCAGTCTCGGTCTCACTCTCTCCCAGTCTCGGTCTCACCCTCTCTCTGTCTCGGTCTCACTCTCTCAGTCTCAGTCTCACTCTCTCTCAGTCTCACTCTCACTCTCTCTCAGTCTCGGTCTCACTCTCTCTCTGTCTCGGTCTCACTCTCTCTCAGTCTCGGTCTCACTCTATCTCAGTCTCAGTCTCACTCTCTCTCAGTCTCGGTCTCACTCTCTCTCAGTCTCGGTCTCACTCTTTCTCAGACTCGGTTTCACTCTCTCTCAGTCTCGCTCTCTCTCAGTCTCGGTCTCACTCTCTCTCAGTCTCGGACTCACTCTCTCTCAGTCTCGGTCTCACTCTCTCTCAGTCGCGGACTCACTCTCTCTCAGTCTCGGTCTCACTCTCTCTCAGTCTCGGTCTCACTCTCTCTCAGTCTCGGTCCCACTCTCTCTCAGTCTCGGTCTCACTCTCTCTCAGTTTCGGTCTCACTTTCTCTCAGTCTCGGTCTCACTCTCTCTCAGTCTCGGTCTCACTCTCTCTCAGTCTCGGCCTCACTCTCTCTCAGTCTCGGTCTCACTCTCTCTCAGTCTCGGTCTCACTCTCTCAGTCTCGGTCTCACTCTCTCTCAGTCTCGGTCTCACTCTCTCCCAGTCTCGGTCTCACCCTCTCTCTGTCTCGGTCTCACTCTCTCAGTCTCGGTCTCACTCTCTCTCAGTCTCACTCTCACTCTCTCTCAGTCTCGGTCTCACTCTCTCTCTGTCTCGGGCTCACTCTCTCTCAGTCTCGGTCTCACTCTCTCTCAGTCTCAGTCTCACTCTCTCTCAGTCTCGGTCTCACTCTGTCTCAGTCTCGGTCTCACTCTCTCTCAGTCTCGGTGTCACTCTCTCTCGGTCTCGCTCTCTCTCAGTCTCGGTCTCACTCTCTCTCAGTCTCGGACTCGCTCTCTCTCAGTCTCGGTCTCACTCTCTCAGTCTCGGTCTCACTCTCTCTCAGTCTCGGTCTCACTCTCTCTCAGTCTCGGACTCACTCTCTCTCAGTCTCGGTCTCACTCTCTCTCAGTCTCGGTCTCACTCTCTCTCAGTCTCGGTCTCACTTTCTCTCAGTCTCGGTCTCACTCTCTCTCTCTAACGGTCTCACTCTCACTCAGCCTCGGTCTCACTCTCTCTCAGTCTCGTTCTCACACGCTCTCAGTCTCGGTCTCACTGTCTCAGTCTCGGTCTCACTCTCTCTCAGTCTCGGTCACACTCTCTCAGCCTCGGTCTCACTCTCGGTTTCGGTCTCACTCTCTCTCAGTCTCGGTCTCACTCTGTCTCAGTCTCGGTCTCACTCTCTCTCAGTTTCGATGTCACTCACTCTCAGTCTCGATCTCACACTCTCTCAGTCTCGGTCTCACTCTCTCTCAGTCTCGGTCTCACTCTCTCTCAGTCTCGGTCTCACTCTCTCTCAGTCTCGGTCTCACTCTCTCAGTCTCGGTCTCACTCTCTCTCAGTCTCGGTCTCACTCTCTCCCAGTCTCGGTCTCACCCTCTCTCTGTCTCGGTCTCACTCTCTCAGTCTCGGTCTCACTCTCTCTCTTAGTCTCACTCTCACTCTCTCTCAGTCTCGGTCTCACTCTCTCCCTGTCTCGGTCTCACTCTCTCTCAGTCTCGGTCTCACTCTCTCTCATTCTCAGTCTCACTCTCTCTCAGTCTCGGTCTCACTCTCTCTCAGTTTCGGTCTCACTCTCTCTCAGTCTCGGTCTCACTCTCTCTCAGTCTCGCTCTCTCTCAGTCTTGGTCTCACTCTCTCTCAGTCTCGGACTCACTCTCTCTCACTCTCGGTCTCACTCTCTCTCAGTCTCGGTCTCACTCTCTCTCAGTCTCGGTCTCACTCTCTCTCAGTCTCGGTCTCACTCTCTCTCAGTCTCGGTCTCACTCTCTCTCAGTCTCGGTCTCACTCTCTCTCAGTCTCGGTCTCACTTTCTCTCAGTCTCGGTCTCACTCTCTCTCAGTAACGGTCTCACTCTCGCTCAGTCTCGGTCTCACTCTCTCTCAGTCTCGCTCTCTCTCAGTCTCGGTCTCACTCTCTCTCAGTCTCGGTCTCATTCTCTCTCAGTCTCGGTCTCACTCTCTCTCAGTCTCGGTCTCACTTTCGCTCAGTCTCGGTCTCACTCTCTCTCAGTCTCGCTCTCTCTCAGTCTCGGTCCCTCTCTCTCTCAGTCTCGGTCTCACTCTCTCTCATTCTCGGTCTCACTCTCTCTCACTCTCGGTCTCACTCTCTTTCACTCTCGGACGCACACTCTCTCAGTCTCGGTCTCACTCTCTCTCAGTCTCGGTCTCACTCTCTCTCAGTCTCGGTCTCACTCTCTCTCAGTCTCGGTCTCACTCTCTCTCAGTCTCGCTCTCACTCTCAGTCGCGGCCTCACTCTCTCTCAGTCTCACTCTCACTGACTCTCATTCTCGGTCTCACTCTCTCTCAGTCTCGGTCTCACTCTCTCTCAGTCTCGGTCTCACTCTCTCTCAGTCTCGGTCTCACTCTTTCTCAGCCTCGGTCTCACTCTCTCTCATTCACGGTCTCACTCTCTCTCAGTCACGGTCTCGTTCACTCTCAGTCTTGCTCTCACTCTCTCTCAGTCTCGCTCTCACTCTCTCTCAGTCTCGGTCTCACTCACTCTCAGTCTCGCTCTCACTCTCTCTCAGTCTCGCTCTCGCTCTCGGTCTCACTCTCTCTCAGTCTCGGTCTCACCCACTCTCAGTCTCGGTCTCACTCACTCTCAGTCTCGGTCACACTCTCTCAGTCTCGGTCTCACTCTCTCTCAGTCTCGGTCTCACTCTCTCTGTCTCGGTCTCACTCTCTCTCAGTCTCGGTCTCACTCTCTCTCAGTCTCAGTCTCACTCCACTCTCAGTCTCGGTCTCACTCTCTCTCTGTCTCGGTCTCACTCTCTCTCAGTCTCGGTCTCACTCTCTCTCAGTCTCGGTCTCACTCTCTCTCAGTCTCGGTCTCACTCTCTCAGTCTCGGTCTCACTCTCTCACAGTCTCGTTCTCACTCGCTCTCAGTCTCGGTCTCACTCTCTCATTCTCGGTCTCACTCTCTCTCTGTCTCGGTCTCACTCTCTCTCAGTCTCGGTCTCACTCTCTCTCAGTCTCGGTCTCACTCCACTCTCAGTCTCGGTCTCACTGTCTCTCTGTCTCGGTCTCACTCTCTCTCAGTCTTGGTCTCACTCGCTCTCAGTCTCGGTCTCACTCTCTCAGTCTCGGTCTCACTCTCGGTCTCGGTCTCACTCTCTCTCATTCTCGGTCTCACTCTGTCTCAGTCTCGGTCTCACTCTCTCTCAGTCTCGGTGTCACTCTCTCTCAGTCTCGGTCTCACTCTCTCTCAGTCTTGGTCTCAGTCTCTCTCAGTCTCGGTCTCACTCTCTCTCAGTCTCGGTCTCACTCTCTCTCAGTCTCGGTCTCACTCTCTCAGTCTCGGTCTCACTCTCTCTCAGTCTCGGTCTCACTCTCTCCCAGTCTCGGTCTCACCCTCTCTCTGTCTCGGTCTCACTCTCTCAGTCTCGGTCTCACTCTCTCTCAGTCTCACTCTCACTCTCTCTCAGTCTCGTACTCACTCTCTCTCTGCCTTGGTCTCACTCTCTCTCAGTCTCGGTCTCACTCTCTCTCAGTCTCAGTCTCACTCTCTCTCAGTCTCAGTCTCACTCTCTCTCAGTCTCGGTCTCACTCTCTCTCAGTCTCGGTCTCACTCTCTCTCAGTCTCGGTCTCACTCTCTCTCAGTCTCGCTCTCTCTCAGTCTCGGTCTCGCTCTCTCTCAGTCTCGGACTCACTCTCTCTCAGTCTCGGTCTCACTCTCTCTCAGTCTCGGTCTCACTCTCTCTCAGTCTCGGTCTCACTCTCTCTCAGTCTCGGTCTCACTCTCTCTCAGTCTCGGTCTCACTCTCTCAGTCTCGGTCTCACTCTCTCTCAGTCTCGGTCTCACTCTCTCTCAGTCTCGGTCTCACTCTCTCTCAGTAACGGTCTCACTCTCGCTCAGTCTCGGTCTCACTCTCTCTCAGTCTCGCTCTCTCTCAGTCTCGGTCTCACTCTCTCTCAGTCTCGGTCTCACTCTCTCTGAGTCTCGGTCTCACTCTCTCTCAATCTCGGTCTCCCTCTGTCTCAGTCTCGGACTCACTCAGTCTCGGTCTCGGTCTCACGCTCTCTCAGTCTCGGTTTCACTCTCAGTCTCGGTCTCCCTCTCTCTCAGTCTCGGTCTCACTCTCTCTCAGTCTCGGTTTCACTCTCTCTCAGTCTCGCTCTCACTCTCTCTCAGTCTCGGTCTCACTTTCGCTCAGTCTCAGTCTCAATCTCTCTCAGTCTCGGCCTCACTCTCTCTCAGTCTCGGTCTCACTCTCTCTCAGTCTCGGTCTCACTCTCTCTCAGTCTCGCTCTCTCTCAGTCTCGGTCTCACTCTCTCTCAGTCTCGGTCTCACTCTCTCTCATTCTCGGTCTCACTCTCTCTCAGTCTCGGTCTCGCTCTCTCTCAGTCTCGGTGTCACTCTCTCTCAGTCTCGGTCTGACTCTCTCTCAGTCTCGGTCTGACTCTCTCTCAGTCTCGTTCTCACTCTCTCTCAGTCTCGGTCTCACTCTCTCTCAGTCTCAGTCTTGCTCTCTCTCAGTCTCGGTCTCACTTTCTCTCAGTCTCGGTCTCATTCTCTCTCAGTCTCGGTCTGACTCTCTCTCAGTCTCGGTCTCACCCTCTCTCAGTCTCGGTCTCACTCTCTCAGTCTCGGTCTCACTCTCTCTCAGTCTTGGTCTCACTCTCTCTCAGTCTCGGTCTCACTCTCTCTCAGTCACAGATTCACTCTCACACAGTTTCGTTCTCACTCTCTCTCATTCTCGGTCTTACTCTCAGTCCCCGTCTCACTCTCTCTCAGTCTCGGTCTCACTCTCTCTCAGTCTCGGTCTCACTCTCGCTCAGTCACGGTCTCGCTCTCTCTCAGTCTCGGTCTCACTCTCTCTCAGTCTCGGTCTCACTCTCTCAGTCTCGGTCTCACTCTCTCTGTGTCTCGCTTTCACTCTCTCTCAGTCTCGGTCTCACTCTCGCTCAGTCACGGTCTCGCTCTCTCTCAGTCACGGTCTCGCTCTCTCTCAGTCTCGGTCTCACTCTCTCTCAGTCTCGGTCTCACTCTCTCTCAGTCTCGGTCTCACTCTCTCTCAGTCTCGGTCTCACTCTCGCTCAGTCACGGTCTCGCTCTCTCTCAGTCACGGTCTCGCTCTCTCTCAGTCTCGGTCTCACTCTCTCTCAGTCTCGGTCTCACTCTCTCAGTCTCGGTCTCACTCTCTCTCAGTCTCGTTCTCACTCTCTCTCTGTCTCGGTCTCACTCTCCCTATCTCACTCTCACTCTCTCTCAGTCTCTGTCTCACTCTGTCGCAGTCTCGGTCTCTCTCTCTCTCAGTCTCGGTCTCACTCTCACTGAGTATTGGTCTCACTCTCTCACAGTCTCGATCTCACTCTCTCACAGTCTCGATCTCACTGTCTCTGAGTCGTTGTCCCACTCTCTATTTGTCTCCATCTCACTCTCTCTCAGTCTCAGTCTCCCTCTCTCTCAGTCTCGTTCTCACTCTCTCTCAGTCTCGGTCTCACACTCTCTCAGTCTCGGTCTCACTCTCTCTCAGTCTCGTTCTCACTCTCTCTCTGTCTCGGTCTCACTCTCCCTATCTCACTCTCACTCTCTCTCAGTCTCTGTCTCACTCTGTCGCAGTCTCGGTCTCTCTCTCTCTCAGTCTCGGTCTCACTCTCACTGAGTATTGGTCTCACTCTCTCACAGTCTCGATCTCACTCTCTCACAGTCTCGATCTCACTGTCTCTGAGTCGTTGTCCCACTCTCTATTTGTCTCCATCTCACTCTCTCTCAGTCTCGGTCTGACTTTCTCTCAGTCTCAGACACTGTCTCTCTTAGTCTCGGTCTCACTCTCTCTCAGACTCCATCTCACCCACAGTCAGTCTCGTTCTCAGTCTCTCAGTCTCGGTATCTCTCTATCTCTCATTCTCGGTCTCACTCACTCCCAGTCTCAGTCTCACTCTCGCTCGGTATCAGTCTCAACCCTCTCAATGAAGAAATTCCATCTCATCTCAATCTTAAATGGGCTACCTCTTATCCTGAGTCTATGCCAGCTAGTTCTAGACAATCCAGCCAAGGGGAAAAGCTTGCAGACAGAGAGAAATAGAGAATGGGGCGAGAGATAGAGTGTCTGGCAGAGAGACAGATGCTAGGGCAGAGACAGAGAGACTGGGGGAGAAAGAGATTCTGGCGAGAGAGAGAGAAAGGGGAGAGAGACAGACCATAGAGAGAGAGAGAGTCTTGGGAGAGAGAGACAGACTCGTGATGAGAGCGAGAGACTGGGGGAGAGAGGAAGTGAGAAACTGGGGGAAGAGAAAGACTGGGAGATTCAGATAAAGAGACTGGGGAGGCAGAGAGAGAGACTGGGGAGGGAGAGAGAGACAGCTGGGAGGGAGAGGGAGAGACTGTGGGTGTGAAATATACTTGGGGAGAGAGTGATACGGGGAGAGAGAGAGACAGAAGAAATGGAGGCTGGGGAGAGAGAGTGAGACTGAAGGAGAGAGAGACTGGGGAGGGTCAGAGAGACTGGGGCGAGAGCAAGAGGCTGTGGCAGAGAGCGAAACTATGGGAGAGAGAGACAGAGGGAGACTGGTGGAGAGAGACACACTGTGCGGAGAGAGAGACTGGGAAGTGAGAAAGAGAGAGAGTGGGGCGAGAGAGAAGTGGGGGATTGAGAGAGAGAGAGACTTGGGGGAGAAAGCCTGGGGAGGGTGAGAGCGAGACTGGGGGAGAGAGAGAGACTGTTGGTGAGAGTGAGAGAAGGACTGAGGGTGGGACAGAGAGAGGCTGCGGAGAGAGAGGGAAACTGGGAGGAGTGTCAGAGACTGGGAAGGAAGAGAAATTCTGGGGGGGAAGAGAAATTCTGGGGGGGAGAGACTGAGTGAGATAGCGAGAGACTGCAGCAGAGAAAGAAACTGGGAGAGAGAGAGAGAGACTGGGAAGTGAGAGAGAGGGAGACTGTTGAGATAGAGAGAGATGGGGAGAGAGAGAGTGAGACTGGTGGAGAGAGTGAGAGAGACTGGGGGTGGTAGAGAGAGACTGTGGAGAGTGTGGGAAACTGGGGGAGTGTGAGAGACTGGGGAGGAAGAGAAATACTGGGGGAGAGAGAGAGACTGCGACAGAGAGAGTAACTGGGGAGAGAGAGAGATTGGAAAGATAGCGAGACTGCGGCACAGAGAGAGACGGGAAGGGAGAGCGAGGGAGACTGCGGAGACAGAGAGACTGGAGAGGAAGAGAGACTGCGGCGGATTGAGACACTGGAAATGGAGAGAGAGAGGCTGGGGACAGAGGGACGGGGGAAGGAGAGGGAGTGACTTGGGAGAGAGAGACTGGGGAGGGAGAGAAAGACTGGGGAGAGAGAGAGATGGACTGGTGGAGAGAGTGAGGGAGACTGGAAAGAGAGAAAAACTGCGGCAGAGAGAGAGAGACTGGGAAGGCAGAGAGAGAGGCTGGAGAGAGAGACTGGGGAGTGAGAGAGAGTGACGTGGGAGAGAGAGAGACTGGGAAGGGAGAGAGAGACTGGGGGAGAGAGACTGGGGAGTGAGAGTGAGTCACTTGGGAGAGAGAGAGACTGGGGAGAGAGAGGGTGCGACTGGTGGAGAAAGTGAGAGAAACTGGGGGTAGGAGGGAGAGAGACTGGGGAGAGTGAGGGAAACTGGGGAGTGTGAGAGACTGGGGTGGAAGTGAAGGACTGAGGGAAAGAGAGACAGGAGAGAGAGCGAGAGACTGCGGCAGAGAGAGAAAAACTGGGAGAGAGAGAGAGACTGTAGAGAGAGCAAGACTGGGGCAGATAGAGAGACTGTGAAGGGAGACAGAGGGAGACTGGGGTAAGAGAGAGATGGGGGATTGAGGCAGAGAGCCTGGGGTGAGAGAGAGACTGGAGAGGGAGAGACACAGAGACAGAGGGGCGAGAGAGACTGGTGGAGTGAGAGACTGGGTGTTAAGTCTGTGTGTTCCAGTTGTATTAAGATTAATTACTGACACAGACTACAAGAATAAAGTTCAACATGTCTTTACTAGTTGGAGGTCAGGACTATACTAAATACAATATTACTACACAGTACTTATATACCGGTGGTCACCACCGGTATTACGTATACAGCAGCCAGAGAAAGTAGTACATCTCTTAAGGTGGAACAGGCTTAAGTTCTCTTAAGGTGGAACAGGTTACATACAACACAATCCTCCCTTTTTAGCTTAACAGTCATATCCCCATTTAACATAACATCATAACATATATACATATATATAACTTCAGGTATAAACAGTTCAAAGGTTCAGTCTCTCAGGAGGCCTTCTGATTCGGTTTGGATAACGCCTTTCAGTGGTCTCTGATTCTTGTTGCTGAGGTGACTCTTCTTGTTGGTTTCCTATGTATTGGACGTCATCATCAGGTACAGTCCCTGCCGAGGTAGATGCTTCAGGTTCATTAATGTCTTCCACAGTTGTCTCTGTCGCAACCATGGGTTCGACCCTTGCTCTTGATTCTACCAGTTGATCCGCATGACGCCTTATCACATTGTTACCAATATCTACTGTGTACATCAGAGGTCCTTGTCTGGCCCGAATTGTTCTGGACTGCCATTTTTCGTTTCCATAGCCCCTTGCCAACACTGGTTGTCCTACGTCGAAACTTCGAGTGGACTTGTTATTAATATGCCGGAACTGATTGTTTTCCACTTCCCTCCGCACATTTGGTTTTAACAAGTCCAACCTGGACCGCAACCTCCTGTTATAAAACATCATGGCAGGACTTTGGTTAGTCACTGCATGAGTGGCGTTTCAATATGCCATTAGGAAATTGTCCACCTTGTGTTGTAACGGAATCTGATCATCGTTCATGGCCTTTATTGCCTTTTTGAATGTTTGGACAAATCTCTCGGCCAACCCGTTTGTCGCCGGATGATATGGGGCAGAGGTATAATGTTTCACCCCATTCTTCTTTAAGAATTTTTGGAATTCTTCCGAAATGAACTGTGGTCCGTTGTCCGAACATATCTGTTCTGGCAATCCGTTCCTTGCGAATATTGTTCTTAACACCGCAATTGTCTTTTCTGAAGTAGTGGTATTCATCTTGATCACTTCTGGCCATTTGGAATGTGCGTCTACCGCAATTAGGAACATGGAGTTCATGAATGGACCAGCAAAGTCAATATGTACGTGTTGCCATGGGGCTGAAGGCCATTCCCATGGGTGTAGCTGTGCGATCGGAGGTGCATTTTGCACTTTTTGGCACCCAGCGCAGCTTTTTGTCAACTCCTCTATCTGTTGGTCAATGCCCGGCCACCATACATAAGCCCTAGCAAGACTTTTCATCTTAACTCCCCCCAGATGACCTTCATGCAGTTCCTTTAGAACTCTTTCCGTAACTTGGGAGGAATAATCACTCTTGTCCCGTACATCAAAGTACCATGGCAGACGGACAGCTGGTCTCGCCTTGCCGAGAATGCCGGTAACAGAGGATCACCATGTGTTGGCCATCCCTTCACTGTCACCTCGTAAACTCGGGACAGTGCCGGGTCATTCCTGGTTTCTCTTTCAATACTTGCATTGGTGACTGGTAAACACTCGATGATGGTCGAATGAAATAACTCAACAGGGTCAACTTTCGCCGTCTCTTCTGCTTCAGGTAGTGGCAGGCGCGACAGCCCATCAGCATTGCCATGCTGCTTTGTACCTTTGAATTCTATTTGATATTGATGTGCCCTTAGGAAAAGGGACCATCTCTGCAGTCGCTGTGCTGTCATCACCGAAACACCCTTCTTAGGGTTAAAAATGGATACCAACGGCTGATGGTCTGTCAGAAGTGTGAATTTTTGGCCCTGCAGGTAATGATTAAACTTCTTCACTCCCCATACAAGGCTGAGAGCCTCCCTATCGATCTGCACATAGTTGCGCTCAGCGGAGTTCAATGATCTGGATGCAAAAGCGACTGGCCTTTCCGTGCCATTTGGCAACTTGTGTGAGAGTACTGCCCCAATACCATATGGAGAAGCATCACAAGCCAACCGAATAGGCAGTGTCGGGTTGAAGTGAGCCAACACTTCCTCTGAGGTGATCAATTCTTTGCTTTTGCAAAATGCCTTCTTACAGTTTTCGCTCCATTCCCATGGTACCCCCTTCTGTAAAAGAGCGTTCAGCGGGTGCAGTACCGTGGATAGATTCGGTAGAAACTTATGGTAATAGTTAATCAATCCCAGAAACGACCTCAACTGAGAGACATTATCCAGAGCGGGAGCCTTTACAACTGCCTCTATCTTGTCAGGAGACTTATGAAGCCCCTCCCGGTCAATGACATGACCACAGTACGAGATCCGCTTCTGAAAGAACTCACATTTCTGCCGATTAACTCTAAGTCCATACTCTTTCAGTCTGTTGAGCACCAGTTCCAAGTTTGCGAGGTGTTCTTCATCACCATCACCTGTAATCAGAATATCGTCCAGGTAACATTGTGTGCCTGGAATTCCCTGTAATACCTGCTCCATGGCCCTCTGCCAAATTGCTGGAGCCGATGCCACTCCAAAAACCAGCCTATTATACCGGTACAAACCTCTATGCGTGTTGATCGTGAGGTACTGGCGTGACTCTTCTTCAACCTTCATCTGCAAGTACGCCTGCGCCAGGTCTATCTTGGTGAAGTGTTTCCCACCAGACAACGAAGCAAAAATATCCTCAATCCGCGGAAGCGGATACTGCACCGTGTGAAGCACCGGATTAACGGTGATCTTGAAATCTCCTCAGGTGCGAACCTTCCCTGGTTCTCCTGGCTTGTTGCTCGAAGGACGTTTCATAACGGGAACAATGGGCGTAGCCCACTCACTCCAATCTACCTTAGACAGTACACCTGAATGTTCTAGCACTTCGAGTTCCGCTTCTACAGTAGGTCGTATTGCATAGGGTACCGGTCTGGCTTTGAAAAATTTTGGTTGTGCATGTTCATCAATCTTGATGTTTGCCGTAATTCCTTTCAGTGTTCCCAGTCCTTGCTGGAACACCTCTTTAGCATCATCCAATATTTTGGACAATCGTTTAGGTTTGACATCTCTTTCCCCGGAATCTACCGTTAGTGCTTTTAAGGAGTGCCAGTCCATATTCATTTTCCTAATCCACTCCCATCCCAGTAGTGGTGGACCTCCTTCAGGTAGCACATATAAGTCCATTACTTGGCTTTCTTCACCCTTGTGGACCACTTTTACCTCTATCTTTCCGATGGGGTACACTCTTTGCCCCGTGTATGTTTTCAATATAATCTCCGTATCCAGTAGGGGAATATGTTGGAATAACCTTTTGTAATCTTTCTTATTCATGACCGTCAATGCCGATCCAGTGTCAAATTCCATCTTTACTTGGACTCCTGCTATCTGAAGAGTGACCCAAATTGTCTGGAGATCTGCATCCTTACCAATGTTGTGTACTCTTAAGCTACCCAGTTCATTACTGCTAGCGTCTGAATCTGACTTCTGTTCGTTCGAACTGGTCTTTGTCACCTTGTGCACCTTTATGTATTTTCCTTGCCGTGACTTTTTGTTGCTGGTTTTCTTTCCTGACTGGCATACTTTAGCTATGTGGCCAAGCCTGCCACACGTTCTGCATTCTTGGTTTTTAAACCAACACTGGTTCTGATCGTGTGTTGTCTTTCCACAACGATAACATTTTACAGTACTCAAACCCAATTTATTTGTACTGTTTTCCGGTGACCGTAGCTGCATTACTGCCGTGCCTCTCGCTGCGGCTTCATGTGCTGCTGCCATAGTGACCGCTTTCTCAAGCGCCAGCTCATTCTCCTCGAGCAGTCGCTTTTGTGTATCTTCTTTTAATAATCCACACACAAATTTATCTCTTAGCGCGTCTGTTAGTCCCGTTCCAAACTGACAGTACTTTGCTAGATTACGCAATTCCATTAAATACTCAGCATTGCTTTCATCCTTCAGCTGCCTTCTGCTGTAAAATTTAAATCGTTCCGCTAGCATCAGCGGCGTGGGGTTTAGATGATTTTTCAGGACAGTAACAATCTCCTCGAATGTCTTATCCACTGGTTCATCTGGTGATAAAAGGTGTTTCAATTGCCCGTATGTCTTCGCACCCATTAAGTTCAATAAAGTTAGTGCTTTCTCTGCATCTGGGATTTTATTTGCTTTACAATAATTTTGTATGCGTTCTACATACATGGCCCAATCTTTGATGTCGCCATCAAATGTATCAATGTTCCCATGTTTAGGCATCGTTGCAATTTATTTTATCCCAAGATGGTGGCTTCCCGCTCTTGTCTTTGTCCTCCGCCTACAAAATGGCGGTTTTCCCATGCTTGGCGGTCTTCACCCACTGGCTGCAATGGTGTTTGGCGTGCCGCTGCTGCTCCCCTTTCCCAGTGGTTAGTAACTCCCCCGACACTGTCTCCACTTCACCGGAGCTCCCTCGGACATTCGCGCTTCCCCGATGCCGCGCCTTGCAGCCCTTCTTGCAGCCCAGTTATTAGCACCAGCTGCGTTCGCCTTCACCGCAGCTCTCGCGCCTTCAGTCGCCCCAGACGCAGCGCCTTTTTGGCCCGAAAGCGGCCCGGCCCTTATCACCATCGCGATCGATGTCCCCACGCTGCGCCTTTCGGCCCGTATGCGGCCCGGCCCTTATCTCCGGTCGCGATCGATCTCACCGCCCTTATTCCTCCGACTTCCTCCCCCCATCTGTACAGCCAACGCGGCCGACTTTCTGCTCGCATCGCTGACTGGCTTACCCACTACCGAGGTAGAAAGAAGATAGCTGACTGCTGCTGATGGAGGCTTCGAGTTCAGGATGTCTTCTGCACTCCGGGTTCTCGATGCCTGCTGCGCGACGTGTCTTCCAGCAGGGTGATGAGGGTGGATGCCTCTCTTCGAAGCCCGTTCTGTGGACGAAGCCACCGTGGATATAAACTGCCGCAGGGTAAGAATCGGACTCGTCGCCACTGTTAAATCTGTGTGTTCCAGTTGTATTAAGATTAATTACTGACACAGACTACAAGAATAAAGTTCAACAGGTCTTTACTAGTTGGAGGTCAGGACTATACTAAATACAATATCACTACACAGTGCTTATATACCGGTGGTCACCACCGGTATTACGTATACAGCAGCCAGAAAAAGTAGTGCATCTCTTAAGGTGGAACAGGCTTAAGTTCTCTTAAGGTGGAACAGGTTACATACACCACACTGGGGAGAGAGAGGGACCAGAGAGAGAGAGACTTAGGGTGAGAGAGGGAAGGGAGAGTGAGTGAGCCCGGTGAGAGCGAGAGAGAGAGAGAGAGAGAGGGAGATAGAGAGAGAGAGAGAGATGGAGAGAGAGAGAAAGGGAGCGAGACTCGAGAGAGAGAGAGAGAGACTGGGGGAGAGAGAGACGGGGGAGAGAGAGACGGGAGACAGACAAATTGGGGGAGAGAGAGGATGGAAGTGTGAGAGTGAGACTGGGGGTGGATAGAGAGAGGGAATGGTGTGGGAGAGAGACTGGGGAATGGAGGGAGAGAGGCTGGGGAATAGAGAGAGAAAGGGGGAGAGAGAGAGAGAGACGGGATAATGAGCGACAGGAGGAGCGAAAGGGAGGCTGTTGGAGAGAGAGACTGGGGAGAGAGAGTGACAGGTGGAGAGAGAATGACTGGGGGAGAGAGCGAGCGACTGAGGGAGAGAGAGAATCTGGGGCAGAGAGTGAGAGAAAGAGAGCCTGGGGAGAGGGAGAGACTGGGACAGAGAGAGGGAGAGACAGGAGAGAGAGAGAGAAACGGGGGGAAAGAGGGAGATGGGGGAGAGAGAGAGAGTGAGACTGGGGAGTGAGTGACTGTGAGGGAGAGAGAGACTTGGGTGAGTGTGAGAGAGAGACCGGGGGAGAGAGACTGAGCGAGATGGAGAGATAAAGTGGTGATTGGGAGAGAGAGGAACTGGGGAGAGAGAGAGAGAGACTGAGGGCAGGGGAGAGATAGACTGGCGGAGGGAGAGAAAGAGACTGGGGGGAGAGAGCCAGAAACTGTGGGAGAGAGAGAATGTGGAGGGAGAGGGGTAGACTTGGGGAGAGAGAGCGAGAGACTGGGGAGGGATAGGGACTGGGAGAGAGAGATAGACTGGGGGAGGGAGAGAGACTGGGGGAGAGAGAGACTGGGGAGAGAGAGATAAACTGCGGAGAGAGAGAGAGACTGGTGAGAGAGAGATTGGGGGAGAAAGAGTCTGTGAAGAGAGCGAGTAACATTTCCAATTCTCCAGTCGTCTGGCACCAGCCCCGTAACCAAGGAGGATTGGAAGTTTATGACCACAGTACCTCCAGAATTTCCACCTTTACTTCCTTCAACATCCTATGATGCATAACTTCCGGTCCTAGCGACTTACCTACTTTAATTGCAGCTAGCCTTTCTAGTACCTGATCTTTATCAATTTTTAATTCCATCTAATATCTCAACTACCTCCTCATTCATTATGACAATAGGGAGAGCGAGACAGATAAGGGAAGAGAGAAGTAGATTGGACGAGAGAAGAGGAGATTGGCAGTGTGAGAGAGACAGCCAGAGTAATAGATAGAGAGAGATATTAATTACATATTGAGACAGACAGTGCAGAGTGAGTTTTACTCTATGTAACCATGCTGTACCTGGCTTGGGACTGTTTGATGGGACATTGTAGAGGGAGCTTTACTCTGTATCTAACCCGTGCTGTACCTGTCCTGGGACTGTTTGATGGGACATTGTAGATGGAGCTTTACTCTGTATCTAACCCGTGCTGTACCTGTCCTGGGGCTGTTTGATGGGACATTGTAGAAGGAGCTTTACTCTGTACAATACAATACAATACAAATCGCTTTATTGGCATGATAAGGTACATCTTATGTTGCCAAAGCATCAATATACATTTATGGTTGAACACATAAACGCGGTTCCATTCATACAGTGTATAAACAGGTATATCCCTGAGTTTATAAATATATTTTCGCCTTGTTTATATATACTCTTGTCTTAGTTTACTGGTTGTCCCTCTGTTCATGGCAAGCTGTAACATAGTGTGCCGCCAGTGTTACACAGCTTCTCTCCTCCCCCAGTAGGAATGGGAGTTTTTGGTTGTCAGTCAGATTTCTGAATTCAGGGCATATTTGTGAGAATTTTTGATAGAAATTCTCTCTGATGCCCTGATATTTTCCACAGGCTGTGAGGAAGTGCATCTCTGTCTCAACTACTCCCTGACTGCAGTGAGAGCATATCCTGTCTTCTCTTGGCAGCCTGGTCTGCCTTTGTCTGCTTTTTTCGATCGCTAGGCTATGTTCGCTAAGTCTGTACCTTGTCAAGGTTCTTCTCAGTTTGTTATCCTTTACCATGGTCAGGTAATCAGCTATGTTGTATTGTCTGTTTAGGGCCAAGTAGCAATTGAGTTTGCTTTGGGTTTTTGTTGTTTCTGCCCAATATGACAGATATTTTTCCTTTTGCTTAGCGACGATTGTGTTGGGTCGAATTCTTTGTGTTACCCTGTATCTAACCCGTGCTGTACATGCCCTGGGAGTGTTTGATGGGACAGTGTAGAGGGAGCTTTACTCTGTATCTAACCCATGCAGTACCTGCCTTGGGAGTGTTTGATCGGACAGTGTAGAGGGAGCTTTACTCTGTATCTAACCCAGTGTTGTATCTGCCCTGGGAGTGTTTGATGGGACAGTGTAGATGGAGAGTTACTCTGTATCTAACCCAGTGTTGTATCTGCCCTGGGAGTGCATGACGGACCAGTGCAGAGGGAGATTTACTCTGTATCTGATCTGTGCTGTACCTGCCCTGGGAGTGTTTGATGGGACAGTGTAGAGGGAGATTTACTCTGTATCTGATCTGTGCTGTACCTGCCCTGGGAGTGTTTGATGGGACACTGTAGAGGGAGCTTTACTCTGTATCTAACCCATGCTGTCCCTGCCCTGGGAGTGTTTGATGGGACAGTGTAGAGGGAGCTTTACTCTGTATCTAACCCATGCTGTCCCTGCCCTGGGAGTGTTTGATAGGACTGTGTAGAGGGAGCTTTACTCTGTATCTAACACCGTACTGTACCTGCCCTGGGAGTGTTTAATGGGACAGTGTAGAGGGAGCTTTACTCTGTATCTAACACCGTACTGTACCTGCCCTGGGAGTGTTTGATGGGACAGTGTAGAGGAAGCTTTACTCTTTATCAAACCCGTGCTGTGCCTGCCTGGGAGTGTTTGATGGGAAAGTGTAGAGGGAGTTTTACTCTGTATCTAACCCCGTGCTGTTCTTTCCGAGGGAGCAGTTTGAACTAAGATGGTTGTCATTCCCCATGCCTCACATTCCTGAGTTTAATTTGAAACAGGGTTTGTGTTGGTCAGTCCTGTTATTACAAAACTCCTTCTGCTCACCCTGTACGGTTCTGTCTGTCGCTGGGGTCCGGGTTCCTCTGGCATTTCCTTCAAGGAGCACTGCTGAGTGTTGGTATTAAACCGTGGGAGGCGTCACGGAGTCACCATCGTGATTTCTGCTTCCATAACAACAGCCGTTACATTACATGGAATGTACAGCATAGAAACAGGGCATTCAGTGCAACTGCTCCATGTCAGTGTTTATGCGCCACACGAATCTCCTCCCACCACTCTCCATCTTACACTATCAGCATGACCTTCTATTCTTTTCTCCTTCAAGTTTTTGTAATGCTTCCACTTAAATGGATCAATTCCATTCAGCTCAACCAATCTCTGTGGTAGCGAGTTGCACAATCTCACCTCTCTCTGGGTAAAGATGTTTCTGCTGAAACCTTATTGGATTTATTGGTGACAATCTTAAATTTATGGCCCCAATTTTTAGTCTCCTAAATATTTAATGATTTCATTTTTTTATACTCTACTGTAGATTTGTCAACAAATTTTGTCTCACCAGCCCATTGTGTTTGCTTTTCCGCTGTCGCCTTTATCAGCGCACAAGTAACAATTAGAATCTGCCTCAAAAACTGCAGAGTGTCAATCCTACACATGAGACAAAGACTCAATGGTTCTGTTATCACAGATTCACACATCACAGAAGGAGGCCATTCTGTGCATCGACGCTGTGCTGGCTCTTTGAGAGAGCTATTCAATTAGTGCCACTCCCCTGTTCCTTTCCCATAGTCCTGCTAATCCCTCACTATTGATCCCGTTCCATTTTGAAAATTATAGTTGGATCTGCATCTAATACCATTTCAGGCAGTCAATTCCAGATCATAACAACTCGCTGTATAGAAAACATTCTCCTCATCATCCATCTGGTTCTTTTCCCAATTATCTTATATCTGTGTCTTCTGGTTACCGACACTTCTGCCAGTAGAAATGTGTTCTGTTTATTTACTCTATCAAACCCGTCATAATTCTGAACATCTCCAGTATATCTATGTTTTATATCACGTGCTCTCTGGAGAACAATTCCAGCTTCTCTTGTCTCTCTGTATAAATTAAGTCCCTCATCCTTGGTACCATTCTAGTAAATCTCCTCTGTGCCCAACTCCAAACATTGACATCTTTCCTAAAGTGTGCTGCCAAGAATTGGACACAATACACCAGCCGAGGCCTAACCAGTGCTGTATAAAGGTTCAGTATAACATCCTTCCTCTTGTACTCTGTCTCTATTTATAAAACTAAGGATCCCATGTGCTTCTTTCAACAGTCTTGTAAACGTTTCCTGCCACCTTCAAAGGCTTATTTAATTAAACTGCCAAGAGTCTCTTTACCTGCGCCCCCTTTAAAATTATACAATTATTAAAACAGTTAAAATTTATCACAATCAATTTAGCTGCATTCCACATTAACTGGAAACGGGAATGAAGAATGGTCCAATTCTTAGTGTCATGTTTTGTTCTATTGTCTCTCTGCCGCTCCTCATTCTCCTCCCAGAAATATCCTTCACACCTCTCTGCATTAAATTTCATCTGTTTTTTGTAATTTTGCTTAATTCATAGAATGTGGCCATGGCTGGCTCAACCAGCAATTATTGCCCATCCATTACTGCCCTTGAGAAGGTGTAGTTAAGCCACCTGCTTCAACCGCTGCTGTCCATGAGGTGAAGATACTCCCACAGTGCTGTTACGGAGTGAGTTGCAGGATTTTGACCCAGCGAAGATCAAGGAAAGGCGATAAACTTTTAAGTCGGGAAGGTGTGTGTCTTGGAAGGGAACTTGGAGTGGGTGATGTTTTCATGCGTCTGCTGCCCTTGCCCTTCTAGCTGGTAGAGGTCGCGGGTTTGGGAGGTGCTGCCGAAGAATCCTTGGCGTGTTGCTGCAGTGCATCTTGTAGATGGTACACACTGCAGCCATGGTGCAATGTCGATGAAGGGAGTGAACATTTATGCTGGTGGATGTGCTGTCAATCAAGCGTGCTGCTTTGTCCTGGATGTTGTCGAGCATCCTGAGTGAAGTTGGAGCTGCCCTCAGCCAGAAAAGTGAAGATTATCTCATCACGCTCCTTAATTGTGCCTTGTAGATGGTAGAAACTGTTTGGGGTGTCATGAGTTGAGACAATAGCCGCAGAATAACCAGGCTCTGATCTGCTCCTGTAGCTACAATTTTTATGTGGCCAATCACGGTCCAGTTAAGTGTCTGGTGAATGGTGACGCTCCGGATATTGATGATGGGGGATTTGGCGATGGTAATGCCATTGAATGTCACGGGGAAGTGGCTCTTCTTCGAGTCCGTCATTGCCTGGCACTTGGGTGGTGTGAGTGTTAATTGCCCCTTTTCAGCTCAAGCCTGAAAGTTATCCAGGCCTTGCTGCATGCGGGCACGGACTGCTTCATTATTTGAGGAGTTGCGAATTGAAGTGAACACTGCAATCTTAAGCGAACATCACCAGTTCTGACCTTATGTTGAGGAGAATATCATTGACGAAACAGCTGAAAATGGTTGAGCCTAGGACACTGCCCTGAGCATCTCCTGCAGCGATGTCCTGGGGCTGAGATTATTGTCATCGAACAACTACAGCCATCTTCCTGTGTTAGGTATGACTCCAGCCAATGGAGAGTTTCCCCCTCACTCCCAATGACTTCAATTTTACTAGGGTTCCTTGAAACCACACTTTGTCAAATGCTGCCTTGAAGTCGAGGGCAGTCACTCTCACCACAGCACTAAAATTTAGCTATTTGTCCATGTCTCGATAAAAGCTGTAACGAAGCCTGGAGCCGAGTGGTCCTGGCTGAACCAAAACTGAGCATCGGTGAGCAGGCTACTGGCGAGTAAGTACCACTTAATTGCACTGTCGACGAAACCTTTCAACGCTGCTCATTTCACCAGTCTGTCTCTGTCCCCCTGTAGCCTACTATTATCGAACTCAGTTTTTACTACACTTCCTAGTTTCGTGTCATCTGCAAACGTTCAAATTGTGCCTTTATATAAGAATATATGATTAATATTTATCAGAAAGATCAATGATCCGAATAGCGCCCCCTGAGGGACATCACTGTATACTTCAGCCCAGTTGGAACAACATCCATTCACCACTCCTATTTGTTTTCTGTCACTTAGCTAATGTCTGATCCACACTCCCACTGCCCTTTGGTCCTAACAAGTTTATTCAATGGACCTTATTAAATGCATTTTTAATATCCATATGCACAACGTCAACCACACTACACTCATCAACCCTCTCCATGACTTATCAAAAACTCAATCAAGATTGTCAGACACACTTTGCCGTTAACATATCCATGCTGGTTACCAATTATTAATCCATGTTATTTTCCAAGTGACAGATAATTATCTCAGAGAATATGCCCTCGTGAAGATTCCCCACAACTTTGTTAGCCTGACGGGCCTGTAGTTACTGGCTTTATCCCTCTCTCCTTTTTTTAAACCGAGTGTAACATTTGCAACCCGACAATCCTCTGGCACCAGTCCAATATCCAAGAAGGATTGAAAGATTCTGGCCAGTTCCTGCGCTATTTCCATCATTACTTCCCTCAGCAACCTTATACATCCCATTCGGACTGCAGAAATATTCTAGTTAACTGTGGTGCAAAACGTGCTGGATTGAAAGGAGTTAACTGAAGCTGCTTGTTCACTGACTGTAATTAATGCCAGTCTCCATGGGTTAACTGAAGCTGTTTGTTCAGTGATTGTAATTAATGTCAGGCTCCATGGACCCTAATTGCATCAGTGCAGGGATTCCCTCTTCTATTAATAAGGAATTCATGTCAATGTGTTATCCCACAGTGAGAGTGAGACCATCATTTCTGGCACTAACAGGTATCAGCACGCTGCCTTACAGATAGGGAGTCGGAGTGTGAGAACAGTAGATTGGAATGTTTCAACAATGGATCAGCATCTGACAACAATAGATTGGAATGTTACAACATTGGACAAGATTTTCATCTTGGAGTTTCACCAACTTTCTGCATCTTATGATAGACTACCATTAGAATTGCGGATCTATTTCGCACTTAAGATTATTCAACACTTTTACTATCCGCTCATTGCTGCTGTTGGTGTTCCTGGTAAGTCATTATATCCAGCTTTCTAGTAACAATGTTTAACTGCATTAATATTCTTGTAATTTACTCTCCCCTCCTTCTTGCTGTTGTTGTTCCCGGTAAATCTCTGTATCCAGCTATTAACTCTGCAAACATTTGCTAACTGTATTACTGTTCTTGTAATTTACTCTCTCATCTTTGCCCTATTAAGTTGCTATGTCCAGCAATTAGATCTGTAATCCTGTGAATCACCACCTCCACAATATCACCCGTCTCTGCCCCATCTCAGCCATTCAGCTGCACTAAACCCATTTGTTAAATCCAGACTCCACTATTCCAGTGCTCTCCTGGCCGACCTCCCAGTTACACGCCTCCATAAACTAGAGCTCATCCAAAGCTCTGCTGTCCATATCCTAACACGCATCATTACCCATGTGCTCGCTTACCTACATTTGCTACCGATCCAGCAGCACCTCGAGATGAATATACTCCTCCTTGTGTTCAAATCCCACCATAGCCTCACCCCTCCAATTAGTTCCATTCCCCTGCTCTTTTCCCATAGTCCTGCAAATTTTTCCCTTCAAGGATTTATCCAATTACCCTTTTAAAGGTAATTTTATTTCTGTACCACTCCCAGACTTTCAGTCTGTTTTTCTTTCTCTCTTTCTCTTTCTCTCTGCATCTTCTCTTTCTCTCTGTCTCCTTCTCATAGAATCATAAAATGGTTTAGCTCAGTAGGAGGCCATTAGGCCCATTGTGCCCGTGCCATCTCTTTGAAAGAGCTATCTAATTTGTCCTAATCCTTAGCCAGAGCCCTGTAAAAATTTCACCTTCAACTAATAATCCAATTCACTGTCCAGGATAACTGTTGAATGTGCTACCATCATGCTCTCAGACAATGCATTGCCGATCAGAAGAACTCACTGCCTGAAGACAATTCTCCTCATCTCTCCTCTGGTTTTTTTGCCATTTACCTTCAATCTGTGACCTCTGGTTACCCATCATTCTACCACGAGAAAGAGTTTCGAAGTAGGTACTCTATCAAAGCCCATCATGATTTTGGCCATCATTATTAAATCTCCCATTATGGAAAAGGACAAAGATAGAGCATGTGTAAAATTTCTCAAATGCGGAAAGGCTATTTTTACTAAGCTGCGACATTATTTAGCAAAAGTTGACTGGAAACAATTACTTGAAGGGAAATCAGTGCCAGCTGTGGGAAGCATTCGAGGAGAAGATAGTGAGGTTTCGGAGCAATTATGCTTCCACAAAGAAATAGGATGTGACCCCCAATTCTAGAATAACCTGGATGTCAAGAATCTTACACGTTAGGATAAGGAAAAAAGGGATAATTTGACAGATAGCGAGAGCTCAATACTAAAGAAAGCCTAGAGGAGTATAGAAAGTGCAGGGGTGAAATTAAAAATGATATTAGGAAGTCAAAAAAATGCATGAAAATATATTGCCAAGTAAAATCAAGGAAATCCCAAATATGCTTTATAAATATATAAAGAGCAGGGGCATAACTAAGGAAAGAGAAGGACATATTAGAGACCAATAGCTCACCCGTGCATGGAGGTGGAAGACGTGGGTATGGTTCTTAATAAGAACTGTACGTTATTCTTCACAGCAGAGAGGGACAATGCTGACATTGTAGTTAAGGAGGAGGAGTGTCAAATATTAGATGGGAAAAACATAGTGAACTAGGAAATATTAAGGGGTTTTGCATCTTTCAAAGTAGCTAAATCACGAGGCCTTTATAAAATGTATCTCAGGCCGTTAAGAGAGGTAAGAGATGCAATATCAAAGGCTTAGACTATCAATTTCCAATCCTCTCTGGCTACTGGTGTGGTGGCAGAGGACTGGAGGGCTGCTCATACTGTAACATTTTTTAAAGGGGGAGAGAAGGATAGGACAAATACAGGCCAATCAGACTAACCTCGGTGGTGGAAAAACATTGGAAACATTCTAACGGCCAATATAACTCGGCATTTAGAAAGGCACGGATTAATCAAGGACAGTCAGCATGGATGTGTTAAGGGAAGGGCGTGTCCCAGTAAGTTGATTGATTTTTTGATGAAGTAACGAGAAGTGTCGATGAGGGTAGTGTGTTTGATGTTGTCTACGTAGATATTAGCAAGGCCTTTGGCAAAGTCCCACATGAGGGGTTAGTCAAAAAAATAAATGTCCATGGAACCCAAGGGAAAGTTGCAAGCTGGATCCAAAATTATTTCAGTGGCAGGAGGCAAAAGGTAATGGTCGACAGGTGATTTTGTGACTGGAAGGCTGTTTCCACTGGGGTTCCACAGAGCTTCGTAGTAGGTCCCCTACTTTTTGTGGTATATATCAATGATTAGTACTTCAAACTGAGGCCAAGTTTAACAGGTTTGTAGATGATACAATAATTGGCCGTGTGTTTGATAGAGAGGAAGATAGCTATAAACTGCAGGAAGATACCAATGAACTGGTCATGTGGGCAGAAAATTGGAAAACAGAAGCTATCCAGAGAAGTATGAGTAAATGCATTTGGGGAGGGATAACACGGAAAGGGAATACACTATAAATGCTAGGGTAATGGGAAGTGTAGAAGAACAGAGGGACCTTGGAGTTCATTTCCACAGATCCCTAAAAGTAGCAGGACATGTAGATGGGGAGGTTAAGAAGGCATATGAGGTACTTTGCATTATTAGCCTCGGCATAGAACATAAGAACATGGATGTTATGCTGGAACACTGTTAAGCACTAGTTAGGCCACAGCCAAGAATACTGCATATAGTTCTGGTCACCACATTATAGGAAATATGTGACTGCACTCGATAGTGTACAGAGGATGCTGCCAGGACTGGAGAATTTTAGCTATGAGGAAAGATTGAATTGGCTGGGGCTGTTACTTTGGAACAGAGGAGGCTGAGGGGAGATTTAATTAAGTTATATAAATTTATGAGCGGCCTCGATAGAGTGGCTAGACAGCATCTATTTCCCTTAGCAGAGAGGTCAAAAACCAGCGGGCATAGAGTTAAATGTAATTGGTAGAAGAATTAAATGGGAGATGAGGATTTTTTTTTCACTCTGATGGCAGAGCCGGAAAGTGGGATTAGGCTGGATAGTTTATTCACCCTGCATCACACGATGGGCTATAGGCCTTCCTTCTGTGCCGCAAATTTCTATGATTCCATCTTTCTGTTTCTTAACCTTCCCTGCTCTAAATAAACAACCCCTGCTTCGCCTGTCTCTCCACGTAACTGAAGTCCCAGAACCCTGGTACCATTCTGGTAAATCCCTACACCTTCTCTAATCCTTAAATTACTTGCCAAAGTGTGGCGCCCAGAATTGGACACAATGCTTCAGCTGGGGCTTAACCGGAGGTTTATAAAGGTTAGCATTTCTTCCCGGATTTTGTTGCACTGTGTCACTGATTGTAAAGCCAAGAACTCAGTATGTTCATTTAACAGCCATCGCTACCTGTCCTGCCACGGTCACAGATTTGTGTAAGTACAGCCGAGGTCTCTCTGATCGTACACCCGCTTTAAAATTGTACCATTTAGTTTATATTTCCTCTGCTCATACCTCCTACCAAAATGTAGCACTTCACCCTTATCTGTGTTAAATTGTATCTGCCATGTAACTGCCAATTTCACCAGTCTGCCTGCGTCCTCCTTAAGTCTGTTGCTACCGTTCTGATTGTTTCATAGCATTGCTGACACTGCAGAATCACAGAATCTACAGTGCAGATAGAGGCCATTTCGGCCCATCGAGCCTGCACCGACACATATCCCACCCTATCCCCGTAACCCCACGTATTTAATCCCCTAACACTAAGGGTCAATTTATCATAGCCAAATCAACCTAACCTGCACATCTTTGGACTGTGGGAGGAAACCGGAGCACCCGAAGGAAACCCACGCAAACACGGGGAGAATGTGCAAACTCCACACAGACAGTCGCCCGAGGCTGGATTTGAACCCGGGTCCCTGGCGCTGTGAGGCAACAGTGCTAACCACTATGCCACCGTGCCCCCCACGGTTTGCAGACATCTGCAAACTTTGAAATGTTGCGTTTTATACCCAAGCCTATGGCATTGATGTACATATAAAGAGCAATGCCCCCAACACCGACCCCTGGGGAACACCACTGTATACTTCTCTCCAGTCTGAAAATGAACCGTTTACCACTACACTCTGCTTTCTGTCTCTTAGCCAGTAATCCGAGCCATGCTGCCACTGCCCCTTTAATCTCATGGCCTTCAATCCTGGTATCATGCGATACTTCTTCAAACACCTTTTGAAAGGATAGCGCAATTGGGAAGTATATGCAGTAGCAAAAATAGAATCATAGAATTGGTGAAGCAAGATGAGTTGACGCCTCGCTCTGATCATAGACCTCGCCTGGTTTCAATCAATGAATTAAAAAATCATAAATAATATTCCCATTTTATTATTTAGGACTGCGTTCAGTTATGGGCACTGAAATTCAGGAAAGATATTTCAAACCTTGAAAGTGCCGATGTGCCAGAATGGGGCAGCACGGTGGCATAGTGGTTAGCACTGTTGCCTCACAGCGCCAGGGACCCGGGTTCAAATCCGGCCTCGGGTGACTGTCTGTGTGGAGTTTGCACATTCACAGAATCATTCTCCCCGTGTTTGCGTGGGTTTCCTCCGGGTGCTCCGGTTTCCTCCCACAGTCCAAAGATGTGCGGGTTAGGTTGGTTGGCTATGATAAATTGACCCTTAGTGTTAGGGGGATTAAATAGGTGGGGTTACGGGGATAGGGTGGGATATGTGTTGGTGTAGGGGTTACGGGGATCGGGTGGGATATGTGTCGGTGCAGGCTCGATGGGCCGAAATGGCCTCTATCTGCACTGTGGGGTTTCTGTGATTTCTGTGATTTCTGTGATATGGTATTGCTGTCAATGCAGATATAACTTACCCATCCCGAGTTACACATGAGAAAATGGTGGACCTTCCCCTTGAACCGCTCCAGTCCGTGTGGTGAAGATGCTCCCACAAAACTGTTACAGAAGGAATTTCAGGCTTTTGACCCAGTGATGATGAAGGAATGGTGATGTGTTTGAATGGTATGGTAGAGTAGTGGATATGATGCTGGACAAGTAAACCCAAGTTGCCTGGGGAAATGGTCATGCGTTCAAATCCCACCAGCTGGGGTGTTTATTTAAATTAATTAAACAATTCTGGAAGAAAAAGCGAGTGTCGGTAATGGTGACCATGACACTACCAGATTTTGCTAAACCCATCTGGTTCACTATTGCCCTTCAGGATAGAAAATGTGCCGTCCTTACCCATTCTGGACGAAATGTTACTCCAGACCCACAGCAATGTGCCTGATTAACTGCTCCTCTGAAATAGCCTAGCAAGCCTCTCAGCTGTATAAGCTGGCTCATCATAACCTTCTCAATGGCAATAAGGGAAGGCAAATAGATGCTGGCCTTGCCAGCGATGCCCACAATCCAAGAATTATTTTTAAAGTCCATTTCTAGATGCTGAGTGAGTTGAAGGGAGACATTAGAGGTGGTGGTCTTTGGAGCTGCAGTCCGAGCCGAATTCTACCACCTCGCCTGTGCCTCGTCCCCCTGGTGTCATTTGTAGGAATCCACCTGCAGCCCTGGGGGTGAAAGGTACTTATGGTAAAATAATAAACAGAAACAATCTAACATTTGGCATTTTCGGGATACAAGTCCTTCACTGGACACTTGGCCATGATTTGCGCTGAACACGAGGATGAGAATTTTAAAATTGAGGCATTGCCGAACCGGGAGACAATGTGAGCCAGCGGGCACAGGGGTGATGGGTGAACGGGACATGGTGCGAGTTAGGACAGGGACAGCAGATTTTTGGATCAGAAAGAAACGTTTGTTATTCATTTTAGATGTAACCTTATATCTCCGCATCCCTGGAGCATCTGTCAAGGAAGATAACAAATGACGCTGAATGGTTTCCAGCCGGACCTTGGAGAAGCAAAATCAAAGCCCAATTTGTCAGCACGCTGTGACATTTGATATGTGCCGATGTCGGAAGGCAAGGGCCGAGAAATTCATCTCGGGCGGTGGCGCTAAATGTGTGGTGACGCTAAATGGGTGGCATCGGTACATAAGAACATAAGAAATAGGAGCAGGAGTAGACCATTTGGCCCTCCGAGCCTGCTCCACCATTCAATTTGATCAATGCTGATCTTGTACTTCATCTTCACTTTCCTGCACTATCCCCATATCCCTTGGTGCCCGTAATATTCAAAACTCTATCGATCTCTGCCTTGAATGGACTCAAGAGAATTCCAAAGATTCACCACCCTCTGTGTTAATGAATGTCTCCTCATCTCAGTCCTAATTGGCCGACCCCTTATTCTGAGACAGTCTAGAGTCCCCAGCCAGGGGAAACAACGTCCGTTCATCTACCCTGTCAAACCCTGTAAGAATTGTGTATGTTTCAATGAGATCACCTCTCATTCTTCTAAACTCCAGAGAATATAGGCCTAGTTTATTCTATCGCTCCTCATTGGTCAATCCCCAATCCCAGCAACCAGTCTTGTGAACCTTCGTTGTACTCCATCGATGACGAGTATACCCTTCATTAGGTAAGTAGACCAAAACTGTACACAACATTCCAGGTAAGGTCTCACCAGGGCTCTATATAATTGCAGTAAGAAGTCTTTACTCTTACACTGGAATCATCTTGTAATAAAAACCAACATACCATTTGCTTTCCTAAATGGTTGCTGTACATTCATGTTAACTTTCAGTGATTCGTGTGCCCAGGTCCCTCTGAGCAGCAACATTTTCCAATCTCTCACCATTTGAAAAATGCTTTTCTTTTATTTTGTTCCTACCAAAGTGGAGAACATCACATTTCTCCCTTTGGAATTCCATTTGCCATGTTCTTGCCCACTCACTTAGCCTATCTATATCCCCTTGAAGCCTCCTTGCATCCTCCTCAAAACTTACATTCCCACCCAGCTTTGAACCAGCAGCAAACTTGGATAAATTACATTTGGTGCCCTCTTCCAAATCATTGAAGCTGATTGTGAATAGTTGAGGCCCAAGCACTAATCCTTGCCATCCCCCATTAATTACAGCCTGCCAATCCGAAACTCTTTGTTTTCTGTCCGTTAACCTAATCCTCAAACCATGCGAGTATATTATCCCCAATCCAATCAGCCCTAATTTTGTTTAATAACCTCTTGTGTGGCACTTTATCGAATGCATTCTGAAAATCCAAATACACCACATCGATGGTCCCTTTATCTATATTGCTAGTTGCAATCTCAAGATTTGTCAAACACAATGTCTCTTTTATAAATCCATGTTGACGCTGCCCATTCACAGAATCACAGAATCACAGAAACCCCACAGTGCAGATAGAGGCCATTTCGGCCCATCGAGCCTGCACCGACACATATCCCACCCGATCCCCGTAACCCCTACACCAACACATATCCCACCCTATCCCCGTATTTAATCCCCCTAACACTAAGGGTCAATTTATCATAGCCAATCAACCTAACCCGCACATCTTTGGACTGTGGGAGGAAACCGGAGCACCCGGAGGAAACCCACGCAAACACGGGGAGAATGTGCAAACTCCACACAGCCAGTCAGCCGAGGCCGGATTCGAACCCGGGTCCCTGGCACTGTGAGGCAACAGTGCTAACCACTATGCCACCGTGCTGCCCTCATTTTCGATTATAATTTTCTAAGTGCCCTGTTATGAACTCCTTAATAATAGCTTCAAACATTTCCCTACTACTGATGTCAGGCTAACTGGTCAGTAGTTCCCAGTTTTCTCTCTCCCTCCTTTTTTAAATAGTGGGGTTACATTTTCTACATGTGTTACACGCAGTACCTGATATGCAGTTCCTCCACAATCAACGAGGGATTTCTGGGCCTGGGTCTTCAATTCTTCACACTATTTTTCCAGCAAAGGTTTCTCCATAACGCTTTGAAGCCACTTCTGTGTCAGTAATCCTAAAGCACCAACACCCCTGTGGCCCCAAAACGCATGGTTCCCTGTTAAAAACCAAAAATCAATCCCGGCTCATCGTGTCTTTCATGACCACCTAAACAAGAGGGAGGATTCACAGTCAGTGTCACAGAAACATTGATAGTGGCTTTTTAAGGAGACTGCCAGTAAAACAGGTTTTCTAAAGAGGCAAGACCAGTCAGACTGGCTTTTTAAAGAGAGAGGACCAGTCACACGGGCTTTTTAAAGGGACAGAACACTTCACACAGACTTTGTAAAGAGACAGGACCAGTCACGCAGGCGTTGTAAGCAGACAGGACCCGTCGCACAGGCTTTTAAAGAGAGAGAACCAGTCAAACATGCTTTTAATAGAGACAGGACCTACAAAACATGCTTTTAATAGAGACAGGACCTACAAAACATGCTTTTCAAAGAGGCAGGACCTGTCAAACAGGTTTTTTAAAGAGGCTGGACCAGTCACACAAGAATTTTAAAGAGTAAAGTCCAGTCACACATGCATAGAAACATAGAAGATAGGAGCAGGAGTCGGCCGTTCGGCCCCTCAAGCCCGCTCCGCCATTTAATGATATCATGGCTGATCATCTAAATTCAGTACCCTGTCCCTGCTTTCTCCCCATATCCCATGATCACTTTAACCTTAAGAAACATATCTAAATCCTTCTTGAATGTATTTAATGAATTGTCTTTAAGTGCCTTCTGTGGTAGAGAATGCCACAGGTTCACCAGTATCTGGGTGAAGAAAATCCTCCTCATCTCAATCCTTAATAGCTTATCCTTAGCCTGTGACCCCTGGTTCTGGACTCTCCCGCCTTTGGGAACATCCTTCCTGCATCTAATCTGTCGAGCCCTATTAGAATTTAATAAGTTTCAATGAGATCCCCTCTCATTCTTCTAAACTCTAGCGAATATAAGCCTAACCGACACAATATCTCTTCATACGTCATTCCTGCCATCCCAGGTATCAGTTTAGTGAATCTTCGCTGCACTCCCTCCATTTCAAGAACATCCTTCCACGGATAAGGGGACCAAAACTGCACACATTACTCAAGGTGTGGTCTCACCAAGGCACTGTACAACTGCAGCAAGACATCTTTGCTCTGCTCGCTATGAAGGCCAACATACCTTTTGCCTTCTTAACCGCCTGCTGCACCTGCATGCTTACCTTCAGCGACTGGTGCACAAGGACACCCAGGTCTCGTTGCCCTTCCCCTTCTCCCAATCTATTGCCGTTCAGATAATAATCTGTCTTCCTGGTTTTGCCACCAAATGGATAACTTCACATTTACCACATTATACTGCATCTGCCATGCATCTGCCCAATCACGCAACCTGTCCAAATCATACTGAAATTTCTCAGCATCCTCCTCACAGCACACACGCCCACCCAGCTTTGTGTCATCTCCAAACTTGGAGATATTACCTCTAGTTCCCTCGTCTAGATCATTAATATATATTGTGAATAGCTGGGGTCCTAGCACCGATCCCTGCTGTACCCCACTATTCACTGCCTGCCACTCGGAAAAATACCCGTTTATTCCAACTCTTTACTTCCTGTCTGCCAAACAGTTATCTATCCAAGTCAGTACCTTACCACCAACACCATGTGCTTTAACTTTACACACTAATCTCTTATGCAGGACCTTATCAAAAGCCTTCTGAATGTCCAAATACACCACATCCACTCGTGCTCCCTTAGCTATTCCACCAGTTACATCCTCAAAAAATTGCAGTAGATTATTCAAGCACGATTTACCTTTTGTAAATCCGTGTTTTCTTTGTCCGATCACTGTTTTCTAAGTTGCCTGCTGTTACATATTTTATAATGGACTCCAGCATTTCCCCCACTACCGATGTCAGGCTTACTGGTCTATAATTCTTTGTTTTCTCTCTACCACCAGTTTTTAAATAGTGGGGTTACACTAGCTACCCTCCAATCCATGGAACTGTGCCAGAGACTATAGAATTTTGGAGGATGACGGTCAATGCATCAACTATTTCTGGGGCCACTTCCTTAAGTCCCTAGGATGTAGATTATCAGGCCCTGGGGATTTATCGGCCTTCAATCCCATCTATTTCCCTAACACCATTTCAATACAAATACTGATTTCATTGAGTCCCTCCCTCTCATTAGACCCTATGTTCCTGACATATCTGGGAGGTTATTTGTGTCCTCCTTTGTGAAGACAGAACCAAAGTACGTATTTAATTGGCCTGCCATTTCTTTGTTCCCCATTATAAATTCCCCTGATTCTGACTGCAAGGGACTTCAGCATGACTTCACTGATTTTTTCTCTTCAGATATCTATAGAAGCTTTTACAGTCAGTTTTTATGTTCCCAGCAAGCATACTCTCATAATATATTTCCCCCATCTTAATTAATCCCTTTGTCCCCCTTACATTGGTTTTTAAAGTGAAAGAACTAGCGACTCAGGCTGTCATAGAATCATAGAATGGTTACAGCAGGGAAGAAGAGCACTCGGCCTATAGAGCGCACGTCGGCTCTCTGCAAGAGCAGGTCAGCTAGTCCCACTCCCCCGCTGTATCCCCCGGCATTCTTCTCTTTCAGGTACTTTTCTAACTTCCTTTTGAAAGCCGTGATTCAGTCCGCCTCCACCACCGTTTTAGACAGGGCATTCCAGATCCTAACCACTCGCTGCCTAAAACATTTTTTTCTTATGGGGTCTTTGATTCTTTTGCCAATCACCTTAAACCTGTGTCCTCTGGTCCGCGACCCATCTGCCAATGGGAACACATTCCCTCTACACTTCTCTCCAGACCCATTATGAAATGAACACCGGCAGCAAATCTCCTCTCACTTTTTCCTGCTCCAAGGAGAACAACCCCAGCTTCTCCAGTCTATCTACATATCAGAATTCCCCCATCCATGGAATCATTCTCGTAAATCTTTTCTGCACCCTGTCAAAGTTCTTCACATCCATCCTGAAGTGCGGTGCCAAGAATTTGACACAATACTCCAGTTGACGCCAAACCAGTGGTTTATACTGGTTCGTCATCATTTCCACGCTTTTGTACTCTATACCTCGATTCATGAAGCACAGAAACCTGTAAGCATTTTTAACTGCTTTCTCAAACAGCCCTGCCACCTTCAATGATTTGAGTACATATAACCCGTAGCTCTCCCTGTTCATGCACCCCCTTTCATACTGTATCCTTTAGTTTATATTTCCTCCCCTCATTCTTTCTACCAAGATATATCACTTCGCTTTTTTCTGCGTTAAATTTCATCTGCCACGTGTCCGCCCATTCCACCAGCCTGTCTATTTCCTCTTGAAGCCTATCGCTATTCTAATCACTGTTTACTATACATTTTAAAGACACAGGAGCAGTCACACAGATTTTTTAATGAGACACAATCAGTCATACAGGCTTATTAAACAGACAACACCAATCCCACAGGCTTTTTAACGAACCAGGACTAGTCAGACAGGCTTTATAATGAGACAAGACCAGTCACACAGGCTTTTTAAAGAGCCATGGCCAGACATGCAGGCTTTTGAAACAGGCAAGAACAGTCACACAGGCTTTTTAGACAGACATGAACAATGTCACAGACTTTTTAATGAGAAAGGATCAGTCACACAGGCTTTTCAAAGTGAAACATTGGATTAAGCAAAAGGGCCTATAAATTCTTCTTGGGCGTTGGCACAAAACAGATGGTTTTGGATCAGAAATTCTAGTCCCTCATATCTGTCCTTGCAGATTATTAGACCATTAAAGTTCATTCACAAATTCTAATCTGTTCCTGAATATGACCCCTTAGAACCTGCTTATTTTGCATACTAATAATTTTAATATGTTTAATTCATGGAATGTGGGTATCGCTGGCAAGGCCAGCCAATCCCTAATTGTCCTTGAGCAGGTGGTGCTGAACCATCACCTTTAACCGCTGCAGTCCTTGTGGTGAAGATACTGCCCAGTGTCTGACTTTGGTACAACTGAGTGTCTTGCTCGGCCATGTCAGAGTGCAGTTGAGATTCAACCACATATGGGCAGCCCAAGTATGGATGGCAGGTTTCCATCCTGAAAGAACGCTATCGAGCCAGTAACTTTTTTCCTGACAATTCTGTAGTTTCATGATCTCCATTACTGATACTAGATTTTTAATTCCAAATGTATTTAATTAACTGAACTTAAATTCCACAGCTGTCGAGGAGCGACTGCACTCAAGTCTCATAGTTTATTTGTCCAGGTCTCTGGATTACTACTCCAGTAACATACCCACAATGGCGATTTACTTGGAGTCTACAGAGAGTGTAGTGTATGTAACCTGTACCACCTTAAGAGACTACCTTAAGGTGATGGACTACTTTCTGATGGCTCCTGTATATTGTAGTACTGGTGGTGACCACACCGGTATATAAAAACCCTGTGGAGCAAAGTGTATTCAGTTCAGCCCTGACCCTCAGTTACTAAAGACCTGTTTAAGTATTCTGTTGTCTGTGTCCAGTTTTTCAGCACAACTACATTTAAAAGCACAGACTCAACAGTGGCGACGAGTTTGATCGTACCTAGCGGCAGTTTTGCATCCAAGGAAGCTTCGTCCTCAGAACGGGCATCGAAAAGTGGCATCCGCCCTCAACATCCTGCTGAGCACTGCATCGCACGGGAGGCCATCGGGAACCCGGGTTGGTTTGCTGGCCACGAAGTCCACCATCGACAACAGGCAGTGATCATCCCTTCAACGACAGCGGTGGGTAAGCCCGATCGAGCGGCACAGAGGGGAAGTCGGCCGAGTTGTCAGTGGGAGAAGGGGAGGGAAAATGAAGAAAAGGGCGGAGAACACGACCGCAGCTGGTGTCAGGGGCCGGGCTGCAATCGGGGCAGAGACGCGCAGCAGCCAGAAAAGCGTTGATGTCCACGAGGACCGTGGGAGCGGCGGGGAATAAGAGCAGCAGCGTCGGGGGAAATAAAGGACCGCTGGGAGGCGAGAACGGCAACAGCGCGGTAATCGCCATTTTAGTCGGCGGGGGAAGAAGACAAGCACAGGAAAAGCTGCCAAGCGCAGGAAGCCGCTAAAGGACCACTGGGAGGTGAGAACGGCAACAGCGTGGTAATCACCATTTTAGTCAGCGGGGGAAGAAGACAAGCGCGGGAAAAGCCGCCAAGCGCAGGAAGCCGCTAAAGGACCACTGGGAGGTGAGAATGGCAACAGCGCGGTAATCACCATTTTAGTCGGCGGGGGAGGAAGACAAGCGCGGGAAAAGCCGCCAAGCGCGGGAAGCCGCCATTTTGAAAAATAAAATAAAATAAAGGAAACTCAACAAGGATGCCAAAAACGGGTAACATCACTGCTTTTGATAGCGATGTAGAAGATTGGGCCACTTATGTGGAACGTGTGGAAGTCTACTGTACAGCGAATGAGGTACCGGTGGATAAGAAAGCACTAACCCTATTAAACTCGATGGGTGCAAAGACGTACGGGTTATTAAGGCACCTTGTAACACCAGATAAACTGGTAGGAAAGAGTTTCGCGGATATTTTTACTATCCTACAAGAACATTTAAACCCCACGCCGCTGCTGATAGCAGAACGATTTAAATTTTACAAAAGAATTCAGCTTAAAGAGGAAAGCAACGCTGAATTCTTAATCGAACTGCACAAGTTATCAAAGTACTGTCAGTTCGGTACAGGACCAGCAGACGCTCTGAGAGATAAGTTTGTGTGTGGGCTACTAAAGGAAGGAACCCAGAAGCGACTGCTAGAGGAAAAGGATCTTACGCTGGATAAAGCTTTCAGCATTGCAGCATCGCACGAGGCAGCAGCACGAGGCACTGCAGAAATGCAGCAAAGGCCATCGGAATTCAGCACCAATGAAATGGCATTGGGCGCAGTAAAGTGCTATCGTTGCGGAAGGACAACGCATGATCAGAACCAGTGCTGGTTCAAAGATAAAGAATGCAGGCAATGTGGCAAACGTGGTCACATAGCGACAGTATGCCAGTCAGGAAAGGAGACCAGCAACAAAAAGTCGCCGCAGGAGAAGTACAAAAAAGTACACAAGGTGACAGAGAACAGTTCGGATGGACAGAAGACGGATTCAGACTCCAGCAGTAAGGAACTGGGTTGTCTAAAAATACATAATGTGGGTAACACAGCAGACCACCAAACTATCTGGGTCATGCTTCGGATAAAAGGAGTCCAAGTGAAGATGGAATTGGACACTGGATCGGCATTGACGGTCATGAATAAGCAAGATTACAAAAGGTTATTCTCACACATTCCCCTGAGGGATACGGAGATTGTATTGAAAACATACACGGGGCAAAGAGTATACCCCATCGGAAAGATAAAGGTAAAGGTGGTCTACAACGGTAAAGAAAGTCAGGGAATGGACTTGTATGTGTTACCTGAGGGAGGTCCGCCACTACTGGGACGGGAATGGATCCGGAGAATAAATATGGACTGGCATTCCTTACAAGCACTAACTGTAGATTGCTGTAAAGAGAACGACGTCAAACCTAAATGACTGTCCAAAATATTGGACGATGCTAAGGAGGTGTTCCAACAGGGACTGGGAACACTGAAAGGAATTACGGCAAACATCAAGATTGAAGAACATGCAAACCCAAAATTTTTCAAAGCCAGACCGGTACCTTATGCGATACGACCTGCTGTGGAAGCAGAGCTGGAAGGGCTAGAACGTTCCAGAGTACTGTCAAAGGTGGACTGGAGCGAATGGGCCACACCCATTGTTCCCATCATGAAGCGTTCGTTGAGCAACAAGCCGGGGGAACCTGGGAAGGTTCGCATCTGTGGCGATTTCAAGATCACTGTTAATCCGGTTCTTCACATGGTGCAATATCCGCTTCCGCGGATTGAGGATATCTTCGCTTCACTGTCTGGTGGGAAACACTTCACCAAGATTGACCTGGCGCAGGTGTACCTACAGATGGAAGTTGATGAAGCGTCACGCCAGTATCTCACGATCAACACACATGAGGGCTTATATCGGTATAATAGACTGGTTTTTGGAGTGGCATCGGCTCCAGCGATTTGGCAAAGGGCCATGGAGCAGGTACTACAGGGAATTCCAGGCACACAATGCTACCTGGATGACATTCTGATTACAGGAGATGATGATAAGGAACACCTCGCGAATTTGGAGCAGGTGCTCACCAGATTGAAAGAATATGGACTCAGGGTTAATCGTCAGAAATGTGAGTTCTTTCAGAAGCGAATCTCGTACTGCGGTCACGTCATTGACCAGGAGGGGCTTCATAAGTCACCTGACAAGATCGAAGCTGTTGTGAAAGCTCCCGCTCCGGAAAATGTATCCCAGTTGAGGTCGTTCCTTGGGTTGATTAACTATTACCACAAGTTTCTTCCAAATGTATCCACGGTGTTACACCCGCTGAACACTCTTTTGCAAATGGGAGTACCATGGAAGTGGAGCGAGGATTGTAAGCGGGCTTTTCAAAAACGCAAGGCACTGATAACCTCTAAGGAAGTGTTGGCTCACTTTAACCCAACGCTGCCTATTCGTTTAGCTTGTGATGCTTCTCCATATGGTATCGGGGCAGTGCTCTCACATAAGTTGCCAAATGGCTTGGAAAGGCCAGTCGTGTTCGCATCCAGATCATTGACCTCCGCAGAGCGCAACTATGCTCAGATAGATAGGGAGGCTCTCAGCCTCGTGTGGGGAGTTAAGAAATTTAACCATTGCCTGCAAGGCCAAAGCTTTACGCTGCTGACAGATCACCAGCCGTTGGTTTCCATTTTTAACCCTAAGAAGGGTGTTCCGGTTATGACGGCGCAGAGGCTTCAGAGATGGTCCCTTTTCCTAGGGGCACATCAATATGATATCGAATTCAAAGGTACAAAGCAACATGGTAATGCTGATGGGCTGTCGCGCCTGCCACTGCCTACAGCGGAAGAGACACCGGGAGTTGACCCGGTCGAGATATTTCACTCGACCATCATCGAATGCTTACCAGTCACCAATGCGAGTAGTGAGAGAGAGACCCGAAAAGACCCGACACTGTCTCAGGTCTACAATTTGACAGTGAAGGGATGGCCAGCACATGGCGAACCACTGTTACCTGCATTCTCAGCCAGACGAGAACAGCTGTCCATCTGTCAAGGCACATTGATGTATGGAACAAGGGTGATTATTCCTCCTAAATTAAGGGAGAGAGTTCTGAAGGAACTGCATGAAGGTCATCTGGGGGGAGTCAAGATGAAAGGCCTTGCTAGGGCTTATGTGTGGTGGCCAGGTATCGACAAACAAATCGAGGATCTGACTAAAAGCTGCTCAGGGTGGCATAAAGTTCAAAACGCACCTCCTATTGCACCGCTGCATCCGTGGGAATGGCCTTCAACCCCATGGCAACGTGTGCATATCAACTGTGCAGGTCCATTCATGGATTCCATGTTTTTGATAGTGGTAGGCGCACATTCTAAATGGCCAGAAGTGATTAAGATGTCGACCACTACCTCTGAAAAGACGATCGCAGTTCTAAGAACCATATTTGCAAGGAATGGGTTGCTGGAACAAATATTTTCAGACAACAGACCACAATTCGTTTCAGAAGAATTCCAGAAATTCATGAAAAAGAATGGGGTGAAACACTATACATCTGCCCCATATCATCCGGCTACCAATGGGTTGGCAGAGAGATTTGTACAAACGTTCAAAAAGGCGATAAAGGCCATGAGCAAAGACCATATTCCACTACAACACAAGGTGGACAATTTCCTGATGGCATATCGAAACGCCACGCATGCAGTGACAAATCAAAGCCCTGCCATAATGTTCTATAACAGGAGGTTGCAGTCCCGGTTGGATTTGTTAAAACCCAATGTGCGTAGGGAAGTCGAAAACAAACAATTCCAGCACGTAAATAACAAGGCCATTTGGAGTTTCAAAATAGGACAACCAGTGTTGGCCAGGGACTATAGGAATGATAAATGGCAATCCGGAACAATTTGTGCCTGACAAGGACCCTTGATGTACATGGTAGACGTTGGTGAGAACGTAATACGACGTCATGCTGACCAACTTGTGGAATCGAGAACAAGGGTCGACCACATGTCTATGGCAGAGACACCAGTTGAAGAAGATATTGAGCCTGCAGCATCTACCTCAGACTCGAACGTACATGATGATGTTCAATCCATAAGAGATCAAATGGATGAGTCACCCCAGCAACGAGAACCAGAGACTTCTGAAAGGCGTTAACCGGCCCGGATCAGGAGATCTCCTCAGAGACTGAACCTTTGAACAGTTTTGTATGAAAGTTGTATATACGTTATCCATGTTATGTTTAAATTGGGGTGTACACTGTTAAGCTAAAAGGGGAGGAATTGTAGTGTATGTAACCTGTACCACCTTAAGAGACTACCTTAAGGTGATGGACTACTTTCTGATGGCTCCTGTATATTGTAGTACCGGTGGTGACCACACCGGTATATAAAAACCCTGTGGAGCAAAGTGTATTCAGTTCAGCCCTGACCCTCAGTTACTAAAGACCTGTTTAAGTATTCTGTTGCCTGTGTCCAGTTTTTCAGCACAACTACATTTAAAAGCACAGACTCAACAGAGAGTAATCCATAACAATATTGATTTCTAGGTGTTGGAGATGCTTTGGGGATTCAGAAGGTGAGTTACTCACTGCAGAATTCCCAGCCTAAAACCTGCTGTAGTGGCCACTGCATTTTATGTGGCTGGTGCAGTTGATTTTCTGATCAATGGTGACGCCCAGCATTTTGATGGTGGAGGATTTGGTAATTGAAATGCCAATGACTTTCAATGTTAGATTATGTCTTGTTGGAAGCGGTCATCATCTGGCACTTGTGTGGATGAAATTTATCTTTAATGACACCAGGGATGTGGAATTTCATATATTAGCAGAAAATGGAGAAGCAGGGATTCTTTGCTGTGGAGCAGAGAAGTCTAGGGGGAGATTGAATAGAAGTGCTCAAACTGTTGACGGTTTTGATAGTAATTAAGGAAAATCTGTTTCCACTGGCTGACCTGCCATTACCAGAATTACGAACCTTGATCACGCAATATGATAATCTGGAATGAACCCGCTGGTGGGAGCAGATTCAATCGGCTCAGTTGGTACCAGCTCGCCTTTGAATCATTAGGTTGTGGGTTGAAGTCCCATTCCAGTGATGTGAGTCCAAAAATCTAGGCTGTCACTCCAGTGCAGTACTTAGGAAGTGCAACCCTGTCAGAGGGGCCAGACGATGGGTGCGCTGAACTGTTGGAGGGTCAGTACCAAGAGAGCGCTGCACTGTCGGAGGGTCACTACTGTGGGAGCACTGCACTGTCGGAGGTTCAGTACTGAGAGACCACTGCACTGTCGGAGGGGCATTACTGAGGGAGCGCTGCACTGTCAGAGGGTCAGTACTGAGGGAGCGCTGCACAGTCGGAAGCTCACTACTGAGGGAGCGCTGCACATTCCGCAGGGCAGTACTGAGGGAGCGCTGTACTGTAGGAGGTTCAGTACTGATGGAGCGCTGTATTGCAGGAATGTCACTAGTGAGGGTCACTACTGAGGGAGCGCTGCACTGTCGCAGGGCCACTACTGATGGAGCGCTGCACAGTCTGCGGGGCAGTACTGAGTGAACGCTGCACTGTTGGAGGGTGAGAACTGAAAGAGCACTGCGCTGCTGGAGGATCAGTACTGAGAGAGCGCTGCACTGTTGGAGGGGCAGACCTGAGATAGCTCATTAATGCTGGAGGGTACTGAGGGAGCAGTGTATTGTCGGAGGTTCAGTACTGAGGGAGTGCAGCACTGTCAATGTGGCGGTACTAAGGGAATGCTCTACAGTTGAAGAGGCATTACTGAGGGAGCGCTGAACAGTCAGTGTGGTATTACTGAGGATGCACTGCACTGTCGGTGGGGCAGTGCTGAGGGAACGCTGCACTGTCAGATGGACAGTATTGAGGGAGGACTGTTTTGTCCAAGGGGCAAAACTGAGTGAGCGCTGCACTTTTGTTGGGGCAGTACCGAGGGAGCGCTGCACTGTCGGAGGGTCAGTGCTGGGGGATGGCTGCACTGTCGGATGGTCAGTACTGAGGCAGAACTGTATTGTCGAAGGTGCAGCATTGATGGAGCACTGCACTATTAGAGGTGCAGTACTGAGGGTTTACTGTCTTGTCGGAGTGGCCGTCTTTCGGATGCGACTTTAAACCAAAGCCATGTCTGCTCCCTCATGTTGATGTATATGATCCCAGCGCACCATATGCAGAAGAGCAGTGGAGTTATCCCCAGGGTTTTGGCCAATATTTATCTCAATTAACATCAATAAAACAGATCACCTGGTCATTATAGCAATGCTGTTTGAGAGAAAGTGCTGTGCACAAACTGGATGCCGTGTTTCCTAAAGTACAACACTGACTTCACTTCAAAAGTTCTTCTATGCTGTGAACTGCTTTTGGGACATCCCAATTTCGTGAAAGGCGCTCGTTCTCAGTAGTAAGTTTCAAAAGGTAAGTCGATATAGACTTGAAAAGGAGAAATTTTCAGGACTATGGGGACACTGTTTAATTGTTCACTAACTTTCACGAAAGGATATGTCAGCTTTGAAATACTCTGATAGGCTGGTTGAAGATGTATTGATTCTTCTGCTGAATAAGAGCGGTAGGTGGTAATCAGCAGGAAGTTACCTTGCCCATGTCTGACTGGAAGCCATGAGAATTCATTATGTCCTTAGGCAATGTGGAGTACTCGCAGTATATCTCCCAGCCAACTGTATAACCCTGTGACACCACCTCTGGTGAGTCTGTCCTGCCAGTGGAACAGGATATACTCTGAGATGGTGATGGAGTAGTTGCGAATGTTGACTGATAGGTATGGTTCTGTGACTATGATTTTCGGAGAATTCAATCTTTCCAGAGCATTTCATGGAGTATTGAGACTGTTACAGGGTATGAATTGCATTGGTTAAAATTTAAGCATTTTCTTTTGATTCCTGGGTGTCAAACCATTGCTCGCTTTATTATTTTCTCCCCCTCTGTAAAGCAACATTGCAAGGTTGGCTGGCTGGGCTCAATCATTACTAAAACTTTGTTGTCCTTGTTCTAGATTCAGGCAAATAGAATGCCCTGGGAATCACCTTGCTGGACGAAGGTGGGAACATGTAACTTGGCAGCCCTGGGAATGAAATTCCTGGGAATGTCATACCCAGAGCCGCCTATATTACACTGCAGCAGGAGCAGTTTTATCTAGGCAGCACAAGGAACTAATTTCCTATTATGAAGCAGGAGTTGTGTAATCTTGGTGGCCGTGGGAATGAAATTCGTGGACTGAGGTGGGAGCAGGGTAATCTAGGCAGACCAAGGAATTAAATTCCTGGTATAAGTGGGAATATTGTAATCTTGGTGGCCGTGGGAATTGAATTCCAGGATTTAGGGGGGAGCAGTGTAATATAGGCGGCCCTGGGAATTAAATTCCTGGACTGAGGCAGGAACAGTTATATCTAGGCAGTGGTGGGAATGACATTCCAGGATTTAGGCGGGAGCAGCTTAATCTAGGCGGCCCAGGGAATTAAATTCCTGGACTGAGGAAGGGTAAAATGTTGTGCACACGCTCACTTTTAATTTAAAGCTGTGTACGATAATGTGAGCTAGATTATGTTGCAGTGAATTGTTGGGGTGACAATGGATCAATGAATCAGTTTCTTCAATGTAATGCCAATTACAGTGAGGCCTAATGATGTCCCTCGGGGATTTCCCTCTGCTATATATATAAGGAGCACGCTTCACTGTGTAATCTCACACAATCAGTGCACTGCCACCAGCAGAAAGACCACCAACCTCTCACAGAAGGAATGTCATGGGTTCACAAGAATACTTTTGCCATAACAACAGCAAATTTATAAAAACACTCAGCCTGTCAGGCAGCATCCGTGGAGAGAGATACAGTGTTACCATTTCCGGGTAGCTAATGTTACCCCACTATCCAAAAAAGGTGGTAGAGAGACAGCGGGGAATTATAGACTAGTAAGCCTGACATCGGCAGTGGGGAAAATGCTAGAGTCCATTATAAAAGATGTAATAGCAGAGCACTTGGAAAACAGTGACAGGATCGGACAAAGTCAACAGGGATTTACAAAAGGTAAATCGTGCTTGACTAATCTACTGGAAATTTTTAAGGAAGTAACTGGTAGAATAGATAAGGGAGAACCAGTGGATGTGGTGTATTTGGACTTTCAGAAGGCTTTCTATAAGGTCCCGCATAAGAGATTAGCGTGTAATGTTAAGGCACATGGGATTGGGGGCAAGGTACTTACTTGGATAAAGAACTGGTTGGCAGACAGGAAGCAAAGAGTTGGAATAAACGGCTCCTTTTCAGAGTGGCAGGCAATGATTAGTAGGTACCGCAGGGATCGGTCCTAGGACCCCAGCTATTCACAAAATATATAAATAATCTAGGCGATGGAGCTAGATGTAATATCTCCAAGTTTGCAGACAACACAAAGCTGGGTGGGCGTGTGCGCTGTGAGGAGGATGCCGAGAAACTCCAGTATGATTTGGACAGGTTGGGTGATTGGGCAGAAGCATGGCAGATGCAGTATAATGTGGACAAATGCGAGGTTATCCACGTTGGTGGCAAAAACAGGCTGGCAGATTATTATCTGAACGTCAATAGATTGGGAGAAGGGGAAGTGCAACGAGACCTGGGGGTCCTTGTGCACCAGTCGCTGAAGGTAAGCATGCATGCAGCAGGTGGTTAAGAAGGCAAATGGTATGTTTGCCTTCATAGCGAGAGGGTTCGAGTACAAGAACAAGGATGCCTTGCTGCAGTTGTACAGGGCCTTGGTGAGACCACACCTTGAGTATTGGGTGCAGTTTTGGTCGCCTTATCTGAGGAAGGATGTTCTTGCCATGGAGGGAGTGCAGCGAAGATTCACCAGATTGATACCTGGGATGGCAGGAATGACGTATTAGGAGAGATTGGGTCGATTGGGCTTATACTCGCTGGAGTTTAGAAGAATGAGAGGAGATCTGATTGAAACTTATAAAATTCTAACAGGACTGGACAGACTGGATGCAGGAAGGATGTTCCCGATGGCCGGGCAGTCCAGAACCAGGGGTTACAGTCTAAGGATAAGCGGTAAGCCATTCAGAACAGAGATGAGAAGGGATTTCTTCACACACCATCCCTCTTGACCTTTCCTCCACCCTTCCCAATTTCCCTGCCCATGGACCAGCTTAAAATTTGAAAAATCTCTAAGTTTTTCCAGGTCTGATTAAGGGTCACAGACCTACATAGAAGCAAAGAAGATAGGAGCATGAGTAGGCCATTCGGCCCCTCGAGCTTGCTCTGCCATTCAAAGCGATCATGGCTGATCATCCAAATTCAGTACCCTGTCCCTGCTTTCTCCCCATATCCCTTGATCCCTTTGCCTTAAGAAATATATCCAAATCCTTCTTGAATATATTCCTTGTACGGGCCTCTACTGCCTTCTGGGGTAGAGAATTCCACAGGTTCACCAATCTCTGGGTGAAGAAATTCCTCCTCATTTCTGTCCTAAAAGGCCTACCCCTTATCCTTAGACTGTGACCCCTGGTTCTGGACTGCCCAACCAGCGGGAACATCCTCCCTGCATCTAGTCTGTCCAGTCCTGCCAGAATTTTATAAGTTTCAATGAGATCTCCTCTCATTCTTCTAACCTCCAGCGAGTACAAGCCCAATCGTCCCAATCTCTCTCATACGACATTCCTGCCGTCCCAGGTGTCAGCCTGGTGAATCTTCGCTGAACTCCTTCCATGGCAAGAATATCCTTCCTCAGATAAGGCGACCAGAACTGCACACAATACTCAAGATGTGGTCTCACCAAGGCCCTGTACAACTGCAGCAAGACATCCTTGTTCCTGTGCTCAAACTCTCTCGCTACGAAGGCCAACATACCATTTGCCTTCTTAACCGCCTGCTGCACCTGCATGCTTACCTTCGGCGACTGGTGCACAAGGACACCCAGGTATCGTTGAACTTCCCCTTCTCCCAATCTATTGCCATTCAGATAATAATCTGCCTTCCTGTTTTTGCCTCCAAAGTGGATAACCTCATATTTATCCACATTATATTGCATCTGCTATGCTACTGCCCAATCACCCAATCTGTCCAAATCATCCTGTAGTTTCTCGGCATCCTCCTCACAGCACACACGCCCACCCAGCTTTGTGTCGTCTGCAAATTTGGAGATATTACATCTAGTTCCCTTGTCTAGATCATTAATATATATTGTGAATAGCTGGGGTCCAAGGACCGATCCCTGCGGTACCACACTGGTCACTGCCTGCCACTCGGAAAAAGACACGTTTATTCCAACTCTTTGCTTTCTATCTGCCAACCAGTTCTCTATCCAAGTCAATACCTTGCCCCTAATCCCATGTGCCTTAACTTTCCATGCTAATCTCTTATGTGTACCTTATCGAAAGCCTTCTGAAAGTCCAAATACACCACATCCACTGGTTCTCCCTTATCTATTTTACTAGTTACATCCTCAAAAAATTCCAGTAGATTAGTCAAGCACGATTTACCTTTTGTAAATCCATGTTGACTTTGTCCGATCCTGTCACTGTTTTCCAAGTGCACTGCTATTAAATCTTTTATAATGGACTCTAGCATTTTACCCTCTACCGATGTCAGGCTTACCGATGTCATTCCCTGTTTTCTCCCTCCCACCTTTTTTGAATAGTGGGGTAACATTAGCTACCCTCCAATCCATGGGGACTGTTACAGATTCCATCGAATGTTGGAAGATGTTCAGCAATGCATCGACTATTTCTAGGGCCACTTCCTTAAGTACCCTAGGATGTAGATTATCAGGCCCTGGGGATTTATCGGCCTTCAATCCCATCAATTTCCCTAACACCATTTCCCTACAAACACTGATTTCTTTCAGTTCCTCCCTTTCCTCAGACCCTATGTTCCCCGACATCTCCTCAAGCTTAAATGAGATTCAATTGAACACTGTAATAAGCTGAGGACAGAGAAGTCAGAGTGGGAGGGGAGCAGAGAATAAAAGTGACAAGCAAGCGGAAGCTCATTTTCAAGTTTACAGAAGGAACAGAAGTGTTCCACAAACCGATCACCCTTTCTGCGCTTGGTCCCCCCAATTTAGGGGAGACCGCATCATGAGCAGTGAATACAGTTGCCCATTTTAAACTGAGATTAGGAGGAATTTCTTCACTGAGAGGGTCGTGCATCTATATAACTCTCTGCACGAGAGAGCTGTGGAGGCTGGGTCACTGCATGTATTTAAAGGGGAGACAGAGAGATTTCTGAACAATAAGGGAGTGAAGGTTATGGGAAGCGGGCAGGAAAATGGAACTGAGCCCAAGATCAGATCCGCCATGATCTCATTAAATGCCGGGGCAGGCTCGATGGGTCAAATGGCCTACTCCTGCTCCTACTTCTTATATTTTTATGTCCTTACACTAAATTGCAAGAAGTTTAAGTAAATCGCTGTTTCATCTCAAGGCAGTGGGAAGGGAGGAAGTGTAAGGGCAGGTGTTGCATCTCCTGCGCTTGCACAGGAAGGTACCGTGGGGAGGGGAGGAGCTGTTGTGAGTGATTGAGGAGTGGACCAGTGTGTTGTGGAGGGAGTGGATCCTTCGGAATTCTGAAACGGGAGGGGAAGATATAAAAAAGATGTACTATCCACTTCTCGCTGCTGTTAGGGTTCCAAATAAGTTTCTAAGTCCAGTTATTAATTCTATAAGCCATGTTGCACTGTAATATTATCCTTGCCATTTACCGTGGCATACTCAGTTATTACTGGTATTCTGTGTTTGAAGTTGTTGCATCTTTGTTCTTGTTATAGTTGTTGTTTAAAAAGACTGGCACATCCTCGCTGCTGTTGGTATTACTGGGAATTCTCTGTAACCAGCTATTAATTCTATGAATCATGATTAACTGTATTACTGTTCTTGTTATTTACTTCCCCCACACGCCCTCGCTACTGTTGGTGTCCCTGGTAAGTCTCTGTATCCAGCTATTCATTCTGTAACTCATGCTTAACTGTATTTCTCTCCTTGTCATTCTACGTCCCATCCCCACTGCTGTCGGTTGTTGATTCTGAAGGTGATACAGTGTTACCAAGATTCAATTGTTCTCTATTCAACTCAAGAAAAGATATTGGACGATACTCCTTCCTTACCAAAATTAGTTCTGCTATCTACACTGAACATTTGTAACAGATCAGAAGAAAGTTATCTTGGTTGAGGAGGCATTTGCCATAATGGCAAAAGATCATCGACCTGTAACGTTAACTCTCTCTCTCTCTCCACAGAGTGGTGTGGAGATGCCGGTGTTGGACTGGGGTGGACAAATGTAAGAAGTCACACAACACCAGGTTATAGTCCAACAGTTTTATTTGAAATCACAAGCTTTCGGAGCGCTGCTCCTTCGTCAGGTGAAGTGGAGAGATGCATAAAGACATAGCTTAGATAGTCAGAAAATAATGCCAGATGATTACAGGTGATCTTTCTAACTGCCATTTATCACACCTCGGCAGAGAGATAATCACAGCAATTAAAGGTGTGAATGGTGTCCAAACAGGTCAGTCAGGAAAACATTACATCAAAGAACAATGAGGTGGGGTCACAAGGGGTCAAATGTTGCAGATGCTGGGGTCTGAATGAAAAACAAAAAACAGACAAAAAAACATTTTTTTCTTCGAAATCACAGCAGGTCCAACCGCATCTGTGTAGGGAGAACAAGCCAACGACGACTCGAGTCTGGATGACCCTACGTCAGGTGGGGTTACATGTAGCGTGACATGAACCCAAGAACCCAGTTGAGGCCATTCTCATGAGTGCGGAACTTGGCTATCAGTTTCTGCTCTACGATTTTGCGTTGTCATGTGTCTCGAAGGCCGCCTTGGAGAATGCTTACCCGAAGATTGGAGGCTGAATGTTCTTGACTGCTGAAGTGTTCCCCGACTGGGAGGGAACACTCCTGCCTGGTGATTGTTGCGCAGTGTCCGTTCATCCATTGTTGCAGTGTCTGCATGGTCTTGCCGATGTACCATGCTCCAGGGCATCCTTTCCTGCAACGTATGAGGTAGACAACGTTGGCCGAGTCACATGAGTATGTACCATGTACCTGGTGGGTGGTGTCCTCACGTGTGATGATGGTATCTGTGTTGAGGATCTGGCATGTCTTGCAGAGGTTGCCGTGGCAGGGTTGTGTGGTGTCATGGTCGCTGTTCTCCTGAAAGCTGGGTAATTTGCTGTGAACGATGGTCTGTTTGAGGTTAGGCGGCTGTTTGAAGACGTGCAGTGGAGGCGTGGGGATGGCCTTAGTGAGGTGTTCATCGTCATCGATGACATGTTGAAAGCTGCGAAGGACATGGCGTAGTTTCTCCACTCCGGGGAAGTACTGGACGACGAAGGGTACTCTGTTGGTTGTGTCCCATGTTTGTCTTCTGAGGAGGTCTATGCGATTTTTTGCTGTGGCCCGTCGGAACTGTTGATCGACGAGTTGAGCGTCATATCCCGTTCTTACGAGGGCGTCTTTCAGCGTCTGTAGGTGTCCATCGCGTTCCTCCTCGTCTGAGCAGATCCTGTGTATTCGCAGGCCTTGTCCATAGGGGATGGCTTCTTTAACGTGGTTAGGGTGGAAGCTAGAGAAGTGGAGCATCCTGAGATTGCCCATGGGCTTGCGGTAGAGTGAAGTGCTGAGGAACAAATCCTAGCAGATCACATGGACATCGTTAAATGTCTGAAATATCCGCGAATCATTCAGTACCAGTCAGTGTCTCCTTTCCACCATCTCCAGATCTGCCTTAGTGGCACTGCTTCTGATGGTTAGATAAGGATTACAAGGATCATTTACATTCTCAAAAAATGTTCAGTCAGCAATATTTCAATGCGTTTATTTCCAATCTTTGTTTTTAATTTACAATTGGAGCCCAGGCCCGTCTGCCACAATTCAGTGGATCTCTCAGTGAGACACAGAGTGATTCTCTATTGCCTCCTGCTGTATAAACAATCCCAGCTGATTGTAACTGAAGAACTGAGGATAAGAAAATCATTTCATATTTTCTTGACTAATACGCTCTGCAAGTTGGAAACCAGCAGGTGAAAAGGTACAAGGAGAAATCTCTTCCATTTGTGTTCAGATGCTTTGCAGAAGCGTTCAGCGGCTCGTTGCCTGTGGGATAAGTCGTGTGATTCTGCCGCTAAAAAGTATATTTAGTGGGTCAAAGCTAACAAGTTATTTTATTTCAGAATCCATTATTTGCAATATTATTTGGAACACCTACCAATCAATGAGCTACAATTTGAGTATTTCAACAAAACTGTAGAAAGCTCAAAGTTCAAAAACATTCTTACAGACCAGTTATCTTTATAGCTGCAGTGCACTTGCATTTATTAGCTAACATTACCATAATACAGTCGTACATATTAAATACAATTTCCTGTAATTATTGCAAGCCAAGGTGGCTGGTTCTGTATTTTGTTGTTGCATTCATGTTCAATTGTAAATATTGCCAGGAACAGGAATCTAAGCGGGATTTGCCCCTCCCTAACACAGGGGCACAAAAGCAAATTGCACCGCTCCAAATGCTGACTGATCCCGGGACACGAAGGCTTCCTAAGAGGTTCTGGTCCTTTGTGTCCCTGGTACCTCGGGTGGAGCTTTAGTCTGCTGGGCCAAAGGTAGATCTACCAGTTAATATCTCATTGATCAAACATCTGTTACTTTCATGTTATATTTATTCCCGTTTCTTTATTAATTCCGCAATATATTCACGATTATTCTTATAATAAACCCTGTATTCAGCTCCATGGGTATAGAATTAGATTAGATAATCGAATGTCGCTATTGAGCTGCAGATTTCTCCCCGAATTCGATCAAACAGATGCCCTCCTCTCTGGTGAAGAAGGCCCAGCAGCACCTATATTTCCTAAGGAGGCTAAAGGGATGTAAACTGTCACCCCTGATCCTCTCTAACTTTTACTGCTGCACAATAGAGAGCATCCTGACAAACTGTATCACAGTATGGTATGGCAGCTGTAGAAAGCCCTGCAGCGGGTAGTCAAAACTGCCCAACGCATTACCGGCACCCGGCTACCGACCATAGAGAACATCTACCAGAAACGCTGTCTACGGAGGTCACGGTCCATCATCAAAGACCCTACCCACCCCAGCCACAGTCTGTTCACCCTCCTGCCATCTGGGAGACGCCACAGATGCATTCGCACCCGTACGACCAGATTTAGGAACAGCTTCTTTCCCAGGGCTGTCATCCTACTGAACTCCACAAATAAACTCTAAAGCCTGCACATCTGCCAATGCACTTTATTATGGTTATGTTTATGTTAATGTATTACAAGCCAAATGTATGTGGAATGTTTAAATGCCTTAATCTAAATGTACTCTCTCGGGAGCCGCAAGCCTACATTTCGTTGTACTGCACTTGTGCACTAACAATAACAATAAAAGTTGATTTGATTTGATTTGATTTGATCTTGCTCATAGCCTGATATATAATTTCCGTGTTTATTTCCCCTCCGAGCCTGATGTTTAATTTCCCTGTTTATTTCCCTTCCTCACAGTGAACTTAGTGACGATTGTGATCCTGTCTCGGGGCAAGTGCGGTCTCTCCAAATGTGTCACTTGCTACCTGGTCGCTATGGCAGCGGCGGATCTACTGGCTGTTATCCTCGACCTGATACTGAAGCAGATTCCGATTGTTTATATGGAAGAGTTTCTTTACTTGCAGTCACTTCCCGTGTGTAATATCCACGCAATCCTGCTTTATACAGCCACGGACTGTTCTGTCTGGTTCACCGTCACTTTCACCTTTGATCGATTTGTGGCCATTTGTCTCCAGAATCTGAAAACTAAATATTGCACTGAGAAATCGGCGGCTGTGGTTCTGGGAACAGTGACTGTGCTGAGCGGTTCAAAGAACATTTTCTGGTATTTTATGTTTACAGGTCGGTATCAGCTTATGAACCTCCCCTGGTTTTGTGATGTAACAGTCGATTTTTCGATATCACGGATCTTGGGAACATTCGAGCTCCTTCATTATATTCTCACCCCGGGGGTCCCATTTGTTGTGATTCTGCTGCTGAATGCTGTCACCGTCAGATATATTTTAGTGGCCAGCAGAGCCCGCAGGAGACTCCGGGGTCCCAGCAGTGGGGAGAGTCCCAGAGACCCAGAGATGGAGAGCCGCAGGAAATCCATCATTTTACTGCTTGTTATGTCGGGCAATTTCATCCTGTTATGGGCAGTGTTTATGGTGTTTGCTATGTGGAACCGGATGTGGTTTGTGGGGTTTCTGTATGTAGTTCCTCCTCTTTATTTACAGGAATTGGGATTCATGCTGCAGCTGCTGAGTTGCTGCACAAACACTGGGATTTATGCCGTGACCCAGACTAAGTTCAGAGAGCAGTTGAAGAACGTGCTGAAATATCTCTTCACTCTGATTGTAAAATTCATTAAAGGATGATGTGAAGCGGAGACTTTGTAGCCTGACAGCTCCCTGGGCCTCATATTGTGGCTAGCTGCTCACCCCCAAACCCGCCCGCCCGCCGGCGGGGAAATTCATCTAACAAAGATGGCCGCCCCGGCGCTCCGCACAAATATGGCAGCTCCTTTGCTCCGCAGAATGAGGGCGGCTCTGGTGCCCCGCACAATGATGGCAGCTCCAGCATCCTGCACAAAGAGGGCGGCTCCGTTGCACCACACAAAAAATTGCGGCCCCGGTGCCCGCACAAAGATGGCACCCCCCCCGGAGACCTGCACAAAGTTAACGGCTCCAGTGCCCCGTACAAAAATGGCGGCTGTGGCGCCCCTAACAATGATGATGGCTCTGGCGTCCCTCACAAAGATAGCGGCTCTGCTGCCCCTAACAAAAATGTTGGCGCTGGAGCCCCTATCAAAAATGGCGCCCCGCCGCTACGCAGAAATAAATTGTGGCTCTGGCGCCCCGCACAAAGATGTCGGTCTGGCGGCATGCACAAAAATCGCGGCTCTGGCGTCCCTTTCAATGATGGCGGCTCTGGCGTCCCGATCAAAGATGGTGGCCCCGGTGCTCTGCACAAAACTGGCAGCTCTGGCTGCCCGCACAACGATGGACCCTCTGGTTACCAAATTATAACTCTTTAAAAATCATTAATAAATCATTTGTTTTATTCATTCTTGGAATCTGGGCGTCGCAGGCACATCCAACATTTATTGCCGATCTCTTATTGCACTGGAGAAGGTGGCGATGAGCCACCTTATACAACCGAGTGGCTTGGTAGGCCTTTTCAGAGGAGCAGTTAATAATCAACACAATTGCTGTGGGTTTAGAGTCAAAATTCAGCCAGAATGGGTAAGGATGGCAGAGTTCCTCCTCTGAAGCACATTAGTGAACCAGATGTGTTTTTACGTGAATCCGATTTGTTTAATAAATTGAATTTAAATTCCCAAGCTGTTTGGATTTAAATTCAGTATCTTTCTTCCAGGTATCTGGTTTACAATCCAGCAAACATAACCAATATGCTGCGGTACGCCACTGGGTCAAAAGCCTGAAATTCCTTCCATAACAGTTTGGTGGGAGCACCTTCACTGCACGGACTGCAGCGGCTCAATATGAAGGCCCACCATTTCCTCATGGGTAACTAGGGATGGGAAAGTAATAACGGCCCTGACAGCGTCATCGATATCCTGAGAAAAAATAAATATATGTAACAAAATGGGCATAAAAGCACTGATTTTGAAATTCTCTGCTTCAAACCAGACGAGGCCTGTGATCAAAGCAGGGCATCACGCTCCGCTAAACAAATTGTCAACACAACTTGGCTCACCAATTCTATAGTTTTATGATTGGTACTACTCACACTTTCACGATGTGCCTATATTTTCAAAAGATTCTTGATAATGTACCACATACTACCAAAACTGAAGCCCATGGAATTATATTGACAGTGGCCACAGTACGAGGTATATCAGTATTGCAGTGAGTGGTGTGGGGTGTAACAGTCCAGAGTGTGACATACATCAGAGGGTTACAGTGAGTGGTTTGGGGTATATAAGACTGTTGCAGTGGGGGGTTTGAGGTATATCAGGGTTACTGTGAGGGGTGTGGGGCATATCAGATTGGTAAAGTGAGGGGCATGGGATATATCACAGTGCTACAGTGAAGTGTGTGGGGTATTTCAGAAAGTGTTAGAGTAAATTGTGCCAGTATATCAGATTGTTGCAGTGAGCAGTGTGCAGGATATCAGAATGTTACCATGAGGGGTGTGGAGTCTATTAGAGTGAGTGGTGTGGGATATCTCAGAGTGTTACTGGGTTGTGGGGTATATCCGATTGTTACAGTTAGTGATGTGGGGTATATCAGAGTGTTACATTGAGGGGTGTGTGCTATATCAGCGTTTTGCAGTGAGGAGTGTGGGGTATTTCACAGTGTTACAGTGTGGGTTGTTTCAGAGTGTTAAAGTGTGGGTTGTTGAGTATTTCAGAGTGTGTCACAGTGAGGGAGTGAAGTATATCATAGTGAATGGAGCGAGGTATATCAGTATTATAGTGATTGTTATGGGGAGTAACAGCCCAGTGTGTTGCATATATCAGAGTGTTTGAGTGGTATGGCGTATATCAAAGTGTTATAGTGAGGGGTGTGCATATATCAAATTGTTAGAGTGAAGAGGATGGGGAATACGAGTGTGTTACATTGAGGGGTATGGATATATAAGTGTGTTACACTCTGTAACAGTGAGGGTGTGGTTTATTTCAGATGTTTACAGTGCGTGTGCAGTATAAAAGAGAGTTAGAGTGAGAGGTGTGGCGTATGGCAGACGTTTGCAGTGAGTGGTGTGGGGTACATCAGTGTTACAGTAATGGGTGTGGCATATAAAAGAATGTTACAGCGAGGAATGTTGGATAAAGCAGACTGGTACAGTAAGGGGTGCGGTTTATTATGTTACAGTAACGGTGTTGGTTATATCAGAGTGTTACATTGAGGGATGTGAAGTATATCATAGTAATTTACAATGTGGTGTATGGGATATGTAAGAGTGTTACATTGAGTGGTGTGGGATATATTACAGTGTTACAGTGAGGGGGTGGGGTATATCAGTGTGTCTTACAGTGATGGAGGTGGTGTTTATCAGAATGTGTCAGTGAGGTGGCCGGAGTGTATTAGAGTGGTGCGAGGAATATCATTACTACAGTGAGGGGCGTGGTGTATATCAGAGGATTACAGTTGAAGGTGTGGGGTAGATCAGTGTCAGAGTGAGGGGTGTGTGGTATATCAGAGTGCGACAGAGAGTGCTGTGCTGTATTTTCAAGTGTTATAGTGAGGGGTGCGGGGTGCATCAGAATGTTACAGTGAGTGGTGTGTGGGAAAGCAGAGCGTTACATTGAGTGGTGTGGGATATATCACAGTTTTAAATTGTGGGGTGTAGGGTATATCAGAGTATAAAATTGGGGGTGTGGGGTAAATCAGAGTGTTATAGTGAGGGGTGTAGCGTATATCATTCTTATAGCGAGAGTTCGGGTCTCCATTTGAAATTTATCGATATGTGGGGGTATATTAGGGCGTTGCACAGAGAGGTTTGGGGTATATGAGAGTGTTACAGTGAAGAGTGTGGGGAAAAGCAGTGTGCTACAGTGAGGGGTTTAGGGAATATCAGATTGTTAAAATGAGTGGTGTGGGGTTTATTTGAGTGTTAGCATGAGAGGTGTGATGTATATCAGAGTACTACAGTGAGTGGTGTGGCCAGGAATCGCAAGGCGATCTCAGGGCCAGGAATCGTGAGTGGAGCTCGGGGCCAGTGTTAGCGAGGCGAGCTCGGGGCCAGGAATCGCGAGGCAAGCTCGGGGCCAGTGCGCTATGGTCATCGGTGCTTAGGCACAACACTGGAAACCAGAGATGAGACCAAAGAGGAATGCTGCTCCAGCCTTGAACAATCCCTCTCCCAAGTCACAACGGGCGACCAGCTGATCCTTCTTGGCGACTATAACGCCAGAGCCGGAAAGGACACAGACCTCTGGGGATGTATGATCAGCAGAGAGGGGATAGGGAAAGCCATTTCCAACGGTACCCTCCTCCTGATGAAATGATTAGAACATGGCATTCTCATAACCAACATCTTGTTCCATCAGATAAAGAAGCGCAAGGCTTCATGGCAGCACTCTAACTCCAAGCATTGGCATCTGCTGGACTATGTCATCGTTCGAGTGAGGGAGCGTAAGGAAGTCTGCATCACCCGCACCATGACAGGAACTGACGACTGCTGGACAGACCTCCACCTAATCTGCTCTGTCATCTCCAGAAATGTAGCCACAAAACAGCGGCTGCAACAGAAACAATGCCGCAGAATAATCAACGCTGGAGCACACAAAGACCATGCTAAAAAGCCCTATTCAGTCAGTGCCTCACAACGAACCTGATAACTCTCAGTGATGCAGAGACACAGAGTGTCCCCAGCGCCTGGGCTGCACTCAAGCCCTCCATAATCAGCACCTGTGACGAAACACAATGACTGGTTCGACGAGAAAGACCAGGAGATCGAGGAGCTAATAAACCGTTAGTGCAAGGCATTCCTGAAGTGGAAATAGCAACACAACTCGAGAGCATGAAAGCAGCGCAACAAAAAACTCGCAATCTGAAGAACAGATGGTGGGTAGAGAAAGCCCAGGAGATCCAGCAGCTAGCCGACAACCACGACATGCGTGGATTCTTTAGCGCAGTCAAGAGCACCTATGCCCCAAGCACCCAAGGTCCTACCCCACTGTGGGCCAAGAACGGAGAGGTACTCATCAAGGACAGAGAGGCATTCAGTGACCGCTGAAAGAAGCACTACAAAGATGTCCTTTCCGAGACTCTGTCTTCGACGCAAGTATTTTCAACTCCATCCTGCAACATGCTACCCGCCACCACCTCAGCACAACCCCAGCATAGCATGAGGTAGAAAAGGCCATCCGACAATTGAAGAACAACAAGGCCTCAGGAGCTGATGGAATCCTCGCAGAGACGCTAAAACATGGCTGAGAATCACTATTGGCGCGAATACATGAACTCATTTCTCTTATCTGGAAGGAGGAGAGCGTGCCAGGGAATCTCAGAGATGATGTAATTGTGACCATCTTCAAGAAAGTTGACAAGTCCGATTGCTGTAATTACAGAGGAGTCTCCCTGCTGTCTGGCACAGGGAAAGTCATCGCAAGAATCCTCTTCAATGGCCTTCTCCCAGTGACTGAAGAGATCCTCCCAGAGACGAAATGCGGATTCCGCCCACTAAGGGGCACAATGGACATAACCTGCACCACACGTCAACTACAGGAGAAATGCAGGGAACAGCACCAACCCCTGTATATGGCCTTCTTTGACGACAAAATGCCTTCAACACCGTGAACCATGAGGGATTATGGAGTGTCCTCCTGAAATTCGGCTGCACTCAAATGTTTCTCACAAACCTCCGCCTGCACCACGCCGACATGCAAGCCATGATCCTGACCAACGCATCCACCACAGACCCAATTTACGTACGGACCTGGGTTAATCAATGCTGTGTCATCGCTCCAATGCTCCTCTCGATCTTCCTGATGCAATGTTCCATCTCACCCTCAGTAAACTCCCCGCTGGAGTGGTGCTAATCTACAGAACAAACAGGGCACTGTTCAACGTCCGTCGCCTCCAATCCAGATAGTGGATAGGAAAAATAAATTAAAGGGCAAGACAGTTGAAATGCGGCGGTGGAAATTTAAGGAGATATTCCATAATTCTCAACAAAAATATATTCCAGTGAGAAAGACATATTTTAAGAGAAGGGAGAACAATCCGTGGCTAACTAAAGAAGTAAAGGATGGTATCAACTTGAAAATGAAGGCATACAATGTTGCCAAGATTGGTGGGAGACCAGAGAATTGGGAATTTTTTAAAAGCCAACAAAGGATGACTAAAATATAATAAAGAGAGAGAAGATGAATTATGAGAGTAAACTGGCAAGAATAATTAAAATGGATAGTAACAGTATCTACAGCTATATTAAAAGGAAGAGCGTAGCTGAAGTAACGTTGGTTCCTTAGAGGATGAGACTGGGGAATTATTAATGGGGAACAGGGAAATGGCAGAGACTCTGAACAAATATTTTGTATCTTTTTTCACGGTAGACTACACTAACAACATCCCATAATGGATAATCAAGGGGCGCGAGGGAGGGGGGAGCTAAAGACAATCACTGTCACTAAGGAAATAGTACTTGGTAAAATATGGGGCTAAAAGACGACAGGTCCCGTGGAGTAGGTGGCCTGCATCCCAAGGTCTTAAAAGAGGTGGCTGACGAGATAGTGGATGTGTTGGTTGCAATATATCCAAATTCCCTGGAATCTGGAGAGGCCCCAGCGGATTGGAAAACCGAAGACGTAACACCCCTATATAAGAAAGAAGGGAGACAGAAAGCAGAACATTATAGACCAGTTTTACTAACATCTGTCGTTGGGAAAATGCTGGAGTCCTTCATTAAGGAGCAATAGCAGGACATTTGGTAAATCATAATGCAGTGAAGCAGAATAGCGTGTTTTATGAAAGGGAAATCATGTTTACCAAATTTGCTGGAGTACTTTGAGGATGTAACGAGCAGGGTGGATAAGGCTGAGCCGATGGATGTGATGTATTTGGATTTCCAGAAGGCATTCGATAAGGTGCCACATAAAAGTTTACTGCATAAGATAAGAGCTCATGGAGTTCTGGGTAATATATTAGCATGGATAGAGAATTGGCTAAATAACAGAGATCAGAGAGTCGGGATAAATGGGTAATTTTCCGGTTGGCAAACGGTAACTAGTGGGGTGTCACAGGGATCGGTGCTGGGGCCTCAACTATTTACAATCCACATTAATGACTTGGAAGAAGGGACTGAGCGTAATGCAACCAAGTTTGCGGATGATACAAAGATGGGTGGGAACCCAAGCTGTTCAGAGGACGCAAAGAATTTGCAAAGGAATATAGACAGGCTAAGTGAGTGGGCAAATATTTGGCAGATCGAGTATAATGTGGGAAAGTGCGACTCTATCCACTTTGGCAGGAAACATAAAAAAGTAAATTATTATTTAAATGGAGACAGATTACAAAATGCTACAGTTCAGAGGGAACTGGGGGTCCTTGTGCATGAAACACAAAAATAGCATGCAGCTAAAGCAAGTAATTACAAAGGGAAATGGAATGCTGGCCTTTATTTGAAGGGCGTTCAAGTATAAAAGCAGGGAAGTCCTGCTAGAACTGTACAGATTATTGGTTTGACCACACCTTGAGTACTGCGTACAGTTTTGGTCTCCTTATTTAAGGAAGGACATACTTGCATTGGAGGAAGTTCAGAGACGATTCACTAGGATAATTCCAGAGAAAAGGGGGTTGCCTTATGAGGAAAGTTTGAGCAAGTTGGGCCTTTACTAATTGGAAATTTAAAGAATGAGAGGTGATCATATCGAAACATATAAGATAATGAGGGGCTCGACAAGGTAGATGCAAAGAGGATGTTTCCCTTCGTGGGGAAATCTAGAGCTCGGGGGCATAGTTTCAGAACAAAGGGTCTCCCTTTTAGAACTGAGATGAGGAGGAATTTCTTCTCAGAAGGTCGGAAATCTGTGTAATTACCTGCCCCAGAGAGCAGTGGAAGCTGGGTCATTAAATGCATTTAAGGTGGAGATAGACAGATTTTTGCAAGATAAGGGAGGGAAGTCTTATGGGGAGCGGGCACAGACGTGGATTTGTGCCCAAGATCAACCATGATCTTATTGAATGGCGGAGCAGGTTCGAGGGGCCAAGTGGCCTATTCCTGCTCCTATTTCTTATGGTCTTATGTTCCTATGTTCTCCACAGACCCAGACATTATTCCTCACAAACCGAGACAGATTCCTCACAGACCCAGACAGATCATTCACAGACCCAGAGAGCTCCTTCACTAACCAAGATGCTCCCACATTATCCGGACAGCGCCCTTTCAAACCAAAACTGCTCCTGCAGAGAACCAGATGCTCTGTCACAGACACATACAACTCCTACACTGACGCACAAAGCTCACTCATTGACCCAGACATCTTCTACACAGACCCAGACAGATCCAGGCAGCTCACACATGTTATGTTCATTAATAACTAGACATTCTTATTATGAACACAGCTAGCTTCTAGCTAGTCATTTATTCAGTACACGTTCTCTAGGTACAGTATCTGTAGAGATGCTGCATGTGTGCTCCTGTCTGCAGGCTGCCATCTTGACTGCTGCCTTGTGGGTAGCCTAGCCTCATGGGTAATGTAGTCTTAATGAATGTATAGCTGGGTAGTGTAGTTTTATACATACAGCTATATACAGCTCTACTGCTCCACCTAGTGTCCACCCCAGAATGACATGTTATTGATCACGACAACACACAGACCCAGAATGCTTCCTCACAGAAAAAGCCGCTCACTCACAGACTCAGGCAGCTCCCGCACAGACCCAGACAGCTCCCTCACAAACCCACGCAGCTCCATCTCAGACCAAGTGAGCTCCTACACAGACCCAGACAGCACCTTCACAGAAGCAAACCTTTCTCACAGACTCAGACAGCTACCTCATGGATCTAGACAGCTCCTTCACAGACAGCACTGCTCCAACACAATCACAGACTGCTACCTCAAAGACCCAGACTGCTCCTACTCAGACCCAGCCACAGCTACACAGTCCCAGCCAGCTCTCTCACACACCCTGACAGCACCCACACAGACACAGACAGCTCCAACACTGACCCACACAACAAGTACAGTGATCAAAACGGCTCAAACACAAACGTGGCTGCTCCCTCACAGACCCAGACAGTTCTTATGCAGACACAGACAGCTCATACACAGACCCAGACAGCGGCTGCATATTCCGAGACAGCCCCTTCATACACGCCGCTGTTACTACACTGACCCAGACAGCTCCCTCACACACCCAACAGCTCACAGAGAGACACAGACAGATCCTACAGAGACACAGACAGCTCCATCTCAGATGCAGACAGCTCCCTTACATCCCAGGATTTTCCCACGCCGACCCAGACAGCTCACTCACATACTCAGACAGCATACTCACAGATATAGACAGCTCGTTCTCGGACATAGACAGCTCTGACATAGTCTGGGCTGCTCCTACATAGACGACACAGCTCCTACATAGAGCCAGACAGCTCCTACAATTTCCCAGTCAGTATTCCTCACAAAGCGTCACATACCCCTCAAAGACCCAGACAGATCACTCACAGACCCAGAAAGGTCGTTCACAGACCAAAGTGCACCCATACAGATACAGACAGCTCCCTCACAGACTCACACATTTCCTGCACAGACCAGACAGCTCCTACATAGAGCCAGACATCTCGTACATAGACCAAGAATGGCTCATCAGAGACACAGCCACTCGCTCACAGGCACAGAGAGCTGACTCACAGACCCAGGCAGCCCCGTCATAGACCCAGAGAGCTGCTACATAGACACAGAGAAAACCCACATGAATATGGAGCTACCTCACAGACCCAGGCAGCTCGCTCACAGACCCAGGCAGCTCGCTCACAGACCCAGACAGCTCCCTCAGAGACACTACTGCCCCTAAATAGACCCAACAGCTCCCTCACAATCCCAGACAGCTCCGTCATTGGCCCAGAGAGCTCCTACATAGACACAGAGAAAGCCCACACGGATTGGAGCTACCTCACAGACCCAGGTAGCTCCTCCACAGACACCGCTCTTCCTACCAAGACTCGCAGAGCTCTCTCACAGAACGAGACAGATCAGTCACAAACCCAGACAGCTCCTTCACAGGCCAAGCTGCTCCCACAAATTTCCAGACAGCGATCTCTCAGACCAAAACAGCTAAAACAGAGACCCTGTTACTCCATCAGAGACACCGACAGCTCCTACACAGAAGCAGACAGTGCCCGCATAGAACAAGACAACCCCTACACAGATCCAGAATGCTCCGTCACGGACACAGCCATTCAAAACAGACACACAGCTCCTGCACAGACTCAGCTGCTCCTTCACAGATCCAGTCGGCTCTCTCACAGATCCAGAAAGCTCCCTCTAAACACAGGCAGCTCCATTACAGATCCTGAGAATCAACAGAGACCCAGAGAGCACCCCCATAGACACAGAGCTCCCACAATGACCCAGACAGCTCCCTCACAGACATAGACAGCTCCCTCACAAACCCAGACATCTCCAAAATTGACATACACAGCTCCTACAGAGACACAGCCGGCACATATACAGATCCAGCTGCTCCTCACAGACCCAGGCAGCTCCTATACAGTCCCAGACAGCACCTGCACAGACACAGACAGCTCATACACAGACCCAGCCAGATACTACAGAGACCCAGACAGCTCCCTCATAGACACAGCTAATCTTACACAGACCATGACAGCTGCCCCATGACCCAGCCGCATCCACACAGACACAGGCAGAACCTACGCAGAAGCAGACAGCTCCATCATAGACCCAGAGAGCTCCCTAACATCGCAGGATGCTCCTACGCAGACCCAGACAGCTCCCTCCCAAACTCAGACAGTTTACTCAGAGATACAGACAGCTTGCTCAGGCACCGAAGCAGCTCCTACATAGACCAAGCTGCTTTAACAACAGAAAACGCTGGAAACACTCGGCAGGCCAGGCAGCATCAGTGGAGAGAGAAACAGAGTTAGGTCTGGGACCCTTGGTCAGAACTGGAAAAAGCTGGATATGTAACATATTAAGCAGGTGCCGAGAGAGGGAGGGGAGGAAGGAATTGAAGGACCTACTGTGCTTAGGTAAGAGGCAGAAAAGATAACATTTTGCAAATGGGAATGGCAAAAATCATAGAGCATGGAAAATGGGAGCAGGGGAAATAGTTTGCAATTGTTCAACTCAGTGTTGAGTCCAGAAGGGTGTAAAGTGCCTAATCGAAAGATGAGGTGCTGTTCGTCGACCAAACGTTGAGCTTCATTGGAACAATGTAATAGGCCGAGGACAGAGAGATCAGAGTGGGAGTGAAGTGGAGAATTAAAGTGATAGGCGATTGGAAGCTCAGGGTCAGCCTTACGGACTGAATGGAGTTGTTCCGCAAAGCGGTCACCCAATCTGCGTTTGGTCTCCGCAATGTAGAGGAGGCCACATCGTGAGCAGCGAATACAGTAGACCCAGCTGCTCCTACATGGATCAGACAAGTTCCTCACAGACTCAGGCAGCTACCTCAGAGAAGCAGCTGCTCCTTCACAGAAGCAGACAGTTCGTACATAGACCCCAACAGCTCCTACACAGACTCAGAGAGCTCCAGCACAGACCCAGACACCTCCTACAAAGACCCAGACAGTATCCCTCACAGACCCTGACAGACCCCTCACAGATCCAGCCAGATCTCTCACAGTCCGAGACAGCTCCTTCACAGACCAAGCTGCTCCCACGCAGATACAGACAGCTCGTTCACAGACCCGGACAGCTCCTTATCTCCTACAAAGACCATACAGCAAATTCACACACCCAGACATCTCCGACACAGACACAAAATGGTCCCTCACAGACACAGCCGCTCGCTGACAGACACAGAAAACTGACTCCCAGTCCCAGAAATCTCACTCACAGACACAGAGAGCTCCCTCATAAACTCAGACAGCTCCATCATAGACACCACTGCTCCCACACAGACACAGACAGCTCCCACAGAGACGCACGCAGCTCCTACACAGACAGCTTCCTCACAGACCCAGACGGCTCCCTCACAGACCCAGACAGCTCCCTCTGACACCACGGCGCCAACACAAACCCATACAGCTAATCACAGACCCACGCATCTCCTACACAGATGTATACATCTCCCTCTCAGACCCAGGCAGCTCCGTCATTGATCCAGAGAGCTCCTACACAGACACAGACTGCTCCATCACGGACCCAGACTGCTCCTTCACAGAGCCAGCTGCTCCTTCAGAGACCCAGTCAGCTCCCTCACAGATCTGGAACACTCCCTCAAAAACTGGCAGCTCCGTCACAGACACAGAGAGCTCCGACACAGACCCTGAGAGCACCCTCATAGACAGAGAGATCGCTCACAGACCCAGCCAACTCCTTCACAGACCTAGACAGCACACCCACAGACCCCGCTGCTCTGACACCGACACAGACAACTACTTCACAGACCCAGCCGCTTCCACACAGAACCAGACAGGTCCTACCTGTCGTGTCCGTGTGTAGATAAAGACACTGAAGACAGGAGTTGGTTCATAGGTATTTACTAAGCAAGTCTGGCGGGGGGGTTTCTAAAGGATATACACAATACACAGGCTTATATAGCCCAAGTGGCAATTACCGGCATTACGCACACCTGGGGCTCTTAAAGGCACATACACCATAATTGCTCTTAAAGGCACATACACCACAATTCCTCCCCTTCTATCTAACTAGTACATCATATTTTAAGTAATTATTAATTACATGTTATATGCAAAATAATATACATTGCTGTATTAATTAATTATAAGTTAGTCTCTCAGGAGGCTTCCTGACTCGGTCCGGATAACGCCTCGGGGGTGTAGTAGTTTCTGGTGGTGTAGTAGGTTCTTCTGGCAAGGCTGATTCGGCTTGAAGGCCAGTGTCGGGTTCATCGGGCTCCAGTATCACCGGATCAGAGGTAGATATGGGTATCTCTACTTCATCGTTAGATGTATAGAGTGGTGGTGTAGGTTGTCCCTTTTCGGATGACTTGATGATTTGGTCAGCATGGCGCCTTATTATGCTGTCTCCGATGTCCACGGTATACATCAGTGGTACTAATCGTGTGCAGATAGTTCCAGGCTGCCATTTCTCGGTACGGTAGTCCCGGGCCAAAACCGGTTTGCCTATCTGGAAGGCCCTAGTTGGCCTTTCATTCATGCCCTGAAACTGCCGGTTCTCCACGTCCCTTCGGATGTTGGGCTTGACCAAATCCAGCCGGCATCTTAGGTTTCTATTGTAGAACATCATGGCGGGAGTTTGGTTAGTAACCATATGCGTTGCATTCCTATATGCAAATAAGAAGTTATCCACCTTGTGCTGAAGTTTTATGTCTTCATTACCCATGGCCTTGATGGCCTTCTTGAAGGTCTGGACAAACGTTTCAGCCAATCCATTGATGGCGGGATGGTATGGGGCGGACGTGTAGTGCTTTACCCCATTGTTCTTTAAGAACTTTCTGAATTCTTCGGACACAAATTGCGGTCCATTATCAGAACATATCTGCTCCGGCAGCCCATTCCTGGCAAATATGGTCCTTAATACTGTGATGGTTTTTTCTGTGGTGGTGGAGGACATCTGTATTACCTCCGGCCACTTGGAGTGTGCATCAACTGCGATTAAAAACATTGAGTCCATAAATGGACCAGCAAAGTCGATGTGCACCCTTTGCCAGGGAGATGAGGGCCACTACCATGGATGTAGAGGGGCCTGTGGCGGAGCATTTTGGACCTTCTGGCATCCTAGGCAGCTCTTGGTCATGTCTTCGATGTCTCCATCGATACCTGGCCACCGTACAAACGCCCTAGCTAGGTTCTTCATTTTCACTCCACCCGGATGCCCCTCGTGAAGCTCCTTTAGCACTTTATCCTGGAGTTTGGGTGGAATCACCACTCTGGATCCACACATCAAGGTTCCTCGGCACACTGACAGCTGTTCTCTTCTTTGCAAGAATGCTGGCAACAGTGGTTCGCCATGTGCTGGCCATCCCTTCACTGTTAAATCGTAGACCCGTGAGAGAATAGGGTCATTTCTTGTCTCCCTTTCAATGGCAGAATTTGTCACCGGTAGACATTCCACTATGGTTGAGTGGAATATCTCTACTGGGTCTACTGTAGGTGCCTCTTCTATCGTTGGCAACTGTAGGCGTGATAAACCGTTAGCATTCCCATGCTGTTTTGACCCTTTGTATTCAATGTTGTATTGGTGTGCCTCTAGAAAAAGGGACCACCTCTGTAGTCTTTGTGCCGTCATAATGGGGACACCTTTTTTAGGGTTGAATATGGAGATGAGGGGTTGATGGTCAGTCAGCAAGTTAAATTTTTGTCCGTGTAGGTAATGGTTGAATTTCTTCACTCCCCATACCAGGCTGAGTGCTTCCCTGTCTATCTGGGCATAGTTACGCTCAGCTGAGTTTAATGAGCGTGACGCAAAAGCTATCGGCCGTTCCGAGCCATCAGGGAATCTATGGGACAATACCGCTCCTATGCCGTAAGGGGATGCATCGCACGCCAGTCTGATTGGTAGTGATGGGTTGTAATGAGCCAAAACTTTCTCAGATGTGATTAAGTCTTTACATTTATGGAAGGCACGTTTACAGTCTTCGTTCCATTTCCAAATCACTCCTGTCTGTAGAAGATCATTAAGAGGGTGTAGAATAGTTGATAAGTTCGGGAAAAATTTATGATAGTAATTTATTAATCCCAGGAATGACCTTAATTGTGAAACATTTTCAGGTGCTGGGGCTTTTATAACTGCTTCAATTTTTTCAGGTGACTTATGCAACCCTTCCTTATTAATTATGTGGCCACAATATGATATCTGATTTTGGAAAAATTCACACTTGGGGCGATTTGCTCGTAGGCCCCGTTCTTTCAGCCTAGTGAGCACCTGCTCCAAATTGGCAAGGTGCTCGTTGTCGTTTTCTCCTGTTATAAGGATGTCGTCTATGTAGCATTGAGTCCCCGGAATCCCTTGCAGGACTTGCTCCATAGCTCTTTGCCAGATAGCTGGAGCTGATGCTATTCCAAAAACCAGTCGATTGTACTGGTACAGGCCTTTGTGTGTGTTTATTGTGAGATACATTTTAGAGGTCTCCTCAACCTCCATCTGTAGATATGCCTGTGCCAAGTCAATTTTTGTGAAACGTTTCCCTCCGGATAGTGAGGCGAAAATATCTTCTATCCTCGGAAGAGGATACTGTACCGTGTGAAGGACCGGGTTTACAGTCACCTTAAAGTCCCCACAGATGCGAATTTTTTTCTGTTCCTCAGAGTTATTTTTCAATGTTTTTTTCATGACTGGAACGATGGGTGTTGCCCATTCGCTCCAATCTATTTTGGATAATACGCCTGCCTTTTCCAAATTCTTCAGCTCTGCCTCGACTGCCGGACGTATTGCGTATGGCAGCGGTCTTGCCTTAAAAATTTTTGGAATTGCTGTATCTTCCACTTTTATTGAGGCGGTGATGCCTTTCAAGGTTCCTAGTTTCTCTTGAAACACTTCTTTGGCGTTGGCCAAGATGTCTTTTAATCGTTCAGGTATGATGTCATCATTGTTTTTTTCCTTACTGGTTACCGTCAGTGCCTGAATGGAGTGCCAGTCTAAACGTATCTTCCTTATCCATTCACGGACCACCATCTTGTAGAATGTATAAATACAACTTTTGTATTTCTTTGCCGTTGTATACCACAGGCACCCTTATTTTTCCTTTGGGGTAGACTTTCTGCCCCATATATGTTTTTAAGATAATGGATGTGTCTTTTAGAGGTATATGCGAAAATAGCCTCTCGTAATCTCGTCGATTTATTACGGTTAGAGCTGATCCTGTATCTAGCTCCATTTTAACTGGGGACCCTGCTATTGTGAGGGTAACCCAAATGGTTTGGTTATCCTCTTTGGCAAGTACATTATGTAATTTGAGACAGCTTAGTCTCTTGTTTCCGGAGTTGCTATCGCTATTCTGGTCTTCAGAGCTATTGTCCGTCATCATTTGTACCTTCCTGTACTTTTCTTTATTGATTTTTTGTTTTCTGTCAGTGGATATATTTTGTCCAGATTGGCATACCCGTGCAATGTGTCCAATCTTACCACATTGCCTGCATGCTTTGCCCTTGAACCAGCAGTCCCTCTGGTTATGGGTGGATCTGCCGCAGTGATAACATCTTCCGAACTCCTGTGTCATTTTATGGGTGCCGAAGTCCTGTGTCTCTTGTTGTATCTCTGCAGCTCCTTTTGCTGCTGCTTCGTATGATACAGCCATACTGAAAGCTTTGTCCAATGTTAAATCTTTTTCAGAAGGTAGTCTTTTTTGTGTTCCTTCACTTAAGAGACCGCAAACAAATTTGTCTCGAAGATAATCCGATAGTCCTGCTCCGAATTGGCAGTACTTTGATAGCTTTCTTAATTCGGTTAGGTAATCAGCGTTACTTTCATTCTTGTGTTGATTTCCCTTGAAGAACTTGAATCGTTCCGCTATCAGCAGCGGTGTTGGGTTTAAATGCTCCTGCAGGGTATCAACAATTTCTTTAAAAGTCTTGTCCTTTGGTTTGGCTGGAGTGATTAAATTTCGTAACAGCCCGTATGTCTTCGCGCCCATTAAGTTCAGAAGTACTGAAGCTTTTTTTTCATCTGTTATTTCATTTGCAGTGCAATAAACCTCTACTCTTTCCACGTATGTGGTCCAATCTTCTATTTCGCCATTAAAAGCCTCAATATTACCAGATTTAGGCATTTCGGAAAAGATATGGCGCTTCCCGCACTTTTTTTTTTCTCTCTGTAGCAACAATATGGCGCTTCCCACGCTTTCCCGCCACTGCTACCGATAACAACGCTGTTTTACTGTGGTTTACGTTTATTCACTGTTGGAGACTCGTTCCCGACGGAGGTCTGAATGCTGACCTGCTTGCCGTGCCGGCCGTCTCTCGAGTGCACCCCCCCAGTCCGTTATTGCTTGCCTCCGATTTCGCTGCCTGTCTCAGCTGTAGAGCCCGCCACTGGAGCTCCAGCCTGACGCCCAGGAAGGATTAGCGCAGTACCTGTCACCAGCTTGGCCAGCTGGTGAAACCACAGTTTCGCTTACTTCCTTGAGTCTTCTGGACGCTGGAGGAATCGATGTCCTTGAGGTGCTGCCGAATTGCAGGTAAGTCCGTTTCCACTTCGTCGCCACTGTAGTGTCCGTGTGTAGATAAAGACACTGAAGACAGGAGTTGGTTCATAGGTATTTACTAAGCAAGTCTGGGGGGGGGTTTCTAAAGGATATATACAATACACAGGCTTATATAGCCCAAGTGGCAATTACCGGCATTACGCACACCTGGGGCTCTTAAAGGCACATACACCATAATTGCTCTTAAAGGCACATACACCACACTACCCAGACTCAGACATCTCCAGCACAGACCCACGCAAGCCCTCACATACCAAGCTGGTCCTACGCAGACCCAAAAAGCTCCCTCACAAACTCAGGCAGCTTACTCAGAGATACAGAGAGCTCACTCACAGACTCAACTGCTCATACTAAGAGCCAACAGCTCCCTCAGAAAACCAGGCAGCTCCGCCACAGACCCAGAGAGCTCCTATATAGGCATATAGACAGCTCTCAAACATACACCGAGTTCCCTCACAGAGTCAGACAGCTACCTCATAGATCTAGACAGCTCCTCCACAGACACCGCTCTTCTTACCCAGACCCAGAGAGTCCCCTCACAGACACAGACAGCTCCCTCACAGGCACAGACCTCTCCCTCACAGACAGAGACAGCTCCTAAACTGACACATGCAGTTCCCACACAGGCCCAGACAGCTCCTACACAGACACAGACAATATTCCCACAAACCGAGACCGAACTCTCACAGACATACACTGCTCACTCACAGACCCAGCCTGCTACCGCACATCCCCAGCTGCTTCTACACAGACCCAGACAGCACCCTCACATATTCAGACTGCTCACTCACAGACCCAGACAGCTCGCTCACGGATCCAGACAGCTCCCACATAGACCCACTGGCTCCAACATAGTCCAAGGCAGATGCATCACAGACAATTCCCTCACAGACCCAGCTGCAACTTCACAGATGCAGACAGCTCCTAACCAGATGTGGACAGCTCTTACGCAGCCCTAGGCAGATCCCACAGAAACCCAGACATATCCTACACAGATCCGGACAGTGCACCTCTCAGAACGAGACAGATCCCTCACAGAATTAGACAGATTCCTCACAGACCCAGACAGATCACACGCAGACCCAGACAAATCCTTCACAGACCAAGCTGTTACCTCACAGATCCAGAGAGCACCCTCTCAGTACAAAACAGCGCTAAGGATATCCAGTTGCTCCGTCACAGACACAGACAGCTCCTACACAGAACCAAATAGCTCTTACACAGACCAAGAATGCTCCTTCAGCGAAAAGGCCGCATGCTCAGAGGCAGAGACAGCTCCCTCACAGACCAAGGCTTCTCCTTCACAGACCCAGCTGCTCCCTCACAGATGCAGTCAGCAAACTCACAGACCCAGAGAGCTCCTATGCAGACCTAGAGAACACCCTCACAGGCAAAGGACACCCTCACAGACAAAGACAACTCCCTAACATGCCTAGACAACACCCCCACAAACCCCGCTGTTCTAACACTGACCCTGACAGGTTCCTCACTGACCCAAAGAGCACCTACTCAGACACAGCTGCTCCTACACAGACACAGACAGCGTCCTCAAATACCCAGACAGCTCCCCCACAGACCTAAGCAAATCCTACATTGTCCCAGACAGCCCCTTAACGGACCAAGACGGATCATACACAGACCCAACTGCTCCCTAACAGACCCAGACAGCTCCTATACAGTCCCAGACAGTTCAGAACTAAACCCAGACCGCAAGTACGGAGAATCAGACAGCACCTTCATAGACTTAGATGCTCCTACAGAGACCCAGACAGCTCCCTCACAGACACACCCACTCCCAAACAGAACCAGACAGGTCCACAACACAGACACAGACAAATCCATCACAGACCCAGACAGCTCCCGCACATCCCAGGCTGCTCCTACACAGACCCAGAGAGCTCCCTCACAATCTCAGACACCTTATGTACAGATACAGACAGCTCGCTCACGGACCTAGGCAGCGCCTAAATAGACCCAGCTGAAATAACAACAAAAAATGCTGGAAACACTGTGCAGGACAGGCAGCACGCGTGGAGATAGATACACAGTTTATGTTTCAGGTCTGGGACTCTTCATCAGAACTGGAAAAAGCTGGAGATATAACATAAAATAAGTAGGTGAAGAGACAGGAAGGGGAAGAGGGGATTGAAGGAAAATACTGTACTTCAGTAAAAGGCAGGAAAGATAAAATGGGAATGGCAAAGTCATACAGCATGGAAAATGGGGGCACGGGTTATATTTTTAAATTGCTGAAATCAGTTTTGAGTCCAGAAGTCTGTAAAGTGCCTAATCGAAAGATGAGGTGCTGTTCCTCGAAATAAAGTTGAGTTTCATTGGAAAAATGTAAGAGGCCAAGGACAGAGAGATCATAATGGGAGTGAAGCGGAGAATTAAAGTGACATGTGACCGAAAGCTCAGCGTCAACCTTACGGACAGAACGGAGGCATTCTGCCAAGCGATCACCCAATCTGCATTTGCTCTCCCCAGTGTAGAGGAGACCACATCGTGAGCAGCGCATTCAGTAGACCCAGCTGCTCCTACATAGACCAGACAGCTCCTACACAGACCCAGACATCTCCCACACAGACCCAGACAGCTGCTACAAAGACACAGACGGTATCTCTATCTGACCGTGACAGACACCTCACAGACCCTGACAGATAACTCACAGACTGAGATAGCTCCTTCACAGAACAAGTTGCTACAATATAGATCCAGACAGCTCCCTCACAGGCCCGGACAGCACCTACACAGACCAGACAGCTCCTTTACAAAACCAGCCATCTCCAACACAGACACAGAGTGCTCCCTCACAGACACAGCTGCTCGCGCATGGAAACAGCCACCTGACTCACAGACCCATAAATCTCGCTCAAAGAACCAGACAGCCCCCTCACAGAAACAGACAGCTACCTCACAGACCCCACTGCTCATATGCAGACCCCGGCAGCTCCCTCACAAACACACGCAGCTCCTACACAGACACAGACAGCTCCCTCACAGACCAAGACAGCTTCCTCACAGACACCTCTGCACCAACACAGAACCAGACAGCACCCACACAGACCCACGCAGCTCATACATAAGACATGCAAATCCCTCACTGACCCAGCTGACGTACACAGACCCGACAGCTCCCTCACAACCCCAGGCAGCTACGTCATAGAGCCAGAGAGCTCCCACACAGACCTGGACAGATCCTCCACAGACATCACTCTTCCTACCACGACCCAGAGAGCTCCCACACAGACCAAATCAGGTCCCTCATTGACCTAGACAGATCAATCTCAGACCCAGACAGCTCCTTCACAGGCCAAGCTATTCCCTCATATATCCAGACAGCGACCTCTCAGACAAAAACAGCACCTACAGAGACAGAACAGAGGCATTCTGCCAAGCGATCACCCAATCTGAGTTTGGTCTCCCCAGTGTAGAGGAGACCACATCGTGAGCAGCGCATTCAGTAGACCCAGCTGCTCCTACATAGACCAGACAGCTCCTACACAGTCCCAGACATCTCCCACACAGACCCAGACATAGATTGGCCTCCCACTCACAGAAATTTGTTGCACCGTCCAATACACAGAAAGCTCCTAGACAGAAGTAGACATCCACATCATAGACGCAGACATCTCCTACACAGACACAAACAGCTCATGCACAGACCCAGACAGCTCATACACAGATCCAGAATGCTCCCTCACAGACGCATTCGCCCTCTCAGATACAGCCGGCTATCACACAGACCCAAACTGCTCCTTCACAGACCCAGCTGCTCCTTTGCAGAACCAGCTGCTCCATAACAGAATCACAGAATCACAGAAACCTCACAGCGCAGATAGAGGCCATTTCGGCCCATCGAGCCTGCACCGACACATATCCCACCCCCGATCCCTGTAACCCCTACACCAACACATATCCCACCCTATTCCCGTAACCCCACGTATTTAATCCACCGAACACTAAGGGTCATTTTTATCATAGCCAATCAACCTAACCTGCACATCTTTGGACAGACCCAGTAAAATCCATCACAGATCCCGATATCTTCCTCACAGACCCCGCTGCTTCAATACAGATACCAGACAGCACCCTCACAGAACCAGAATGCTCCCTCTTGACACAGCCGCTCCCTCACAGAGACAGGCAGCTCCGTCACAGGCTGAGACAGCTCAATCACAGACCCAACTTGAAGTGGATTATTAGAAATCACAATTAGTAGAAGCATAGCTTTATGGCTAAGAATAAGTCGTCAAGGCATTTCTGCCTGGCAAAACAGCCAGAAATAAAGAGGCTTTGCACACAGCTCAGCACACAACCACAAAGAAAAGGATAAAGATAGACAATGCAGAAGGAGACGTGCTGAGAAATAGAAAAGAGGTAGCGACTTGAAAGTAGCTGTTGGGAAATAGACAAGGTAGCAGGAGGGCGATTGATGGTTTAACCACAACCTAGACTGTTCATTACATAAACTGCCGATAATAGCAAAATACGGTTTGAATTCCAATGTGTTCAGAACAAGCCATGTCATGTGAAAGTATGAAGCATTGTGGTTTGTAAGCTTAAATACCGGAGGCCGAAGGCAATTGAGGAGTCAGCCAGGAATGAGCTGCGGGGATCTAAGCTCTCTCCCTGATCAGTCCTTAGGTACCTCCGCGGTCTGTTTGTATTGTACTGTTGAACCATTTTGTGTTCTTGTGATTTAAATAAACTGCTTGGCTATTTTACCATTTACAGACTAGTGTGCGGATTTAATTAATTTTATTTCGCCACAACATTTGGCATAGTCGGCAGGATACGTTGGAATGTAGACGGACAACGGCCAAGAGGACACAAGAGGATGAGTAGATTTGGAATACCACCCAGGAAACTGCGTAATTCAGGCGGTCTCTCGTCTGTCTGCAGAACGAGTATCCGATTCGTGACAAGTCTGTGAAACGGTAAAAGGACGGACGCATTTGGACGTGTAGTGAGTATGATCTTAATGTAATAATATGCATGAAAATTAGGAATGGAAGGGACACTGTTGTTGCGATAAAACACGGTCAGACTAAGAAATTAATTGTGCGAATTTTGACATTGAGTCTTTGTTATGTATCGTGTAAATACCGGGTGATTGGCACGGACAAGTGTGATTAATTATCTCAAACACCTAGCGGACTGAGCAGGAATTAAGAGGAAGTAAGTCCCATGTGAAAGCAAGAAAGCAAGGACGTAGAGGACATATGTTAATCACAGGATCGTGAAACGGGTTTGGAATATTTAAGTGTTGCGGAGAGGCCGAACAGACTTATCTCAAGTAGAAGATGTGTGTAAAAACCGGGGAAGGTCAGACCACAAGGTGGCATCTGGGAAAGAATTAGACTGGGGTGTGGAAGGAACCCTTACTAGGTTCTCTGCAGATGACCGGAAGGGCTTAATCGACAAAATGTTAAGAGATGGATGGGATCCAAGTCAGTACTCGGTCGTCCAAAAGACTTGGTGGCTAAAAAAGAGAAAAATTAAAGCACACAAAATCCCGGTGCAATAACAGTATGACAGCTTTTACAGTGTACCCTCAAACTGAAACCAAAAATAGTGGAACTAAACACAGCCAGAACAGAAACAAAAAATTGAGAGAAATTCAGGAGAGTCAGAAGGAAAAGGGAACCTTTGTCCCCAATCATGTATACCTACTGCTCCACCAACACCCCCATTAATAAAACAGAGGATGGGGAGGATGATAACAACAGTGGAGAGGAAGATGTCCTCGCTGCCGCACCTTTGATGGTGACACAAGGAGCACAGGTAGGGAATAATAAACATTGACATAAAGCATTCAGTCCCCTAGAATAGCAGGACGTCTTGAAATATTTGGGCACTCTAAAGCCGCGGTTTTGATTTTGGGAAAAATTTACAGGAAATGTATGATATCCATGAGCTGCATTAAAAAGATGTCCATCAACTGGTACGGGCTAAATTTCCCAGAGAGAATTGGAACACCCTGCCAGATGGGACAAAGGACGGGACATGGTGTCCCGCCAATAATGTAGATCGGGATGCTCGACAAATTGCATATGACCAATTGAAAATGCAGATACAAGATGCACTATGATTCTCTCAGCCCAACTGGGGATTAATTATGTTGTAGGGGGGCTTCTTTTAACTGATTTAAGGTAATTTCCCTGGTCTTGCAGCCTTTGCCTGCACTCTGACCAATTCCAATCTTTTACCTGGTTTACGGTAATTCACCTGGTCAGGCAGCCTGCTGTAGCTCCTCCCACTTTATACACACAGCCCTCTCGAGCTGCTTTTTTTTAAGCCCCAGTATTTTGGCCAATGCATTCTGTGGCCATTTTAAAACCTTTTGCCCAAACTCCAGGGACCGACTTTATTAAGATGTACTGTCTCAAGGTGTGTGAATATTTTCCACAGAATTCCTCGACTCCCGTTTTGTCCACGTTCTTTCCATCTCAGAACAGTCTTTTGCGGTTCTAGGCACATTTTAAAGCATTGTAGACAAGTCACATCGCCCAATTCTTCGTCCACAATGTGGACCAATCTTTTCAATCTTCAGGGAAAAATAGGGGAATTTTGTGAAACCCCTACATTGCCTCCTTTTGATACTCCCAACTTGATTGAAGTATCAACTCGAAGGAGTGAGCAAAATTTTCAGACCCCTCGCAAACAACCCTCCACTGTATTTACCTAATAGCTATCTGCCATGGATCCCTTGAACCATCTTTTCCCCTAAAATTCAAGAAAAACCATGGTACGGTTGGCATCCTACAGATACATCAGTTTACAATAAGGGGTCTCATACCCCTACATGCTTGTAAAATTACAATGCAATCAAAATTTACAATCACTTTTCACATTATAACTTATTACAAAATGTTGCAATCTTAGTTACACAATGTAATCAAAATGATCCCAAGCGCAGAGAGGGTACTACGCCTCTGCTCAACTTGGAGTTGTCACAAAATGATCCCAAGCATGGAGAGGATCCTACGCCTCTGCTCAACTTGGGGCTGTAACATAAAATGCAAAAAAAACTTGAACAACATGCTTAAATATACCGCAACCATCATGTGCCAATGATGGGTCACAAAATTCGAGTGGGTATTGCTCCTCCCACCCGGGCAGTAAATATACCTTCCACCCCGCTTTGTTCATCTTAAACTTTAAAACAGACAGAATGGATTTACAGACCAGCCTTCTCCGCCAGCCCCGAACCGTTCCCTTCTCCCTTTGTGGAGGTGTGGTACCCCTCATGTTAAAGATTACCTTGGCACAGACCGAGACTGGGGTGTATGGGACCGTGACTCCCAGTCCCTCCCCCTCCCGTCTTCATTCGACTGGCTGCAGAAAATGATGGGTGCCTGTGTGGCGGCTCTGCTGGCCCCACACTGAAACTTGGATCCCAGATCAGGCCACCCACTCATCCTTCCCTTAGCCTCCTTGCCCGTGGGCCCCGGGTGAGTTTCTCCCTCCCCCGAACGCACCCACGCAACATTTGGCCTCCCTTTTTAGAATCTTTCCCGGGCCATCAACACCCACTCCCAGGGAACATGTCCCTATCTGACAAGGCGCCCATGTTTCTCCATCATGACTTCTCAACAGCGAGGTCTCCCGCAAGTGAACTTCGGTCAGGATAGTGCTGGGTTGGGGGCCGTGCCCCTCCCAGCTGGGGCCATCTCTTCTGCGTAGGAGGAGTAGGCAAGTTCCTCCGGACCCTGTCCGGTTTCTCCCGAAGGCCGCTGCGGGGTTTCCCTCTGGATTCGTCCAGTGGCGAGGTGATCCCCAACATTCTGTATCCATATCTTCATTTGATGCCCAGCTCAGGCTGGGCGAATGGGGCAGCTTCTTTGTCCAATCTCCTGAATTAACTTAAAAGGACATGCAGCCAGGTCTCACTGACTTGCTGCCTTAGGTGGAGACATGGTCGAGTCCCTCGACCTCGGACCAAAATACAAACATTTGGCACACATGTAAACTTAAACTCTTTAAACTAACTTAAAATTACCAGTTAATTCTAAACTTACAATTTACTTCTTAAAAGCAAGCTATATACACACATACCTATAATACAAATGCTGCCCGTCTCCGGACGGCCAGGCTAATTTCTGGCATGGTCACAGATTGCTGCTGGCTGCAGCGAAGCTGGACTGCCTCCTGTCTCTGATCCCTCGTACCTTATGGCTGTTGAGTGGGGACCCCTGTTCTTCGGCTTCTCCCTGGCTCGGGAGCTGCCTTACTCCACTGTAAAGTGGGTAACCATCTTGTCTCGGGCTTGTGCACCCGCTGAGACCTTCTGAGGGGCGTCTCTGTGGGGGAAACTTTGGCTGGCGGACCCTGAGCCAGGGTCGCAGTCCTAGCTGGCTGTGAGCCTTCACCCCCTGGTGCCAACAGCCTGCACTGTATAAGATACCTGGCAGCCTGCCGGTACTCTGGGTTTGCCTCCTTTTCCCTGCCCACTCCTGTGCTGGGGGCAGGTATTCCCTCGCCACCCGCTGCTGGTGGCTGCAAATCCTCCTCTGCAGGTCCACAACCTGGTGCCAGCTCCCCTGCAAGAGGACTTGCTATCCTTGCCCCCCAGGGTCCCACATCATGGGGGGGACCACTCTAGAGGCTGGCTGGGAAGCTGGTCCCTTTAAACAGGCGACTGCGCCTGCGCGAATCTCCTCCCCTGAGTCCCGCGGTAAAGACTGTGAAGCCTCTGTAGTCAAGCAGGTGAGTGCGCCTGTGCAATCCTCCTCCTCGGAGTCCCGCGGCAGAGGCTGTGAAGCCGCTGGCTTCAAACAGGCGATTGCGCCTGCGCATGATAACTTAGAAAGAGCCGCTGCGCGTTCGGTTACTTTAAAAACAGTTGGAAGAACCGTTGGGACTTCCAAGCAGGCTTCTGCGCCTGCGCGTTTATTCTGGGAAGCGAGTATCTTTAAACGGCCGACTGCACCTGCGCGCTCAGCCTCAGCGTGAGCAAGAGCCGCTGAGAGTTACACATCCGCGACAGCGCCTGCGCGAACCCGGTGTTGGGGAACCTTTTCCCTCAGGCGCGCGGCTGCGAATGCGCGAACCTACTGTCGGCAAAACTTTCCCCTCAGGCTTGCGACTGTGCCTGCGCGGGAAAACTGAAAAGGATCCGCTGGGGGTATGGGCTGGGGAACCACACCTGCCCGAGCAGTTTCAGTGGATGGAGTGGCAGCAGCCTGCAGATTTCTGATCCCAGGCTGCTGTTTCTCTGTTCCTAAGCCACCTAACCATTTAAAATTTAAACTTTGGTTAAAACTAGGGCCCCACTGGGGTAGGGAAGTGTCCCAATTTGTGGGCTGGACAACATTTCCCTGGGAACAAGCCACAGTGCCTGTTTTTAGCTTCAGTGAACTCGAACTTGTCTGGTGGGCAAACTCATGTTCTCTTACCCGGCTGTTTTTAAATGGGGAATTTTGGACTTGGACCTGCCTTTGGTCTGGAACCAAAACTATCCCCTGTGTGACTCCCTTCTCCCGGATTTCTGCTACTGGACCTGCTCTACAGGGGTCCCAGAACTCTCCTTCCCTGTTCCCTGGCTTAAACAGCTTACTCTGCCCAGGAATGGCACCTCCCCCCACACAAGCCACCGCACTTGCCTGTGAACTTGCACCTACTGTGGGCTGATGATTCCTATTCTCAGGCTCACTCCCAGCTGCCTGGTTGGGGTTGACATTAAACCGCCTTTCTCTCCAGTCCTTGTGGGGAGGCAGAGGTGGGAGAGGGGGCTGCAGCACCACTGATGGCTGCTCCCTTTCCCTGATTGGCCCTCATGAGAGATTTTAACGTCTCCAGGGCAGACTCGATTGTATCTGTCTCTGCCTTCTGAGTTGGGGCAGTGGGGTTCCTGGCTGTATCATCTCTCCCAGGCCTTTTACAATCCCTGCTCCAGTGGCCCTCCTCCCCGCACTTGTAACAAGTGACCTTGTTCTGGGAGGGTTGACTCCCCCCCTGGTGCCACTCTTTCTGATATGGAGACCCAGGTTTATCTAATTGCAAAATACTGCGGATGCTGGAAATCTGAAATAACAACAGAAAATGCTGGAAGTACTCAGCAGGCCAGGCAGCATCCGTGGAGAGAGAAACAGAGTTAATGTTTCAGGTCTGGGACCCTTCATCAGAACTGGAAAAAGCTGGAGATGTGTAACAGATATTAAGCAGGTGCAGCGACAGGGAGGGGGGGTTTAGGAGGGGAGGAAGAAATAGAAAGAACATCCTGTACTTTTGTAAGAGGCAGGAAAGATAAAATGTTGCAAATGGGAATGGCAAAAATCATACTGCATGAAAAATGGGGGCAGCGATAATTATCTGAAATTGTTGAACTCAATGTTGAGTCCGGCAGGCTGCAAAGTGCCCAATCGAAAGATGAGGCGCTGTTCCTCGAGCTTACGTTGAGCTTCCTTGGAACAATGCAATATCCCGAGGATAGAGAGATCAGAGCAGGCATGAAGCGGGCATGAAGCGGGCAGCACGGTGGCATAGTGGTTAGCACTGTTGCCTCACAGCGCCAGGGACCCGGGTTCGAATCCGGCCCCGGGCAACTGTCTGTGTGGAGTTTGCACATTCTCCCCGTGTTTGCGTGGGTTTTCTCCGGGTGCTCCAGTTTCCTCCCACAGTCCAAAGATGTGCAGGTTAGGTTGATTGGCTATGATAAATTGACCCTTAGTGTTAGGGGGATTAAATACGTGGGGTTACGGGGATCGGGTGGGATATGTGTCGGTGCAGGCTCGATGGGCGGAAATGGCCTCTATCTGCACTGTGGGGTTTCTGTGATTTCTGTGACATGCCCTTTTACCTCCTCCCTTCCCACTGTCCAGGGCCCCAAACATCCCTTCCAGGTGAAACAGCGATTTACTTGTACTTCTTGCAATTTAATATACTGTATTCGCTGCTCACGATGTGGTCTCCTCTACATTGGGGAGACCAAACGCAGATTGGGTGACTGCTTTGCAGAACACCTCCATTCAGCCCGTATGGGTGACCCTGAGCTTCCGGTCACCTGTCACTTTAATTCACCGCTTCACTCCCACTCTGATCTCTCTGTCCTCGGGCTATTGCATTGTTCCAGTGAAGCTCAACGTAAGCTCGAGGAACAGCACCACATCTTTCGATTGGGCACTTTACAGCCTGCCGGACTCAACATTGAGTTCAACAATTTCAGATAATTATCCCTGCCCCCATTTTTCATGCAGTATGATTTTTGCCATTCCCATTTGCAACTTTTTATCTTTCCTGCCTCTTACAAAAGTACAGGATGTTCTTTCTATTTCTTCTTCCCCCTCCCAGTCTCTGCACCTGCTTAATATCTGTTACATCTCCAGCTTCTTCCAGTTCAGATGAAGGGTCCCAGACCTGAAACGTTAACTCTGTTTCTCTCTCCGCGGATACTGCCTGGCCTGCTGAGTATTCCCAGCATTTTCTGTTGTTATCCCAGGTTTATCTAACTCCCTATACAGCACCGTTCTGGGTGCTACCTGCGGGATGGTTCTACTTGGGCTGCCAGTAAAATCCAGCTGACCTGCCTTCGGGCTAATCAGGCAAATCATTCCCCATGCTTTTAAAGCCACATTAAGGCTTTCTATCTCTGCCCTACAGGGGCCATGATCTGCTTCACTAAACCGGGCATTCTCTTCCCGCAGTCTCATCTCACTTTCCCTGGCCTCAGTGATTCCCTGCACAAGGCGTTCTATAAATGCCTGGCATTTCGTGACCTCTAGTGTGAGGCGTGCATTCTCTTCCTGCACCCTCATCCCACTAGCTCTGGCCTCATTCACCTCTCTCATGAGGCGTTCTACCCCCGCCTGGCATTTTTCAAACTGGGACTCCTGATTCTTGGCCTCTTTAACCTGGCCACCTATACTATAATAGGTCAGCTTATACACTGCCACTACCTTCCGCAGGACTGCCCACAGGCTAAAAACAAGAAAAGCAATAACTGATGCTTTCTCCAGATCCAGACCACTTATCAAATCAAAAATGGCCTGCAGTCCTGCCACGGTCACCATTTTGAAGGGGGGCTTCTTTTTACTGATTTAAGGTAATTTCCCTGGTCTTGCAGCCTTTGCCTGCACTCTAACCAATTTCAATCTTTTACCTGGTTTACGGTAATTCACCTGGTCAAGCAGCCTTCTGCTACAGTGTAAACCAAATTCCAAAAGACCAATTTTCAAACAGCAGTTTCGAATCGTTACACCACCTTCCAGTTCTGACTCAAGGACTTATAATTAATGATATTAAAACGGACACGTGGTTTGCATGAGAGAAAAAATCAAGTTTTATTAACTAAATGAACTACAATCAAATTGTAAACTATACCACACGAACACAGTAATTACAGTAAAATTGCTTAAATGGAGGAATGCAGACGGCAAAAATGAGGGGTAAGTGGCTACAATGTTGATTAAACAATCTTAGCAACATCCCCTTAATTATCATCCCCCAACTCCGTACTAGGTTGCTTTGCTGAAGAGTCAGAAACTCTGCTCACATGTGGTCCAGCGAAGTGAGAGAGAGAGAGAGAGAGGCTCACCTGTGGTCCCAGGAAGTAAAGAGAGTGATAGCTTCTGAGGAGCTATCATATATACCTGGTAAGCCTCCCCACCCCCCCCCTGCTGTTTGCCTGTCTGGAAAAATCGCGTACAAAAAGTTCCAATTCACAAGAGAAAAGCTGTGATTGGCAAACTCAAAGTGGTTGGACTGCGTTAGTGTGTCTGCACTGTGGGGCCGAAATGTTCCCGCCCACATCCTAAGCTCACCTGGGCTAAAACAAAAGGGAATACAACTGCTCTATTGTCCAGAATGATGGGTGATTTAAACCCATTCAGTTCTTAAACTGTTGCAGCTCAAAATCCGTTCCAGGGTTTCAATCTATCATTGTCTGTGAATGCTTTGAATGGCTGTGTAAACAGAAGCAGTTTCAAATCGATTGTCCTGCAGTTATTCTGAAGTGGGCTAATCTCTTAAGTAAATAAGCAACTTCAAGTGCTTCGAAGGGAAACTCCCTTTGATTGGCAGGTCATTGACTGCCACTGTAGCTCCTCCCACTTTATACACACAGACCTCTCGAGCTGCCTTTTTTTTAAGCCCCAGTATTTTGGCCAATGCTTTCTGTGGCCATTTTAAAACCTTTTGTGATTGCCCAAACTCCAGGGAACGACATTATTAAGATGTACTGTCTCAAGGTGTGTGAATATTTTCCACATAATTCCTTGACTCCCGTGTTGTGCACGTTCTTTCCATCTCAGAACAGTCTTTTGCGGTTCTAGGCACATTTTAAAACTTTGTAGACAAGTCACATCACCCAATTCTTCGTCCACGATGTGGACCAATCTTTTCATTCTTCAGGGAAAATTAGGGGAATTTTGCGGAACCCCTACAATGTTGATAAAACAGAAGCCAGGGAAGAAGCAGCAAGTAATATAATAACTAAGGAGGACATTAATATAGTAAAATTGCACTGGGATGTACGGGACATGGAGAAGAAAGAACGGGAAAGGTGAGGAGCTGCATCAGACCAGGACTCCATATGGAGAAAAGAGGGAAGGCTGGCAGCCCCCACATGTATACCGAAAATGGTCATGGAATTACATCACAGCATAAGCCATGCGGGGCAAAATGCCATGATCCGTAATATCTCTAGGATTGGTGGTGGCCAGGCTTAGGGCGAGACATTGGTTATATTATCAGCAATGCATTACATGTGCCCAACATAATCCAGGAAAGGCCATTAAAATAGGAATGGCTCATCAACCACGGCAGCGAGGGCTGTGGTAGAATATCCAGATTAATTTTACGGGGCCACTGCCTAGCTCTCGAGGAAGAACATTTTGTTTCGTGATAATAGATTTGTACACCCGGTGGGTGGAAGCATTCGCCACCCGAAACTGCAGTGCACACACAGTAGCCCGAATTTTAGCTGAGGAGGTGATTCCCCGATGGGGCATCCCCACTCAAATGGACTCCGATCAGGGAACCCACTTCACTGGGCAGGTGAGGAGAGAATTATGCACTATATTGGGCATTAAACAAATATTTCACATCACCTACCACCCGCAGAGTTCAGGAATGGTAGAATGGATGAATCAGACAATAAAAGCAGCCCTGTCAAAAGCCATGCAAGAAACTGCACAGGCTTGGACTGAAATATTATCTGCTATCCTGATAAGGCAAAGGGCAACCCCTAGCCCGACGACAGGATTAACCCCATATGACCGGTCGAGCAATGCGAATGCCTGATGGTATAATCACCAGGGGAGGGGGGGTCCGATGTGGGCCCACGACGGGATCAAATAAAAAGTTATGTAATGGAATTAAAAATATGAGACAGGAAGTAAGAGAACGACAGGCATGTAGAGATTGGCAAGAGGAAGTAGAATTCCCGGCAGATCTTCCCCAAGTGGGGGAAAAGGTAATGGTTAAGGGATTTCCGGGGTGGACCTGGTTCGCGCCGCGGTGGTCAGGACCATATGAAATATTGATCAGTGGCGACACATGTGCATGTGTGGATATGAATGGAGTAGGGTGATGGAAACACTGGTCACAATTACAGCGATGCAGGAATGGGAAGGAAATGGAACTTGTAGTAACACAATAATAATGGGTCACCCCGAAATGACGCCATGTGAGGAAAGTGACGATTGGCAGATGTGTTATCAGGCACGGGAACGAGAGCTGTGGCTCACTTGTCTAGGAGGGGTACTCATAATATTAATACTATTCGTGATAGTATACCTCTTTTGGTACATATGGAAGCACCATTGTAGATGGCAGATGGAAGAAATGCCACCACACCTTGTGGTGGAATTAGTAAGAATGGGATGACTCTAATAAGACTAATGATGACCAGCCCCTTTATATTTTGCAGGAACTTTAAGATAAAAGAATGAGGTGGATCCTCAAATTTACCCTCATCGAGATCATGTGGCTAAATAAAAAGTCACCTGTAACGAACAGAATATATGTGAAACATTTGGATTCATACGCTGAAACCTAACTGAACCATGTAATGGCACTGACAGTATGGGCAACAGAATTTTCGATGTGAGCTCTGACACGTGGTCAGGAATAGATGCTGCCGAGTGCAGTAAACCATATTTGAATGCGTTGCCCGCAGTAACTTAATGCACCAATTGGACTTTGTTTCAATGTACTCCAATTACCACCCCATTAATTTGCCCAACGATGGCAGACGGAACCAAAGGGGGATTGGTTAGAAGAAAAACACAAGATGAGATGTATTTTAGTGTAAAACATAGAGTTGTTAAACTTGCCATTAATATGAGTACTTTTGAAATGCCCACAATGTGTAATAATCATACGAAACAATTGTGGAACTCCCTGTGGGTAAAACAATTGGAGGGTCTACAGGGAAAATCTATCTTACAAAGACGTAAGAAATGGGGAATATTGGAAATGGCCGGAGCAGGGTATGCGGCCGTTTTTGTGACAGTTTATAGTTTTGACACAGAAGGAGTAAGTGAAGGAGTAGGAGACTTACAGACAAAAATAGAGAAGTTATTAAAACAAGCCTTGGAAACAGCCAACAAACGGCATAGCAGGAGAACAAACGGCAAAACAATTGTTGGGGATGGAAGAGATAGTAGCCCACCATGCAAGAATATTAATACGCTTATTGATCAGATCAGCAATGCATCACAATAAACCCATAAGGAATTGGTATGCACCATATATGGATCATGGCTATTGTCGAATGCTCAGCATAACATGTAACAAATAAATAATGGACAGATCCCTGACTGGATTACTAATAAGGATCTGCAACTTTGGATTGACACAAATAAAAGCCGATGCAAAGGCCGTAAAAAGGCACAAGTATATAGGGCAGGCAATTGTCCGACCCCATGGACTAAGCTGATTGGCTTTGTATTGAGCATCCCACAACTCTCAGAAGAGGGACAGCCCCTGTATGATGTGATTAATATAGGAGAGATATAAAGGGAGAGTTGGGTTAAATATCATGAGGTCTGTACCAAGGTAATTTGGGAAAGGGATGAAGATAATAACCAGAGGAATGGGAACTTAAAGGGGGTGGTAATTGACGGGTGCCACCACAAGTGAAGGACGTGGGTGTGCACACCCCCCCACCCCGCACCGAGGGAGGCACAGCAGAGTGTGGGTTAACAAAACCACTAATTGCACCCTTGAAATACACCCAAGGAGGATACACCGAACAAGGGTAGAACCAAAGAATAACGAGACATTTTGTGTCAACACAGCTGAACAGAAATATGAATACCAAGATCTGACTTGTCCCATTCCTCAGCCAAACGTTTGTTTCAACCCAAAGATACCGACACAAATAGGACACCAATATATACACCCACAAAGACCGCAAGAAGAGAAAAGCCTCTCTCTTAACAATATTTAGCTCGACGAAAAACTTGAAACTTATGTTAGTGCAGAACCAAAAGCTATCCCTAAATTATGGGAACAAGAAAAGTGGAAGAAACTACAGAAAGAAACAAGGGAGATCATACAGCATTATCATAAAATAGAGCAAGACCTAAAGAAACAGGGTCTGGACTTTGATAAAACTTTAGCAGAAATTCTATGGTATAATAAAATCTGGAACTGGGGATTAAATGTTAATATCCACCCGTGGATAGCTATAATATCACATATATTGGTGGCAGCACAGCTAATTTTGGTTCTCGGATATGTTTATATGTTTTGCTCATCCTGCAGAAGAGGCCGTGCCCAACAGGTAGTAAAGGCACTTGAGGAAAGGAAGAGCCCGATGAGCACTGGAATTTAACCACTGACATCAGAAAACTCTTCCTCCCTAACCCATCGGCTGATCACCGAAGAGGGGGCGGGACGAATTGGTATAATTTAGTTTAGTGTGGTCTCATGTTCTGGGGTATCCATGGACCAAAGTGGGGTTTGAAGTGGAATTTTAGAAATCACACTTAGTAGAAGCATAGCTTCATGGGTAAGAATAATTAGTGAAGGCATTTCTGCCTGGCAACACCAGCCAAAAATAAAGAGGCTTTGCACAGAGCTCAGCACACAACTACAAAAAAATAGGATAAAGAGAGACAATGCATAAGGAGATGTGCTGAGACACAGAAAATAGATTGCGACTTGAATACTAGCCGTTGGGAAATAGAGAAGTTACCAGATGGGCGCCTGACAGTTTAACCACAACCTAGACTGTTCATTGCATAAACTGCCGATAATAGCAAAATACGGTTGGAATTCCAAAGTGTTCGGAACAAGCCATGTCTTGCAAAAGTATGAATCATTGTGGTTTGTAAGCTTAAATACCGGAGATCGAAGATAATCGAGGAGTCAGCTAGGAACGAGCTGCGGGGCTCTAAGCTCTCTCCCTGATCAGTCCTTAGCTACCTCCCCGGTCTGTTTGCATTGTACTGTTGAACAAATTTGTGTTCTTGTGTTTTAAATAAACTGCTTGGCTATTTTACCATTTACAGACTAGTGTGCGGATTTAATTAATTTTATTTCGCCACAACATTTGGCATAGTTGGCAGGTTACGTTGGAATGTAGACGTACAATGGCCAAGAGGGATGAGTAGATTTGGAATACCACCCGGGAATTACGCAAGGTTGAGTAGATTCAGAATACCACCCGGGAAATTGTGTAATTCAGGTGGTCTCTCATCTCTCTGCGGAACGATTATCCGAATCATGACAAGTCTGTGAAACGGTAAAAGGACAGATGCATTTGGACGTGTAGTGAGTTTGACCTTAATGTAATAATACGTGTAAACATTAGGAATGGAAGGGACACTGTTGGTGCGATAAAACACGGTCAGACTAAGAAATTAATTTTGCGAATTTTGACATTGAGTCTTTGTTAGGTATCGTGTAAATACCGGGTGATCGACATGGACAAGGGTGATTAATTACCTCAAGTGCCCAGCGGACTGAGCCAGAATTAAGAGGTCGTAAGTCCCACGTGAATGCCAGAAAGTGAGGACGTGGAGGACATACGTTAATCACAGGATCATGAACCCGGTATTGGGATATTTAAGTGTTGTGGAGAGGCCAAACGTACATATCTCAAGTAGAAGTTGTGTGTAAAAACCGGGGAAGGTCAGACCACAGGTTACATTTTGGGATAGGATTTAAGTGTTGGGGAGAGGCCGAACAGATATAACACAAGTAGAAGTTGTGTGTAAAAACCAGGGAAGGTCAGACTGGATTAGACTGGGATGCGGTGGGAACCCTTAGAAGTTGCTCCTACACAGACCCAGACGGCAACTGCAAAGGCCCAGACAGCTCAGTTTAGAGACCCAGGTAACTCGTTTACAGAGACTGGAAGCTCCTACACAAACACAGAGAGCTCCTACATTGACCCAGGCAGTTCGTACAATGACACAGGAGCTCGCTGACCCGTGTTGTACCTGCTCTCGGTGTGTTTGATGGAACAGTGTAGAGGAGCTTTACTCTATATCTAACCCATGCTGTAACTGTACTGGTAATGCTTGACTAGGGAGAGATTTAAACTTAATATAAGCCACGATACCCGGAGCTGAAACACAGACACATAAACTCATACACAGATATAGAGAGCTTATAAACTGTGCTGTATGGTGGTGATTGATGGGACAGTGTGAAGGGTTGCGTTAATCTGAATCTAAGCCGTGCTGTACATGCCCTGGGAGTGATTGATGGGACAGTGTTGTGGAAGTACAGTTTCTCACTTAGACACAAAATGGCTTCCTAGGCATAGAATAAAAACTCAAATGGCCGACAGCATGATTCACTAATCAGTTTCAAGGGGATGAGACAATTTAGGAATGCTACATACGTACTCCTTATCTGTGACAAACTTAACAAGGAGCCTCGTTTACCAAACAAATAGCCAAGGACAGGATAAGGTAAACATCGGCCCACAGGCTCAGTTGGTACAGTGGGAGAACAGAAGGATCCCATAATAAAGGATTAATTAATCTTATCTCAAGGTATTTCTGTTCGTTATTCTAACAAAGCCTGGAATACGTTGTTCCAATAATTCGCAAGGTCTGTGCCTTTGTAATCTGGTATGATTCAATACTATGTCATGTGGCATAGAAAGCCTGTTTTGTTTCTGTACTGTATAAATATGTTACAAATTCTGTATTACTTTGAAGAGGTCTGATGTAGCCCTTGACTACACAACTCTTCCCTTGCAAGCAAATAAAGCCTGTCTTTAACGATACTTTGTGTTTAAAGAGTCATACTAGGGAGTCGAGACTTCGACAGTATTACTTGGAGGTTCCACCGAGATCGCTTGCTGCCTTTCGGTAAGTCACGGACAAGGACATCGTGAATCTCTAATGACAAATCCTGACTGGCCACAGTGATGTTTTATCACATAAAAGGATTTCTCATTAGATATTAAGTTGGTGTGGTCTGTTTCTTCCGACGGGAGTACTGCGATCCAGTTAAGACTCGTGTTTCAGATTTGAGTTGAATCCTGTAACTTTGCTTCTTTTATTGTTGACCACTGAAAGGAGGGGAAGACTGACAACTCAGGTCTTTGAAAACAGAAAGTGTCGGGCAAAGAAGGCAAGAGGAAAGTCGACAGGGCTGAGTCCCAGACAGAAAGTCGATAGGGCTGAGTCCCAGACAGATAAGGTACCAAGTTAAAACTGCAGTATCAAGGGTGGGTCCCTTGAGCTGGGGCTGAGTCCCGCGGCAGAAAGTATTGTTTGAGAATTGTCACTGTAATTTTTTAAGATCTGTATTATCAGGTCCAGGATTATTCTCCGTTGAGATACCTTCTACGAGGGTTCAAGCCCCTTGCATTAAAGCACAAGGATTTTATATGAATAAGAGGTTAAGATTTATCGCAACCATTGTTTTCCATTTTTGTTGACTATTGACAACATTAAGACAGAAAACTCTCACATGAAGTATAAGTTAAACGTTAAGGACTCAGCTTGTAGTGGCGTATAACGCAAACTGAGAATTGACTATTTGTTTAGTTTAGAGTATAAGATAAATGTCTGAATATTTGGTCTGTTTGCCTGTTTGGGCGGCTGCATTACTTATCATTTCTTTGACTGTTGTCACTACTTGTTATTTTTCATCACTTGTGGTCCTTTGGACATTCAATAATAATCGTAAGGGGGTAAGGGGTGAAACTTGCGACCTAGAAGAAGAGAGCCTAGTTTTAAAAAAAACACCAAACAAACTAAGATGGGAGCTGCACAGAGCAAGATCCCAGAAAAGGGAACTGCCGCTTCTTATGTCTTTACCTACTATGGTCAGATATCCACAAATGATTTACCTAAGTGGGCTAAATGGACAAAGAAAGACAGACACCCTTTCCCCTTGGATGGTACATTCAATCTAGATAGAATCACGTGCCTAGAAAACTGCCTAGCAGGCAGAGACCCAAGGAGAAGGGGTGCAAAGTCAGTAAATTGGTCTGCCTTCTCAGATTGGAAAAGGGAAGCAGAAAAACGTAAGGAACGCAGCATAATAGCTAGTAAAATTGAGAACAAAAATAAGAAAAGAGATCTAATGAATAAATTGATTAAACAAGAAAAGGTTACGCTAATGCCTTTAAGACAAAACCCGAAGCCTACCACTCCTCCCTGTGAATATCCTCCCATGCCCACGACTCATTCCAGTGATGACGAGGATCAGGGATGGTTCAGAAGACCAGCCCCACCTCCTGAATACAAAGTGCAACAACAAGGCGCAGCGGGTGGTGAATCACCCGACCCCAGTGCTGTAAGTCAGGAGAATATAATCAACACTAGATAAGATAATTGAGACAACTCAGATAAGGGATGAAGACGTTGAGGATTATATAGAAAGAATGGAAGCAGTTATGGGACAGCATTCGGGTATGACAAAAGAAAATGACCAAATCCCTTTAATTAACGCCCTTGTAAACGGCCTCAGAACAGAACTTAAGGAACCGTTGACTTTAGTTTGCCTTGACTGGAGACATAAAACCATTCCTGAATTGACACAAATCTTGAAAGGAATACAGGAAAGGAATAAAGATCAAAAGAGTAAAGTTTCCTTGTAAATGGAGCAAGCAGCTTCTCCAGCCCCGACCGCCCAGACTACTATTTACTACCAGGGTCAAAACAGGGGACGAGGTAGAGGGTATAACAGAGGCAGATTTAGAGGAAATAGTAGAGGAGGGACTGGCAGAGGCCAGTGGAACGGAAGAGGTGCAAACTCTCCGTGTTTTAACTGTGGTCAGATCGGACACTGGAAGTCCAATTGCCCATTCCCCAAACAGCAAAATCAAGGCTGGGGAGGTGCCCCAGTAAATACAAATACCCAAGCCCAGGTTCACACTCGTCCACAAGCAGGCTTTACAACAGGGGATCCTTGGGGAGGTCAGATTATGGAAGGACAATTCGGACCCCCAGGGCAAAATTATTCAGCACGACACGGAGAAACGGCCCCGAACAATACCCACACTCTCCAATTACCACTAGTATCGCTAAATTCTAGAGATGAGCCATCTCTATCCATAAATATGCAAGGCAAGAAAGTCCCTTTTCTCATCGACACAGGAGCCACAACCTCACTATTGACAAAACAATACGCTGCAGGAATTCCATGCACTGACAAGGATGTTACCTGCATAGGACTTTCTGGTGTCTCACAGACTGACATGGTCACAACCGTTACAAATACGAGCAGATAATTTTTCTGGCCAACATGTTTTTTTGTTATCAGGCAACGCCCCCATGAACCTTTTAGGGAGAGACTTGTTGTGCAAAATGCAGGCAACAATAATTTGTTCAGAAAAGGGACTGCAGATACACGTTCCGACCGATAGATGTACTATGTGCCTTTTACAAGAATGCTCCCCTCCCATTGTCTACCAGTGGGCAAATGAAAACCAAGAAATAAGCCATAAACTAATGATAATTGTAGGAGCACTACATCGTGCCTCAAGAACAGTCTCAGAGTACCAGAAGGATTTGAAATTAGACAGCTGGCACATGAATCTGCATTGCACTGCCTTTTATGAAGGCACGGGAAAAGACACGACTATAAAAGACAGTTACTCAATTGGATCCCGTTGCATGCGGCCTGCCTGGATGCCTGCCAATTCTAGCTGCTGCCTATTACGCTGTACAACGGGCTCAAGGCATCACGCTTAATCACCGAACCGTTTTGTTTGTACCACATTCAGTGGAAGTACTGTTATCAAAATACGCCACTCAGCATCTAACATCAGCCCGTTGCAGCAAATATGAGGTTGCACTGTTATCCAACTCCAATCTCCTAATTCAAAGATGTTCAGTTTTGAATCCAGCCACGCTGCTACCCACAGAAGAGGACAGAATCCCACACTGCTGTGACACGGTTACCCAGTTAGCTACCAAGGCCCGAACAGATCTATCTGAAACTCCTGTTCCTAATAGTGACTTGGTATTCTACGTAGATGGATCGGCCCTTAGGGATGACAAGGGATCACCTAGGGCTGGGTATGCTGTTTCAGATGATCATTCAGTTATGGAAGCGCTCTCACTACCTCAGTCATTTTCAGCGCAACAAGCAGAACTCTTCGCTCTTACCAGAGATTGTATATTGGCTACTGATCAAACTGTTAACATTTATACCGACTCCAGGTATGCTTTTGGAGTTGCTCACGATTATGGACAGATCTGGAAATTAAGGGGGTTTCTAACTTCCTCAGGATCAACTATTGAGAATGCTGAGCATATCAATAATCTTTTAAAGGCTCTAGTGTGCCCCACTAAGGTTTCAGTTATTAAATGTCAGGCTCATACAGGTAGTCAGGATCAGATATCCTTGGGTAACGAGTGATCAGATAGAGATGCTAAATCAGCCGCTCTGTCAGATACAGGGCCACAGGTCTCAGCCTTTGTTTTGCGTCAACAAAAATCAGATAATGACCCACCTTCTATTAATGATGTTTTAGCCTTTCAGTCACAGGCTAGCCCGGACGAAGTGTTAGCTTGGGCAAGGGATTCTTGCTTTAAAACGCCTGAAGGATATGGGTTCACCATGACGGCCGCATGGTGGCACCTAAATCTTTACTCCCATGGATTGCCCGATGCGTTCATGTGTTCACGCATGCAGGCAAAGGGGGGATGGCAGACTATATTAATCAAACATGGTATGCACCAGGTATTTCGGCAATTGCAAAACAAATCAGTGAAGGGTGCACCACATGCCAGGAAATGAATCCAGGTAAAACAGAGAAAGTACAGCCTGCCCCCACCCGAATCCATCAGGCCCTTTTGTAAATTTGCAAATGGATTTTATTGAATTACCTCCATGTTTAGGATTTAAGTATGTGTTAGTAATTATAGATATGTTTTCAAGATGGGTCGAAGCTTTCCCATGTAAAAAGAATGATGCTGTAACAGTAGCAAAGTGCTTGTTAAAAGAAATCATACCAAGGTTTGGAATACCTATGCAGCTTTCAAGCGACAGAGGATCGCACTTCACTGGAGCAATTATAAAAGAACTATGTAAAGCTTTGCAGATTAACCAGCATTTTCACTGCAGTTATCATCCACAATCCGCAGGACTGGTGGAAAGACATAATGGAGTGCTGAAGAATAAACTTTCTAAACTTTGCAATGAAACTGGACTTAAATGGGTCGAACTATTACCCTTAGCATTGATGATAATGCGAGCAGCAACTAACAGGACAAATGGATTGTCTCCACATGAGATTGTTATGGGACGACCCCTAAGGCTGCCATTTTCGGCACCATTTATGGTGAAACAAATGGACATTCATAAAATGGACGAGGCTATGCTAAACTATTGCATCGCATTAACTAAATGTATTTCCAGCTTTCACCAACAGGTAAAGGAAGCTCAAACGAGTCCAGCAGAGGGAAAGTGCCACGACTTGGAACCTGGAGACGACGTCTACGTGAAGGTTTTTAAAAGGAAGAACGGTCTGCAACCACGCTTCGAAGGACAATATCAAGTACTCCTGACAACGAACACAGCCGTAAAAGTCAAGGAAAGATCTTCCTGGATTCACACATCCAACTGCAAGAAGGCACCAAATAGAGACAATTGAATTTTGAAAGACTCTAACTATGAAGACGTTACTTATATTTTGTATACTAATCGGACTACTGAGTCCAATATGCCAAGGAGATGGGGAAGGTCCCGAAAGAAATGAGAATTACACATGAATACTTTTTTGTACATGTCTTACAAATATGCTAGATGCAGTAAGTCAGTATGAAAACCCAAAGAACCAAGGCTGGGCTGACTGGATATTGGGAGGATGGCTGGGATCAGTAGGACAAATATTATTGCATGGACTGGTAGTAGTAATAGCCCTGATTGTATGCATTGCTCTGTTTGTCACAACGATTAAGTGTTGTTGCAATAGGTTAGGCAAGGCAGTCTTGCCTGCAATGAATATGATGATACAGAGAGAAGTAAAGTCAGTAGAGGAAAAGAATGGTCCCCTAGATGAGGAACTGAGACGATTGAATAAAATACAATTATAAGGATTAGAAGATTTAGACAAAATATATACATATATATTCCACATGCTCTCCTCATTCTGTAAAACATATTTTTCCACTCAAATGAGAACTGCAGGCTAATATAAGCTGCAGGGAAATTAGAACACTGCAGGCTAACATAAGCTACAGAACTATACAAAGACATAAACCTGAAATCAAATCAAACATAATTAAACCCTACAAGAACACACACCCAAACACTAAGAATAGACAGAGAAGAAAGACGATCTTAGACAAGGTCAACCTTCAATACAGGTAAATCCCGGGGATGGTTCAAAACGGCAAAGAAGTCGGTATCTTCGGCTAAAATCTAAATTTGGTATGAGGACCGACAGGAAGAGGTTAATTTCAGTTATGTTGTCCTAGTAAGGACAAAAGGGAAGAATGTGGAAGTACAGTTTCTCACTTAGACACAAAATGGCTTCCTAGGCATAGAATAAAAACTCAAATGGCCGACAGCATGATTCACTAATCAGTTTCAAGGGGATGAGACAATTTAGGAATGCTACATACGTACTCCTTATCTGTGACAAACTTAACAAGGAGCCTCGTTTACCAAACAAATAGCCAAGGACAGGATAAGGTAAACATCGGCCCACAGGCTCAGTTGGTACAGTGGGAGAACAGAAGGATCCGATAATAAAGGATTAATTAATCTTATCACAAGGTATTTCTGTTCGTTATTCTAATGAAGCCTGGAATACGTTGTTCAAATAATTCACAAGGTCTGTGCCTTTGTAATCAGGTATGATTCAATACTATGTCATGTCGCATAGAAAGCCTGTTTTGTTTCTGTACTGTATAAATATGTTACAAATTCTGTATTACTTTGAAGAGGTCTGATGTAGCCCTTGACTACACAACTCTTCCCTTGCAAGCAAATAAAGCCTGTCTTTAACGATACTTTGTGTTTAAAGAGTCTTACTCGGGAGTCGAGACTTCGACAGTGTAGAGGGAGCTTTACTCTGTATCTAACCTATGCTGTACCTGCCCTGGGAGTGTTTGACGGGACAGTGTAGAGGGTGCTTTACTCTGTAGCTAACCCATGCTGTGCATACGCTAAGAGTGTTTGATGGGACCGTGTAGATGGAGATTTACTCTGTATCTAAACCGTGCAGTCCCTGCTCTGGGAGTGTTTGATGGGACAGTGTAGAGGGAGCTTTACCTGGTATCTAACCCATGCTGTACCTGCCCTGGGAGTGTTTGATGGCGCAGTGTTAGGGAGCTTTACTCTGTATATAACCCGTGCTGTACCTGCCCTGGGAGTTTTTGATGGGACAGTGTAGATGGAGTTTTACTCTTTGTCTAACCCGTGCTGTACCTGCCCTGGGAGTGTTTGATTGGACAGTGTAGAGGGAGCTTTACTCTGTAGCTAACCCATGCTGGGTCTGCTCTGGGAGTGTCTGATTGGTCAATGTAGAGGGATCTATACTCTGTATCTAACCTATGCTGTACGTGCACTGGGATTGTTGATAAAACAATGTAGAGGGCGAATTACTCTGTATCTAACACCTGCTCTATCTGTCCTGATAGTGTTTTATGTGACATTATAGAGGGAAGCTTTACTCAGTAACTAAACCATGAAGTATCTTTCCTCGGAGTTGTTTGAAGTGACACTTTCGAGGGCGTTTTACTCTGTATCCAACCTATGCTGCGCCTGCCTTGAGGGTGTTTGATGTGGCAGCTTTGTCTTTGTAGTGTGCTGAACGCAGGACTGCAGGGCTACGCCAGGCCTGAACTACAATCGCGTGCCATTTGCCCTGGATCCACTCCCGTGTCTAAGATGAAGTTGAGAACTTCCCTCCATTGTACTCTGGGTTCTGGGAATGGAGCGAACCATTCTGTTTGCTATCTTTATAGTATATTATATGTAATAAATAATATTGGAACACAATATTCTTTGAAAATTTACTCCTACAATCGTATATTTTAAAATCTCCTGCAGTAATAGAACAAGCATTATATTTGATAATAATCAGAGTGGCAGGATAAATGTCCCAGTGTTTCTGGGCCTTTCGCATTTGTTGGCTTATAATATAACATTGAAAATTTAAACTAACCATGAATATACATTTAATTATATTTATAACAGAAATGATTACTCACATTTGCCAACTATTGCCTTCCATTGTCAGCGATTAAAGACAGTGCCAATATGATGCAAAGGTTTTCGTGCAACCTCCAATATATATAATTTATTGAAGTTTCCTCTGTCATTGGATGAATTTGTCAAGTGGATTTGATCTACATACAGTAAATGCCTGTCAGTCTGGAGAGGAGAGATGTAGTGCCAGTCTCTTTCTTCGGTAAAAGAGTTGTCGAGATGAGCAGCCCTGAATGGATGGATAAGGAGAGTCCACTGCACATGGGCAGCAGCGCCCCTTCAGCCCGCCAGGAGCAATGGCTTTTGTGTTTTTCTTATTTGGGCCTGGGATGTGGGCGTCGCTGGCAAGGCCAGCATTTATTGCCCTTCCCTAATTGCTCTCGAGAATGTCATGGTGAGCAGCCTTCATGAACCGCTGCAGTCTGTGTAGTGATGATTTTTCAAAAAGTGGCTTAAGGAGCCAACGCGGGAGGGAGCCACAGACAGCCGTTTGTCCGTCTCCGAGACAGAAACGGGAAGCAGATCTGCAGAAGACATATAGCAGTAGTCGTGCCAGCTTTATTCTTTTTATTGCCCCGATCCAGGATCACAGCCTACTCCCAGGCCGCAGTAAACCCGACCGAGCCACTCCTGCTCCCCGAACCATGTTTGCAAGAATCAGACCAATGTCGAGCTCCAGAGGATACGGCCCGTGGGTCGCAGCTTGCCCACCTCTGGTGTAGGAGCTCCTTGGGTTGTAGGTGCAGTTTGTTTCTGTGCAGGAGCTGTCTGAGACTGTGTAGTAAATGGTTGGGTTTGTGTAGGGGCTGTCTGTGTAGTAGCTGTCTGTGTCTGTGCAGGATCTGTCTGCGTCTGTGTAGGATCTGTCTGTGGCTGTGTAGGAGATGCCTGTTTCTGTATCAGAGCTGCCTGAGTCTGTGTATGAGAGCCTCAGTATGTGTAGGAGCTACCTGTGTTTGTGTAGGAGATGTTCATGTCTGTGTAGGTGTGTCTGTGTATGTGTAGGAGCTGCCTGAGTTTCTGTAGGATCTATCTGTGTCTGTGGATGAGCTTTCTGAGTCTGTGTAGGAGCTGCTTGGGTTTGTGTAAGCTGTTCGTGTCTGTGTAGGAGTGCATACTGGTGCATTCGTGATGCTGAGGACATCGTGATTAGCACATTTAGGGAGTTGGTCACACCGCAGGTAAAGGCTTCACAGGCAGGAAAGGAATGGGTGGCCACCAGTCAGAGTAGTAGGCACAGGCAGGTATTTCAGTGGTCCCCTGTAGACATCCCCCTCTCAAGCAGCTATACCACTTTGGATATTGTTGAGGGAGAAGGCTTATCGGGGGAAGGCAGCAGCAGCCAAGTTCCTGGCACTAAGGGTGGTTCTGCTGCAAAGGAAGGGAGGAAAAAGACTGTGAGAGCTACACTGATAGGGGATTCAATTGTAAGGTTATAGGTAGGCGTTTCTGCGGCCGCAAACGAGACTCCAGGCTGGTATGTTGCCTTCCTGGTGCAAGGGTCAAGGATGTCTCGAGGCGGCTACAGGACATTCTGGATGTGGGGGTGAGCAACCAGTTGTTGTGGTACATATAGGTACCAACGATATTGGTAAAAAACGGGATGAGGTCCTAAATGCTGAATATAGGGAGTTAGGAGGTAAATTAATAATAGGACCTCAAAGGTAGTAATCTCACGATTTTTCCAGTGCCACGTGCTAGTCAGAGTAGAAATAGAAGGGTATTTCAGATGTATACGTGGCTAGAGTTTTGGTGCAAGGGGGAGGCATTCAAAATCCTGGGACATTGGAACATGTTCTGGGGGAGGTGTGACCAGTACAAACTGGACGGTTTACACCTGGGCAGGTCCAGGACCGATGTCCTAGGGGGAGTGTTTGCTATTGCTGTGGGGGAGCTTTTAAACTAAAATGGCAGGGGGTTGGGAACCTGTGTAGGGGACAGAGGAATGGGAAGCAAAGATAGAAACAAAAGCCAGGAAGGAGAAAAGCAACAGTGAAAGGCACAGGAATCAAGGTTGTAAATCAAACAGGGCTACCGTAAATCTTAATTCTAAAAGGAGTAAGAGTTTTTAAAAAACAAGCCTGAAGGCTTTATGTCTTAATGCGAGGAGCATTCGTAATAAGGTGGATGAATTGGCTGTGTAAAATGATGTAAACGGATATGATGTAATTGGACCTTCGGAGACATGGCTCCAGGGTGACCAAGGCTTGGAATTCAACATCCAGGGGTATTCAATATTCTGGAAGGACAGGGAAAAAGACAAAGCAGGTTGGGTAGCATTGCGGGTTTAAGTAGAGATTAACACAATAGTAAGGAAGTATATCAGCTCTGTTGATGTGGAATCTGTATGGGTAGAGCTGGTAAAAACCAAGGGGCAGAAAACGCTAGTGCGAGTTGTATACAGAACCCCAAACAGCAATGCTGAGGTTGGGGATGGCATTAAATGGGAAATTAGAGAGGCGTGCAATGAGGGCAGGCAGTTATCATGGGTGACTTAATCTACATATAAATTGGGCTAACCAAATTAGTAGCAATACTGTGTAGGAAGAATTCCTAGAGTGTATACGGGATGGTTTCCTTGACCAATATGTCGAGGAACCAACTAGAGATCAAGCCATCTTAGAATGGGTATTATGTAATGAGAAAAGATTAATTAGCAATGTTGTGCGAGGTCCCTTGGGGAGGAGCGATCATAATATGACATAAATCATCGTTAAGATGGAGAGTGAACGAATTGACTCAGAGACTAGGGTCCTGAATTTAAATTTAGGAAACTACGATGGGATGAGGTGCGAGTTCGTTAGGATGGTTTGGGGAACGTTACTTAAGGGGTTGATGGTGGATAGGCAATGGCAAATATTTAAAGATCGCATGGATGAACTATAGAATTTGTTCATCGCTGTTTGGCATAAAAATAAGATGAAAAACGTGACTCAACCGTGGCTGAGAAGGGAAATTGGGGATAGCATAAGATCAAAGAAGAGGACATATAAATTGGCCAGAAAAAGAAGCAAATCTGAGGATTGGGAGCAGTTTAGGATTCAGCAAAGGAGGACAAAGGGGAAAATAGAATATGAGAGTAAGCTTGCAGTTACATAAAAACTGACTGTAAAAGCTTCTAATGACATGTGAAGAGAAAAAGGTTGGTGAAGTCAAGCATAGGTCCCTTGCAGTCAGAATCAGGGGACTTTATAATGGGGAGCAAAGAAATGGCAGGCCAATTAAATACATACTTTTGCTCTGTCTTCAAAAAGGAGAACGCAAATAAACTTCCAGAGATTTCGGGGAACATAGAGTTTAATGAGAGGGAGGAAGTGAATGAAATCAGTATTTGTAGGACAATGGTGTTAGGTAAATTGACAGGATTGAAGGCCGATAAATCCCCAGGGCCTGATAATCTACATCCTAGGGTACTTAAAAAAGTCGACCTAGAAATACTAGACGCATTGCTGGTCATCTTCCGAAATTCTATAGGCTCTGGAATAGTTTCCATTGATTGGAGGGTAGTTAATGTACCACCACTATTTAATAAAGGTGGTAGAGAGAAAAAAGGGAAGTAAAAACCGATAAGCTTGACATCGGTAGTGGGGAAAATGCTAGAGTCCATTATAAATAATGTATTAGCAGAGCACTTGGAAAACAGTGACAGGATCGGACAATGTCAACATCGATTTACTAAAGGAAAAATCATGCTTGACTAATCTACTGGGATTTTTGGAGGATATAACTGGTAGGATAGATAAGGGAGAACCAGCAGATGTGGTGTGTTTGGACTTTCAGAAGTCTTTCGATAAGGCCCTGCATAAGAGATTGGCGTGCAAAGTTAAAGCACATGTGTTTGTAGTTAAGCTACTGACTTGGGTAGAGAACTGGTTGGCAGACAAGAAGCAAAGAGTTGGACCAAAAGGGTCTTTTTCTGAGTGGGAGGCAATAACTGGTGTGGTTATGCAGGGATCGGTGCTAGGACCCCAGCTATTCACAGTATATATTAATGATCTAGAAAAGGGAACTAGATGTTATATCTCCAAGTTTTCCTGTGAGGAGGATGCCAAGAAACTCCAGGATGATTTGGAGAGGTTGGGTGATCGTGCAGATGCATGGCAGATGCAGTATAATGTGGATAAATGCGAGGTTATCCAATTTGGTGGCAAAAACAGGAAGGCAGATTATTATCTGAAATGCAAAATGTTGGGAAAAGGGGAAGTGCAACGAGAGCTGGGTGTCCTTGTGCACCAGTCACTGAAGGTAAGCATGCAGGTGCAGCAGGCAGTTAAGAAGGCAAATGGTATGTTGGCCTTCATTGCAAGAGGATTCGAGCATAGAAGCAAGGTTGACTTGCTACAGTTGCACATGGCCTTGGTGAGATAACTTCTTGAGTATTGTGTGCAGTTTTGGTCGCCTTATCGGAGGAAGGATGTTCTTGCCATGGAGGGAGTGCAGCGAAGATTCACCAAACTGATACCTGGGATGGCAGGAATGACTTATGAAGAGAGATTGAGTCGATTAGGCTTATATTCCCTAGAGTTGAGAAAAATGAGAGAGGATCTCACTGATACTTATAAAATTCTAGTAGGACTAACAGACTAGATGCACGAAGGATGTTCCCGATGGCGGGGGAGTCCACAACCAGATGTCACCATCTAAGGATAAGGGTTAAGCCATTTTGGACTGAGATGAGGAGGAATTTTGTCACCCAGGGATTGGTGAACCTGTGGAATTATCTACCACAGAAGGCAGTTGAAGCCAATTCATTAAATATATTCAAGAAGGAGTTAGATATATGTCTTAAGGCTAAATTTATCAGGGGAAAAGGGGAGAAAGCAGGGACAGGGTACTGAATTTGGATGATCAGCCATGATCTCATTAAATGGTGGAGCGGGCTCGAGGGGCCAAATGGCCTACTCCTGCTCCTATCTTCTATGTTTCGATGTCTCTATGTTTCTATGTCTGTGTATGTGTGGGAGATGCCTGAGATTATGTAGGAAGTGTCTGTGTCTGTGGAGGAGCTGGCTGGGTTTGTGTTGCAGCTCGGTCTGTTAGGGTTACAACTGTCTGTGTCTATGAAGAGATTAGGAGAGAATTTTTAAAAATAGGAAGGCAAAGAGGAACTACGAAATTAAAATATCAAGGAACATAAAACAAAGTAGTAAAATTTCAATAAAAAACAGGGAGTTTGCAATGGGAATACGGCTATTAATGAATAGAAAGGATATAACCACAGGTAACGATAGAGAGATGGTAGAAATATTAAATAATTATTTTGCTTCAGTATTTACTAGGAAGATAGAATAGGTGGACATTGGACAATGAGACTAATAATGAGTCTAGTGCATTTAAAATAAAAGGAGGAGAAATATTAAATAAACTAATCACACTGTAAGGCAAAAAAAAACCTGGTCCACTTGGATTGCATGCACACATTTTAAAACAATCTAGGGAAGAGAAAGTACAGACATTAATACACATAGTTAGTAATTCGTTGGAAAAAGGTGCAGTGCCTGAGGGCTGGCTCGGAGATAACATAATACCGATATTTAGGAAGGGGGATTGTACATGTTCATTGATTTATAGACCAGTCAGCATAACATCAGTGGTGGGAAAAAACCTTTGAATCCCTATTAAAGGAGAAAAGAGAAGACCATCTATGAAGCAACAATAATATAATGAATATTCAGCATGGAATTCAGAAGGGAATGTCTTGCTTGAGCAACTTCATTGAATTTTTTGAAGAAGTAACAGGGGGTAGACAAGGGTAATGTGGTAGATGTAATTTACTGACATTTTCAAAAGAACTTCGATGAGGTCACAGAGTCATAGAGTCATGACGACATAGAAGCAAGCCATTCGGCCCATCGAGTCTGCGCCAGCTCTCTGCAGAGCAATCCAGTCAGCCCGATTCCCCAATTCTAACCCCGTAGCCCTACAAGTTTATCTCCCTCAAGTACTTATCCAGTCTCCGCTTCCACCACTTCCGTCAGCAGCGAGTTCCAGGTCCTCACCACTTGCTGCATAAAAAGGTTTTCCACACAACCCCCCTATTGCTCTTGCCCAAAATCTTAAACCTGTGTGAACAGCCTTTCCCTATCTAGGCTAACCAAACCCGTCACAATGTTGTACACATGTATCAATGCATCCCTCAACCTCCTTTGCGCTAAGGAAAACAAATCCAGCTTCTCCAACCTGTCCTTAAGTACCCCATTCCCGGGACCATTCTGGTAAATCTCCTCTGTAACCTCTCAAGTGCATTCACATCCTTCTATAGTGTGGAGAACAGAACTGGACACATTACTCTAGTTGTGGCATAACCAGCGCTTTATAAAGGTTCAGTATAACGTCTCTAGCTTTGTCCTCAATATCTCGAATTATGAAGCACAAAATTCCATCTGTTTTGCTAACCACACTCACAATAGGTTCCGCCTCCTTCAGGGGCCGATGCACGTTATCACCCAGGTCCCTCTGTCCCTATAAAATAGTTCCACATAAGTAGAGCACTGAATGTCACAAGTGATTTTTGAACCCCAGGGAGACTGCGATCTGAACGCAGCACCTTAGCCCGCGTGGCCATCCTATAAACTACTAACTAATGTCAGAGGATGTGGAGTCAGGTGACAAGTAGCAGAATGGATAGCTAGTTTGCTCAAGACAGAATGCAGAGAGTAGGTGTAAATGTAACCATTCACAGTGAGAAAAGGTGGTGAGCGGTGTTTCACCTGGATCGGTGCTGGGATCACTGCTGTTCACAATTTATATTAACGATTCAGAATTTGGAATCAGAAAAACAATTTTTAAATTTCCTGATGACACCAAATTGGGTTGGAGAAGAAATACTGAGGAGGACTGCAACAAATTACAGGAGTCCAGTAACAAACTTGCAGAATGGGTGTATAATTGGCAAATGAATTTCAACGTAGATAAATGTGAGGTATTATATTTTGGTCGGAAGAATAGGGTGGTCACTTATTCCTTGGAAGGTGCGAGTCGAGGTGGGGTAGAGGAACAAAGGGATCTCAGAGTACAAACACACAAATCACTAAAAGTTCCATCACAGCTTAGCAAGGCCATAACAAAAGCAAACCAAGCACCAGAACATAACTTAAGCAGACAAGGAATAATAGCAGGAGTAGGCCATTTGTCCCTTTGAGCCTGCTCCGCCATTAAATGAGTTCGTGGCTAATCTTCTTCCTCATCACCACTTTCCTGCATTATCCCCATATCCCTTGTTTCCCTTAATATTCAAAAACCTGTCAATCTCTGTCTTGAATACACTCAACGACTGAGCCTCCATAGCCCTCTGTGGTAGTGAATACCAAAGATTCAACACATTCTGAGTGAAGAAATTTCTACTGATCGCAGCCCTAAATGGCCGACCCCTTATTCTGAGACAGTGACCCCTGGTTCTAGACTCCCCAGCCAGGGGAAACATCCTCCCTTCTTCTACCATCAAGGCCTATTAGCAATTTCTAATGTTTCAATGTGATCGCATCTCATTCTTCTCAACTCCAGAGAATATAGGCCTAGTCTACTCAATCTGTCCTCATAGGACAATCCCCCAATCCCAGGAACCAGTCTCGTGAACCTTCGTTTCACTCCCTATATGGCAATTATATCCTACCTTAGGTATGAAGAACAAAACTGTAGACAATTTTCCAGATGTGGTCTCAGCAGGGCCCTGCATAATTGCAGTAAGACGTCTTTACTCTTATACACAAATCCTCTTATACTAAAGGGAAACATACCATTTGCTTTCCTAATTGCTTGCTGAACCTGCATGTTAACTTTCAGCGATTCATGTTCAAGTAATTCCAGGTCCCTCTGAACAACAACATTTACCAATCTCTCATCATTTAAAATTCTCTGATTTTCGATTTTATCTACCAAAGTGGGTAACTTCACATTTCTTCACATTATATTCCATTTGCTATGTTTTTGCCCACTCACTTAGTCTGTCTATGTCCCCTTGAAGCTTCCTTGCATCCTCCTGACAATTTACATTCACACCCAACTTTGTATCATCACCAAACCTGGATATATTACATTTGGTCCCCTCATTAAAATCATTAATTTAGATTGTAAATAGCTGAGGCCCTAGTACAGATTCTTGCGGCACCCCACTATGTTTAACTCTGCCAACACGAAAATGATGAGTTTATTCCTGCTCTCTGTTTTCTCTCAGTTTACCAATCCGCAATCCTTGTTGGTACTTTACCCCCGATCCCATGATGCCTAATTTTGTTTAATAACCTCTTGTGTGGCACCTTACCGAATGAATTCTGAAATTCCAACACACCACATCCACTGGTTCCTCCTCATCTGTTCTACCCGGGTTAATTTCTAGAAGTATAGAATTGAAGATGTGGTAAGTTATGCTAAGTCTTTACCAGACCTTTGATAGACTACACTTAGAGTACTGCGTACAATTCTGGTCGCCATATTATCAAAACAATATGGAGGATCTGGAGATGGTGCATAGAAGATTTACAAGATTCATGCCAGAAATCCGAGGATATACATATCAGGAAAGGATGAATAGGCCGAATCTCTGTCCGCTTGAAAAACGATGGCTGAAGGGTGACCAAATAGAGATTTTTACAATTATGAAAGGCTTTGATAAAGTGGATACAGAGTTGATGTTTCCACTTGTGGGGAAGAGCATAACTCGAGGCCATCAATATAAGATAGTCACCAAGAAATTCAGTAGGGAATTCAGCAGAAACTTCTTTACCCAAAGATTGATGAGAGGTTGGGACTGGCTACCACAGGGAGTGGTTGAAGTGAATCGTTTAGATTCATTTAAGGGGAGGCTAGACAAGCATATGAGGAATAAGAGAAGAGTGGGTTATGCTGACAGATTTAGATGAGGAAAGAAGGGAGGAGGCTCGTTCGGAGCATAAACGCCGACATGGACTGGTTGGGCCGAATGGTCTGCTTCTGTGCCGTGTATCCAATGTATGCAAGTGTTCTTTGTGTTTGTGTAGAAGCTCAGTTTGTCTGGCACGAGCTGTCTGGCTCTGCAAAATGAGCTGTCTGTTTCTTTGTAGATGCAATCTGGACTGTGTTGGAGGTTCCTCTCTCTCTTTGTAATAGCTGATCGTGTTTGTATTGGGGATGCAGGGGTCTTTGTGGCCGATTGCTGGCTCTTTAGCAGTAGCTCTTTGCATCTGCGTATGAGAAGACTGGGACTGTGACTGTAGCTGGCTGGGTCTGTGTAGATGCAGCTTTGTGTAGGGCCTGTCTGGGTCTGTGACAGCAGCTTTCTGGTCTGTGTAGCAGCTGCTGGGTCTGTGTAGAGACTCCCTTTAACTGTGTAGGAGCTGCCTGTGTCTGTTATGTTCTATCTGTGTCTGTGTAGGACCTGCCTCTGCCTGTTATGTTCTATCTTTATCTGTGTAGGACCTGCCTGTGCCTGTTATGTTCTATCTTTATCTGTGTAGGACCTGCCTGTGTCTGTTATGTTCTATCTGTGTCTGTGTAGGAGCTGCCTGTGTCTGTGTAGGGGCTGTCTGGGTTGGAGTATGATTTCTCTAGTCTGTGCCGGAGCTGTCTGGGTCTATGGAAGAGATGCTGGGTCTGTGCAAGAGCTCCCTGTGTCTGTGTAGGTGCTGTCTTGGTTGGTGTACAATCTGTCTGGGTCTGCGCCGGAGCTGTCTGTGTCTATGTAAGAGCTGCTGGATCTGTATAGGAGCACCTGGGTCTTTGTAGCAGCTGCTGCCTCTGAGAAGGAGATCTCTAGGTCTGTGTAGCACAATTCATGGTCTGTGTCAGAGCTGTCTGATTCTGCGTTGGAGCTGTCTGCCTCCACATAGGAACTGCATGGGACTTTATATAAACTTCTGGGTCTGTGTATATGCACCCAGTGTCTGTGAAAGGAGCTGTCCGGGTGTGTGTAGGGCCTCTCTGGGTCACTGTAGCAGTTGTGTAGGTGTGCGAAATTTGTCTGGCTCTTTGTAGTAGCTACCTGGCTCTGTGTAGGAGATGTCTATATCTGTGTATGAGCTCTCTGGGTCAGTGATAGCAACCATCTGGGTCAATTCAGGAGCACACTAAGGTTCTGTATGACCTGTCTGTGTCTGGTTAGAAGCCCTCTACATCTGTTTAGCAGCTGCTTTTTCAGTATACTGGCTCCCTAGTCACTAAAGTGCGCTTACTGTGTATCTGTTGAGGCATTCCAGATCGGATCTGTGTCGGAGCTTTCTGGATATGTACGAGCTGTGTAAGGGGTCGTTTTAACGAGCTTATGCTGTGCTAAATCGGTTTTGATTTTCGCACTACTCGTGAGCGGTTTTGAAGCGCTCCCCCCTCACAGTTCTAGACACTGGGCTTATTGCCAGACAACCTTTGTGTGTTGGCCCAACTCGTGACTCGGAAGACAAATGGTCAGATGAGACAGATTGAGTTTTAAATCAAAACGATCTTTATTTTTGAAAGAGAATGTACACAGAGAAAAATGGCAAGATTAAATGCAGACGAAAAATAACGTTTCTCACAGAGGACTAAATTATACACTGAGAAAAATAACTTTAAAGCATATAAACAGTTCTAAAAATAGCACACCTCCAGTTGCTAATAGTTTTGTTTACTGCTGTAACCACATTACAATATCAAAAACAGTAAGGTTCTGGATTCTTCTAATCGATGATGACTCAGACTGCTGTTAGGTACTGTGTGTGTGTCCTTTTGAACTGGGCCATGAGAACTGCCAACTCCATTCTGTGTTCTCACAATGTGGCCACTTCAGGGGCCCTACCCGTATACTGTATTTCATGGATTTTTGCGAATCCGACAGTCCCCCCTGTGATACAATGAGCATCTTCAATCGTCTTTGCATCATCAAATGTCTTTGGGTGAGCACAAATCCATTCCCTCCCCAACTGACCTTCCCCGTAATTTACCTTGCTAAGGAGTGTACCTCGCCCGCACTTTCCTCATTCCGAACAACGAAGTTTGAGAAAACTTTTCCTATTGGAGACAAACCTTTAAACAATATACAGACTCACCTAGAGTCATAACAGAATCTTATTTCAATAATACAAAACCATCCAATGTACAAAACAATCCAATGGAATACCTTATACATTCATTCTAAAATAACAATAACTAAACCTTATTCTCCAAAACTATATATATCTATGTACATCTGCCGCCCGTCTCCGGACGGCCAGCTTATAATCTGCGGGGACTGTTGCAGGCCTCCCCCTGCGGCGTTCCAACATCAGTCTCAGCTGCTAGTCCCTGGCAGCCTGTGGCTGCTGGCTGTGGACTGTTTAAATTTCCCAAAGCTTTCTTACGGGGGTTTCTTTTTGCGAAAACCGGCGACCAGACCTTTTTCAGTTGCGGTTTTCTCTCTGACCATCTGACGGTCACCACATATGAGGTTTCTTCACGGGTCGGACCCTTGGCTGGAGTTTTGGCCCTGGCTGCAGTTCGTGGCTTCCCCACGACTGCCGGCTGTGGGCTTCCTCCCGCAGGCTCCGCCTCCCTAGGCTCTGGGTCAGCGGCAGGCACCTCTTTGCTACCTGGGACTCCAGGTTGAGAGTCCCCGCTCCCAGACGCCACCTCTCTAATGCTACACTGAGGGGCAAGACCTAAGACCTCTGGCTCCTCCCCTTCACCGCTGTCAGGGGCGGGACCTTGGTCCTCCGACTCGGCTTCACTTTGGCCAGGGACAGGACCTAGGACCTCCGGCTCCTCCCCTCCTGGGTCCCAGAACAATGGGGGAGTCTCCCGCTTAGATGGGACAACTCCTCCCCTCACGCAGGCTGCACGTCCAGCCTGTGTGACCTGTGGCTGCAGCTCCCCTACAGCGTTTGATTTTTTACTGGCCTTTTCAGCCCCTGCTGTCTGTTTCCCTGCCTCCGGCTTAAACAGCTTGCACTATTTAATATACCTGGCAGCTAGCCAGTAATCTAGTTTTATCTCCTCTTCCCTACCCACTCCTGTACTGGGGGGAAGGTCTCCCCTCACCACCCGCTGCTGGTGGCTGAAAATCTTCATGAACCATTTTAAAAACCTTTAGCTGACCCTCTAAACTGCCAGCCCTCGCTGTTAACCTAGCGTTCTCCTCCCTTAAAGCCTGCCCAACTAACTTAGCCTCCGCAACCTGGCACCGCAGGTATTCCTCCATTTTACTGGAGGTCTTTTCCTGTGCATGTCTTTCTGGGGGACACAGGTCGACAGGCTGCGCTGGCTCTAGTCATTGTGGGGTGGCAGAGGTCGGGGAGGGAACTACAGCAGCTGTACTTCCCTGGCCAGTCAGAAGAAACTGCATGGCCTCTAAAAATGACTCGATCCCAGCGGGAGCAATTTCTGTCTCTGCCTTTTGGACTGGGGCTGTGGGAACCTTTTCCCTTGTGTCCTTCCAGGGATTCTTACAGTCCCTGCACCAATGCCCCTCCTTCCCGCAACCGTAGCACGTTTGCCTGCTTTGGTTGGGACGGCTCCCTTCCTGGCACCACTCTTTACGGGGCTGGTCACCAGGCCTGACCTCACAAACCTCCCCTTTTTGCTGGGGTGTCTCACTATCCCTCCCGTTTCTAAAGGTGACAGTGAGTTGGCGGATTACCGTCGCCTCTGTGGTCAGAGGGTTTCGGGGGTCGAACCAAGCCATTGACTGCATTCGAACGTGGGGCAGGGAATTATTCATAAGGCACCTTAGCCAGTGAACTAACGGTTCCCCGTCCAGGTGCGCTCGCGCCGGCATTCCCGGGCACGCATCCTGGTAGACTGGCCACAGCCTGTCCGCGAACGCCTGCGGGAATTCCCCGGGGAGCTGGACTGTTCTCTCTACCCGGGAGAACGGACTCCCCTCGTTCATCCCAATGGCCTCTAGGATCTCTTCCTTGATCTTGCCATAATTCTCCTGACCCCTCTTACACTCATCGGGTAGCGTCTGGAGGAGATCGCTACCCAGGGAGAACAGCATCACTTTGGCCTTTTCTGCCTCGTCGCAGTCATTCACACAGGCCGCCTGCTCTATCTCCCTAAAGTGCAGGGAAGGGTCCCCCCTCATGGTGAGCTTGGGGATGTAGCTCACCATGGAACGCAATTGTTGTGTACCGTGTGGAATCTGGAATTGGTTCTGGATGTCCCCAGTTTCCCCGTCGTTACCGGGTGGTCCGTACCTCCGCTGTATAACGGGGTACACCGGTCCCGGTCCCTGACTCTCTCTTGGGCTAGCCTGGTCTACCTGGGGTTCTTCATCCCCCACCTGCTCCTGTTCCCAGACCTCTGGAAAACTAGGGGCTAGGGGTGGTGGCTGTGCAACCCCAGGTTCCCTAACCCGTTTAGTTCTAGGGGCTGCCTGTGGGACTGCCCTTACTGGGTTGCCATTAAATTTGGCCTGGCCGATTTTTGGGCTAATGAGATATATCATCCCCTTTGCTTTGGCCAACTCCATATGTAGGCTTTCAATTTCCTGCCTACAGGGGCCGTGGTCTGCTTTCTCAAACCCCTGAGCGCAAGCCACCTTATAGGCTGCTTTTACCTCGGCTACTTTCTCCTCCTGTGCCTTAAGTTCCCCCGTGAGACTGCTAATTTCCGCCTTTAACTTCCTTTCTCTTTCCCTAGATTCTCTTGCTTGGTACTCAACATGTTCTACCCTAAAACTAGCACTCCCCTCTACCTCAGCTATCTTGCCCTTTAGCCTTTCTACCCTGGCTTGGTGCTCACGCTGTACTTCAGCGGCCTGGCTTTCCATGTGCTCTGCTTTCCCCCGATGATCCTGGACCATTGTTGCCCTCTCTTGGCTTATTGCTTCCAGGGCCACTAGCACTTTTCCTTCTGCTGCAACGTTTTCCTGCAGCTCTTGGGACAAATGCCAAATCTTAGATTCTTTACAGGCCACCGCGTGGTCCAGTACCAGAACCTGCTTTTTGTAACACATGAGCCATACCGCTTTCTCAATGCCCTTGCTGTGCTTTTTACTAGCCGTCCACTGAGCGGCTGCCTTTAGGGGAGGCTCGGCTCCTAACATGTCATACACCCATTTTTTCACTACATTGACTTTCCCACACACGTAGGAAGCTAACTTATCTTCCATCACATCTGTCTCACCCGAGTCTTTGTCCACCACACAAAGTTTCTGTAGCCAGTGTCCTGCTGCGGTCGCCATTCTGTAAGGGGTCGTTTTAACGAGCTTATGGTCTGCTAAATCGGTTCTGATTTTCGCACTACTCGTGAGCGGTTTCGAAGTGCTCCCCCCTCACGGTTCTAGACACTGGGCTTATTGCCAGACAACCTTTGTGTGTTGACCCAACTCGTGACTCGGAAGACAAATGGTCAGATGAGACAGATTGAGTTTTAAATCAAAACGATCTTTATTTTTGAAAGAGAATGTACTCAGAGAAAAATGGCAAGAATAAATGCAGACAAAAAATAACGTTTCTCACAGAGGACTAAATTATACACTGAGAAAAATAACTTTAAAGCATATAAACAGGTCTAAAAATAGCGATAAGCTAAAAGCGGGGGTAAGGGAAGCGCACGGACACATCGAGGGATAAATCACACTCCTGACTTACAAATACCCTTAACGTTACAAACCCTCCCGTTACTGAATATGCCTCAATTATGTCAGTTAGGTAGAGTTGGGCCTTTATGCTCACCAGAATTTCAAAACCCTTCTGGACCTTGGTACTTCTTGTTACGTCTGGAATTTCCGATCTTCCTTATGGGGCCGGCTCCTGGACCCTGTTACTTGGTGTCATCCGGGACCTCCGACCTTCCTTATGGGACCGGCTCCTGGACTCGCTCTCCTGTACAAACTTTGGAAGTCCTCCGAAATCCTCGAGCCGTTTTCTGTTCCGCACGGTCCTCGAACTCCTGATGGTAACTGGACTTGGACTTCACGGTGTGAACCGTCTCCGGAGGAGTCTTCCTTACTCTGGTCGAATCTTAGACTGGCTTGCTGACGATTTACCTGAACGGTTATACTCTTTTCTGGCCCTAATCTTGGCGCCAAATCAACCGTTTTCCTTTGTTAAGGTTGCTTTAACAAAAGCAAGCACATTAATTTTAACTGCTCGCACATCGAACTAATGGGAATCCGATTAGTGTCCCTTCGTTTGTGTGTGCTCAGCAGTTTCTGAGATCGGTTACTGCTTTGCCATAATGGGAATCCGTTTAGTGTCCCTCCGTTTGTGTGTGCTCAGCGGTTTCTGAGATCGGTTACCACTCTGCCAGCGATTAGCGCACCTCCAGGTGCTAATAGTTTTGTTTACTGCTGTAACCACATTACAATATCAAAAACAGTAAGGCTCTGGATTCTTCTAATCGATGATGACTCAGACTGCTGTTAGGTACTGTGTGTGTGTCCTTTTGAACTGGGCCATGAGAACTGCCAACTCCATTCTGTGTTCTCACAATGTGGCCACTCCAGGGGCCCTACCCGTATACTGTATTTCATGGATTTTTGCAAATCCTACAGCTGTCTGTGTCTGTGTCTGTGCACGATCATACTGGGGTTGAGTAGGGGTTTTCTTGGCCCGTTTAGGACGTTTCTGGACAGTTTCGGATTCGTCTCGGTATATGCAGCAGCTACTGTGTCTGTGTAGGTTCTACCTTTGCCTTGGAAGGAGCTACCTTCTTCTATGTTGCAGCTCCGTATGTCATGGTTGGTGTTGTCTGGGTCTATGTAGGAGCTCCTGGATCTTGGTAAGATCATCCTGTGTCTGGGTTGGATGTACCTGTGTTTGACTATGAGCTGTGTGTGTTTGCGTAGGAGTTGTGTGTGTGTCTAAAATGAGCTCTCTCGGTCTGTGACAGTAGCTGTTTGGGTCTGTGTAGAAGCTGTCTGCTCCGCTGTAGGATCGGTTTGGACAGTTGAGGAGCCTTCTAGGTATATGTAGCAGCTACTGTGTCTATGCCATGGTTCTGTTTATCTGGGTAGGAGCTGTTTGGGTCTGTGCTGCAGCTCGGTATGTCATGGTTGGAGTTTTCTGGGTCAACATAGGACTTCCTGGATCTGTGTAGGCGTTTCCTACGTCTGGGCAGGAGCTGTCTGTGTTTGAGTAGGAGCTGTGAGTGTTTGCGTAGCAGTTACATGTGTGTCTAAAAAGTGCTGACTGGGTCTTTGACAGGAGTTGTCTGGGTCTTTGTAGGCGCTGTCTGCTCCCCTGTAGGGCCTGCTGAATTTGTTCAGGTGCTGACCGTGTTTGTGTAGGGGCTGACAGGGTCTCTAAAGTGAGCTCTCTGAAACTCTAAAGTGTGCTATTTGCCTCTTTGTAGATGCTGTCTGGGTCTTGGTAGATGCTGTCTGGGTCAGTTTAGGAGTCATCGGAGTCTGTGTAGGACCGTCCTCTGAATGCTTCAGATCAGACTGCGTGTGTGTAGGTGTTGTCTGTTTTCATGTTTGTGCTCCATTTATCTGTGTAGGGGCTGACTGAGTTTATGCAGGGGTTGACTGAGTCTACACAGGAGCTGTCTTGGTTTGTGTACGATCTGTCTGTGTCGGTGCCAGAGCTGTCTGATTCTGTGTAGGAGCTGCTGGATCTGTTTTGGAGCTGTCTGTAAATTTATATTTGTTGCTGGGTATGTGTGATAAATCCCGAAAGTGGAACAAGGAACTCAAAGAGGCTAGATGTTAGAATTAACATGAGTACTTTATTAACAACTGGGAAACACGTTTACAGACAGCCTGCTTCAGCATCCTGGCATTCCACCTTGTGCTGACCTATACAGGAAGCAAACCTCTGACCTTAACAGGAAGCAAACACTGACTTTAGTAGCAGCATTGGCTACAGCACCACCTGGTGGATAACCTTAATCATAACATCCCAGATTACTATATCCCTCCCCTCTTAAGATTTCAGTATGAATTTCTTAACAAGCAACCATTCCTGAGGGTCACATAAGTAGTTTCCATTCATCATGTTCCATCCTTGATGAATCTAACAGTTCAGTATCAATCTCTTTGGTGGCTTGCGAGGCCTTTGTGAACGTCTAACAGTAAAGTCCCTGCTTGTTTGTGGTGAAGCCACCAGCTGCCCCTGAGCAGTGCTCAGAGTATCTGACTCTGCAGCGATGGATTCCTCTTGATGGATAGGTTCCTGTGGAATTATCTCTGTCCCTGTTGGTGGCACCACAGATGCACCTGGATAACTGGGGGCAACCCTGTCTTCAGTCATTGCATCTGGAACCTTCATTTCAATTTCCCCTTTTCTGGGACGTATCTGATCTACATGTCTGCATACTACCCTACCATCTCCCAACATGACCTTTTATGATACTGGACCTGTCATTGAGTCTATGAAGCCAGGAATCCACTTTGGTCCATAACTGAAATTCCTGGTAAGGACCGCATCTCCTTCTCCGAACTTTGGCTATTTGTTCTTTTGTCATGGTTCTCTTTTTGTTTGTTTTGTCTGTTTTCCATTTTCCTTTTTAGGTCTGGGTGGACAAGGTCAAAAGTGGAATGTAGTCTATGACCTAATAACAACTCAGCAGGAGAGAGTCCTGTGGTGGATTGAGGTGTTATTCTGTAGCTGAAAAGAACCCGTGAAACTTTGGCTGCTAAACTCCCTTCTGTACTTTTTTTCATCATCTCCTTAAATGTTTGTATGGCTCTCTCCGCAAGTCCATTCAAGGACGGATGACATGGAGCCGAGGTCACCTGCACTATGCCAATTTTTCTCAAGAACTCTTTTGTCTCTGTACTCACAAAACAAGTGGCATTGTCACTCAACACGATCTCCGGTAGCCCTTGATTACTGAAGCTCCGATGCAGGCAGTCTATAGTAGTAGTGGTGGAAGCAGAATTTACAGGATAAACATCCATCCATTTGGAATGTGCATTAATGATTATGAGGAACATCTTCCCCATGAATGGACCCGCATAATCTAAGTGCAATCTTCTCCATGGTTTATCCAGCCACTCCCAGGGGTGGAGAGGAGCCGCTGCTGGTGCCTTCCGGTGTTCCTGACAAGTGCTGCATGTCTTGACCAGATTTTCTATCTCCTCATCTAGCTTTGGCCACCACAAGTAAATCCTTGCCAAGGCTTTCATATGCGAGACCCCAGGATGACACTGATGTAGTTGCTCTAGGATAGACTGTCATGCTGGCTATGGAATAATCACTCGTGCTCCCCACAACACACAACCATCGTGCACACTCAGCTCTGTTTTCCTGACAATGTAGGGTGTGATGTCAGCCCCTTCCGGATGCTGTGGCCATCCCCTCACCACATATTCTCGAACTCTAGACAGTACTGGATCTTTACCTGTCCATGTTCTTACTTGCTCTGCAGTCACAAGTGCCGTGTCAGTGTCCTCCATCATCAAAACTCTGTCCTCTGTAGCTGCACGGATAGTTGTGCCTGGCAGTGGAAGACGGCTCAAGGCATTTGCGTTCCCATGGTACTTGCCCGCCTTGTAGATGATGACTTACTCATATGCCCTCAACATCACTGCCCACCTCTGGATCTGGGATGACAGCATCTGTGGAACTGCTTTCATTTCGTTGAAAAGAGAGAGAATAGGTTTATGATCGGTGCATACGGTGAACTTCCTGCCATATATGTACTTGTGGAACCTCTGTAACCCAAACATTACTGCTAACCCCTCTTTGTCTAACTGGGAATAGTTTTTTTCCGCTGGTGTTAGAGCTCGGGACATAAACCCTATTGGTCTTTCAGTTCCATCTTCCATGCAGTGTGAAAGAACTGCCCCCACCCCATAAGGTGAAGCGTCACAAGAGAGAATGATGTCTTTCTCTGCATTGTAGTAAACCAGCACATCCGATGACAGCATCAGTTTCTTGGACTGTTCAAATGAAACCCCCTGCTCCTCTCCCCACTGCCACTGTGTCTCCTTGCACAGTAGTTTGTGAAGAGCTGCTAACACAGTTGACAAGTTTGGTAAAAACCTGTTAAAATAGTTCAGCAGTCCCAGGTAAGCTTTTAACTCAGCCACATTTGTAGGAGCAGGGGCGTCGTACAGTGCTTGTACCTTCTCCTTGAGTGGATGGAGCCTGGTGGCGTCCACTCTGTGTCCCAGGAACACTGCCTCATTCCCCAGGAAAGTGCACTTACTCCTCTTGAGCCAGAACCCTGCCCTCTCCAATCTCTGTAGTACCTCTCTCAGAGTGCTCAGATGCTCCTGGTCCAGATAGATGGAAACATGTGGAATCCCTTGCAGTATACCTTCGATTGTCCTCTGGAAGATAGCTGGACTAGATGAGACACCAAACGGTAAGCGATTATATGTAAACAAGCCCTTGTGTGTACTTCTTTGATTCGTCGTCCAGTGTAATCTGCATGTAGGCATGACTCATATCCAACTTTGTGAATTTCTTTCCTCCAGCCAGGTTTGCAAAGAGATCCTCTGTTTTGGGAATAGGATACTGCTCTAGTTGGGACACCCGATTGACTGTCAATTTATGGTCTCCACAGAGTCTTAACAAATTGTCCGGTTTTAAAACAGGTACTATGGGAGCTGTCCATTCCGAACATTTCACCGGCTCCAGTATGTTCTCTCTCAATAGACGGTCAAGCTCAGCCTCTAACTTTGGCTTCATGGCATAAGGCACAGGTCGTTGTTTAAATAACCTTGGCGGTGCATCCTTGTCTACATAAATCTTAGCAGGGGGGCCATTAAATGTGCCAAGCTCCTCCTTGAACACACTCTCATGTTCACTCAACACTTCTTGCAAAGTCAAATGTTTGCCCGCATCTATTTGATGTACTGCTCCCCGGTCTAATTTAAGTTCTTTTATCCAGTCCCGACCTAACAGGTTTGGTCAGGTACCCGATACTATAACTACAGGTAGCTGTTCCACTGTGTCCCTGTGTTGCACAGTTACCTTAGCTGTACCTAATATCACTACTCGTTCACCTGTATATGTTTTAAGATGCAGGGAGCAAGGCTTTAACTCTGGAACTTTTGCACGGTTCCACAATTTTGAGTACTCTGCCTTGTTCATTATGGTCAGGCTGCACCCTGTATCCACATCAAAGTTCACCTTAGAGTCATTTACTGTCAGTTGCAAAGTGATAGGAGCCACTTTTGGAATGTTCTCTAACATGCTATACATTATGAACATGTCCTCTTCTTCCTCAGCTTCCCCACTGATGTGGTGCGCTCCATGTTTTTTCACTTCTCTCCCTTGGTTTTGCTGTCCTCCCCCTTTTGGTTTGGATTCCTCCACAGGTGATTTCGCCCTGCAAGCTCATTTTATGTGTCCTTGTTTCCCACACTTGTAGCACTTTTCCTCCAGAAACCGGCATTCACTCACCAGGTGATTGCCCTTGCATCTATAACATGCCTTCACATGCTCACGTTGTGGTTTCTGATGCATGTTCAACTTGTGCACAACAACCTGACCTGCAACTTGCGTAGCATTAGCCCTGTCTGAACCCTGTATTTCTTTTACATCTCGGTTCGCTGTCTCTATGGCTTGAGTAAGTTCCAATGCTTTTTCATAAGTAAGCCCAGTCTCGGATAATAATCTACGCTGCATTCGGTTGTCCATAATTCTGCAAACTAGCCTATCTCGCAGCAATTCCTTCAGGTTGATCCCATAATTGCAACTTGTGCTAATTTACGCAACACCGCTACATAGTCCATTACACTCTCTTCCTCTTTCCTGTTCCTTGAATTAAACTTGAACCACTGTACAATCTCACTAGGCTTAAGGTTGAAATGTTCCTTTAGCAAAGCTACTAATTCAACAAATGATTTGTCTCCAGGCTTTTCAGGACTGAGCAGATTTTTCATCAAACTGTAGATTTGGCTTCCCACTGAACTAAACAGAATGGCTTTCCTTTTACCGCATCATTTATTTCATTTGCTTCGAAAAAATAACCCAACACTTCACAGTATTCTTCCCAGGTTTGCTTGAATATCAAAAGCGGAAACCGTTCCTACCATGGCAGCCATGCTCTCTTCCAGCTTGTAGCTAACTTTAGCTCGGGATTTTGTTGTTTGAACGTCCCAGCAGACTTTTCTTCTTTATGCAGGGTCCTTTAGTTGCCTGATCGCCAAATGTGATAAATCCAGAAAGTGGAACAAGGAACTCAAAGAGGCTAGATGTTAGAATTAACACGAGTACTTTATTAACAACTGGGAAACAAGTTTACAGACAGCCTGCTTCAGCATCCTGGCATTCCTCCTTGTGCTGAACTATACAGGAAGCAAATCTCTGACCTTAACAGGAAGCAAACCTCTGACCTTAGTAGCAGCATTGGCTACAGCACCAGCTGGTGGATAACCTTAATCATAACATCCCAGATTACTATAGTAGGTGTACATGCAACCAGTGTCTGTGAAAGTAGCTGTCTTGTTGTAGGAGGTCCCTTTTTCTGTGTCGGACCTGTCTGGGTCTGTGTCTGAGCAGTCAGCATTTCTGTAGGACATATCTGATTATGTGTAGCAGTTGCTGGATCTGTGTAGGAGATGCTCGACATTTGTGGGAGCTGCCTGTTTTTAGTAAAAGTGAGCTGTCTAAGTTTGTGAACGGAGCAGTCTGACCCTTTCCAGGAACTGTCTGGGCCCCTGTCTATCTCTCCTTGTCTGTGTAGGAGGACCTGCTTCAGTACAGGTGCTCCCTGGGTCTGTGCAGAAGTGCCTGTGTCTGTGTTGCAGCTTCCTCTCTCAGTATACTAGCAGAGTGCATTTGTGCAGCAGTTGTCTGTGTCTCTGTAGGAGTTTTCTGACTTTGTGTCGGAGGTTTCTGGATCTCGAAAATGAGCTGCATGTGAATTCGTAGGAGCAGTCTGGGTCAATGTAGGAGATGTCTGCGTCTGTGTAGGAAACCCCTCTCTGTGTAGGAGGTTACCGGGTTTGTGAAGGGTCTGTCTGAGTCTGCATAAGAGCTGCCTTGGTCTGTGTAAGACTTCTCTGGGTCTGTAACTTTAGCTCTCAGCATCTGTGTTGGAGCTGTCTGGGGCTGCGTCGCAGCACCCTCTGCCTGTGTAAGATATTACCGGGTTTGTGCAGGGGCTGTCTGACGCTTTATATCAGCTTTCTTTGCCTGTGTAAGAGTTGTTTGGGACTTTGACGGTAGCTGTCTAGTTCTGTGTAGCAGCTCTCAGGGACTGTGCAGGAATTGTCTGGAGCTCTGTAGGAGCTCTCTCTCTCTCTGTAGGACCTTATCAGGTTTATGTAGGGGCTCCCTGGGTCCGTGTAAGCGCTGTCTGAGTCTGTTAATGTAGCAATCTGTGTCTGCCTAGGAGCTGTCTGATTCTGTGATAGTTATACTATGTGTATGTATAGGAGCTGTGTGAATATCTTGCTCTTTCCTCGTCTGCCTGTCTGTTTGTCCCTATCTCCCCATCAGTGTCCCCGCTCTCTGTATCTCTCTGTATGTCTCCCCATCTGTTTTGTCCTATCTGTCTCTTTCTTTGTCTCCCGCATTTGCCTCTCTCTCTCTCTCCCTCTCTCTGCATTTCCCCGTCTGTCTTTCCCATCTTTCTCCGTACCTGTCTCTCTCTCTCTGTGTTTCTCACCAGCAGTCTCTCTGGCCGTCCTTATCCTCCATGTCTGTCACTCGCTCAGTTATCCTGTATGTCTCTCTCGCTCTGTCTCCACAGACTGTCTCACTAGACTCTCTGTCTCTCCGGTGCCTGTCCCACCACGTCCGTCTCTCTCTCTCTGTCTCAACCCCGTCTGTTCTCTTTCTCTCTCCCCCATCATTCTACCCCGTCTGTCTCTAGGATTCCCTCTCTCTCGCTTCTGCTTCTGTCTCTCTTTCTCTGTCTTCATCTCTCTATCACTCCTTTATGTCTCTCTGTCTTGCTCTCTCTCTCCACCCCGTCTGTCTCTCTTGCTCTCTCACCCCATCAGGCTCCACCACTGGTCTGTCTCTCCTTCTGTCCCATCACAGTCTGTCTCCCATGTCTGTATCCACGTCTGTCTAACTCTTTCTCTTTCTCTCCCGCATCTGTCTCACCACATCTCTCTGTCTGCCTGTCTCTCTGTCAGTCAGCCTCTCTCTGTCGCCTGTTTGCCCCATTTGTCTCACTCTGTCTCTCTCTCTCACTCTCTCTGTCTCACCCCTAATGTCTGCCCCCCATCATTCTCCCCTGCCGGTCAATCACTCCTTCTGTCACCACACCATCTGTCTTCCCCCTCTGTCTCCCTGTCGCTCTATCTTTCTCTTTCTTGTTCTCTCCTGCATCTGTCTCACCACGTCTCTCTCTCTCTCTCTGTCGCTCTGTCTGTCTGTGTGCCTCCCTCTGTCTGTCTCTCTCTCTCTCTGTCTCACCCCGTCTGTCTGCCCACCATTTGTCTCCCCTGCCGGTCAATCTCTCCTTATGTCCCCCCAGCGGCTGTCTGCCCTTTTTGTCTCCCCTGCCTGTCTCCACATCTGTTTCGCTCTTTCTGTTTCAAGCCCATATGATCTCTTTCTAACTGATCTGTTTCACTTCTCTCTCCTTCTCTGTCCCGCTTAAGCCTGTCTTTCCTTTCTGCCCCCCTCATCGGCCTGTCCCTGTGTCATGCACAACCTGTCTCGTCCCTGTCTCTCTATTACTGTCTGTCTCACTCTCTATCTGACACCCCACCTTTCCTCCTTGTCTGTCTCCACCCTGTCATTTTCCCCTGTCTGTATATCTCTCTGTATCTCCATGTCTGTCTACCCCAGCCAGACTCTCTCTGTCTCTCATTGTCTACCACCTGCTTCCCCACGACTGTTTCCCTGCATCTATGTCCCCCCCATCTATTTTCACGGCTCTCTCTCAACCATCTGTCACCACAGTTTTCGCTCTTTCTCTATTGGTCTTCACCATCAGGCTTCCCCCTTCTGTTTCCCCGCCTGTCTCCTTTGTCTGTCTCACTCTCTCTTTCTCCTCTGCATCTCTGCCTCTCACTCTGTCTCACCCCATCTCTGTCCTCATCCTTTGCTTCACTCACTCTCACCACCCGTCTGTCTCGCTCTCTGTGTCTCCCCACGTCGGTCTCCCATCTGTCTTCATCTTTCAGCGGCGGCAGACCCGGGTGAAGCGGCGGCGGCAGAGGGAGGTTAAAAGTGGCGGCAGCAGCAGGTAGGCCCCACAGCAGCGGTGGACCCGGTGAAGCGGCGGCGGAGGAGCGAGGTTAAAAGCGGCGGCAACAGCAGCTAGGCCCCACAGTGGCAGCAGACCTGGGTGAAGCGGCGGTGGTGGAGCGAGGTTAAATGCAGTGGCAGCAGCAGGTAGGCCCCACAGCAGCAGCGGAGCTGGGTGAAGTGGCGGCGGTGGAGCATGGTTTAAAGCGGCGGCAGCAGCAGGTAGGCCCCACTGCAGCAGCGGACCTGGGTGAAGCGGCGGTGGCAGAGCGAGGTTAAAAGAGGTGGCAGCAGCAGGTAGGCCCCACAGCGGCAGCGGGCCTGGGTGAAGCGGCGGTGGCGGAACAACTGCAGTAGGCGGCAACAGCAGGTAGGCTTACCAATCTCAGAGTGGGAGAGAGAGAACTAAAAAGTAATCACAGTGTGACATCAGCAGAGAGCAGGTAAGAGATTTATTAGTGAGTATTGCTCTCTTTCTCCTTTTTTCCAAACTTAAACTCTGTGATTTATAGTTTCTAAGCTCTCTGTGATGTAACAGGGACTGCTGGTAAACCAGGGCCCTTAAGTATATCATTTAACTGTAGTGTAAATGGTGGTATTGATTTGTTTTAATTTAATTTGAATTAATTAAATGGTAAGTCATGGCAGGAGAGCTCGGCCCCGTGGTATGCTCCTCCTGCACTATGTGGGAAATCAGGGGCTCTACCTGTGTCACTGACGACGATGTGTGCAGGAAGTGTATCCAGCTGCAAATATTGGCAGACTGCATTGCGGCGCTGGAGCTGTGATACTAACAATAATAATCAACTTTATTGTCATTGTTAGTGCACAAGTGCAGTACAATGAAATGTAGGCTTGCGGCTCCCGAGAGTGTACATTTAGATTAAGACATTTAAACATTCAACATACATTTGGCTTGTAATACATTAACATAAACATAACCATAATAAAGTGCATTGGCAGATGTGCAGGCTTTAGAGTTTATTTGAGGAGTTCAGTAGGATGACAGCCCTGGGAAAGAAGCTGTTCCTAAATCTGGTCGTACGGGTGCGAATGCTTCTGTAGCGTCTCCCAGATGGCAGGAGGGCGAACAGACTGTGGCTGGGGTGGGTAGGGTCTTTGATGATGGACCGTGACCTCCGTATATATACTGGAGCATTCATGATGCTGAGGACGTCGAGGATATCATGTTTAATCAGTTGGTCACACTGCAGGTAAAGGTTGCACAGGCAGAAAGGGAATGGGTGACCAGCAGGCAGAGTAGTAGGCGCAGGCAGGTAGTGCAGGAGTCCCCTGTGGACATCCCCCTCTCAAACAGATATACCACTTCTTATACTGTTGAGGGGGATGGCTTATCAGGGGAAAGCAGCAGCAGCCTACTTCCTGGCACCAGGGGTGGTCCTGCTGCACAGGACGGGAGGAAAAAAGAGGGGTAGAGCTATAGTATTATTGGATTCTATTGTAAGGGGAATAGATAGGCGATTCTGCGGCCGCAAATGAGACTCCAGGATGATGTGTTGCCTCCCTGGTGCAAGGATCAAGGATATCTCAGAGTGCTGCAGAACATTTTGGAAGGGGAGGGTGAACAGCCAGTTGTCGTGGTGCATTTAGGTACCAAAGATATAGGTTAAAAACGGGATGAGTTCCTAAAAGCTGTATATAGGGTGTAAGGATGTAAATTAAAAAATAGGACCTCAAAGGTAGTAATCTCAGGATCGCTACCAGTGCCACGTGCTAGTCAGAGTATAAATAGAAGGCTATTTCAGATGAATACGTGGCTAGAGGAATGGTGCAAGGGGGAGGGATTCTAATTCCTGGGACATTGGAAGAGGTTCTGGGGCAGGTGGGACCAGTTCAAACCAGACAGTTTGCACCTGGGCAGGGCCTGGACCGATGTCCTCGGGGGATTGTTTGCTAGTGCTCTGGGGGAGGGTTTAAAATAAAATGGCAGGGGGTTGGGAACCTGAGCAGGGAGACAGAGGAAAAGCAAACAAGGATAGAAGCAAAAGACAGGAAGGAGAAAAACAAAAGTGTCAGGCAAGAGAAATCAAGGGTTTAAATCAAACATGGCCACAGTAAATAATAATTTTCCAAGGTCTAAGAGCTTAAAAAAACAAGCCTGAATGCTTTATGTCTTAATGTGAGGAGCATTCGTAATAAGGTGGATGAATTAGCTGCGCAAATAGAGGTAAATGAATATGATATGATTGGGATTACGGAAACATGGCTCCAGGGTGGCCAAGGCTGGGAACTCAACATCCAGGGGTATTCAATATTCAAGAAAGATAGGCAAAAAGGAAAAGGAGGTGGGGTAGCATTGCTGGTTAAAGAGGGATCAACACAATTGTAAGGAAGGATATTAGCTCTGATCATGTGCAATCTGTATGGGTAGAACTGAGAAATACCAAGGGGCAGAAAGCGTTAGCGGGAGTGCTATATAGACCTCCAAACAGTAATGCGGATGTTGGGGATGGCATTAAAATGGAAATTAGAGAAGCGTGCAATAAGGGCACAGCAGTTATCATGGTTGAATTTAACCTACATATGGATTGGTCTAACCAAATTAGTAACAATACTGTAGAGGAGGAATTCCTGGATTGTATACGGGATGGTTTCCTGGACCAATATGTCGTGGAACCACATAGAGATCAGGCCATTTAGACTGGGTATTATGTAATGAGAAAGGATTAATTAGCAATCTTGTTTTGCGAGGCCCCTGGGTCGGACCGATCTTAATATGATAGAATTCTTCACTAAGATGGGGAGCGAAGTAGTTGACTCAGGGACTAGGGTCCTAAATTTAAATAAAGGAAACTACAATGGCATGTGGCGTGAGTTGGGTAGGCTTGATTGGAGAATGTCACTTAAAGGGTTGACGTTGGATAGACAATGGCAATGGCAAAACATTCAAAGATCGCATGGAAGAACTACAGAATTTGTTCATCCCAGTTTGGCATAAAAAGAAAACAAAAAAGGAATGGCGGGAATGACCTATGAGGAGAGACTATGTAGTTTAGGGATGTACACACTGGAGTTTAGAAGATTGAGAGGGGACATCATAGAAGTGTATAAAATTCTGACAGGTCTAGACAGACTGGATGCAGAAGGAATGTTTCCCTTGGCGGGTGAGAACAGAACTAGAGGACATAATTTAAGGATAAGGGCTAAACCATTTAGGACAGAGATGAGGGGGAATTTCTTCACTCAGAGAGTGGTGAACCTGTGGAACTCATTGCCACAGAGGGCAGTGTACGCCAGCTCATTAAATATATTTAAGAGGGAATTAGATATATTTCTACGGGCAAAAGGGGTTAAGGGTTACGGAGAGAAGGCGGGGACGGGATACTGAATTAAAGGATCAGCCATGATCTCATTAAATGGCGGAGCAGGCACGAAGGGCCGAATGGCCTACTCCTGCTCCTATCTTCTATGTATCTATGTATCTATGTAACCGTGGCTAACAAGGAAAGTTAGGGATTGCATAAGATCCAAGGAGTGGACATATAAATTGGCCAGAAAAAGCAGTAAACCTGAGGATTGGGAGCAGAATAGCATTCAACTTAGGAGGACAAATGGATTAATAAAAAAGGGAAATAGAGTATGAGAGTAAGCTTGCTTGGAACATAAAAACTGACTGCAAAAGCTTTTATAGATATGTGAAGAGAAAAAGATTGGTGAAGTCAAGCGTAGATCCCTTGCAGTCAGAATCAGGGGAATTTATAATGGGGATCAAAGAAATGGCAGACCAATTAAATACATACTTTGGTTCTGTCTTCACAAAGGAAGACACAAATAACCTCCCAATGATCTCGGGGAACATAGGGTCTAATGAAAGGGAGGAACTGAAAGAAATCAGTATTTGTAGGGAAATGGTGTTAGGGACATTGACGGGATTGAAGGCCGATAAATCCCCAGGGCCTGATAATCTACATCCTAGGGTAATTAAGGAAGAGGCCCTCGGAACAATAGATGCATTGCTGGTCATCTTTCAAAATTCGATAGACTCTGGAACAGTACCCATGGATTGGAGGGTAGCTAATGTTACCGCACTATGCAAAAAAGGTGATGGAGAGAAAATAGGGAATCATAGATCAGTAAGCCTGACATCGGTAGTGGGGAAAATGCTAGAGTCCATTATAAAAGATGGAATAGCAGAGCACTTGGAAAACAGTGACAGGATCGGACAAAGTCAACATGGATTTACAAAAGATAAATCTTGCTTGACTAATCTACTAGAATTTTTTGAGGATGTATCTGGTAAAATAGATAAGGTAGAACAAGTGGATGTGGTGTATTTTGAATTTCAAAATGCTTCACTTTCCATCTTATTGAAATCAAGATGTAGAATCAGTCTGGGTGGAGCTAAGAAGCACCAAAGGGCAGAAAGCATTTGTGGGAGTTGTCTTTTGGCATACAAACAGTAGTGGTAATGTAGGGGCTGGCATCAAACAGGAAATTATAGTTGCCTGTAACAAGGCTACTGTAGTAATCATGGGTGATTTTAATATACATATAGACTGGCAAAACCAATTTAGCAAAAATACTGTGGAGGATGAATTCCTGGAGTGTGAACGAGATGGTTATTCAGACCAGTACGTTGAGGAGCTAACTAGGGAACAGGCTATCCTAGAATAATATTATGTAATGAGAAGGGGTTAATTAATAATGTTGTTTTGCGGGGTCCTTTAGGGAAGAGTGATCATAACATGATAAAATTCTTCAATAAGATGGAATGTGAAGATGTCCAATCTGAAACTAGGATCCTATACCTAAGAAAAGGAAACTACGATATGATAGATATGATAGATTCGGAAGCTTCATTAAAAGGCATGACATTGGATAGGCAATTCCTAACATTTAAGGAATGAAAGCATGAATTGCAACAGTTATACATTCCTTTCTGGTGCAAAAACACAAAAGGTAAAGCGGCCCAACCATGGCTAACAAAATAAATGAAGGATAGTATTAGATCCAAAGTGGAGTCATAAACAGTTGCCAGAAGTAGTAGCAAGCCTGAGTATTGGGAGCAATTTGGACTTCAGCAAAAATGGACCAAGAGATTGATTAAGCGGGGAAAAATAAAGTGTGAGAGTAAACTTGCAAGAATCATAAAAGCAGACTGTAAAATCTTCTACAAGTATGTAGAAAGAAAAAGATCATTGAAATAAAGGAAACTTACAGTCAGAAATTGGAGAATTTATAATGGTGAACAAGGAAATGGCCAAGCAATTAAACAAATACTTTGGTTCTGTCTTCATGGAAGAGGACAGAAGATTCTAGTGAGAAGGAGGATTTAAAGGAAAATAGTATTCATATCAAATAGTGCTGGAGAAATTAATGAGACTGAAAGCTGATAAATCCCCAGTGTCTGATAATCTGCATTCCAGAGTACTAGAAGAGGTAGTCATGGAAATAGTGGATGCATTGGTTGTCATCTTCCAAAATTCTATAGATTATGGAACAGTTCATGCAGACTGGAGGGTGGCAAAAGTAACACCAGTATTTAAAAATGGAGGGAGAGAGATAACAGTGAACTAAAATCCAGTTAGCCTAACATCAGTATTAGGGGAAATGCTAGAGTCTAATATGATGGATGTGATAACAGGGCACTTAGAAAATATCAACGGGATTAGACAAAGTCAACATGGATTTATGAAAGGGAAATCGTGTTCTACAAACCTACAGACATTTTTTGAGGATGTAACTGCTAGAATAGATAAGGGAGAACCAGTGGATGTGGTGTATCTGGATTTTCAGAATGCCTTTGATATAGTTCCACAAAGGAGGTCAGTGTGCAAAATTAAAGCACACGTGATGGGGGTAATATAATGGCATGGATTGAAAATTGGTTAACAGAGAGGAAACAGAGAGTAGGATTAAATGGGTCTTTTTTGGTGTGGCAGGTGGTGACTAGTGGGGTACCACAGGGATCAGTGCTTGGGCCTCAGCTATTCACAATATATATATCAATTATTTGGATGAGGGAAACAAATGTAATATTTCCAATTTCGCTAATGACATGAATCTAGGTGGGATTGTGAGTTGTGAGGAGGATGCAAAGAGGCTTCAAGGCGATTTATACAAGTTGAGTGAGTGGGAAATACTTGGCAGATGCAGTATAACGTGGATAAATGTGATGTTATCCACTTCAGTAGGGAAAACATAAAGGCAGAGTATTATTTAAATGGTGATAGATTGGAAAATGCTGATGTACTTAGGGACCTGGCTGTCCGTGTACACCAGTCACTGAAGGCAAACATGCAGGTGCAGCAAGCTGTAAGGAAGGCAAATGGTATGTTGGCCTTCATTGCAGGATTTGAGTACAGGCGCAATCATGATTTACAACAGTTATACAGGGCCTTGTTGAGACCACACCTGGAGTACTGAGTGCAGTTTTCTTCTCCTTACGTAGGTAAGAATATACTAGCAATAGAGGGAGTGCAGCGAATGTTCAACAGACAGATTCCTGGGATGGCAGGACTGACTTATGAAGAGAGATTTGGTCGACTACTCTTGTAATCACTAGAGTTTAGAAGAATGAGAGGGGATCTCATTGAAACTTATAAAATTCTGACAGGGCTAGACAGACTGGATTCAAGGAGGATGTTTACCCTGGCTGGGGGGTCTGGAACGAGGGGTCATTGTCTTAGGATGCTGGGTAGGACATTTAGGCCTGAGGTGAGGAGACATTTCTTCACTCGGAGAGCAGTGAACCTGTCGAATTCTCTACCACAGAAGGCTGTGGAGGCCAACTCACTGAATATATTTAAGAAGGAGATATATAGATTTATAGACACAAAATGCATCAACGGATATGGGGAGAGACCAGGAATATGGTATTGAGGTAAACGATGAGCCATGATCATGTTGACTGGTGGAGTAGGCTCGAAATTCCGAATGGCCTACTCCTGCTCCGTTGTTTCTATTCCTTCTTTCTATTGAAATTCATTGGCATAACATTCGTCGAATCTCCCATCATCAACGTCCTAGGTGTCACCATTGACCAGAAACTGAAATGAACCAGCCATATTAACACTGTGGTAACAAGAGCGGGTCAGAGGCTATGTATTCTGTGGTGAATGTCTCACCTCCTGACTCCCCAAAGCCTTTCCTCCATCTACAAGCCACAAGTAAGGAGTGTGATGGAATAACCTCCAGTTGCCTGGATGAGTGCAGCAACTCTAAAGAAGCTGGACACCATCCAGGACAAAGCAGCCCACCTGATTGGCACCCCATTCAACACCTTAAACATTCACTCCCTCCACCACCAGAGTACCATGGCTGCAGTGTGTACCATCTACAAGATACACTGCAACAACTCACCAAGGCTTCATCGGCTGCACCCCCCAAATCCACGACATCTTCCACCTAGAGAGACAAGGGCAGCAGGTGCATGGCATCACCACCAGCTCCAAGTTCACCTCCAATGAAACAGTATCCTAACTTAGAAGTATATTGCCGTTACTTCATTGCCACTGGGTCTAAATCCTGGAACTCCCTCAGTAAAAGCACTGTGGGGGTACCTTCACCACACGGACTGCAGCGGCACAAGCAGGCGGCTCAGCACCACCTTATTTGCGGCAGTTACTGCTGGGCAAGAAATGCTGGAATGCCAGCGACGCCCAAATCCCAGGACCGAATAAAGCCATTTTTTGTGAACCTCGATTAATGAAGGTTGATCGACATGAAACGTTGACTCTTTTGCTCTCTCTACAGCTGCTTGACCTGACTTGTGGAGTATATCCAGCATTTTCTGTTTTTATTTCACACTTCCAGCATCCGCAGTATTTTGCTTTTGTAGCAATGTAATCTAGGCGGCTGTAGGAAACAAAGTAATGAATTGAGGCGGGAGCAGTGAAATCTAGGCGGTCCACGAAGTGAATTTCCTAGGCTGAGACGAGGGCAGTGTAACCTACTACGCACTGGAATTTCAATTGCTGGAGTGAGGGAGAAGCAATGTTATCGACATGGCCCTGGGAAAGCTTTTCCTGGAATGAGGTGGGAGCAGTGACAAATACGCCATCTATGGAATTTAATTCCAGGAATGAGGCAGTAGCGTTGTAAGCTAGATCACCCTGAAATTACATTTTTGTACTGAGGTTGGAGCAGTGTAATCTAGGAAGATCGAGGAATTACATTCCTGGCCTGAGCCGGGAGCAGTGTAATACACGCTGTCCTCCGAATGCAATTCCTGGACTGAGGCGGGAGCAGTGTAACCCTGGCAGCACTGGGGATGGAATTCCTGGACTGAGGCATCCCGGGACGGAAATGCTTGGACTGAGGCGGGAGCAAGATAATCTAGGCGGTCCATGGAATGAAATTCCTTTACTGAGGCAGGACCATTCTAATCTAGCCTGCCCTGGGAATTAAATTGCTGCACTGGGAGAGGAGCAGTGTAATCTCGGTGGCCCTGGGAATAGGATCCTTGGATTTAGTTGAGCGCAGATTAATTTAGGTGTACCTGGGAATGAAATTCCTGAGCTGAGGCATGAACAGTGTAATCAATACGGCTGTTGGATTGAATTTCCTGGATTGAGATGGGAGCAGCCTAATCTACTTGTCCCTGGTTGTGAAATTCCTGACTGGAGGCGGGAGCAGTGTAATCTAGATGTCCTTGGATATGATATCCCTGGACTGAGTAATCTATGCAGCTCTGGGAATGAAACTGGTCTGAGGCAGGAACATTGCAATATATGCCGCATTGGCAATTAAATTCCTGGTTGGCATGAGGGGCAGTGTAATGTAGGCTGTCCTAGTGATGAAATTCCTGGAATGAGGCGTGGTCATTGCAATCTTGGTGAACCTGGGAATTAAATTATTAATCTGGGCGGAAGCAATGTAATCTACCTGGTCCTAGGAATGAAACTGGACTGAGACGAGAGCAGTGCAATCCAGGTGGCACTGGGATAGAATTCGCCGGGTGAGGCATGATGTTTGTAACATAGGCTGCCTGCGGGATCAGATTTCTAAATTGAGGCTGGAGCAGTCTTAATTAGGAGGTCCCAGGAAATAAATTCCCGGACTGAGGCAGGAACAGTGTAACCTATGCAGCTCTCAGAATGAAACACGCCGGAGGTGTATGCTTTGCAATTCGAGCGGCACTGGGACTAAAGTTTCTGGACTGCAGGAGGAGCAGTGTAATGTGGCGACCCTGGTGATGAATTTCCTGGACTGAGGCGGGAGCAGTGCAATCTTGGTGACCCAGGGAACTAATTTTTTGGACTGAGGCGAGAACAGTTTAAACTAGGCTGCCCGGGGAATGAACTTTCTGGACTAAGGCAGTAGCAGCGTCAGGAAGGCGGCCACGGGAATAAAATAGCTGGATTGAGATGGTAGCAGTTCTAGGTGGGTGCATTGGGAATTAAAACCCTGGACTTAGGCGGGAGCAATCTCGGCGGCCGTGGGAATTAAATTAATAGATTGAGGCGTGATCAGTGCAATTTTGCAGCCCTGGTAATTAAATTAATGGATTAAGGAGGAGTGCAAAGCAGGCGGCCCTGGGGATGAAATTCCTGGATTGAAGCAGTTGCAGTATATGCTAGGCATCCCTTGGAATGAAAATCCTGGACAGAGGTGGGAGTGTAATCTCGACAGACTTGGGAATGGAATTCCTGGACTGATGCGGGAGCAGTGAAATCTGGACGAGATTCAGGCTTGGGCTGATAAGCGACAAGTTACATTTGCGCCACCCAAGTGGCAGGCAATGATTTCCACCAACAAGAGAGAGCCTAGCCATCGCCCCTTGACAGGCAGCAGCATTATCATCACCTAATTCCCCACCATCAACATTCTGGAGGTTACCATTGATCAGAAACACAACTGGAACAGCCATGTAAAAACAGTGGCTGCAAGAACAGGTCAGAGGGCGGGTACTCTGTGGCGAGTGACTCACCTCTTGACTCCCAAGATTCTTTCACAATCGACAAGGCACAAGTATGAAGTGTGATGGAATACTTTGCGCTTGGCTTGATGAGTGCTACACCAACAGCAAGCAAGAAGCTCTTCACCATCCAGGACAAAGTAGACCACTTAATTTGCACCCCATCCACCACCTTAAACATTCACTCCCTCCACCACCGTCGTACCGTGGCTGCAGTGTGTACCATCTACAAGATGCACTGCAGCAACTCGCCAAGGCTTCTTGGACATCACCATCGTAACACACGACCTGTACAACCTAGAAGGACTTGCACAACAGGATCATGGCAAAGCCACCACCTCCAAGCTCCCCTCAACACCATTCTGAATTGGAAATATATTGCAGTTCCTTCATTGTCGCTGGGTCAAAATCCAGGAACTCCCTCCCTAACAGTACTGTGGGAGTACGTTCACGGCACAGACTCTAGTGCTTCAATAAGACGGCTCACCACCACTGTCTCAAGGACAAGCAGGTATGGGCAATAAATGCTGGCATTGCCAGCAACGCCCACATCCATGTAATGAATAAAATAAACCTTGGTGAATATAGCATTGAAATTCCAGGATTGCGGCGGGAGCAGCGAAAACTACGCTGTCCAGGGGCTGAAATTCCTGGATTCAGGCAGGAGCAGTGTAATGTAGTCAGCCCTTTGGTTGAAATGCCTTGACTGAGGCGGGAGCAGTGAAATCTAGGCTGTCCATGGAATTACATTTCTTGATTCAAATGTGAACTGTATAATCTGGGCGGCTTTGAAAATTAAATAATTGGACTAAGGCGGGAGCAGTGTAATGTAGGCTGCCCTAGGAATTGAATTCCTTGATTGACGAGGCATCTGTTTAATCTAGGCGGACCAGAGAATTAAACTCCTGGATTGAGACTGGAGCAGTGCAATCTAGCTGGTCCAGAGAATAACATTCCTGAACTCAGATAGGAGCAGTATAATATAGGCCTCCCTGGCAATGAATTTCCAGGACTGAGTCAGGTGAGTGTATTCTAGGTGATGCAGGGATTTAAAATTCGGGACTGAAGTGGAAGCAGTGTAATCTCGGCAGCCCAGGGAATAACACTTTTGGACTGACGTGGAAACTTTGTATTCTAGACGGTCCTTGGAATTAAGTTACTGAACTGAGGTGGGAGATGTGTAATCTTGCAGGCCTGGGAATGATATTCCTGGACTGAGGCAGTAACAGTGTAATCCAGGCGGTCCAGGGAATACATTTCCTGGATTGAGGCTAGAACAGTGTCATGTGCGATTATAATCTTTCCATCACTGGGTTCATCGCTAAGATTAGGAATGTTTATTGATGGTGACTATTTTTACCCTGATGGACTGGGTTTGAATAAATCAGATAACATGATTGGGGCAATCCAGCCTACTTTCTTCTTTTATTCATCCTGTTTTCTGACTCTTTCTCATCTTTTGTTCTCAGGTTTTATTCAATACAGGAAGAGAAACTTCTCTCTCTTTGTTGTATCTCTGCATTTTATGGTTGGATGAAATATTCTGCATTCACTCACTTTTAATTTAAAACTGTGTACAACATGCTAAGCTAGATTGTGTTGCAGTAACGTGTTATGTTGACAATGGTTCAATGAGTCTGTTTGTTCAATGACTGTAATTTATGCCAGTGACAGTGAGGCCTAATGATGTCACTCAGTGATTTCTCTCTGCTATAAAGAAGGAGCTCCCTTCACGGTGTCTCCTCACGCAGTCAGTGCGCTGCCTCCAGCACAAAGACCACCAGCGACTCACAGAAGGGAAGACATGGTTGTGCCCCCACCACCGCCTCTGCCCCTTCCTGATAATTGGCATGATGATTTGCGGATAAAATAATTATTTTATGAAATACGAAAAATTTACTATCCCATCCTCGCTGTTGTTGGTGTTCCGAGTAAGTATCAATACCCAGTTATGCATACCATAAACCATGTTATACTGCAATATTATTCTTTATATTTACAGAGGAATATTCAGTTCTTAATGATATTATGTGTTCCAATGTGTTTAATCGTCTAAATCGTATATTTGCATGTCTTTCATTCTTTCTATCGTTGTTAATGCATGGATTATTGTATAAAAATACTCGTACAGCCTCGATACAGTTGGATCTCCTGTTAAGACTCTATATCTAATAATTAATTCTGTAAATTATGGTTAACAGATTTACTGTTCTTTTAATTTACTCCCCCACCCCATCCGCCCTCGACTGTTGGTTTCGCTTGTTAAGTCTTTGGAGCCAGCTTTTAATTCTGTAAATAATGCATAACGTATTTCTTTCCTTCTTCCCATATTCCTTCTCATTCCCAGACACTATTTTTAATGAATTTCCATCTGCTATCCACACTGAACATTCCTAACAGATCGGAAGAATGTTTTCTTGATTTTGCAGAATTGGCACCAATGGCAAAGGTCATCGACCTGAAACGTTAACTCTGTTTCTCTCTCTCCACAGGTGCTGCCTTGCCTGCTGAGCATTTACAACATTTTCTGAATTAATTTCAGATTTCCAGTATCCATAGTATGTAGCTTTTGTTTCCGTCTAATGCACAGTTTGGTTATTTACTGTGTCACAGGAACAAATCCAGGCAGATCACATACATATCTTTTAACGTGTGAACTATCCACTAATCATTCATTTGCAGTCATTGTCTCCTTTTCCACAATCTCCAGTCCTCCATTAGTGGCACTGCTTCTGAAGGTTGGAATAGGATTACAAGGATAAGTTACATTCTCATAAAATGCTCATTTAGACAGATTTCAAATCTGTTATTTGCAATTTGTTTTTTGAATTTACAATTTTGACACATACCCGTCTGGCACAGTTCAGTGGATCTCTCAGTGAGACCCAGAGTGGTTCTCTATTGCCTCCAAGTGTACCCCAGCTGAGGTTAAGACAATCCTTTGATATTTTCTCATCTAAAATTCTTTGCACAAAGTTGGAAACCAACATGTGAAAAGTACAAGGATAACTCTCTTCCATTTGTGTTCGGATATTTACAAAACCGTTCGGCAGCACTTTGCCTGTTGGATAATTTGGCTGAATTCGATGTTGATAAATGCATTTAGTGAGACATACACTCTCAATTATAACTATTTATTATAATTCGAGTCCATTCATTGCAAAGTTATTTGGAAAATATTCATTTCAATGAGCTACAATTTGTGTATTGGAACAAATATGCGATAAACTCAATCTTCAAAGCACTTCTTACAGCTTGGTTCTATTTATAACTGCAGTTCACTTGTATTTGTCTTAACATTGTCATATTAAATCCGTACATTTTAAATAAAATTGCCTTTAATTAATGCAGGTCAAGGTTGTTTTTCTGCCCTCGCAGCACGTTCCTATGCAGAGCTAGACAGGTACCTAACAACTTGATATCTTCCCATAAAAATCACAAGGCTTGACTTTTCTTGTAAAGCTTTACTGAAAGATTCTTATTGTAAACCTGAAATACAACACAGAAATGGAAGCAGACATTAGTATACAAGCACATAACTGATATGCATACACAAATTTAGGTACGCCTGAGCAACACAGTACATTTGGCATGTAAATTACCAAACACGTGGAAACACAGCTTACTGTGAATATACATTTAGCAAACTGGAAGGCATTCTCTTTAAATTAGCCCTGTACATAGTGCATCAAAATACAGCTACTAGTTAACCAGCTAGACAGAGAGCGAGCACTTCACAGCTAGCTGTGTAAGTTTGCTTACAGAGAAAAGTTACAAACTAAACATTTTCTGCAACATACAGTGTACACTAATCATCTATAACATTCTCAAGTACTTACAGACAAATAATATCCAAGACTCAGGCGTGGGAACAATATAACTTCCCAGAGCATGTGCCGCTGTAGGTCTGTAGTGTACAGTAGTTTACTTTACTGCACTTACTGTGCTTTACTGCACTTTACTGTGCTTTTACTGCAGTTGCTAGGTACCAAATAGCCACTAGGTGGCAGCACACAATGGGAATCGACCCAACTTACTCAAACCCCTGAATTAACTGGAAAACTAACATAAATTGCTACAGAGAGACAGCACACTCCCCGCTTGGTACAATTCCATTGTACCACTACAGATACAAAATAAACCTAAAGAAAACGTCCTTTGGCTGCAAACATACTCAGAATCCATTCTCTAGGTTTCTTCAGAAAGGAGGACTACGATCTCTGAGACTGGCCTCAGAAACACTTTGACAGTACCCTTCTTGACAATCTTCACCTCCGCCTTGCGGACCCTCTTGTCCCTGCTCGGCAGAGTTTTGACAACCAGTCCCACTGGCCATTCATTTCTGTGTGCTTGGCTGTCTTTCAGCAAGACAACATCTCTCACTTTGACATTTGGCTTGTCTTCTGTCCATTTCCTACGGCTCTGTAGGGTGGACAAATACTCTCCGCTCCATTTCTTCCAAAAAGTGCCTGCAAGACACTGGACTTGCTTCCACTGCTTCCTGTGCAGCTCAGCCATGTCAAAGTTTCCAGAGGGGGCTGAAATAGCACTCATATTTTGAGTCAGGAGCATCGTTGGGGTGAGGACTGCAGGCATGTCTGGGTCGGCACCAGGAGTCTTGCATTCATGATTGCCATGACTTCAGCCATGAGAGTGCTTAAGATGTCATGTGTGAGATGAGTAGGTCCCGTCCAAAGCAGCATAGCATCCAGAATACGCCTGGCAACACCGATGAGCCTCTCCCATGAACCACCCAAGTGGGATGAATGCGGGGGGTTAAACATCCACGTGCATCCTTTCTTTTGGAGGTAGCTTCCTACCGCTGCATCATCCATGTGGATGTCCAACTCCTTACAGGCACCCACGAAGTTAGTCCCTCTGTCAGAGCGGAGAAGTTTGGCTGGACCACAGATTGAGAAAAACCTCCTCAGTGCATTGATAAAGCTGTCTGTTGACATGGATTCGATCAGCTCAATGTGCACAGCTCTGATAGACATGCACGTAAAGAGCACTGCCCAGCGCTTGCTGCCTGCACTACCTCCTCTTGTGCGACGCGTCATGATGGTCCATGGCCCAAAGACGTCAAGGCCCACGCTGGTGAATGGAGGCTCTGGAGTGAGTCTGTCAGCGGGCAAGTCTGCCACCTTTTGGTCCCCTAACCTCCCTCGTAGCTTGCGGCAGGTAACACACTTGTGGATAACGGAAGAAACCAGACGCTTGCTCCCGATTATCCAGTATCTGGCTGCTCGGATAGCTCCTTCTGTTATGTGTCGTCCTTGGTGAGCCACTTGCTCATGATAGTATCTCACGATTAGTGTGGCAATGTGATGGGTGCGCGGGATGATCAGAGGGTGCTTTTGTTCTCTTGACAAGTCTGCGGATGATATGCGCCCTCCGACCCGGAGCAAACCATCTTCATCTGTAACTGGGTTGAGCTTTTTAAGTGGGCTTTGCTTGGGGAATGTCTGTCCCTCTTCAAGACATTTGAATTCCTCCTTGAAGACATCATGCTGGACAGAGCGAATGATCACACCTTTGGCTTGTGAAAGCTCACTTCTGCTGGATACTTCTTTAGAACATTTCCATCCTTTGCGTCCTACGTTGTCTGAATTCCCCTTGAAGGATGCTGCTACATGAATGAGTCGGGCTGTGGTTCGGCAGAGTGTTCTCCAGCTTGAGAATCGCTCGAAGCGTTGTGAGCCCAACTGAGATTCTGAGGCTTTGGTGACCAGGGTCGTAACTTCAGGCCGAATCTCAGTATCAGCTTCAGGCTCCACAAGGGTGAAGGGATTGGACGCAGGAGTCTCCTCTGTGTTGACATTAGACAGGAAAGTGGGGCCCGAGAACCAACTGCTTTGCTGTAGGTATGCTGCTGGTATAGACCTGGTAGCATGGTCTGCAGGGTTCAGGTCTGTGGAGACATAGCACCACTGGTCAGGGCGAGTGGATCGTCTGATACGAGTCACCCGGTTGGAAACATACACATAAAACCTTCTTGTGGAGTTGTGGATGTAACCAAGTACAATCTTGCTGTCCGTGAAGAACTTGACGGCACCCACATCGATGTCAATCTCATCTCTGATCAACTCGTACAGTTGAACAGCCAACACAGCTGCACAACGCTCGAGACATGGAATGGTGTTGGCAGGCCGAGGGGCCAACTTGGACTTCCCCATAACGAATCCCACATGGTATTTCCCATCGGTGTCAGCTGCTCTCAAGTAGGCCACAGCTCCTATTGCTACTGGGGAAGCGTCTGAGAAGATGCACAGCTCTCTTCTCTGTGTTGAAGACAGCGAGCCTGGAATGTAGCACCTCTCTATGTGCAGGTCTTCGAGAGCCTTCAAGGACTCCTTCCATAGGTTCCATTTTGCTTCTTTTTCTGGGAGGAGTGGAGCATCCCACTCACTCTGATCCGATGAGAGTTCCCGTACTAATGCTTTTCCTTGCATTGTTATGGGAGCTACGAACCCCAAAGGGTCATACAAACTGTTGACTGTGGACAGGACGCCTCTCCGTGTGAATGGCCTTTCTTCACGGGACACCAGGAATGTGAAGCTGTCTGTTTCCAGGTTCCAGGAGAGCCCCAGGCTCCGTTGAAGCGGGAGAGGATCCACTCCAAGGTGCAAATCCTTCAGATCCTTGGCACGGTCCTCTGCAGGGAAGGCTTCCATCACCTGTCCACTGTTCGATGCTACCTTGTGTAGTCTCAGGTTGGACTCTGCCAACATCGCTCTGGTTCTTGTCAGGAGATCTATTGCTTCTTCAGGTGTGGTAACCGAGGTAAGACCATCGTCAACATAGAACTGTCTCTCAACAAAATGCTTCGCATCGGAGCCATATTCTTGCTCACCTTTCTGAGCGGCTCGCCTCATGCAGTAGATAGCCACAGCAGGTGAAGGGCTGTTTCCAAACACGTGGACCTTCATCCTGTACTCCACCACATTCTTGTTGATGTCGTTGTCCTCATGCCACAGGTAGTGGAGATAGTCCCTGTGGTCTTCTCGGAAGACGAAGCAATAAAACATTTGCTGCACATCTGCTGTCAGGGCTACAGGTTCTTTCCTGAACCGCAGAAGAACTCCCAACAAGGTGTTGTTCAAGTCTGGGCCGCTGAGGAGCTCATCATTCAGAGACACTCCTTTACATTCAGCACTTGAATCAAACACAACTCGCAACTTGTCTGGCATTTGTGGGTGATACACACCGAATGTTGGCAGGTACCAGTGTTCTTTACCTTCCTCCAGAGGTGGAGCAGGCTCGGCTTGATCGTTGTCCAGCATCTTCTGCATGAACTCTATGTAATGGCCCTTCATTTCTAGCCTTTTCTCCAGTGTTCTCCTGAGTGAGCAGAGGCGCTTCATAGCTTGTTCCCTGTTACTCGGAAGACGGCGTCTGGGAGAGTGAAATGGTAAGGGTGCCACCCAGCTGTGTCCATCGTCCTGGTAAACCTCCTCATCCATGATGGTTAGGAAAGCTTTGTCGTCCATGGATAGTGCTGGCTTGTCATCATCCTTGGACCTTTCAAACACTGAGCATCCTAGGCGGTCTGTGCTCACAGTGAGGCCTGCCTCTTCCTCACAGGCAGAGGAGGTTGACCTATGATGCTGCGTCATGCCACCGTAGTCTTCCTTTACCTGGATCCTGTTTGGGCATGGGCTGAGAAAGGATGTGTGACCGTTGTGCAACACATTTGCTTTATAGACGTTGACACCCGCTGGTTTGCGGACTGTTCCCAGGCAAACTCCACCCACGAGGACCCATCCCAGGTCAAGCCGCTGCGCATTGTGGGGCCCGTTGATTTGCTCATGCACCTTGTGCACCCTTAAGATGTCTCTTCCCAAGAGCAGGAGGATTGGAGCGTCTGGGTCCACAGCTGGAATCTTGTTGGCAACTGGCTGTAGGTGGGGCTGATGGCGTGCGACCTCTGGGGAGGGAATTTCCGTCCTATCATCTGGCATCATGTCACACTCAATTAAGGTGGGGAAGGGAAGCTGTAGTTTCCCATCCATGGACTCGATCATGAAGTTCCCAACTCTCCTACCCGTAGTCTCTGTTGTCCCTGCACAGGTTTTTAGCATGTACAGAGCTGCGCTGACCTTGACTTCAAAGAGATTGAAGAATTCTGTCTTCGCTAGAGACTTGTTACTTTGCTCATCGAGCACTACGTACATCTTGATTGCCTTCTCCTTTCTCCCTGCAGTATATGCTTTAACCAAGCAGATTTTGGAGCATGAGCGTGGGCTGCTTGCATTTCCACAAACCTCTGTACACTTGGAGATGACTGAAGAAGATGTGCTTTCGCTTTGCTCCCCGCTATCCTCTTTGTCAACCGCAGCACTCTCGGTGGTTGAAGGAGGAGGACCTGGATGCAGGGCTGCGATGTGTTTTTCACTGTTGCACTTAAAGCACTTGATTGTCGCCTTGCAGTCTTTTGCCATGTGCATAGTCGACCCACAACACCTGAAGCCGATGCGATTCTCTTTCAGGTATGATTTGCGCTCATCAATAGGCTTGTCTCTAAAGCTTCGACACTTTTTGAGTGGGTGGGGCTTCTTGTGTATTGGACACTGGCGATCTGGGTCATCCACTTTATTCCCAGCAGAACTGGATTGGTTGGCTGAGGGTTCGGCTGGAACATCTGTTTTGTGCACGCTCACAGAGGCTTTGTTGCTGTAATTTGTGGGTTTCTCTGTTCTCGAAGAAACGTAACTGCTGGAGGTGGTGAAAGTGAAACTTGGATCATTCCTCACCTTTGCCTGTTGTTGGACGAACCTGGAGAAGAGAGAGAAGGGGGGAAATGCCACTCCATTGTCCTCCTTGTACTTGGATCCCTTAGCTATCCATTGCTCTTGAAGGTTGTAGGGGAGCTTTTCCACTATTGGGTTTACCCCACGAGCTGTACCCAAATACGAGAGGCCGGTCAGGTAACCTTCTCCCTTAGCACACTCCAGTTCGAGGAGAATGTCACCCAGTTCTCGGAGCTCGACATTATCTTTGTTGGTTAGCTTCGGAAAGTCCTCAATCTTCTTGAGCAGTGCATGTTCAATGACTTCTGGTGTCCCATAACAGTCTTCGAGACGTTGCCAAACCAGGTTGAGGCCTGCTGTGGGATTGCGGACGTGCGCTGAGCGAATTCTCTTCGCCTATTCTGATGACTCAGCTCCGAGCCACTTTGTCATCAAATCTAGTTCTTCTCTGGCTGACATATTCAAGTCCTTGGTGGTACTCAGGAAGGACGCTTTCCATGACCAATAATTTTCAGGATGGTCATCAAATTCTAGAAGGCCTGAACTTAACAATTCTCGGTGGATAAGGTACCTAGCGAGGTCTTGTGCACCTTGTGGCTCGGGTGAGGACTGCTTGGCTGGATTGGCCGAGTGCTGTGGAGGTCTCTGCAGGTGAGTCTTACTTGTTTCTTCTCCTTTAAGCTCAGTGTCTCCAAAAACAGGCTGTTTGCTACTGTGGTGAGTAGCTGGTTCTGCGTCGAGATACCTGGATGTTTCCTTGAAGAACAATTTGGAGTGTTGTTGGACATACTTGTACATTGCACTGGACTGAGGGGCTGTTCTAGAACATATGCTTCATGGCTGGGCTCCCCGCCTTCGTTCTCCTCACCTTCTTCATAAGCTGCAGCTTCAGCTTCAGCAGCAGCGGCAGCTCTCTGGCTTTGGAGAATGTGGAGACTGGCGTCGAGGTCAGCTCTCTGCTTCATCACACTAGTGTCGAGGTCAGCTCTCTGCTTCATCACACTAGCTTTGTTTTCAGTGAAGGACAATTGAGCCTGGGCAGCTTTTGCCTTGGCACGTGCTTTGGCGGCTGCAGAAGCTGTCGATGATGACGGTCTGCTGGACCGCCGAGATGATCTAGAGGATGCTTTAGAGGACTGTGACTTGGCATCATTTGCTCGGAGAGGCTCATGCTTCTCGACTGGCTGGTCGACGTCCTCTATGGTATATTGTCTTCCTGAGCATAGACTCATGGTAGCTGAGTGGTATCTTCTTGTGCTTGAGCCCGCTGTGCTGTTGTCTTTTTATTTTCTGCCCTCGCAGCGCGTTCCTATGCAGAGCTAGACAGGTAGCTAACAACTTGATATCTTCCCATAAAAATCACAAGGCTTGACTTTTCTTGTGAAGCTTTACTGAAAGATTCTTATTGTAAAACTGAAATACAACACAGAAATGGAAGCACACATTAGTATACAAGCGCATAACTGATATGCATACACAAATTTAGGTACGCCTGAGCAACACAGTACATTTGGCATGTAAATTACCAAACACGTGGAAACACAGCTTACTGTGAATATACATTTAGCAAACTGGAAGGCATTCTCTTTAAATTAGCCCTGTACATAGTGCATCAAAATACAGCCACTAGTTAACCAGCTAGACAGAGAGCGAGCACTTCACGGCTAGCTGTGTAAGTTTGCTTACAGAGAAAAGTTACAAACTAAACATTTTCTGCAACATACAGTGTACACTAATCATCTATAACATTCTCAAGTACTTACAGACAAATAATATCCAAGACTCAGGCGTGGGAACAATATAACTTCCCAGAGCATGTGCCGCTGTAGGTCTGTAGTATACAGTAGTTTACTTTACTGCACTTACTGTGCTTTACTGCACTTTACTGCGCTTTTACTGCAGTTGCTAGGTACCAAATAGCCACTAGGTGGCAGCACACAAACAATGGGAATCGACCCAACTTACTCAAACCCCTGAATTAACTGGGAAACTAACATAAATTGCTACAGAGAGACAGCACAGTTGTAGTTTGTGTATGTTGGTGTTACATTAATTTACTGTTCTATATATAATGGAATATTCAAACCAAGATCAGGAATCCAAGCGGGATTTCCAAATCCCTAACACAGGGCACAGAAGTGAACTGCACTGCTCAAAATGCTGACTGATATCGGGACACGAATTTATGTAAGAATATAATAACATAGGAACATAGTAAGAGGAGTAAATCATTTAGCCCCTCAAGCCTGTTTCGCCATAGCTGATCTGCGAGCTAACTCCATATACCCAACTTTGCCCCATAGCCCCTAATAACTTTGGTTATGAAAACTCTATCAATCTCAGATTTAAAATTAGCAATTGATCCAGCAACAACTGCCATTTGCAGAAAAGAGTTCCCAGCACATTTTTGTGTGCAGAAGTGTTTCCTAATTTCTCCCCTGATAATGTATGGCTCTAATTTTTGTACCAATCTGTTCAACCTAATATCTTGAAAACTTCCGTCAGGCCACCTCTTAGCCTGCTAAATTCTAAGGGATTCAATCCTAATCTGTGTAATTTCTCTGCGTAGCTTAACCCTTGGAGTCTTGCGTTCATTCCGGTAAAGCAACACTGCACTTCCTCCAAGGCTAATGTATTCTTCCTAAGTGTGGTGCGGAGAAATACTCACATTACTCCAGGTGTGGTCTAACCAGGGCTTTGTATAGCTGCAGCATAACTTCTAGCCTCTTGTCTTCTCGTACATTAGATAAAAAGGCCAGCATTCCTTTAGCGTTTTTGATTATTTGCTGTACCTGTTGATGGCATTTTAAAGAACTATGTCGATGCACCGCTCGCTCTTTAGACCGCCACTCTTTTTAGCTTTTCACCATTTGGAAAGTACACTGTTCGATCAATAATATTTACAAATTGGAAAACCTCACTATGACCTAAGTTAAAGTCCATGTGCCACATTATTGTCCATTCATTAATCTATCGATATCTTTTTCAATTTCATCCTGTCATCAACACTGCCTAAATTGCTGCCTAGCTTTTTGTCATCTGCAAATTTGGATATATCACTTTCTATGCCATTATCTACATCGTTAATAAAAACTGTAAATAGTTGAGGTCCCATCTGGCCCTGTGAATGTGTCACCCTTTAGAGTCTTTACTGTTTTTATTATTGTTTGTTTATTGACGTTAATTTTATTGAGTCCCTGTCCCTGATACAATATTAGCTTCCTTGGGATTTCCGGCATGCTTCTTCCTCTACTGTAAATACTGAAACAAAGTCTGTTTTCAAACTGTCCGCCATTTCCTTATTATCATGGACAATTCACCGCTTTCAGTATTTAAGGGTTCAAATTTACTCTGGACTACACTATTTTCCTAATATAATTGTAAAAATTCTTTGTGCTTATTTTGTTATACCTTCGAAGTTTCTTTTCATAATCCCTTTTGTAGATCTTAATATCTATTTTGTTACCCTTTGCTGTTCTTTGTATCTTTCCCATTCGCCAGGATCTGTGTTATTTTTTGCATTTTTTTGTCTTTTTTTTCCATTTTATTACCACTTTAGTCGTCCAGGGCTGTTTTTGACAAATAGAGCTCTTGCCCCTCAGGAGAATAATCTGTTTCTGTATCAACTGAAATTCGTTTTTGAACATCGCCACTGATTGTCTGTTGTTTTACCCATTAACAGGTTTGCCCAGTTTACTGTGGGCAATCTCTGCCTCATCCCGTTGAAGTCGGCCTTACCTACACCTAGAATCTTAGTAGCTTTTCGCCTTTCTCGTCATTGAACTCGATCATGTTATGCTCACTATTAGATAAATGTTCCACATCATTAGGCTGTTAAGTAAATCTGGCTCATTACTCATTACTGAATCTAACATGGAATGCCCCTTGTTGGTTAAGAACCTATTGCTACAGAACACTATCCCGGACACACTCAATAAATTCACTACCTTTCTGAAATGTGCTAATCTGATTTTCCCAATCTATTCCTGACATACTCTGTTCCTTTGCATCCCTGGTACCTCAGCTGGTGCTTTATATATGCTGGGCTAAAGGTAGATCTATCATTTCATCTCTCAGTGAGCAAACATCTGCTACTTTTATGTATTAATTCTCATTTAATTTATTGATTAATTATTCTTACAATAAAGATTCACAGATTCAAAGGTAATATAATTAGATTATATCAATGATTGTCGTTAATTAATTGCAGATTTCACCCCGAATTCCATTAAAATGCCGCTTTTGCTGCCAGCCTGATGTAAATCTTCACTGTTTATTTCTCTTCCGCAGTTAACTTAGTGACCATTGTGATCCTGTCTCGGGGAAAGTGCGGTCTCTCCACATGTGTCACTCGCTACCTGGTGGCCATGGCAGCGGCGGATCTACTGGTCGTTATCCTCGACCTGATATTGAGGCAGATTCCGATGTCATATAAGAAACCACTTTCTCCTGTGTATTCTATCCCGGTCTGTAATATCCACGCCGTCCTGCTTTATGCAGTCACAGACTGTTCTGTCTGGTTCACTGTCACTTTCACCTTTGATCGTTTTGTGGCAATTTGTTGCCAGAAGCTGAAAACTAAATATTGCACCAAGAAAACGGCAGCTGCTGTTCTAGGAACCGTGACTGTGTTGAGCTGTTTAAAGAACATTTTCTGGTATTTTATGTTGACAGATGAATATGGGCTAAAGAACGTCCCCTGGTTCTGTGGTGTAACATTCGATGCTCAGTATTCACCGGTCTGGGGGGCAATCGAGTTCCTTCATCATATTCTCACCCGGGGGTCCCATTTGTTCTGATTCTGCTGCTCAATGCTGTCACTGTCAGACACATTTAAATGTCCAGCAGAGCCCGCAGGAGACTCCGGGGTCCCAGCAGTGGGGAGAGTCCCAGAGACCCAGAGATGGAGAGCCGCAGGAAATCCATCATTTTACTGTTTGCTATTTCGTGCAATTTCATCCTGTTATGGTCCGTGATTATGGTGTATTCTATATATAACCGGGTGTGGCGATTGGTTGATTATTTTGTATCTCTACCTATATATTTTCCATATTTGGGACAAATGCTCCAGCTCCTGAGTTGTTGTAAAAACACTTGCATTTATGCCGTGACACAGACTAGGTTTAGACAGCAGTTGATAAATGTGGTGAAATATCCCTTTACTTTAATTGCTAAATTCATTAAAGGATGAGAAGAACGGAAGAAGTTCCTGCATCAGAAATTAATCAAGCCTCATATTCTGTCCGACCCAGTCTCACCCGTGGGGACAGTGATAAAGGATAGTATTAGCCGACTCACTGACAAACACTGACCATACTGTTATACTGCGAAGCACTGGTAATAATCAACAAAATACTCCCATAATCCCTGTGCTCATATTTACAATGAGAAGGATACAAACCCCCTGTAAATATTAACCCAGTCCATGTTCAATTATTAACTGAATCACAGAACAAAGCGCACACCTGAAAATAACAGCAGGGACATTCTTTGTGCAGTGATATTTTCCAACACACCCACAATAAATATTAACACAAGTATCGAGATGCATTGTAACAACAGAAAATGCTGGAAAAACTCAGCAGGTCAGGCAACATCCGTGGAGAGAAATTTGAGTTGACGTTTCGGGTTGAACCCTTCTTCAAAACTGGAAAGAAAAGAAATTAGATCGAAGGCAGGGCTGCGATCGGACAAAAGAATAAAAGAAACAAAAGAAGTAAAAGAGATTAGAAGCTAGACGAGATGGTAATAGGCTGGGATTACGTGTAAAGTGTACTGGCAGGGCAAAAGATAGCTGCCAGGTGTGAGAGAGAAACAAAAGGAAAGGGGGGGGGGAAAGGAGTGGAACAATTACAAGAGAAAATGAAATGGGGGCAGAGCTTATGATCTGAAATTGTTGAACTCGATATTGAGTCCAGAGTCCGGAAGGCTGCAGAGTGCAGAATGCATCTATAGAGATGCATTGTTCACATAACACACTGTCATTGATTTCCTGTAGAAAAACCTCACCCACTCTTTCACCTGGCATGCCTCACATCACTCCCACTCTCTCTTTCTCCGCAATTGTACTATTTACTGTTGTCACCCAATTCCCACAATGTACAACTGCGGTCCCCAATTTTACCATTTACTAATGCCTCTCAGTTCCACAATGTACTGCTGCCCTCCGCAATTGTACCATTTACTGCTGCCTCCAATTCTACATTGTACTACTGCTGCCTCCCAATTCCATAATGTACCACTGTCCCATCAATCACACCCAGGGCAGCTACAGTACGGGTTAGATAGAGAGTAAAGCTCCATCTACATGGTCCCATCAAACACTCCCAGGGCATGTACAGTACTGTTAGATACAGTGCAATGCTCCATCTGCACTGTCCCATAAAATACTCGCAGGACAGCATATTCACGGTTTAGATACAGAGTAAAGCTCCCTCTACACTGGCTCATCATACACTCCCAGGGCAGAACAGCACGGATTAGTTAGAGTAAAGCTCCCTCTATACTGTTGCACCAAATACACCTAGGGCAGCTACAGCCCGCGTTAGATACAGATTAAAGATCCCTCTACACTGTCCCATCAAACACACACAGAGCAGTTGTTCAATTCAGAGCACAGTTTAGTTGACACTGCCCAGTGAAGCATAACCAGGTCAGGTACAGCATGGGTTGAATACAGAACGAAGATTCCTCTACTTGCAACAGTCAAACACTCCCAGGTGAGGTTTTGGCAAGGTTTATCTACGAGTAAAGCTCCACTCAACTTCCTACATCAAAGTCCGAGCGTGAAGGCAGATCTGGATCAGCTCCCAACGTCTGGTTAGACTCACACCTCGGCAAAATAGTGGACTAATGGGATTCTCAGTAAAGTTCCTCATATTTCCAATCACTGATGCATCGTCCCATTTTATCCCTTCAGCGACACTGAGGGTATCCTTCATGCCGGATCTGCTGTTTCAAGCCAGCGACATTTCCCCAGTCCCAGTGAGTTGGTGATGATTCGAATTCTCTTTCTCCAGATTCCTGAGATATTGCTCACTCCCAGAATCTTTCAATGGAGAAATGATTCATTTTAATCCCAGAATATGGACCAGGAACACAACTGGGCAGTTTTTGTCAATGTGATAATGTTGAATTTGAAAATATTTTAAATTATTGAATGTATTTGAATTACTTACTTCAATATTACATTGTTCTTTTCTGCCCTTTGCCCTGTTTATTGGGACTAAACACAATCCCAGAGTCAGCTGTCACTCCAGAACCTCCCACACTGACATCCCACTGATGGGCCGTAACCAGAGGCGGTGATTGTCGCTAGGTGACATCACACAGGAGCCAGGAGCCAATCACACATATACAGGAATGATTTCACAAAGCAGCCAGCGCCCCTCCCACTCGAGGTGTCACAGGGTCACATTGAACAGGCTCTGCTCCTGGTGTGCAGTCTCACTGGCCATGAACACAGGTTATACAATTAGGCCCATCCCCGACCCGCTCCCATGTTCTGAGACTCCAGGCAGGGAGCACAGACTTCCAAAATTACATCTCATTAATTCTCCCGACAATCCACCAAAGGTCATTATTCAATGTCCACAGCTGCCCCCCTCCATTGTCCATTTCTTGCTTTATACATTCAGAAGTCTCCCTTCTTTTTATAACAGGCAATGTTTCTCCCTCCTGCTTTGGCAATGAGAGGCAATTTGAGGTATTAGTGTTGGGGTGAGGCAGGGATATTACAACCTATTCTGTGTTCTGAAACCAGTCTATTCCATCCAACAAGAAGGGCATCAGAGGCAATTAGAGAAGGGAAAATAAGAGGGATCAAGTGGTGTAACAATCAAAGCAGTAATTGGAGGTGAACATCATGGGAGATAATGGATAAAGCTCCTGAAAGAATGTCCCCACAAACATGGGAAGAACAGAGAAGGTATTACTAAAGATGAGAGAGTACGGTACTACCCGGTAAATAACAATCAACAAAGATGAAATGATATCAGATGCAGCATGCTTTATATGCAGAGTGAAACTCCCTCTCAACTATTCCATCAAACCAAAAGAACAACTTCCATTTATATCGTGCCTGTAACGTAATAATAAGTCTCAAGACGCTTCAGAGAAGGGTTATCAAAAAAAATTGACACCGAGCCATATAAGGAGATGTTAGTGCAGGTGAACAATAGCTTGTTCAAAGATATAGGTTTTAAGAAGCGTCTTAAAGGAGGAAATATAAAGGGAGAGAATTAGGGCGGGAATTCCAGAGCTTAGGACGTAGTGAACTGAAGCTAATACAGCCAATGGTGAAGCCAATTAAAATTGGGATGTTCAAAAGACCAGAATAGGCGGAGTGCAGAGGTCTAGGTGGATTAAAGGGCTGGAGGAGATTGCAGAGATAAGGAGAGGTGAGGCCATGGAGGGATTTGTAAACAAAGATGAGAATTTCAAAATCGAGGCATTCCTTAACCGGGAGCCAATGTAGTTCAGCAATCACAGAGGAGATGGGCGAGTGGGTCTTGGTGCGAGTTTGGACACGTGTGGCAGAGTTTTTGATGGCCTCAAGTTTATGGAGCACAGAACTAGGGAGGCCAGCCAGGATTTTGTTGGAATAGGCAAGTCTAGATGTGAGACAGACATGGACTAGAGTTTTGGCAGCATGTAAGTTGAGGCATGCGCAGAGATGGGCGATGTTACGAAGCTGGAAATAGGCAGTCTTAGTGATAGAATGGATAGGAATTAGGAACGCTGGCCCACGACACCCTGGACTACTCTTCTATCATCCCACAACACCCCTTCCCCTTCACCCAGCACCTTCACATGCAAGTGCAAGTGATGCAACAGATGCCCTGTTAACTCGGCCTTTCCCACTGTCCAGCGCCCCAAACACTCCTTCCAGGTGAAAACGCGATTTACTTGTATTTCTTGCAATTTAGTTTTCATTATTCGCTGCTCACGATGCGGTCTCCTCTACATTGGGGAGACAAGACGCAGATTGGGTGATCGCTTTCCCAATTAGTTCGTGGGTTGACCCCGAGCTTCAGGTCCAATTCCACTCCCACTCACGCCTCGGCCTCTTACACTGTTTCAATGAAGCTCAACGTAAGCTCCAGAAACAGCACCTCATCTTTCGATGAGACACTTTACAACCTTCTGGACTCAACATCGAGTTCAACAATTTCAGACCATAACCTCGGCTCCTATCTTTATTTCCATATATTTTTCTCTCTCTCACATGGCAGCTACCTTTCTTTCTGCCATCGCCATTTACAATTCATCCAAAGCAATATTCTGTTTCTTTATTTGTCCCATTACCATCTCGTTTTGCCATGCACCATCATCCGTTTTGTCTCTTAGGCCTAGAAATTCAGTAAGGCCCCGCCAGCTTTGTGCCCAGGTACCGCCGAAAGAGGGCTTCTGCGCCAAAAGAGGAGGCTGCGCTGATATTCAGCACAGCGGGAATGGCAGTGGTAGCCGGTAGCGCTGCACCAGCACCGATGACGCCATCGGTGTGCGCAGTGACGCGGTTCCGCCCCGATACCGGCACGACCCCCATATTTAGTTGCGGCCGCCTCTTCCGTGGCGGCCGCAAACAACGTTCTGCAACCGTGGCCGTAATGCAGCCTTAGTGGGGCGCTTTAAGGTGGAGGTGCGGCTGGCCGCTTTTTCGGCGGCCGCCTGCCTGCACCTCCTTCCCCGGCCTCCTCCACCCACCCCTCGTGGCATTGCCGGCTGGTTTCCGGGAGCCCGGCAGTTCTCCGTTGTGCCAGGCTCTTTTGCCGGCACTCGCGATCGGGGCTCCGGCTGTTGCAGGCACCTCCCCCTTAAGAGAGGGAAGAAGGCCTGCAGTACCGCAGCCTGCCGCTCCGCTGCGGGTGGCGCTGCGGCAACTAGCGCGCCGATATTCAGTTGCAGCGCCCCAAGCGGGGGCGGCCACACCCTGGAACAGCGCCCGTCCTCGTCTTGGGGCGCTGAAACTGAATATCGGACGGGCGCGAGTGGTTCCGCGCCCAGCGGTAAATTCTGGGCGCAAGCGAGCTGGCGGGGCTATAGCTAATTTTTAGCCCTTAATCTCTCCTGCCATCCTATCGCAGACCTTCCCTTTTGTTCTTTCCTCCCCTCCCCCGTTTCCATGCCCCAAACTTGCTTAAAACCCTGTTCCATCTCCAGCTTTTTCCAGTTCAGACGAAGGGTCATCGACCTGAAATGTTGATTCTGTTTCTCTCTCCACAGATGCTGCCAGACAGGCTGAGTAGTTCCAAAATTTTCTGTTTTTAATTCAGATTTCCAGCATCCATAGTTTTTTGCTTTTCAGGAAGTAGGAAGCTCAATTAGAAAGCAAATATGACACCAAGGTTGCGACCAGACATGTTCAGCCTCAGAGAGTTGCCGTGGAGCGAGATTGAATCAGTGTATAGGAAACAGAGTTTATGGTGTGAAACAAAGGCAATGTCTTCAGTCTTTCTGATATGTTTTGAAGGAAACGTTTACTCTTCCAGTGCTGGATGTCGGACAGGCATTCTGATAGTATAGAGGTGGTGGAGGGTTTGACCAATGTGGTGAAGGGGTAGAGCTGGGTATCATCAGTGTACATGTGAACACTCACGTTTCTGTTGTCGGATGATGTCACTGAGCGGAAGCATGTAGATGAGAACTAGGAGGGGACCAAGGATAAATCCTTGTGGGACAGCAGAGGTGACCATGTGTGGCTGGAAAGAGAGGCCATTGCAGGTGATTCTATGGTAATGGCTAGAAAGATAGGAATGAAACCAGGCGACTGCAGTCACATCCAGCTGGAAGACGGTGGAGAGGTCTTGGAACGGAAATTTGTGGTCAAGAGTTTCAAAGGCTGCAGACGAAAATTGATAGAATACCTTTGTTGGAGAAAATTAGGTTGTCATTTGTGACTTTGGTAAGAGCAGTTTCATTGGCAGGGGTGGAAGTCTGACTGGAGATATTCAAACAAGGAGCTCTGAGAAAGATGGGCACGGATTTGGGAGGCGACAACACGTTCAATAATTTTGGAGATGAAAGTGAGGTATGAGATGGGGCGATAATTTGCATGAACAGAGGGGTGAATTGTTTGATTTGATGCGAGGAATGAGGACAGCATATTTTAAGCAAAGGGTGACAATATCAGTGTAGAGAGAACAGTTAACAATATCCGCGAACGTGGGAGCCAGGAAGGAAACTTGGGTTGTCAGCAATTTAGTAGATATAGGGTCGGAAGAGCAGGAGGTCGCTCTCATTGACAAGATGTGCTCGGAGAGCGCATGAGGGGAGGCAGGAGAAAAATTGGAGGAATATGCCAATTTATGCTTAGGGCAGGGGAAAACGGAGAGGAAGTAAGATTAAATGGGATTGGGGAAGCGAAGGAATTAATAGCAGAAGCAGTTGAACTGATGTCGATTTTATAAACAAAGAAGTCCATGAACTCCTCAAATTTGTTGTTGGGGTTGAGGAGGGAGGAACCAGGGGAGAAGCAGACGGTTAGTGGTGGAGATGGGAAGCCTGGTGTTATTTTTGCAATTCTGGATGATCTTAAATCGGCGATTTTAGTGATGCAGAGCAGGACCGACAGAGCTTCATGCGATCTAGTCAAATCTGATGATGGATGATTAGATCAGCTTTCTGCCAAAGACGTTCAAGTCTGTCTGAAGAAAATTCTTTTCATCTCAGCCTTGAATGGCCGATCCTTTATCCTGAGCCTGTGGCCCCTGGTTCTAGACACCACAGCCAAGGGAAACATTCTCCCAGCAACCACGCTATCAAGCCCTGAAATAATTTTGTGTGCTTCAATGAGATCCCCTCTCATTCTTCTGAATTCAAGAGAATACAGGCCTGATTTACTCAATCTCTTCTCATACGACAGTCCCGCCATCCCTTGAAACAATCTCGTGAAACTTCATTGTACTCCAACTATGGCAAATATATCCTTCCTTAGGTAAGGGGACCAAAATTGTACACATGACTCCAGGTGTGGTCTCACCAAGGCCCTATACAATTGGAGTAAAACTTCCTTACTACTGCACTCAAATCCTCTTGTAATGAAGGCTAGCATACAATTTGCCTTCCTAATGGCTTGCTGCACCTGCACATTAACTGTCAGTGACTCATGCACAAAGACATCCAGGTCCCTTTTAGCATCTGCACTCCCCAATCTTTCAGCATTTAGGATTTACTCTGAATTTCTGTTTTTTCTACCAAAGTGGATAACTTCACATTTATCCACATTATATTCCATCTGCAATTTTCTCGCTCACTCACTGTGCCTGTCGAGATCCCCTTGAAGCCTATTCACATCCTTTTCACAACTGACACTGCCACATACCTTTGTATCTTCAGCAAATGTGGAAATGTTACATAAAGTCCCCTCATCCAAATCATTGATTTAAATTGTGAATAGCTGGGGCCCAAGCACCAATCCTTGCCGAACCCCTCTAGTCACAGCCTGCCATCCTGAAAAAGACCCGTTTATCCTTCCTCTTTGTTTTCTGTCTGTTAACCAATTCTCAATCCATTCACGTATATCACTCCCAATTCCATTTGCCCTAATTTTGTTCACCAACCATTTGTGTGGGACCTTATCGAAGGCCTTCTGAAAATCCAAATAAACCACATCTACCGGTTCCCCTTTGTCTACTTCATTAGTTATATCCTCAAAAACACCAATAGGTTTGTTAAACAGGATTTCCCTTTCATAAATCCATGTTGATTCTGCCCAATTATAGTATTAGTTTCTAAGTAGTTCCAAGATGATTTGGATAGGTTGGGTGATTGGGCAGATGCATGGCAGATGCAGTATAATGTGGATATATGCGAGGTTGTCCCCATTGGTGGCAAAAACAGGAAGGCAGGTTATTATCTGAACGGCAATAGATTGGGAGAAGGGGAAGTGCAACGAGACATGAGTGTCCTTGTGCACCAGTCACTGAAGTAAAGCATGCAGGTGCACAGGCGGTTAAGAAGGCAAATGGTATGTTGGCCTTCGTAGCGAGAGTATTCGAGTAAAGGAACAAGGAAGTCTTGGTGCAGTTGTACAGGGCCTTGGTGAGACCACACCTTGAGTATTGTGTGCAGTTTTGGTCACCTTATCTGACGAAGGATGTTCTTGCCATGGAGGGAGTGCAGCGAAGATTCACCAGTCTGATACCTGGGATGGCAGGAATGACGTATGAAGAGAGATTGGGTCAATTGGGCTTATGTTCGCTGGAGTTTAGATGAATGAGAGGGATCTCATTGAAACTTATAAAATTCTAACAGGACTAGACAGACTAGATGCAGGAAGGATGTTCCAGATGGCGGGGGAGTCCAGAACCAGGGGTCACAGTCTAAGGATAAGGGGTAAGCCATTTATGACAGAAATGAGGAGGAATTTCTTCACCCAGAGAGTGGTGAACCTGTGGAATTCTCTACCACAGAAGACAGTAGAGGCCAATTCATTAAATATGTTCAAGAAGGAGTTAGATATATTTCTTAAGGCTAAAGGGATCAAGGGATATGCGGAGAAGGCAGGGACAGGGTACTGAGATTGAATGATCAGCCATGATCTCATTGAATGGCAGAGCAGGCTCGAGGTGTCGAATGGCCTACTCCTGCTCCTATCTTCTATGTTTCTATGTTTCTAAGTTTCTAACTGTGTTCTTGCTAATAGATTCCAGCATTTCCCAAATTACTAATGTGAGGCAAACAGATCTGTAGTTTCCCGTTTTCACTCTCCCTCCTTTCTTAAATGGTGGGGTTACATTTGCTATCCTCCAATCTGCAGGAACCGTTCCAGAATCTATAGAAATTTGGAAGATGACAACCAATGCGTCCACTCTCCCAAAAGCCACCTCTTTCAAAACCCTAGGATGCAGATCATCTGGTCCTTGGGATTTATCGACTTTTAGTCCCATTAATTTTGCCAATGCTGTTTCTTACTAATAATAATTTCTTTAGTTCCTCAATCTCGCCACACCTTTGGGTTTCTCGTATTTCTGGGAGGTTTTTTGTGTCTTCCTCCGTGAAGACAGAAAAAATAATGTATGTATTTTCTCTGCCAATTGCTCAATCCCCATTTGAAATTCTCCAGGCTCTGACTGTAAAGCACATACATTTACCTTCATCAGTCTTTTCCTTTTCGCATACCTACAGAAGCCTTTCACAGAAATCACAGAAACCCCACAGTGCAGGTAGAGGCCATTTCGGCCCATCGAGCCTGCACCGACACATATCCCACCCTATCCCCGTAAGCCCACGTATTTAATCCCCCTAACACTAAGGGTCAATTTATCATAGCCAATCAACCTAACCCGCACATCTTTGGACTGTGGGAGGAAACCGGAGCACCCAGAGGAAACCCACGCAAACACGGGGAGAATGTGCAAACTCCACACAGACAGTCACCCGAGGCCAGATTCGAACCCAGGTCCCTGGCGCTGTGAGGCAACAGTGCTAACCACTATGCCGTTTTTATATTTTTCTAGAGTTCTTGCTCATATTCCATTTTCCCTTTCTTTATCAATTTCTTGGTCCACCTTTGCTGATTTCAAGAAAGGTCCCAATCCTCAGGCTGACCGCAATTTCTGGCAACTTCATAAGCTTCCTCGTTTGAAATAATACCAGCTCTAATTTACTTTGTTAGGCATGGTTGGACCACTTTTCCTTTTGGGTTTTTATTTCCTTGTGGAATATATGTTTGTTGCAAATTATACGTTGTTTCTGTAAGGGGTTATCCTTGAGAGATTTCCCTGAGGTTTCTCTCTCCAGAGGCCTCGCTCTCTTGCACAGTAAAACCTTGAGTGGTTCGACCCACTCGCCCCTTAGATTCTATACTCTGGAATTAGGCGCAGGAACGACAATGTAGAGAAAATTCTTGTAGACCAAGTTTGATGAAACGAAATGAAATTTTATTGCATAAGGAAAAATATCAAATCAAATGCAAGCAGATAAGAGAGTACATGGGAGGGAAAGACACACAAACAAATCATAACGACACAATACTAACTGAGGCAAATACAGGCATCTTATACTCTACAAAAATCATCCTGAAATAAGGAAACACACGGAACATCGAGGGACAACAACTCATGTTAATTGTACACTTAAATCCACCCCCTTATTAAACCTAACTAGATCTGATTGTGAAGGGCCAGAAACATGCTCACCAATCCCACTAGGAAGTGCAAGGTTTTGAAATCGAGCCTGTGTTTGGTCCTTTCAGGCGTTTCGTCTCCACGTGGATCGTGGAGCCCCTGCGAGCTGCGCCACACCTCTCTCCTGAGGTGGGGGTCGGGGGCAGCTGGACACCGGCGGGCCTGGATGTCGGCGGGGTCAAGGTTCATCAGCTCGACCCTGGTTAGAGGAGCCTTGGTCTGGCTCCCATCGCTTCTTCAGTTTCTTTTCTCTTCTCCCGAGCTGGGGTGGCTGGAAGGTTTCTTCTCTTGGGACCTTTATTTTTTTGTCTCTTCTCCCAAGTTGGGTCGATGGCATCTCGTTCCGGCAATGGCCCAGGGACAGTCGATGATCTCCCGATGTGCTTCCCCAGGGCGGAATGCCGGTTTCGAGACGGCCTTCTCGATGTTGGCTTTCTTCTTCCTCCTGCGAGTGCCTGCTTCTTCTTCTGCGTGTCCGGATTCAAGCTGTGTGCTTCCAGCTCTCCAAGCTTGCCCCAACTGCCGAAAAGTCTTCCAGATATACTTTCTTCCAGAAACCTCCGTCTCCCGCCCAAAATCAGGTTAGTCTTTGTTTTACTTTTGGCGGGCTGGGAGCACAGTGGGGTAGTCATTATATTTTAAAATGTCTTAAACGGCTGGTAAAGGCCCATCTCTGGTCTGGAATTACCTTCATTGTTTTTAATGTCCTGCTGATCTCATTATCTAGTCCTGGGTGCTGTTCTCATGAATATAAAATTGTCCACTTTTGTCTGGGTCAACATTTTGATGGCCTCTGTCTCCAGGCCGATCTCGACTAGATCTGCATCTAATCCATATGCATACCTGTGGGTCTGGTTTCGTTCTCTCAGAAACGGCTTCCAGAACTTGCTATAGGTTGAATCCACAAAGCTGTCTGCTGTTGTGCAGGAACCATTTAAAAAAGTGTCCCAATAAGCAGGTCACATGGTATGGTGGCCATTTTGGATGCCCCTTTTTCTGGGCTTCTTTTAAAACAGTCTTTAAAATCATGGCCTCTTCTGCCATTTGACCCTTATAAGTATAAAGTCCAATTTTGCGAATCCTACATTTCCTTGAATGTTAGCCATTGTAAGTCCACCTTCATACCTTTTAGTGTAGTCTCCCAGTCTACCATGGCCAACTTATCCCTCACACCCATGTAGTTTGCTGTGTTTAGACTGAAGACATTAGTTTTGGATTGGACTACATCACACTCAAACTTAATGTAAAAATCCATCATATTATGATCGCTTGTCCCTAAAGGCACCTTTACCACAAAATTATTGGTTAGTCCTTTCTATTCAGTGCTGGGATCACTGTTCTTCACAATTTACATTATGATTTAGAATTCGGAATCAAAAAGACAATTTCTAAATTTGCGGATGCTACCAAATTGGGAGGACAGTCAATACTGAGAACGACTGCAACAAATTAGAAGAGGCCAGAAATAAAGTTTTTAGTTATAATCTCAAATATTTCCTTTTTCCCCATTATATATTCTCCCGTCTCTGACTGTAAACTAACTACATTTACCATCACCAGCCTTTAACATTTCAAATACCTATAGAAGTTTTACAATCCGTTTTAGATTGGAGCCTGTGCCCTTCCTTCTCTGTGCAGGGCTCAGTACCATAAAGAATAAGAACAACTTAAATACCACAGACCAGAAATGGAGCCTGGGCCCTCCCTGTTCTGTGTGCGGGGCTCAGTACCTCAGCGACTGTAAATAACTGACTTATCACAGGCCGTGAATGGAGCCTGGAAATCTCCTTCTCTGGGTGGGGCTCAGTACCTCACCGAATGTGAACAACTGACACACCACAGGCGGGCATTGAACTTGGGACCTTCCTGCTTTGTGCGTGGGGCTCAGTACCTCACCGACTGTGAACAACTAACAGATCACAGGCGAGGAATGGAGACTCGGCCCTTCCTGCTCCGTGTGTGGGTCTCAGTACTTCGCCGACTTTGAACAACTGACATACCACAGACCGGGAATGGAACCTGGGCCCTTCCTTCTCCATCTATGGGGCTCAGTATCACACCAAATGAGAACAACTAACATGCTACAGGCCGAGAATGGAGCCTGGGCCCAACCTTCTCTGTGTTGGGTTCAGTACCTCAAAGAATGAGGACAACGTAAATACCACAGGCCTGAAATGGAGCCTGGGCCCTCCCTGCTCTGTGTGTGGGACTCCGTACCTCACCGGCTGTAAACAATTTATATACCACAGGCTGTGAATTGATCCTGGGCCCTTCCTTCTATGTGTGGGTCTCGGTACCTCACTGACTGTGAACAACTAACATACCACAGGCCGAAAATGGTGCCTGAGGCCTTCCTCCTCCATGTGTGGGGTTCGGTGTGACTCCGAATGAGAACAACTAACATAGCACAGGCCTGGAATGGAGTCTGGGACCGTCCTTATTTTCTAGGGCTCAGTACCCCACCGAATAAGAACCAAAGATATACCACAGACAGTGAATGGATCCTCGGCTCTCCCTTCTCAGTGTGTGGGGCTCAGTACCTCAATGACTGTGAAAAACTAACATTCCATAAGCTCTTAATGAAGCCAGCGGCCTTGAATAAAGCCTGGGCCCTTCCTTCTCAATGTAGGGCTCAGTGCCACACCGAATGAGAGCAACTAATTGACCACAGGCTGGGAATAGAGCCTCGGCCCTTCCTTCACTGTGTGATTCAACACCTCACCGAATGAGAACAAACTAACACCACAGGCCATAAATGGAGCCTGGGCCCTTCCTTCAATGTGTGGGGCTCTGTATCTCACAGATGGACAACAACTAACACCAAAAGCGTAAATGGAGCCTGGGCCCTCCTTCTCATTGTGGGGCTCAGTGCCACACCAATTGAGAACAAGTAATAGAGCACAGGCCGGGAATAGAGCCTGGGGTCTTACTTCTCTGTGTGGGGTCCAGTACCACATCTACTGAGAACAACTAAAAACATAACCGTTAATGGAGCTTGGGCTCTTCATGCTCAGCGTGGGAAACAGTGCCACAACGAATGAGAACACCTGACATACCACAGGCCGGGAATAGAGCCTGGGCCCTTCCTCCTCTATGTGTGGCAATCAGCACCTCACCCAATGCGATCACCTGACATACCACAGACCAGCAATAGAGCCTGCGCCCTTCTTGGTCTGTGTGGAGCTCAGAGCTGGGAATTGCTTGTGAAATCAGCCTAAAAATTCAAAGTACAAACCGCCCAACATTGGGCTCGAACCCACGATGCTTAAATTAGAAATTAATTCTCGAGTGGATTAGCTAGCCGAGTCTACCTCAACAGCTCCTCTCTGTCTGCTTAATTACTTACGAGACAGTAGAAATGAACATGGGAGATTTACCAGAATGGCATCAGGGAAGAGGAACTGATATTCCACATGCCATGAATGGAGCCTGGCCAATCCTGTTCTGTGAGTGGTGCTCAGTACCTCACAGAATGAGAACAACAGATATACCAGAGGCCGGGATTGGAGCCAGGCCGATTCCTGCTCTTGTGTGGGACTCAGTACCTCACAGAATGAGAACAACAGATATACCAGAGGCCAGGATTGGAGCCAGGCCGATTCCTGCTCTTGTGTGGGACTCAGTACCTCACCGAATGAGAACAACTGATATACCAGAGGCCGGGATTGGAGCCAGGCCGATTCCTGCTCTTGTGTGGGACTCAGTACCTCACCGAATGAGAACAACTGATATACCAGAGGCCGGGATTGGAGCCAGGCCGATTCCTGCTCTTGTGTGGGACTCAGTTCCTCACTGAATGAGAACAACAGATATACCAGAGGCCGGGATTGGAGCCAGGCCGATTCCTGCTCTTATGTGGGACTCAGTACCTCACCGAATGAGAACAACTGATATACCAGAGGCCGGGATTGGAGCCAGGCCGATTCCTGCTCTTGTGTGGGATTCAGTACCTCACCGAATGAGAACAACTGATATACCAGAAGCCGGGATTGGAGCCAGGCCGATTCCTGCTCTTGTGTGGGACTCAGTACCTCACCGAATGAGAACAACAGATATACCAGAGGCCGGGATTGGAGCTGTTGTGCATGTACCTTTAAGGGAACAACTGGTCTTAGACTGCAGTACCGGCAGTGACCACCCCTGTATAAAAGGCCCTAGCAGGCTTCTGTAGTTTCAGTTTCAAGCTGCCTCTTGTTCAGTAAAGTACCTGTTAAACTGTTCTCCCGAAGTCCGTGTATTATTGACTTTACAGGAGCCAGGTTCATTCCTGCTCTGTGAGTGGTGCTCAGTATCACACCGGGTGAGATCAGGGAAAACACCACAGGAGAGGGAAATTATCCTGGGCCCTTCCTTCTTTGTGTGTCGGTTTAGTTCCTCACCAAATGAGAATAACTGACACAACACAGGCTGAGAATGGAGCCTGGGCTCATCCTGCTCTGTGTGTGGTGCTCAGTATCACACCAGGTGAGATCAGGGAAAACACCACAGGACACGGATTGATCCTGGGCCCGTCCTGCTCTGTGTGCGAACAATTGACTGACATTCCACGGGAGAAGGAATGCTCCTGTGCCTTTCCTGCACTGTGTGGAGCTCAGTACCTCACCGAATGATAATAACAGACATACCACAGGTCGCTAATGGAGCCTGGTCCATTCCTACTAAGTGTGTGGGTCTCACGGCCACACCGAATGAGAATAACAGACATAACACAGTTCGGGAATGGACCCTGGGGCCACCCATCTCTCTGTGTGGTGCTCAGTACCTCACCGAATGAGAATTACTGACAAACCACAGGTCAGTAATCGAGCCTGGGCCCTTCCTTCTCATTGGGTGGGGCACCGTACCTCACCGAATGAGAACAACTGAAATACCACGGAACGCGACTGAAGACTTGGCCCTTCCTGCTCTGGGTGTGGGCATCTGTTGCTCACCAAATGAGATTAGCTGACACAGCACAGGCTGGCAATGGAGTCTAGGCCCATCCTGCTCTTTGTGTGGTGCTCAGAATCACAACTTGTGAGATCAGGAAACACACCACAGGACAGGGAATGATACTGGGTCCATCCTGCACTGTGTGGAGCTCAGTACCTCACTGAATGAGAATAACTGACATAACGCAGGCCGGAAATGATGCCTGCGCCCTTCCTTCTCTCTGGGTGGGGTTCTGTAACTCAACGAATGAAAACAACTGACATATCACTGGCGGGAATGGTGCCTGGGCCCTTGCTTCTCTCTTTGTGGGCACCAGTACCGCACAGGATGAGAACAACTGAGACACCACAGGCCGGGAATGGAGCCGGGGCTCTTCCTGCTCTATGTGGGGCTCTTTCCCTCACTGAATGAGAACAACTAATATATGACAGGCCGAGAATGGCGCCTTGGCACATCCTGATCTACGTTGGGCTCAGTCCCTCACTAAATGAGAATAACTAACATACCACTGGCCGGGAATGGAGCCTGGGCCCATCCTGCATTGTGTGTGGCTCAGTCCCTCGCCGGTTGTTATCAACTAACACACCACAGGATGCGGAATGATCGTGGGCCCATCATTCTCTGTGTGGGTCTCAATACCAAACCGGTTGATATCAGCTGACATACAGTCCGGGAATGGAGCCTGGGCTTTTCATTCACTCTGGGTGGGGAACAAGTACCTCAGCGAATGAGAATAACAGACATACCACAGGCCGGGAATGGAGCCTGGGCTTTTCATTCACTCTGGGTGGGGAACAAGTACCACAGCGAATGAGAATAACAGACATACCACAGGCCGGGAATGGAGCCTGGGTCTTTCCTTCACCCTGGGTGGGGCACAAGTACCTCTCCGAATAACAGACATACCACAGGCTGGGATTGGAGCCTTGGACCTTTCTGGTCTGTATGGGGCTCAGCACTCTCTGGATGAGAAAAATTAACACACCACAGGCCAGGAATGGTGCCTGGGCACATCCTTCGCTGTGTGTGGTGCTCAGTACCACACTGGGTGAGAAATGCTAACACACCACAGGCTGGGGAATGTTTCTGGTCCCATCCTGCTGTGTATGGTGCTCAGTACCACACTGGGTGAGAAATGCTAACACACCACAGGCTGGGGAATGTTTCTGCTCCCATCCTGCTGTGTGTGGGGCTCAGTACCACACCGGGTGAGAAAAGCTAACACACCACAGGCTGGGGATTGTTTCTGGTCCCATCCTGTTGTGTGTGGGGCTCAGTACCACACTGGGTGAGAAAAGCTAACACACCACATGTGATGAAATATTCCATTCATCACTGCCTGTGACTGTGGTCGGTTTCAGTGTCATTTCCCTTCCCCCAGTCCTCATTGTATTGTTTATTGGAATGTGCTGGAATGTGCTGTGTGTAGGGCTCTGCCCATGCCTGGCCCCTTTTGTAAGCTAGCTCAGTCTGGCCTCAGTCTCCAGAAGGAAGATACCTCTCTCTCTTACGTGTTACTTTCTAAGTTAATAAAAGCCTTGTTTTGTTTCGCTAACATCGAGCCTCGGAATTATTGAGGCACATCAATTTTATTAACTTATTTTTCAACACTATGGATCAACTCCTGAAACCCGAACGTTTGGATTTGGATCAACATGCTCCGGACGCATCAGCACACTTCAGACACTGGTTCGAGTGTATGGAATTCTTCCTGGACAATTCCGCAGCCGTCAAAGACGCTACGGATGCTGCGAGGATGAGACTCAGAATTCTGCGGAATTGGGTAAGCCACCGGTTTTACCCCCTCATCCAAGACGCCGATACGTACCTGGCCGCCTGCGACATCTTAAAGGCGCATTACCAGCAGCCTACGAATGAGGTGTATGCTAGGCATCTGCTCGCTACTCGCGCACAGCGACCTGGGAAATCGGTGGAGGAGTTCCCAAGCACCCTGAAAATGCTTGGCAAAGACTGCAAGTGCCGAGATGTAAAAGCCACAGTGTACACTGACGAGCTTGTTCGCGATGCCTTTATCACAGGCCTCAGCTCCACTTACATCCGGCAAAGACTACTGGAAAAAACGGGGTTGGACCTGAAACAGGCTGCGGACACCGCGCGATCCCTGGATGTGGCCCAGAGAAACTCGGACACCTACTCTTCAGCCCACACCGTCCACGCCACCATGTGTGCACCGAGGGCGCCGCCATCTTGGAAGGCATCTTCCCCGCCCGGCAGCCCAACACCGGCGGGGCCCCGCTCTCCCCCCAGAAGCCCTACGACAGCCGCGACGCTTCAGGGACCCAACTGCTACTTCTGCGGGCAGCCAAAACACACCAGAAACCTGTGCCCGGTGAAAGGCACCACCTGCTTTAAGTGCGGTAAGAAGGGGCACTTTGGGAATGTGTGCAGAGGGAACCCCGCTGGAGAACCAACCGCTGGAAAACCCGCCACCGCCACGTGTGCGCAGTGGGAGCGGCCATCTTGGACGCCATCTTGCCCGACCTCGTGGGGTCCGCCATCTTATGAGCAGACAGCGTGGACGCCATCTTGTATCGATCAGGGCCCTACAGTGGCATCGGTCACAGTGGACCAGACCAGGCCACACCCGCTATCCAAATCAATGGTGGGCATCGACGTAAACGGGTGCCGGGTTAAATGTTTAATTGACAGTGGAAGCACGGAGAGTTTTATCCACCCTGAACTGGCACAACAACTCTCCCTAAAGGTGGTCCCTGCTCAGGGTACCATCTCTATGGATGATAAAACCCAGACATCGACCATTCTGGGTTACTGCACGGTACAATTGGGCGTTAACGGAACTGTATACGATAATTTTAAAGTATTAATCATGAAGAACCTATGTGCGAGCGTGATCTTGGGCCTGGATTTCCAGTGCAACCACCAAAGCATCACGCTCAAGTACGGTGGGTCCCAGCCACCCCTCACAGTGTGCGGTCTGGCTACCCTGAAGGTAAAGCCGCCTTCGCTATTCGCGAACCTTACCCCTAACTGCCGGCCAATAGCGACCAAAAGCAGGAGGTACAGCTGGGAGTTCAGGCGGTTTATCGCGACCGAGGTAGACAGGCTCCTGGAAGAGCGCATTATTGAATGCAGCAACAGCCTGTGGCGCGCCCAAGTGGTAGTGGTAAGGGGTAGCGAGAAGAAACGGATGGTGATCGACTATAGTCAAACGATCAACAGGTATACCCAACTAGACGCCTACCCGCTACCCCGCATATCAGAAATGGTGAACCAAATCGCCCAATACCGGGTGTTCTCCACCATCGACCTCAAGTCAGCGTACCACCAGCTCCCTATCAGACCAGAGGACCGCCCGTACACCACCTTCGAGGCGAACGGACGCCTCTACCAATTCCTCAGAGTCCCCTTTGGGGTGACGAATGGGGTCTCGGTCTTTCAGAGGGAGATGGACCGCATGGTCGATGACCACCACTTGCAGGCAACCTTCCCCTACCTCGACAACGTCACCATCTGCGGCCACAATCAGCAGGATCATGACTCGAACCTCGAGAGGTTCCTGGAAAACGCACAAAAACTCAACCTCACCTACAATGAGGACAAGTGCGTTTGCAACAACACGCGCCTCTGCATACTAGGCAGCGTGGTGGAGAATGGGGAAATTGGACCAGGCCCCGACCGATTGCGCCCCCTAAGGGAGCTGCCCTGCCCAACACTCCCAAAGCCCTGAAAAGGTGCCTGGGGTTATTTTCTTATTATTCCCAATGGGTCCCCAACTACTCCGACAAAGCCCGCCCCCTCTTGAAAGCATCCTCTTTTCCGCTCCCTGCTGAGGCCCACGCCGCCTTCAAAAGCATTAAGCAGGATATTGAGCGGGCCACGCTACAGGCAGTGGACGAGAACACTCCATTTCAAGTGGAAAGTGATGCGTCTGACTTCGCCTTGGTGGCCACCCTCAACCAGGTGGGGCGGCCCGTAGCTTTCTTATCAAGGACCCTCCAAGGGCCCGAGATCAGACACTCCTCCGTGGAAAAGGAGGCCCAAGCCATCGTGGAGGAAGTGCGCCACTGGCGCCACTACCTAGCCAGCAAATGCTTCACCCTACTTACCGACCAGCGGTCGGTAGCCTTTATGTTCAATAATAAACAGAGGGGGAAGATTAAAAATGATAAGATTCTTAGGTGGCGGATCGAGCTCTCCACCTTCGAGTATGACATCATTTACCGGCCAGGGGCCCTTAACGATTCCCCTGACGCCCTCTCACGAGGGATGTGTGCCAGCGCCACCGGGGATCGGCTACAGACCCTCCACAACGACATCTGCCACCCAGGGGTCACGCGGCTGTTCCACTTCATAAAGTCCCGTAACTTACCCTACTCGATTGAGGAAGTTCGGTCTCTGACCAGGAACTGCCGCACTTGCTCTGAGTGCAAGCCTCGGTTCTACCGTCCAGATAGAGCTCACTTAATCAAAGCTACACGGCCCTTTGAGCGGCTCAGCTTAGATTTCAAGGGCCCCCTCCCGTCCGTCGACCGCAATGTTTACTTCCTGAGCATTGTGGACGAATACTCCCGGTTCCCATTCGCCTTCCCCTGCCCAGACATGACCAGCGCCACGGTCATTAAATGCCTCAACAGCCTGTTCTGCCAGTTCGGTATGCCGAGCTACATCCATACGGATAGGGGGGCGTCCTTCATGAGTGAAGAGCTACGCCAGTACATGCTGTCCAAGGGGATCGCCACGAGCCGTACCACCAGCTACAACCCCCGGGGTAACGGCCAAGTGGAGCGAGAGAACGGGACAGTATGGAAAGCAGTCACTCTAGCTCTAAGGACCAAGGGCCTCCCTATCTCCCGCTGGCAGGAAGTCCTCTCGGATGTGCTCCATTCGATACGGTCGCTATTGTGTACGGCCACTAATGCCACGCCTCATGAACGAATGTTTGTCTTTCCCCGGAAATCCACCTCAGGCGTATCCATGCCGTCATGGCTCTCCACCCCAGGTCCGGTACTCGTGCGAAGGCATGTGAGGGGCCACAAGACTGACCCTCTCGTGGAGCCAGTACACCTACTCCATGCCAACCCCCAATACGCATATGTCCGGCACGCCGACGGAAGGGAGGACACCATGTCCATAAAAGACGTCGCCCCAGCCGGCATCGACAACAACCATGGCAATAGCAGCAACAACGATCACAGCAACTCTTACCCACCCACTACGCTTTCATCACCCCCGGAAGAACATCGACCAACGGCACCCCCACCAACTACCCCTTCAACAACCCTGGGGACACCCCCGGCAGAGACCCAGGAGAACACTGGGGACACCCAGCTGACACCCGCGGCACCACAACAGCCACGTCGGTCGCAGAGGACTATCAAACCCCCGAACAGACTAAATCTATAGAAGGGGTGAATGTGATGAAATATTCCATTCATCACTGCCTGTGACTCTGGTCGGTTTCAGTGTCATTTCCCTTCCCCCAGTCCTCATTGTATTGTTTATTGGAATGTGCTGGAATGTGCTGTTTGTAGGGCTCCGCCCATACCTGGCCCCTTTTGTAAGCTAGCTCAGTCTGGCCTCAGTCTCCAGAAGGAAGATACCTCTCTCTCTTACATGTTACTTTCTAAGTTAATAAAAGCCTTATTTTGTTTCGCTAACATCGAGTCTCGGAATTATTGAGGCACATCAATTTTATTAACTTATTTTTCAACACTATGGATCAACTCCTGAAACCCGAACGTTTGGATTTGGATCAACATGCTCCAGACGCATCAGCACGCTTCGGACACTGGATTGAGTGTATGGAATTCTTCCTGGACAATTCCACAGCCGTCAAAGACGCTACGGACGCTGCGAGGATGAGACTCGGAATTATGCGGAATTGGGTAAGCCACCGGGTTTACCCTCTCATCCAAGACGCCGATACGTACCTGGCCGCCTGCGACATCTTAAAGGCGCATTACCAGCAGCCTACGAATGAGGTGTATGCTGGGCATCTGCTCGCTATTCGCGCACAGTGACCTGGGGAATCGGTGGAGGAGTTCCTAAGCACCCTGAAAATGCTTGGCAAAGACTGCAAGTGCCGAGATGTAAAAGCCGCAGTGAACACTGACGAGCTTGTTCGCGATGCCTTTATCACAGGCCTCAGCTCCACTTACATCCGGCAAAGACTGCTGGAAAAAACGGGGTTGGACCTGAAACAGGCTGCGGACACCGCGCGATCCCTGGATGTGGCCCAGAGAAACTTGGACGCCTACTCTTCAGCCCGCACCGTCCACGCCACCACGTGTGCACCGAGGGCGCCGCCATCTTGGAAGGCATCTTCCCCGCCCGGCAGCCCAACACCGGCGGGGCCCAGCTCTCCCCCCAGAAGCCCAACGACAGCCGCGACATGTCAGGGACCCAACTGCTACTTCTGCGGGCACCAGAAACCTGTGCCCGGCGAAAGGCACCACCTGCTTTAAGTGCGGTAAGAAGGGGCACTTCGGGAAGGTGTGCAGAGGCAACCCCGCCGGAAAACCAACCACCGGAAAACCCGCCACCGCCCCGTGTGCGCAGTGGGAGCGGCCATCTTGGACGCCATCTTGCCCGACCTCGTGGGGTCCGCCATCTTATGAGCAGACAGCGTGGACGCCATCTTGTATCGATCAGGGCCCTACAGTGGCATCGGTCACAGTGGACCAGACCAGGCCGTACCCGCTATCCAAATCAATGGTGGACATCGAGGTAAACGGGTGCCGGGTTAAATGTTTAATTGACAGTGGTAGCACGGAGAGTTTTATCCACCCTGAACTGGCACAACAACTCTCCCTAATGGTGGTCCCTGCTCAGGGTACCATCTCTATGGCTGATAAAACCGAGACATCGACCATTCTGGGTTACTGCACGGTACAATTGGGCGTTAACGGAACTGTATACGATAATTTTAAAGTATTAATCATGAAGAACCTATGTGCGAGCGTGATCTTGGGCCTGGATTTCCAGTGCAACCACCAAAGCATCACGCTCAAGTACGGTGGGTCCCAGCCGCCCCTCACAGTGTGCGGTCTGGCTACCCTGAAGGTAAAGCTGCCTTCGCTATTCGCGAACCTTACCCCTAACTGCCGGCCAACAGCGACCAAAAGCAGGAGGTACAGCTGGGAGGACAGGCGATTTATCGCGACCGAGGTAGACAGGCTCCTGAAAGAGCGCATTATTGAACGCAGCAACAGCCTGTGGCGCATCCAAGTGGTAGTGGTGAGGGGTAGCGAGAAGAAACGGATGGTGATCGACTATAGTCAAACGATCAACAGGTATACCCAACGAGACGCCTACCCGCTACCCCGCATATCAGAAATGGTGAACCAAATCGCCCAATACCGGGTGTTCCCCACCATCGACCTCAAGTCAGCGTACCACCAGCTCCCTATCAGACCAGAGGACCGCCCGTACACCGCCTTCGAGGCGAACGGACGCCTCTACCAATTCCTCAGAGTCCCCTTTGGGGTGACGAATGGGGTCTCGGTCTTTCAGAGGGAGATGGACCGCATGGTCGATGACCACCACTTGCAGGCAACCTTCCCCTACCTCGACAACGTCACCATCTGCGGCCACAATCAGTAGGATCACGACTCGAACCTCGAGAGGTTCCTGGAAACCGCACAAAAACTCAACCTCACCTACAACGAGGACAAGTGCGTTTACAACACCACGCGCCTCTGCATACTAGGCAGCGTGGTGGAGAATGGGGAAATCGGACCAGACCCCGACAGATTGTGCCCCCTACGGGAGCTGCCCCTGCCCAATACTCCCAAAGCCCTGAAAAGGTGCCTGGGGTTATTTTCTTATTATTCCCAATGGGTCCCCAACTACTCCGACAAAGCCCGCCCCCTCTTGAAAGCATCCTCTTTTCTGCTCCCTGCTGAGGCCCATGCCGCCTTCAAAAGCATTAAGCAGGATATTGAGCGGGCCACGCTACAGGCAGTGGACGAGAACACTCCATTTCAAGTGGAAAGTGATGCGTCTGACTTCGCCTTGGCGGCCACCCTCAACCAGATGGGGCGGCCCGTAGCTTTCTTCTCAGGGACCCTCCAAGGGCCCGAGATCAGACACTCCTCCGTGGAAAAGGAGGCCCAAGCCATCGTGGAGGCAGTGCGCCACTGGCACCACTACCTAGCCAGCAAACGCTTCACCCTACTTACCGACCAGCGGTCGGTAGCGTTTATGTTCAATAATAAACAGAGGGGGAAGATTAAAAATGATAAGATTCTTAGGTGGCGGATCGAGCTCTCCACCTTCGAGTACGACATCATTTACCGGCCAGGGGCCCTTAACGAATCCCCTGACGCCCTCTCACAAGGGATGTGTGCCAGCGCCACCGGGGATCGGCTACAGACCCTCCAAAATGACATCTGCCACCCAGGGGTCACGCGGCTGTTCCACTTCATAATGTCCCGTAACTTACCCTACTCGATTGAGGAAGTTCGGTCTCTGACCAGGAACTGCCGCACTTGCTCTGAGTGCAAGCCTCGGTTCTACCGCCCAGATAGAGCCCACTTAATCAAAGCTACACGGCCCTTTGAGCGGCTCAGCTTAGATTTCAAGGGCCCCCTCCCGTCCGTCGACCGCAATGTTTACTTCCTGAACATTGTGGACGAATACTCCCGGTTCCCATTCACCTTCCCCTGCCCAGACATGACCAGCGCCACGGTCATTAAATGCCACAACAGCCTGTTCTGCCAGTTCGGTATGCCGAGCTACATCCATACGGATAGGGGGTCGTCCTTCATGAGTGAAGAGCTACGCCAGTACATGCTGTCCAAGGGGATCGCCACGAGCCGTACCACCAGCTACAACCCCCGGGGTAACGGCCAAGTGGAGCGAGAGAACGGGACAGTATGGAAAGCAGTCACTCTAGCTCTAAGGACCAAGGGCCTCCCTATCTCCCGCTGGCAGGAAGTCCTCTCAGATGTGCTCCATTCAATACGGTCGCTATTGTGTACGGCCACTAATGCCACGCCTCATGAATGAATGTTTGTCTTTCCCCGGAAATCCACCTCAGGCATATCCATGCCGTCATGGCTCTCCACCCCAGGTCCGGTACTCGTGCGAAGGCATGTGAGGGGCCACAAGACGGACCCTCTCGTGGAGCCAGTACACCTACTCCACGCCAACCCCCAATACGCATATGTCCGGCACGCCGACGGAAGGGAGGACACCGTGTCCATAAAAGACGTCGCCCCAGCTGGCATCGACAACAACCATGGCAATAGCAGCAACAACGATCACAGCAACTCTTACCCACCCACTACTCTTTCATCACCCCCGGAAGAACATCGACCAACGGCACCCCCACCAACTACCCCTTCAACAACCCTGGCGGCAGCCCCGGCAGAGACCCAGGAGACTACCGGGGACACCCAGCCGACACCCGTGGCACCACAACAGCCACGTCGGTCGCAGAGGACTATCAAACCCCCGAACAGACTAAATCTATAGAAGGGGTGAATGTGATGAAATATTCCATTCATCACTGCCTGTGACTGTGGTCGGTTTCAGTGTCATTTCCCTTCCCCCACTCCTCATTGTATTGTTTTTTGGAATGTGCTGGAATGTGCTTTGTGTAGGGCTCCGCCCATACCTGGCCCCTTTTGTAAGCTAGCTCAGTCTGGCCTCAGTCTCCAGAAGGAAGATACCTCTCTCTCTTACGTGTTACTTTCTAAGTTAATAAAAGCCTTGTTTTGTATCGCTAACATCGAGCCTCGGAATTATTGAGGCACATCACCACAGGCTGGGGAGTGTTTCTGGTCCCATCCTGCTGTGTGTGGTGCTCAGTACTACACTGGGTGAGAAAAGCTAACACACCACAGGCTGGGGAATGTTTCTGGTCCCATCCTGCTGTGTGTGGGGCTCAGTACCACACTGGGTGAGAAAAGATAACACACCACAGGCTGGGGAATGTTTCTGCTCCCATCCTGCTGTGTGTGCTGCTCAGTACCACACCGGGTGAGAAAAGCTAACACACCACAGGCTGGGGAATGTTTCTGGTCCCATCCTGCTGTGTGTGTGGGGCTCAGTACCACACTGGGTGAGAAAAGGCAACACACCACAGGCTGGGGAATGTTTCTGGTCCCATCCTGCTGTGTGTGGTGCTCAGTACCACACCGGGTGAGAAAAGCTAACACACCACAGGTGGTGCCATGATCCTGAGGCCATCTTGCTATGTGTTGTGGATTCAGTACTACACAGGCCGGGGAATGATCCTGGGCCTATCCTGCTCATTTTGTGGGGCAACTGACTCAGCACAGGCCAGAAATGGAGCATGAGGTCTTCCTGCTCTGTGTGTGACTCGACACCACACGGGGGAGATCAGCTAACATAGTACAGGCCGGGATAGATTCTGTGTCTTTCCTGTTTTGTGGGGTTGAGCACTGCTCCGCTTCAGATCAGTTAACAGAGCCTGGGCACTTCCTGCTCTGTGTGTGTGCCTCAGTTGCTCACCAAATGAGAAAAACTAACATACCACAGGCCTGGAATGGAGCCAGGCCCATTCCTGCGCTGTGTGTGGGGCTCAGTACCTCACCAAATTACCACAGGCCAGGACGGGAGCTTGGGACCTTCGTCCTCTGTGTGTGGGGCTCAGTATCACACCGGGTCTGATCAGCTAACATACCAGAGGACGGGGAATGATCCTGCGACCTTCCTGCACTGTGGGGAGCACTGTAACTACCCAAATGAGAACAACAGACATATCACAGACCGGGATTGGAGACTGGGATCACCCTTCTGCCTGGGTGGGGTGCAGTACCGCACCCACTGAGAATAACTGACATAGCACACGCCTGGGAATGATCCTGGGCCCATCCTGCTCTGTGTGGGGCTCAGGAGCAGGCCAGGTGAGTTCAGGAAACACATCACAGTCCCGGGAATGATTCTGGTTCTATCCTGCTCTGTGTGGTGCTCAGTTCCACACTGGGGCTATCAGGTAACACGCTGTGGAATGATCCTGGGCTCAGTAACCCACGGAATTTGAACAATTAACATACCACAAGCCGGGAGCGGAGCCTGGGCTAATCTTTCTCTGTGTCTGTGGCTCATTACCTCATAAAATAAGAATAACTGACACACCAGTGGCCGGGACTGGAGCCTGGGCCCTTCCTGCTCTAGTTGTGGGGCTGTGTTACTCAACAATTGAGATAAACTGACACACCAGAGGCCGGGACTGGAGCCTGGGCCCTTCCTGCTCTGTTTGTGAGATTCATTACCTCACCCGGTATGATCAGGAAAAACACCACAGGACAGGGAATGATACTGGCCCCTTCCTGCACTTTGTGGAGCTCAGTACCTCACTGAATGAGAATAACAGACATAACACAGGCCGGGAATGCAGCCTGGGCCCTCCATTCTCTCTCTGTGGAGCTCAGTACCCCACCGTTTGAGAACAATTGACATACCACAGGCCGGGAATGGAGCCTGGGCCCTTCGTGCTCAGTGTATGGGGCTCAGTATCTCACCGAATGAGAACAGCTGGAATACCACAGACCGGGACTGGAGCCTGGGTCCTTCGTGCTCAGTGTGTGGGGCTCTGTTCCTCACCAAATGAGGTGAACTGGCACACCACAGGCTGAGAATGTATCCTGGGCCTTTCCTACTCTGTGTGCGTTACTCAGTACCTCGAGGAATGTGAACAAATAAAATGCCACCAGCCGGGAATGGAACCTGTGCCAAACTTTTCACTGTGTGGGGCTCAGTACCTCACCAAATGAGAATAGCTGACTCACTACAGGCCAGGAATAGAGTCTGGGCCCATCATACACTCTGTGGAAATCAGTATCTCCTGGAATGAGAACAACTGACATATCACAGGCCGAGATTGGAGCCTGGGGCCTCCCTTGCCACTGGGTGGGGCTCACTAACTCACCAAATGAGAATAACAGGCATACCACAGGCCGGGAATGGAGCCTGGGGACTTCCTTCTCTCCGGTTGAGGCTCAGTACCTCGCCGAATGAGAATAACCGATATTCCACAGGTCAGTAATGGAGCCTTGTCCCTTCCTACCCTATGTGCGGGGCACAGTACCTCACCGAATGAGAACAACTAAAATACCACAGGACAGAATTTGGGCCTAGTCCCTTCCTGCTCTGTGTGTGGCTCAGTTCCTCACCAAATGCGATTAACTGGCACAACACAGGCTGGGAATGGAGCCTGGGCCCTTCCTGCTTTGTGTGGGGCAGTGTTCCTCAGCAAATTACATTAACTGACACACCACAGGCCGGGAATGGAGCCTGGGCCCTTCCTGCTTTGTGTGAGACTCAGTACCTCATCAGGTGACATCAGGAAAAACACCACAGGACAGGGAATGATCCTGGCCCATTCCTGCATTGTGTGGAGCTCAGTACCTCACTGAATGAGAATAGCCGACATAACACAGGCCGGGAATGGAGCCTGGACCCTTCCTACTCTGTGTGTTGTGCTCAGTCCCCACCGAATGAGAATACAAGACATACCAGATCGGGAATGGATCCAGGGCCCATCCTTCTCACTGGGTCGGGGTCAGCATCTCACCGAATAAGAACCACTGACAAACCACAGGATGGAATGGAGACTTGGCCCCTCCTGCTCTGTGTGTGGGGCTCTGTTCCTCACCAAATGAGATTGACTGGCACACCATAAGCCGGGAATGGAAACTGGGCCCGTCCTGTTCATTGTGTGGTGCTCAGCATCACAACAGGTGAGATCAGGAAAAGCACCGCTGGACAGGGATTGATCCTAGGCCCTTGCTGCTCTGTGTGGAGCTCAGTATCTCATCGAATGAGAAAAAACAGACATAACACAGGCCGTGAATAAAGCCTGGACCCTTCCTTCTCTCTGGGTGCGGTACAGTACCACACTGCATGAGAACAACTGACATACCGGCGGCCAGGAATAGTGCCTGGGCCCTTGCATTTCTCTTTGCGGGCATCAGTACCTCACCAAATGAGAACAACTGACATACCACAGGCCGGGTATGGAGCCTTGGCATTTCCTGCACTGCGTGGGGCTAAGCCCCTCACTGAATGAGAACAACTAACACACCATAGGCCGTGGAAGGATCCTGTGATCAACGTGCTCAGTGTGGGGTTCAGTATCACACCCGGTGATATCTGCTAACACACCACAGGCCGTGGAAGGATCCTGTGATCAACGTGCTCAGTGTGGGGTTCAGTATCACACCCGGTGATATCTGCTAACACACCACAGGCCGTGGAAGGATCCTGTGATCAACGTGCTCAGTGTGGGGTTCAGTATCACACCCGGTGATATCTACTAACACACCACAGGCCGTGGAAGGATCCTGTGATCAACGTGCTCAGTGTGGGGTTCAGTATCACACCCGGTGATATCTACTAACACACCACAGGCCGTGGAAGGATCCTGTGATCAACGTGCTCAGTGTGGGGTTCAGTATCACACCCGGTGATATCTACTAACACACCACAGGCCGTGGAAGGATCCTGTGATCAACGTGCTCAGTGTGGGGTTCAGTATCACACCCGGTGATATCTGCTAACACACCACAGGCCGTGGAAGGATCCTGTGATCAACGTGCTCAGTGTGGGGTTCAGTATCACACCCGGTGATATCTACTAACACACCACAGGCCGTGGAAGGATCCTGTGATCAACGTGCTCAGTGTGGGGTTCAGTATCACACCCGGTGATATCTGCTAACACACCACAGGCCGTGGAAGGATCCTGTGATCAACGTGCTCAGTGTGGGGTTCAGTATCACACCCGGTGATATCTACTAACACACCACAGGCCGTGGAAGGATCCTGTGATCAACGTGCTCAGTGTGGGGTTCAGTATCACACCCGGTGATATCTGCTAACACACCACAGGCCGTGGAAGGATCCTGTGATCAACGTGCTCAGTGTGGGGTTCAGTATCACACCCGGTGATATCTACTAACACACCACAGGCCGTGGAAGGATCCTGTGATCAACGTGCTCAGTGTGGGGTTCAGTATCACACCCGGTGATATCTGCTAACACACCACAGGCCGTGGAAGGATCCTGTGATCAACGTGCTCAGTGTGGGGTTCAGTATCACACCCGGTGATATCTACTAACACACCACAGGCCGTGGAAGGATCCTGTGATCAACGTGCTCAGTGTGGGGTTCAGTATCACACCCGGTGATATCTGCTAACACACCACAGGCCGTGGAAGGATCCTGTGATCAACGTGCTCAGTGTGGGGTTCAGTATCACACCCGGTGATATCTACTAACACACCACAGACCGTGGAAGGATCCTGTGATCAACGTGCTCAGTGTGGGGTTCAGTATCACACCCGGTGATATCTACTAACACACCACAGGCCATGGACTGATTAATGCCCAACGTGCTCAGTGTGGGGTTCAGTATCACACCCGGTGATATCTGCTAACACACCACAGGCCGTGGAAGGATCCTGTGATCAACGTGCTCAGTGTGGGGTTCAGTAACACACCGGGTGATATCTGCTAACACACCACAGGCCATGGACAGATTAATGACCAACCTGCTCAGTGTGGGTTTCCGTGTCACACCCGCTGATATCTGCTAACATTCCATAGGCCGGTAAAAGAGCCTGGGCACATCCTGCACTGTGTGTGGGACTCAGTACCTCACCGGGTGTGATGGGTAAACACACCACAGACCGCGGAATAATTCTGGCCTATCCTGCACTGTGTTTGGGGCTCCGCACCATACCTGGTGGGAGACGCTCACACAGCACAGGCCGGGGATGGAGACTGGATTTTCCTGCTCTGTGTGGGACTCCGTGCCACACTGGGGAAATCAGCTAACACAAGATAGGCCGATATGGATCCTTCGTCTATCCTGTTTTGTGGGGCTGAGCACAACACGGGTTCAGATCTGTTAACAGAGCCTGGGCCATTGCTGCTCTGTGTGTGGGACTCTTTGCCTCACCGAATGAGAATAACTGACACACCACAGGCCGGCAATAGAGCCTGGGCCATTCCTGCTCTGTGTGTGGGGCTCAGTACCTCACCGAATGAGAATAACTGACACACTACAGGCCGGTAATAGAGCCTGGGCCATTCCTGCTCTGTGTGTGGGACTCAGTACCTCATCGAATGAGTATAACTGACACACCACAGGCCGGTAATAGAGCCTGGGCCATTCCTGCTCTGTGTTTGGGGCTCAGTACCACACCGAATGAGAATAACTGACACACCACAGGCCGGTAATAGAGCCTGGGCCAATCCTGCTCTGTGTGTGGGACTCAGTACCTCATCGAATGAGAATAACTGACACACCACAGGACGGTCACAGAGCTTGGGCCATTCCTGCTCTGTGTGTGGGGCTCAGTACCTCACCGAATGAGAATAACTGACACACCACAGGCCGGTAATAGAGCCTGGGCCATACCTGCTCTGTGTGTGGGACTCAGTACCTCATCGAATGAGAATAACTGACACACCATGGTGGCATAGTGGTTAGCACTGTTGCCTCACAGCGCCAGGGACCCGGGATTGAATCCGGCCTTGGGCGACTGTCTGTGTGGAGTTTGCACATTCTCCCCGTGTTTGCGTGGGTTTTCTCCGGGTGCTCCGGTTTCCTCCCACAGTCCAAAGATGTGCGGGTTATGTTGATTGGCTATGATAAATTGACCCTTAGTGTTAGGGGGGATTAAATACGTGGGTTTACGGGGATAGGGTGGGATATGTGTCGGTGCAGGCACGATGGGCCGAAATGGCCTCTATCTGCACTGTGAGGTTTCTGTGATTTCTGTGACCACAGGCCGGTAATAGAGCCTGGGTCATTCCTGCACTGTGTGTGGGGCTCAGTACCTCACCGAATGAGAATAACTGACACACCACAGGCCGGTAATAGAGCCTGGGCCATTCCTGCTCTGTGTGTGGGGCTCAGTACCTCATCGAATGAGAATAACTGACACAACACAGGCCGGTAATAGAGCCTGGGCCATTCCTGCTCTGTGTGTGGGACTCAGTACCTCATCGAATGAGAGTAACTGACACACGACAGGCCGGTAATAGAGCCTGGGCCATTCCTGCTCTGTGTGTGGGGCTCACTACCTCACCGAATGAGAATAACTGACACACCACAGGCCGGTAATAGAGCCTGGGCCATTCCTGCTCTGTGTGTGGGGCTCAGTACCTCATCGAATGAGAATAACTGACACACCACAGGCCGGTAATAGAGCCTGGGCCATTCCTGCTCTGTGTGTGGGGGTCAGTACCTCATCGAATGAGAATAACTGACCCAACATAGGCCGGTAATAGAGCCTGGGCCATTCCTGCTCTGTGTGTGGGACTCAGTACCTCACCGAATGAGAATAACTGACACACCACAGGCCGGTAACAGAGCCTGGGCCATTCCTGCTCTGTGTGTGGGGCTCAGTTCCTCATCGAATGAGAATAACTGACACACCACAGGCCGGTAATAGAGCCTGGGCCATTCCTGCTCTGTGTGTGGGGCTCAGTACCTCATCGAATGGGAATAACTGACATACCACAGGCCGGTAATAGAGCCTGGGCCATTCCTGCTCTGTGTGTGGGGCTCAGTACCTCACCAAATGAGAATAACTGACACACCACAGGCCGGTAATAGAGCCTGGGCCATTCCTGCTCTGTGTGTGGGACTCAGAACCTCACCGAATGAGAATAGCTGACACACCACAGGCCGGCAATAGAGCCTGGGCCATTCCTGGTCTGTGTGTGGGGCTCACTACCTCACCGAATGAGAATAACTGACACACCACAGGCCGGTAATAGAGCCTGGGCCGTTACTGCTCTGTGTGTGGGACTCAGTACCTCACCGAATAAGAATAACTGACACACCACAGGCCGTTAATAGAGCCTGGGCCATTCCTGCTCTGAGTGTGGGACTCAGTACCTCACCGAATGAGAATAACTGACACAACACAGGCCGGTGATTGAGCCTGGGCCATTCCTGCTCTGTGTGTGGGGCTCAGTACCTCACCGAATGAGAATAACTGACACACCACAGGCCGGTAATAGAGCCTGGGCCATTCCTGCTCTGTGTGTGGGGCTCAGTGCCTCACCGAATGAGAATAACTGACACACCACAGGCCGGTAATAGAGCCTGGGCCATTCCTGCTCTGTGTGTGGGACTGAGTACCTCACCGAATGAGAATAACTGACACACCACAGGCCGGTAATAGAGCCTGGGCCATTCCTGCTATGTGTGTGGGGCTCAGTACCTCATCGAATGAGAATAGCTGACACACCACAGGCCGGTAATAGAGCCTGGGCCATTCCTGCTCTGTGTGTGGGACTCAGTACCTCACCGAATGAGTATAACTGACACACCACAGGCCGGTAATAGACCCTGGGCCATTCCTGCTCTGTGTGTGGGGCTCAGTACCTCATCGAATGAGAATAACTGACACACCACAGGCCGGTCACAGAGCTTGGGCCATTCCTGCTCTGTGTGTGGGGCTCAGTACCTCACCGAATGAGAATAACTGACACACCACAGGTCGGTAATCGAGCCTGGGCCATACCTGCTCTGTGTGTGGGACTCAGTACCTCATCGAATGAGAATAACTGACACACCACGGTGGCATCGTGGTTAGCACTGTTGCCTCACAGCGCCAGGGACCCGGGATTGAATCCGGCCTTGGGCGACTGTCTGTGTGGAGTTTGCACATTCTCCCCGTGTTTGCGTGGGTTTTCTCCGGGTGCTCCGGTTTCCTCCCACAGTCCAAAGATGTGCGGGTTATGTTGATTGGCTATGATAAATTGACCCTTAGTGTTAGGGGGGATTAAATATGTGGGGTTACGGGGATAGGGTGGGATATGTGTCGGTGCAGGCACGATGGGCCGAAATGGCCTCTATCTGCACTGTGAGGTTTCTGTGATTTCTGTGACCACAGGCCGGTAATAGAGCCTGGGTCATTCCTGCACTGTGTGTGGGGCTCAGTACCTCACCGAATGAGAATAACTGACACACCACAGGCCGGTAATAGAGCCTGGGCCATTCCTGCTCTGTGTGTGGGGCTCAGTACCTCACCGAATGAGAATAACTGACACACCACAGGCCGGTAATAGAGCCTCGGCCATTCGTGCTCCATGTGTGGGACTCAGTACCTCATCGAGTGAGAATAACTGACAGCCCACAGTCCAGTAATAGAGCCTGGGCCATTGCTGCTCTGCGTGTGGGACTCAGTTCCTCATCGAATGAGAATAACTGACACACCACAGGCCGGTAATAGAGCCTGGGCCATTCCTGCTCTGTGTGTGGGGCTCAGTACCTCATCGAATGAGAATAACTGACACACTCAGGCCGGTAATAGAGCCTGGGCCATTCCTGCTCTGTGTGGGACTCAGTACCTCATCGAATGAGAATCACTGACACACCGCAGGCCGGTAATAGAGCCTGGGCCATTCCTGCTCTGTGTGGGACTCAGTACCTCATCGAATGAGAATAACTGACACACCACAGGCCGGTAATAGAGCCTGGGCCATTCCTGCTCTGTGTGGGACTCAGTACCACACCGAATGAGAATAACTGACACACCACAGGCCAGTAATAGAGCCTGGGCCATTCCTGCTCTGTGTGTGGTGCTCACTACCTCATCGATTGAGAATAACTGACACACCACAGGCCGGTAATAGAGCCTGGGCCATTCCTGCTCTGTGTGTGGGGTTCAGTACCTCATCGAATGAGAATAACTGACACACCACAAGCCGGTAATAGAGCCTGGGCCATTCCTGCCCTGTGTGTGGGACTCAGTACCTCATCGAATGAGAATAACTGACACACCACAGGCCGGTAATAGAGCCTGGGCCATTCCTGCTCTGTGTGTGGGGTTCAGTACCTCACCGAATGAGAATAGCTGACACACCACAGGCCGGTAATAGAGCCTGGCCCATTCCTGCTCTGTGTGTGGGGCTCAGTACCTCATCGAATGAGAATAACTGACACACCACCGGCCGGTAATAGAGCCTGGGCCATTCCTGCTCTGTGTGTGGGGCTCAGTACCTCATCGAATGAGAATAACTGACACACCACAGGCCGGCAATAGAGCCTGGGTCATTCCTGCTCTGTGTGTGGGGCTCAGTACCTCATCGAATGAGAATAACTGACACACCACAGGCCGGTAATAGAGCCTGGGCCATTCCTGCTCTGTGTGTGGGGCTCAGTACCTCACCGAATTAGAATAACTGACACACCACAGGCCGCTAATAGAGCCTGGGCCATACCTGCTCTGTGTGTGGGACGCAGTACCTCACCGAATGAGAATAACTGACACACCACAGGCCGGTAATAGAGCCTGGGCCATTCCTGCTCTGTGTGTGGGGCTCACTACCTCATTGATTGAGAATAACTGACACACCACAGGCCGGTAATAGAGCCTGGGCCACTCCTGCCCTGTGTGTGGGACTCAGTACCTCATCGATTGAGAATAACTGACACACCACAGGCCGGTAATAGAGCCCGGGCCATTCCTGCTCTGTGTTTGGGGCTCAGTACCTCACCGAATGAGAATAGCTGACACACCACAGGCCGCTAATAGAGCCTGGGCCATTCCTGCTCTGTGTGTGGGGCTCACTACCTCACCGAATGAGAATAACTGACACACCACAGGCCGGTAATAGAGCCTGGGCCATTCCTGCTCTGTGTGTGGGGCTCAGTTCCTCATCGAATGAGAATAACTGACACACCACAGGCCGGTAATAGAGCCTGGGCCATTCCTGCTCTGTGTGTGGGGCTCAGTACCTCATCGAATGAGAATAACTGACACACCACAGGCCGGTAATAGAGCCTGGGCCATTCCTGCTCTGTGTGTGGGGCTCAGTATCTCATCGAGTGAGAATAACTGACAGCCCACAGGCCGGTAATAGAGCCTGGGCCATTCCTGCTCTGTGTGTGGGGCTCAGTACCTCATCGAATGAGAATAACTGACACTCCACAGGCCGGTAATAGAGCCTGGGCCATTCCTGCTCTGTGTGTGGGGCTCAGTACCTCACAGAATGAGAATAACTGACACACCACAGGCCGGTATTAGAGCCAGGGCCATTCCTGCTCTGTGTGTGGGACTCAGTACCTCATCGAATGAGAATAACTGACACACCACAGGCCGGGAATAGAGCCTGGGCCATTCCCGCTCTGTGTGTGGGGCTCAGTTCCTCACCGATTGAGAATAACTGACACACCACAGGCCGGTAATAAAGCCTGGGCCATTCCTGCTCTGTGTGTGGGGCTCAGTACCTCACCGAATGAGAATAACTGACACACCACATGCTGGTAATAGAGCCTGGGCCATTCCTGCTCTGTGTGTGGGGCTCAGTACCTCACCAAATGAGAATAACTGACACACCACAGGCCGGTAATAGAGCCTGGGCCATTCCTGCTCTGTGTGTGGGGCTCAGTACCTCATCGAATGAGAATAACTGACACACCACAGGCCGGGAATAGAGCCTGGGCAATTCCTGCTCAGTATGTTGGGCTCAGTACCTCACCGAATGAGAATAACTGACACACAACAGGCCAGTAATAGAGCCTGGGCCATTCCTGCTCTGTGTGTGGGACTCAGTACCTCATCGAATGAGAATAACTGACACACCACAGGCCGGTAATAGAGACTGGGCCATTACTGCTCTGTGTGTGGGGCTCAGTACCACACCGAATGAGAATAACTGACACACCACAGGCCGGTAATAGAGCCTGGGCCATTCCTGCTCTGTGTGTGGGACTCAGTACCTCATCGAATGAGAATAACTGACACACCACAGGCCGGTAATAGAGCCTGGGCCATTCCTGTTCTGTATGTGGGACTCAGTACCTCACCGAATGAGAATAACTGACACAACACAGGCCGGTAATAGAGCCTGGGCCATTCCTGCTATGTGTGTGGGGCTCAGTACCTCACCGAATGAGAATAACTGACACACCACAGGCCGGTAATAGAGCCTGGGCCATTCCTGCTATGTGTGTGGGGCTCAGTACCTCATCGATTGAGAATAACTGACACACCACAGGCCGGTAATAGAGCCTGGGCCATTCCTGCTCTGTGTGTGGGGTTCAGTACCTCATCGAATGAGAATAACTGACACACCACAAGCCGGTAATAGAGCCTGGGCCATTCCTGCCCTGTGTGTGGGACTCAGTACCTCATCGAATGAGAATAACTGACACACCACCGGCCGGTAATAGAGCCTGGGCCATTCCTGCTCTGTGTGTGGGGCTCAGTACCTCATCGAATGAGAATAGCTGACACACCACAGGCCGGTAATAGAGCCTGGGCCATTCCTGCTCTGTGTGTGGGACTCAGTACCTCACCGAATGAGTATAACTGACACACCACAGGCCGGTAATACAGCCTGGGCCATTCCTGCTCTGTGTGTGGGGCTCAGTACCTCATCGAATGAGAATAACTGACACACCACAGGCCGGTCACAGAGCTTGGGCCATTCCTGCTCTGTGTGTGGGACTCAGTACCTCACCGAATGAGAATAACTGACACACCACAGGCCGGTAATAGAGCCTGGGCCATTCCTGCTCTGTGTGTGGGACTCAGTACCTCACCGAATGAGAATAACTGACACACCACAGGCCGGTAATAGAGCCTGGGCCATTCCTGCTCTGTGTGTGGGACTCAGTACCTCATCGAATGAGAATAACTGACACACCATGGTGGCATAGTGGTTAGCACTGTTGCCTCACAGCGCCAGGGACCTGGGATTGAATCCGGCCTTGGGCGACTGTCTGTGTGGAGTTTGCACATTCTCCCCGTGTTTGCGTGGGTTTTCTCCGGGTGCTCCGGTTTCCTCCCACAGTCCAAAGATGTGCGGGTTATGTTGATTGGCTATGATAAATTGACCCTTAGTGTTAGGGGGGATTAAATACGTGGGGTTACGGGGATAGGGTGGGATATGTGTCGGTGCAGGCACGATGGGCCGAAATGGCCTCTATCTGCACTGTGAGGTTTCTGTGATTTCTGTGACCACAGGCCGGTAAAAGAGCCTGGGTCATTCCTGCACTGTGTGTGGGTCTCAGTACCTCACCGAATGAGAATAACTGACACACCACAGGCCGGTAATAGAGCCTGGGCCATTCCAGCTCTGTGTGTGGGGCTCAGTACCTTACCGAATGAGAATAACTGACAGCCCACAGTCCAGTAATAGAGCCTGGGCCATTGCTGCTCTGCGTGTGGGACTCAGTTCCTCATCGAATGAGAATAACTGACACACCACAGGCCGGTAATAGAGACTGGGCCATTCCCGCTCTGTGTGTGGGGCTCAGTACCTCACCGATTGAGAATAACTGACACACCACAGGCCGGTAATAGAGACTGGGCCATTCCTGCTCTGTGTGTGGGGCTCAGTTCCTCACCGAATGAGAATAACTGACACACCACAGGCTGGGTATAGAGCCTGGGCCATTCCTGCTCTGTGTGTGGGGCTCAGTACCTCATCGAATGAGAATAACTGACACACCACAGGCCGGTAATAGAGCCTGGGCCATTCCTGCTCTGTGTGTGGGGCTCAGTACCTCATCGAATGAGAATAACTGACACACCACAGGCCGGTAATAGAGCCTGGGCCATTCCTGCTCTGTGTGGGACTCAGTACCTCATCGAATGAGAATAACTGACACACCACAGGCCGGTAATAGAGCCTGGGCCATTCCTGCTCTGTGTGGGGCTCAGTACCTCATCGAATGAGAATAACTGACACACCACAGGCCGGTAATAGAGCCTGGGCCATTCCTGCTCTGTGTGTGGGGCTCAGTACCTCATCGAATGAGAATAACTGACACACCACAGGCCGGTAATAGAGCCTGGGCCATTCCTGCTCTGTGTGTGACTCAGTACCTCATCGAATGAGAATAACTGACACACCACAGGCCGGTAATAGAGCCTGGGCCATTCCTGCTCTGTGTGGGGCTCAGTACCTCATCGAATGAGAATAACTGACACACCACAGGCCGGTAATAGAGCCTGGGCCATTCCTGCTCTGTGTGTGGGGCTCAGTACCTCATCGAATGAGAATAACTGACACACCACAGGCCGGTAATAGAGCCTGGGCCATTCCTGCTCTGTGTGGGACTCAGTACCTCATCGAATGAGAATAACTGACACACCACAGGCCGGTAATAGAGACTGGGCCATTCCTGCTCTGTGTGTGGGGCTCAGTACCACACCGAATGAGAATAACTGACACACCACAGGCCGGTAATAGAGCCTGGGCCATTCCTGCTCTGTGTGTGGGACTCAGTACCTCATCGAATGAGAATAACTGACACACCACAGGCCGGTAATAGAGCCTGGGCCATTCCTGTTCTGTGTGTGGGACTCAGTACCTCACCGAATGAGAATAACTGACACAACACAGGCCGGTAATAGAGCCTGGGCCATTCCTGCTATGTGTGTGGGGCTCAGTACCTCACCGAATGAGAATAACTGACACACCACAGGCCGGTAATAGAGCCTGGGCCATTCCTGCTATGTGTGTGGGGCTCAGTACCTCATCGAATGAGAATAGCTGACACACCACAGGCCGGTAATAGAGCCTGGGCCATTCCTGCTCTGTGTGTGGGACTCAGTACCTCACCGAATGAGTATAACTGACACACCACAGGCCGGTAATAGAGCCTGGGCCATTCCTGCTCTGTGTGTGGGGCTCAGTACCTCATCGAATGAGAATAACTGACACACCACAGGCCGGTCACAGAGCTTGGGCCATTCCTGCTCTGTGTGTGGGACTCAGTACCTCACCGAATGAGAATAACTGACAAACCACAGGCCGGTAATAGAGCCTGGGCCATTCCTGCTCTGTGTGTGGGACTCAGTACCTCATCGAATGAGAATAACTGACACACCATGGTGGCATAGTGGTTAGCACTGTTGCCTCACAGCGCCAGGGACCCGGGATTGAATCCGGCCTTGGGCGACTGTCTGTGTGGAGTTTGCACATTCTCCCCGTGTTTGCGTGGGTTTTCTCCGGGTGCTCCGGTTTCCTCCCACAGTCCAAAGATGTGCGGGTTATGTTGATTGGCTATGATAAATTGACCCTTAGTGTTAGGGGGGTTTAAATACATGGGGTTACGGGGATAGGGTGGGATATGTGTCGGTGCAGGCACGATGGGCCGAAATGGCCTCTATCTGCACTGTGAGGTTTCTGTAATTTCTGTGACCACAGGCCGGTAAAAGAGCCTGGGTCATTCCTGCACTGTGTGTGGGTCTCAGTAACTCACCGAATGAGAATAACTGACACACCACAGGCCGGTAATAGAGCCTGGGCCATTCCAGCTCTGTGTGTGGGGCTCAGTACCTTACCGAATGAGAATAACTGACAGCCCACAGTCCAGTAATAGAGCCTGGGCCATTGCTGCTCTGCGTGTGGGACTCAGTTCCTCATCGAATGAGAATAACTGACACACCACAGGCCGGTAATAGAGACTGGGCCATTCCCGCTCTGTGTGTGGGGCTCAGTACCTCACCGATTGAGAATAACTGACACACCACAGGCCGGTAATAGAGACTGGGCCATTCCTGCTCTGTGTGTGGGGCTCAGTTCCTCACCGAATGAGAATAACTGACACACCACAGGCTGGGAATAGAGCCTGGGCCATTCCTGCTCTGTGTGTGGGGCTCAGTACCTCATCGAATGAGAATAACTGACACACCACAGGCCGGTAATAGAGCCTGGGCCATTCCTGCTCTGTGTGTGGGGCTCAGTACCTCATCGAATGAGAATAACTGACACACCACAGGCCGGTAATAGAGCCTGGGCCATTCCTGCTCTGTGTGGGACTCAGTACCTCATCGAATGAGAATAACTGACACACCACAGGCCGGTAATAGAGCCTGGGCCATTCCTGCTCTGTGTGGGACTCAGTACCTCATCGAATGAGAATAACTGACACACCACAGGCCGGTAATAGAGCCTGGGCCATTCCTGCTCTGTGTGGGACTCAGTACCTCATCGAATGAGAATAACTGACACACCACAGGCCGGTAATAGAGCCTGGGCCATTCCTGCTCTTTGTGGGACTCAGTACCACACCGAATGAGAATAACTGACACACCACAGGCCAGTAATAGAGCCTGGGCCATTCCTGCTCTGTGTGTGGGGCTTACTACCTCATCGATTGAGAATAACTGACACACCACAGGCCGGTAATAGAGCCTGGGCCATTCCTGCCCTGTGTGTGGGACTCAGTACCTCATCGATTGAGAATAACTGACACACCACAGGCCGGTAATAGAGCCTGGGCCATTCCTGCTCTGTGTGTGGGGTTCAGTACCTCACCGACTGAGAATAGCTGACACACCACAGGCCGGTAATAGAGCCTGGGCCATTCCTGCTCTGTGTGTGGGGCTCAGTACCTCATCGAATGAGAATAACTGACACACCACAGGCCGGTAATAGAGCCTGGGCCATTCCTGCTCTGTGTGTGGGGCTCAGTACCTCATCGAATGAGAATAACTGACACACCACAGGGCGGCAATAGAGCCTGGGTCATTCCTGCTCTGTGTGTGGGGCTCAGTACCTCTTCGAATGAGAATAACTGACACACCACAGGCCGGTAATAGAGCCTGGGCCAATCATGCTCTGTGTGTGGGGCTCAGTACCTCACCGAATTAGAATAACTGACACACCACAGGCCGGTAATAGAGCCTGGGCCATTCCTGCTCTGTGTGGGACTCAGTACCTCATCGAATGAGAATCACTGACACACCGCAGGCCGGTAATAGAGCCTGGGCCATTCCTGCTCTGTGTGGGACTCAGTACCTCATCGAATGAGAATAACTGACACACCACAGGCCGGTAATAGAGCCTGGGCCATTCCTGCTCTGTGTGGGACTCAGTACCACACCGAATGAGAATAACTGACACACCACAGGCCAGTAATAGAGCCTGGGCCATTCCTGCTCTGTGTGTGGGGCTCACTACCTCATCGATTGAGAATAACTGACACACCACAGGCCGGTAATAGAGCCTGTGCCATTCCTGCTCTGTGTGTGGGGTTCAGTACCTCGTCGAATGAGAATAACTGACACACCACAGGCCGGTAATAGAGCCTGGGCCATTCCTGCCCTGTGTGTGGGACTCAGTACCTCATCGAATGAGAATAACTGACACACCTCAGGCCGGTAATAGAGCCTGGGCCATTCCTGCTCTGTGTGTGGGGTTCAGTACCTCACCGAATGAGAAAAGCTGACACACCACAGGCCGGTAATAGAGCCTGGGCCATTCCTGCTCTGTGTGTGGGGCTCAGTACCTCATCGAATGAGAATAACTGACACACCACAGGCCGGTAATAGAGCCTGGGCCATTCCTGCTCTGTGTGTGGGGCTCAGTACCTCATCGAATGAGAATAACTGACACACCACAGGCCGGCAATAGAGCCTGGGTCATTCCTGCTCTGTGTGTGGGGCTCAGTACCTCATCGACTGAGAATAACTGACACCCCACAGGCCGGTAATAGAGCCTGGGCCATTCCTGCTCTGTGTGTGGGGCTCAGTACCTCACCGAATTAGAATAACTGACACACCACAGGCCGGTAATAGAGCCTGGGCCATTCCTGCTCTGTGTGTGGGACTCAGTACCTCACCGAATGAGAATAACTGACACACCACAGGCCGGTAATAGAGCCTGGGCCATTCCTGCTCTGTGTGTGGGGCTCACTACCTCATCGATTGAGAATAACTGACACACCACAGGCCGGTAATAGAGCCTGGGCCACTCCTGCCCTGTGTGTGGGACTCAGTACCTCATCGATTGAGAATAACTGACACACCACAGGCTGGTAATAGAGCCTGGGCCATTCCTGCTCTGTGTTTGGGGCTCAGTACCTCACCGAATGAGAATAGCTGATAGACCACAGGCCGCTAATAGAGCCTGGGCCATTCCTGCTCTGTGTGTGGGGCTCACTACCTCACCGAATGAGAATAACTGAAACACCACAGCCCGGTAATAGAGCCTGGGCCATTCCTGCTCTGTGTGTGGGTCTCAGTTCCTCATCGAATGAGAATAACTGACACACCACAGGCCGGTAATAGAGCCTGGGCCATTCCTGCTCTGTGTGTGGGGCTCAGTACCTCATCGAATGAGAATAGCTGACACATCACAGGCCGGTAATAGAGCCTGGGCCATTCCTGCTCTGTGTGTGGGGCTCAGTACCTCATCGAATGAGAACAACTGACACACCACAGGCCGGTAATAGAGCCTGGGCCATTCCTGCTCTGTGTGTGGGGCTCAGTAACTCACCGAATGAGAATAGCTGACACACCACAGGCCGGTAATAGAGCCTGGGCCATTCCTGCTCTGTGTGTGGGACTCACTACCTCATCGAATGAGAACAAGTGACACACCACAGGTCGGTAATAGAGCCTCGGCCATTCCTGCTCTGTGTGTGGGGCACAGTACCTCATCGAGTGAGAATAACTGACAGCCCACAGGCCGGTAATAGAGCCTGGGCCATTCCTGCTCTGTGTGTGGGGCTCAGTACCTCATCGAATGAGAATAACTGACACAACACAGGCCGGTAATAGAGCCTGGGCCATTCCTGCTCTGTGTGTGGGACTCAGTACCTCATCGAATGAGAATAGCTCACACACCACAGGCCGGTAATAGAGCCTGGGCCATTCCTGCTCTGTGTGGGACTCAGTGCCTCACCGAATGAGAATAACTGACACACCACAGGCCGGTAATAGAGCCTGGGCCATTCCTGCTCTGTGTGTGGGGCTCAGTACCTCACCGAATGAGAATAACTGACACACCACAGGCCGGTAATAGAGCCAGGGCCATTCCTGCTCTGTGTGTGGGACTCAGTCCCTCATCGAATGAGAATAACTGACACACCACAGGCCGGTAATAGAGCCTGGGCCATTCCTGCTCTGTGTGTGGGACTCAGTACCTCATCGAATGAGAATAACTGACAAACCACAGGCCGGGAATAGAGCCTGGGCCATTCCCGCTCTGTGTGTGGGGCTCAGTTCCTCACCGATTGAGAATAACTGACACACCACAGGCCGGTAATAAAGCCTGGGCCATTCCTACTCTGTGTGTGGGGCTCAGTACCTCACCGAATGAGAATAACTGACACACCACAGGCTGGTAATAGAGCCTGGGCCATTCCTGCTCTGTGTGTGGGGCTCAGTACCTCACCGAATGAGAATAACTGACACACCACAGGTCGGTAATAGAGCCTGGGCCATTCCTGCTCTGTGTGTGGGGCTCAGTACCTCATCGAATGAGAATAACTGACACACCACAGGCCGGGAATAGAGCCTGGGCCATTCCTGCTCAGTATGTTGGGCTCAGTACCTCACCGAACGAGAATAACTGACACACAACAGGCCAGTAATAGAGCCTGGGCCATTCCTGCTCTGTGTGTGGGACTCAGTACCTCATCGAATGAGAATAACTGACACACCACAGGCCGGTAATAGAGACTGGGCCATTCCTGCTCTGTGTGTGGGGCTCAGTACCACACCGAATGAGAATAACTGACACACCACAGGCCGGTAATAGAGCCTGGGCCATTCCTGCTCTGTGTGTGGGACTCAGTACCTCATCGAATGAGAATAACTGACACACCACAGGCCGGTAATAGAGCCTGGGCCATTCCTGTTCTGTGTGTGGGACTCAGTACCTCACCGAATGAGAATAACTGACACAACACAGGCCGGTAATAGAGCCTGGGCCATTCCTGCTATGTGTGTAGGGCTCAGTACCTCACCGAATGAGAATAACTGACACACCACAGGTCGGTAATAGAGCCTCGGCCATTCCTGCTCTGTTTGTGGGGCACAGTACCTCATCGAGTGAGAATAACTGACAGCCCACAGGCCGGTAATAGAGCCTGGGCCATTCCTGCTCTGTGTGTGGGGCTCAGCACCTCATCGAATGAGAATAGCTGACACACCACAGGCCGGTAATAGAGCCTGGGCCATTCCTGCTCTGTGTGTGGGACTCAGTACCTCACCGAATGAGTATAACTGACACACCACAGGCCGGTAATAGAGCCTGGGCCATTCCTGCTCTGTGTGTGGGGCTCAGTACCTCATCGAATGAGAATAACTGACACACCACAGGCCGGTCACAGAGCTTGGGCCATTCCTGCTCTGTGTGTGGGACTCAGTACCTCACCGAATGAGAATAACTGACACACCACAGGCCGGTAATAGAGCCTGGGCCATTCCTGCTCTGTGTGTGGGACTGAGTACCTCACCAAATGAGAATAACTGACACACCACAGGCCGGTAATAGAGCCTGGGCCATTCCTGCTCTGTGTGTGGGGCTCGCTACCTCATCGAATGAGAATAACTGACACACCACAGGCCGGTAATAGAGCCTGGGCCATTCCTGCTCTGTGTGGGACTCAGTACCTCATCGAATGAGAATCACTGACACACCGCAGGCCGGTAATAGAGCCTGGGCCATTCCTGCTCTGTGTGGGACTCAGTACCTCATCGAATGAGAATAACTGACACACCACAGGCCGGTAATAGAGCCTGGGCCATTCCTGCTCTGTGTGGGACTCAGTACCACACCGAATGAGAATAACTGACACACCACAGGCCAGTAATAGAGCCTGGGCCATTCCTGCTCTGTGTGTGGGGCTCACTACCTCATCGATTGAGAATAACTGACACACCACAGGCCGGTAATAGAGCCTGTGCCATTCCTGCTCTGTGTGTGGGGTTCAGTACCTCATCGAATGAGAATAACTGACACACCACCGGCCGGTAATAGAGCCTGGGCCATTCCTGCCCTGTGTGTGGGACTCAGTACCTCATCGAATGAGAATAACTGACACACCACAGGCCGGTAATAGAGCCTGGGCCATTCCTGCTCTGTGTGTGGGGTTCAGTACCTCACCGAATGAGAAAAGCTGACACACCACAGGCCGGTAATAGAGCCTGGGCCATTCCTGCTCTGTGTGTGGGGCTCAGTACCTCATCGAATGAGAATAACTGACACACCACAGGCCGGTAATAGAGCCTGGGCCATTCCTGCTCTGTGTGTGGGGCTCAGTACCTCATCGAATGAGAATAACTGACACACCACAGGCCGGCAATAGAGCCTGGGTCATTCCTGCTCTGTGTGTGGGGCTCAGTACCTCATCGAATGAGAATAACTGACACACCACAGGCCGGTAATAGAGCCTGGGCCATTCCTGCTCTGTGTGTGGGGCTCAGTACCTTACCGAATTAGAATAACTGACACACCACAGGCCGGTAATAGAGCCTGGGCCATTCCTGCTCTGTGTGTGGGACTCAGTACCTCACCGAATGAGAATAACTGACACACCACAGGCCGGTAATAGAGCCTGGGCCATTCCTGCTCTGTGTGTGGGTCTCACTACCTCATCGATTGAGAATAACTGACACACCACAGGCCGGTAATAGAGCCTGGGCCACTCCTGCCCTGTGTGTGGGACTCAGTACCTCATCGATTGAGAATAACTGACACACCACAGGCCGGTAATAGAGCCTGGGCCATTCCTGCTCTGTGTTTGGGGCTCAGTACCTCACCGAATGAGAATAGCTGATACACCACAGGCCGCTAATAGAGCCTGGGCCATTCCTGCTCTGTGTGTGGGGCTCACTACCTCACCGAATGAGAATAACTGAAACACCACAGCCCGGTAATAGAGCCTGGGCCATTCCTGCTCTGTGTGTGGGGCTCAGTTCCTCATCGAATGAGAATAACTGACACACCACAGGCCGGTAATAGAGCCTGGGCCATTCCTGCTCTGTGTGTGGGGCTCAGTACCTCATCGAATGAGAATAGCTGACACATCACAGGCCGGTAATAGAGCCTGGGCCATTCCTGCTCTGTGTGTGGGGCTCAGTACCTCATCGAATGAGAACAACTGACACACCACAGGCCGGTAATAGAGCCTGGGCCATTCCTGCTCTGTGTGTGGGGCTCAGTAACTCACCGAATGAGAATAGCTGACACACCACAGGCCGGTAATAGAGCCTGGGCCATTCCTGCTCTGTGTGTGGGACTCACTACCTCATCGAATGAGAACAACTGACACACCACAGGTCGGTAATAGAGCCTGGGCCATTCCTGCTCTGTGTGTGGGGCTCAGTACCTCACCGAATGAGAATAACTGACACACCACAGGCCGGTAATAGAGCCAGGGCCATTCCTGCTCTGTGTCTGGGACTCAGTACCTCATCGAATGAGAATAACTGACACACCACAGGCCGGTAATAGAGCCTGGGCCATTCCTGCTCTGTGTGTGGGACTCAGTACCTCATCGAATGAGAATAACTGACACACCACAGGCCGGGAATAGAGCCTGGGCCATTCCCGCTCTGTGTGTGGGGCTCAGTTCCTCACCGATTGAGAATAACTGACACACCACAGGCCGGTAATAAAGCCTGGGCCATTCCTGCTCTGTGTGTGGGGCTCAGTACCTCACCGAATGAGAATAACTGACACACCACAGGCTGGTAATAGAGCCTGGGCCATTCCTGCTCTGTGTGTGGGGATCAGTACCTCACCGAATGAGAATAACTGACACACCACAGGCCGGTAATAGAGCCTGGGCCATTCCTGCTCTGTGTGTGGGGCTCAGTACCTCATCGAATGAGAATAACTGACACACCACAGGCCGGGAATAGAGCCTGGGCCATTCCTGCTCAGTATGTTGGGCTCAGTACCTCACCAAATGAGAATAACTGACACACAACAGGCCAGTAATAGAGCCTGGGCCATTCCTGCTCTGTGTGTGGGACTCAGTACCTCATCGAATGAGAATAACTGACACACCACAGGCCGGTAATAGAGACTGGGCCATTCCTGCTCTGTGTGTGGGGCTCAGTACCACACCGAATGAGAATAACTGACACACCACAGGCCGGTAATAGAGCCTGGGCCATTCCTGCTCTGTGTGTGGGACTCAGTACCTCATCGAATGAGAATAACTGACACACCACAGGCCGGTAATAGAGCCTGGGCCATTCCTGTTCTGTGTGTGGGACTCAGTACCTCACCGAATGAGAATAACTGACACAACACAGGCCGGTAATAGAGCCTGGGCCATTCCTGCTATGTGTGTGGGGCTCAGTACCTCACCGAATGAGAATAACTGGCACACCACAGGCCGGTAATAGAGCCTGGGCCATTCCTGCTGTGTGTGTGAGGCTCAGCAACTCATCGAATGAGAATAGCTGACACACCACAGGCCGGTAATAGAGCCTGGGCCATTCCTGCTCTGTGTGTGGGACTCAGTACCTCACCAAATGAGTATAACTGACACACCACAGGCCGGTAATAGAGCCTGGGCCATTCCTGCTCTGTGTGTGGGGCTCAGTACCTCATCGAATGAGAATAACTGACACACCACAGGCCGGTCACAGAGCTTGGGCCATTCCTGCTCTGTGTGTGGGACTCAGTACCTCACCGAATGAGAATAACTGACACACCACAGGCCGGTAATAGAGCCTGGGCCATTCCTGCTCTGTGTGTGGGGCTCAGTACCTCATCGAATGAGAATAACTGACACACCACAGGCCGGTAATAGAGCCTGGGCCATTCCTGCTCTGTGTGTGGGACTCAGTACCTCATCGAATGAGAATAACTGACACACCATGGTGGCATAGTGGTTAGCACTGTTGCCTCACAGCGCCAGGGACCCGGGATTGAATCCGGCCTTGGGCGACTGTCTGTGTGGAGTTTGCACATTCTCCCCGTGTTTGCGTGGGTTTTCTCCGGGTGCTCCGGTTTCCTCCCACAGTCCAAAGATGTGCGGGTTATGTTGATTGGCTATGATAAATTGACCCTTAGTGTTAGGGGTGATTAAATACGTGGGGTTACGGGGATAGGGTGGGATATGTGTCGGTGCAGGCACGATGGGCCGAAAAGACCTCTATCTGCACTGTGAGGTTTCTGTGATTTCTGTGACCACAGGCCGGTAAAAGAGCCTGGGTCATTCCTGCACTGTGTGTGGGTCTCAGTACCTCACCGAATGAGAATAACTGACACACCACAGGCCGGTAATAGAGCCTGGGCCATTCCTGCTCTGTGTGGGACTCAGTACCTCATCGACTGAGAATAACTGACACACCACAGGCCGGTAATAGAGCCTGGGCCATTCCTGCTCTTTGTGGGACTCAGTACCTCACCGAATGAGAATAGCTGACACACCACAGGCCGGTAATAGAGCCTGGGCCATTCCTGCTCTGTGTGTGGGGCTCAGTACCTCATCGAATGAGAATAACTGACACACCACAGGGCGGCAATAGAGCCTGGGCCATTCCTGCTCTGTGTGTGGGGCTCAGTACCTCATCGAATGAGAATAACTGACACACCACAGGCCGGTAATAGAGCCTGGGCCATTCCTGCTCTGTGTGTGGGGCTCAGTACCTCATCGAATGAGAATAACTGACACACCACAGGGCGGCAATAGAGCCTGGGTCATTCCTGCTCTGTGTGTGGGGCTCAGTACCTCATCGAATGAGAATAACTGACACACCACAGGCCGGTAATAGAGCCTGGGCCAATCATGCTCTGTGTGTGGGGCTCAGTACCTCACCGAATTAGAATAACTGACACACCACAGGCCGGTAATAGAGCCTGGGCCATTCCTGCTCTGTGTGTGGGACTGAGTACTTCACTAAATGAGAATAACTGACACACCACAGGCCGGTAATAGAGCCTGGGCCATTCCTGCTCTGTGTGTGGGGCTCACTACCTCATCGATTGAGAATAACTGACACACCACAGGCCGGTAATAGAGCCTGGGCCACTCCTGCCCTGTGTGTGGGACTCAGCACCTCATCGATTGAGAATAACTGACACACCACAGGCCGGTAATAGAGCCTGGGCCATTCCTGCTCTGTGTGTGGGACTCAGTACCTCATCGAATGAGAATAACTGACACACCACAGGCCGGTAATAGAACCTGGGCCATTCCTGCTCTGTGTGTGGGGCTCAGTACCTCACCGAATGAGAATAACTGACACACCACAGGCCGGTAATAGAGCCTGGGCCATTCCTCCTCTGTGTGTGGGGCTCAGTACCTCACCGAATGAGAATAACTGACACACCACAGGCCGGTAATAGAGCCTGGGCCATTCCTGCTCTGTGTGTGGGACTCAGTACCTCATCGAATGAGAATAACTGACACACCACAGGCCGGTAATAGAGCCTGGGCCATTCCTGCTCTGTGTGTGGGGCTCAGTACCACACCGAATGAGAATAACTGACACACCACAGGCCGGTAATAGAGCCTGGGCCATTCCTGCTCTTTGTGTGGGATTCAGTACCTCATCGAATGAGAATAACTGACAAACCACAGGCCGGTAATAGAGCCTGGGCCACTCCTGCTCTGTGTGTGGTACTCAGTACCTCATCGAATGAGAATAACTGACACACCACAGGCCGGTAATAGAGCCTGGGCCATTCCAGCTCTGTGTGTGGGGCTCAGTACCTCATCGAATGAGAATAACTGACACACCACAGGCCGGTAATAGAGCCTGGGCCATTCCTGCTCTGTGTGTGGGGCTCAGTACCTCATCGAATGAGAATAACTGACACACCACAGGCCGGTAATAGAGCCTGGGCCATTCCTGCTCTGTGTGTGGGGCTCAGTACCTCATCGAATGAGAATAACTGACACACCACAGGCCGGTAATAGAGCCTGGGCCATTCCTGCTCTGTGAGTGGGGCTCAGTACCTCATCTAAATAGAATAACTGACACACCACAGGCCGGCAATAGAGCCTGGGTCATTCCTGCTCTGTGTGTGGGGATCAGTACCTCATCGAATGAGAATAACGGACACACCACAGGCCGGTAATAGAGCCTGGGCCAATCATGCTCTGTGTGTGGGGCTCAGTACCTCACCGAATTAGAATAACTGTCACACCACAGGCCGGTAATAGAGCCTGGGCCATTCCTGCTCTGTGTGTGGGACCCAGTACCTCATCGATTGAGAATAACTGACACACCACAGGCCGGTAATAGAGCCTGGGCCATTCCTGCTCTGTGTGTGGGGCTCAGTACTTCACCGAATGAGAATAACTGACACACCACAGGCCGGTAATAGAGCCTGGGCCATTCCTGCTCTGTGTTTGGGGCTCAGTACCTCACCGAATGAGAATAGCTGACACACCATAGGCCGGTAATAGAGCCTGGGCCATTCCTGCTCTGTGTGTGGGGCTCACTACCTCACCGAATGAGAATAACTGACACACCACAGGCCGGTAATAGAGCCTGGGCCATTCCTGCTCTGTGTGTGGGGCTCAGTTCCTCATCGAATGAGAATAACTGACACACCATAGGCCGGTAATAGAGCCTGGGCCATTCCTGCTCTGTGTGTGGGGCTCAGTACCTCATTGAATGAGAATAACTGACACACCACAGGCCGGTAATAGTGCCTGGGCCATTCCTGCTATGTGTGTGGGGCTCAGTACCTCATCGAATGAGAACAACTGACACACCACAGGCCGGTAATAGAGCCTGGGCTATTCCTGCTCTGTGTGTGGGGCTCAGCAACTCACCGAATGAGAATTACTGACACACCACAGGCCGGTAATAGAGCCTGGGCCATTCCTGCTCTGTGTGTGGGACTCACTACCTCATCGAATGAGAACAACTGACAAACCACAGGTCGGTAATAGAGCCTGGGCCATTCCTGCTCTGTGTGTGGGGCTCAGTACCTCATCGAGTGAGAATAACTGACAGCCCACAGGCCGGCATTAGAGCCTGGGCCATTCCTGTTCTGTGTGTGGGGCTCAGTACCTCATCGAATGAGAATAACTGACACAACACAGGCCGGTAATAGAGCCTGGGCCATTCCTGCTCTGTGTGTGGGACTCAGTACCTCATCGAATGAGAATAGCTCACACACCACAGGCCGGTAATAGAGCCTGGGCCATTCCTGCTCTGTGTGGGACTCAGTGCCTCACCGAATGAGAATAAATGACACACCACAGGCCGGTAATAGAGCCTGGGCCATTCCTGCTCTGTGTGTGGGGCTCAGTACCTCATCGAATGAGAATAACTGACACTCCACAGGCCGGTAATAGAGCCTGGGCCATTCCTGCTCTGTGTATGGGACTCAGTACCTCACCGAATGAGAATAACTGACACACCACAGGCCGGTAATAGAGCCTGGGCCATTCCTGCTCTGTGTGTGGGGCTCAGTACCTCACCGAATGAGAATAACTGACACACCACAGGCCGGTAATAGAGCCTGGGCCATTCCTGCTCTGTGTGTGGGACTCAGTACCTCATCGAATGAGAATAACTGACACGCCACAGGCCGGTAATAGAGCCTGGGCCATTCCTGCTCTGTGTGTAGGACTCAGTACCTCATCGAATGAGAATAACTGACACACCACAGGCCGGTAATAGAGCCTGGGCCATTCCTGCTCTGTGTGTGGGACTCAGTACCTCATCGAATGAGAATAACTGACACACCACAGGCCGGTAATATAGACTGGGCCATTCCTGCTCTGTGTGTGGGGCTCAGTACCACACCGAATGAGAATAACTGACACACCACAGGCCGGTAATAGAGCCTGGGCCATTCCTGCTCTGTGTGTGGGACTCAGTACCTCATCGAATGAGAATAACTGACACACCACAGGCCGGTAATAGAGCCTGGGCCATTCCGGTTCTGTGTGTGGGACTCAGTACCTCACCGAATGAGAATAACTGACACAACACAGGCCGGTAATAGAGCCTGGGCCATTCCTGCAATGTATGTGGGGCTCAGTACCTCACCGAATGAGAATAACTGACACACCACAGGCCGGTAATAGAGCCTGGGCCATTCCTGCTGTGTGTTTGGGGCTCAGCACCTCATCGAATGAGAATAGCTGACACACCACAGGCCGGTAATAGAGCCTGGGCCATTCCTGCTCTGTGTGTGGGGCTCAGTACCTCATCGAATGAGAATAACTGACACACCACAGGCCGGTCACAGAGCTTGGGCCATTCCTGCTCTGTGTGTGGGACTCAGTACCTCACCGAATGAGAATAACTGACACACCACAGGCCGGTAATAGAGCCTGGGCCATTCCTGCTCTGTGTGTGGGACTCAGTACCTCATCGAATGAGAATAACTGACACACCATGGTGGCATAGTGGTTAGCACTGTTGCCTCACAGCGCCAGGGACCCGGGATTGAATCCGGCCTTGGGCGACTGTCTGTGTGGAGTTTGCACATTCTCCCCGTGTTTGCGTGGGTTTTCTCCGGGTGCTCCGGTTTCCTCCCACAGTCCAAAGATGTGCGGGTTATGTTGATTGGCTATGATAAATTGACCCTTAGTGTTAGGGGGGATTAAATACGTGGGGTTACGGGGATAGGGTGGGATATGTGTCGGTGCAGGCACGATGGGCCGAAATGGCCTCTATCTGCACTGTGAGGTTTCTGTGATTTCTGTGACCACAGGCCGGTAAAAGAGCCTGGGTCATTCCTGCACTGTGTGTGGGTCTCAGTACCTCACCGAATGAGAATAACTGACACACCACAGGCCGGTAATAGAGCCTGGGCCATTCCAGCTCTGTGTGTGGGGCTCAGTACCTTACCGAATGAGAATAACTGACAGCCCACAGTCCAGTAATAGAGCCTGGGCCATTGCTGCTCTGCGTGTGGGGCTCAGTTCCTCACCGAATGAGAATAACTGACACACCACAGGCTGGGAATAGAGCCTGGGCCATTCCTGCTCTGTGTGTGGGGCTCAGTACCTCATCGAATGAGAATAACTGACACACCACAGGCCGGTAATAGAGCCTGGGCCATTCCTGCTCTGTGTGTGGGGCTCAGAACCTCATCGAATGAGAATAACTGACACACCACAGGCCGGTAATAGAGCCTGGGCCATTCCTGCTCTGTGTGGGACTCAGTACCTCATCGAATGAGAATAACTGACACACCACAGGCCGGTAATAGAGCCTGGGCCATTCCTGCTCTGTGTGGGACTCAGTACCTCATCGAATGAGAATAACTGACACACCACAGGCCGGTAATAGAGCCTGGGACATTCCTGCTCTGTGTGGGACTCAGTACCTCATCGACTGAGAATAACTGACACACCACAGGCCGGTAATAGAGCCTGGGCCATTCCTGCTCTTTGTGGGACTCAGTACCACACCGAATGAGAATAACTGACACACCACAGGCCAGTAATAGAGCCTGGGCCATTCCTGCTCTGTGTGTGGGGCTTACTACCTCATCGATTGAGAATAACTGACACACCACAGGCCGGTAATAGAGCCTGGGCCATTCCTGCCCTGTGTGTGGGACTCAGTACCTCATCGAATGAGAATAACTGACACACCACAGGCCGGTAATAGAGCCTGGGCCATTCCTGCTCTGTGTGTGGGGTTCAGTACCTCACCGAATGAGAATAGCTGACACACCACAGGCCGGTAATAGAGCCTGGGCCATTCCTGCTCTGTGTGTGGGGCTCAGTACCTCATCGAATGAGAATAACTGACACACCACAGGCCGGTAATAGAGCCTGGGCCATTCCTGCTCTGTGTGTGGGGCTCAGTACCTCATCGAATGAGAATAACTGACACACCACAGGGCGGCAATAGAACCTGGGTCATTCCTGCTCTGTGTGTGGGGCTCAGTACCTCATCGAATGAGAATAACTGACACACCACAGGCCGGTAATAGAGCCTGGGCCAATCAGGCTCTGTGTGTGGGGCTCAGTACCTCACCGAATTAGAATAACTGACACACCACAGGCCGGTAATAGAGCCTGGGCCATTCCTGCTCTGTGTGTGGGACTGAGTACCTCAGCAAATGAGAATAACTGACACACCACAGGCCGGTAATAGAGCCTGGGCCATTCCTGCTCTGTGTGTGGGGCTCACTACCTCATCGATTGAGAATAACTGACACACCACAGGCCGGTAATAGAGCCTGGGCCACTCCTGCCCTGTGTGTGGGACTCAGCACCTCATCGATTGAGAATAACTGACACACCACAGGCCGGTAATAGAGCCTGGGCCATTCCTGCTCTGTGTGTGGGACTCAGTACCTCACCGAATGAGAATAACTGACACACCACAGGCCGGTAATAGAGCCTGGGCCATTCCTCCTCTGTGTGTGGGGCTCAGTACCTCACCGAATGAGAATAACTGACACACCACAGGCCGGTAATAGAGCCTGGGCCATTCCTGCTCTGTGTGTGGGACTCAGTACCTCATCGAATGAGAATAACTGACACACCACAGGCCGGTAATAGAGCCTGGGCCATTCCTGCTCTGTGTGTGGGGCTCAGTACCACACCGAATGAGAATAACTGACACACCACAGGCCGGTAATAGAGCCTGGGCCATTCCTGCTCTTTGTGTGGGATTCAGTACCTCATCGAATGAGAATAACTGACAAACCACAGGCCGGTAATAGAGCCTGGGCCACTCCTGCTCTGTGTGTGGGACTCAGTACCTCATCGAATGAGAATAACTGACACACCACAGGCCGGTAATAGAGCCTGGGCCATTCCTGCTCTGTGTGTGGGGCTCAGTACCTCATCGAATGAGAATAACTGACACACCACAGGCCGGTAATAGAGCCTGGGCCATTCCTGCTCTGTGTGTGGGGCTCAGTACCTCATCGAATGAGAATAACTGACACACCACAGGCCGGTAATAGAGCCTGGGCCATTCCTGCTCTGTGTGTGGAGCTCAGTACCTCATCGAATGAGAATAACTGACACACCACAGGCCGGTAATAGAGCCTGGGCCATTCCTGCTCTGTGAGTGGGGCTCAGTACCTCATCTAAATAGAATAACTGACACACCACAGGCCGGCAATAGAGCCTGGGTCATTCCTGCTCTGTGTGTGGGGCTCAGTACCTCATCGAATGAGAATAACGGACACACCACAGGCCGGTAATAGAGCCTGGGCCAATCATGCTCTGTGTGTGGGGCTCAGTACCTCACCGAATTAGAATAACTGTCACACCACAGGCCGGTAATAGAGCCTGGGCCATTCCTGCTCTGTGTGTGGGACCCAGTACCTCAGCAAATGAGAATAACTGACACACCACAGGCCGGTAATAGAGCCTGGGTCATTCCTGCTCTGTGTGTGGGGCTCACTACCTCATCGATTCAGAATAACTGACACACCACAGGCCGGTAACAGAGCCTGGGCCACTCCTGCCATGTGTGTGGGACTCAGTACCTCATCGATTGAGAATAACTGACACACCACAGGCCGGTAATAGAGCCTGGGCCATTCCTGCTCTGTGTGTGGGGCTCAGTACTTCACCGAATGAGAATAACTGACACACCACAGGCCGGTAATAGAGCCTGGGCCATTCCTGCTCTGTGTTTGGGGCTCAGTACCTCACCGAATTAGAATAGCTGACACACCACAGGCCGGTAATAGAGCCTGGGCCATTCCTGCTCTGTGTGTGGGGCTCACTACCTCACCGAATGAGAATAACTGACACACCACAGGCCGGTAATAGAGCCTGGGCCATTCCTGCTCTGTGTGTGGGGCTCAGTTCCTCATCGAATGAGAATAACTGACACACCATAGGCCGGTAATAGAGCCTGGGCCATTCCTGCTCTGTGTGTGGGGCTCAGTACCTCATCGAATGAGAATAACTGACACACCACAGGCCGGTAATAGTGCCTGGGCCATTCCTGCTCTGTGTGTGGGGCTCAGTACCTCATCGAATGAGAACAACTGACACACCACAGGCCGGTAATAGAGCCTGGGCTATTCCTGCTCTGTGTGTGGGGCTCAGCAACTCACCGAATGAGAATTACTGACACACCACAGGCCGGTAATAGAGCCTGGGCCATTCCTGCTCTGTGTGTGGGACTCACTACCTCATCGAATGAGAACAACTGACAAACCACAGGTCGGTAACAGAGCCTGAGCCATTCCTGCTCTGTGTGTGGGGCTCAGTACCTCATCGAGTGAGAATAACTGACAGCCCACAGGCCGGGAATAGAGCCTGGGCCATTCCTGTTCTGTGTGTGGGGCTCAGTACCTCATCGAATGAGAATAACTGACACAACACAGGCCGGTAATAGAGCCTGGGCCATTCCTGCTCTGTGTGTGGGACTCAGTACCTCATCGAATGAGAATAGCTCACACACCACAGGCCGGTAATAGAGCCTGGGCCATTCCTGCTCTGTGTGGGACTCAGTGCCTCACCGAATGAGAATAAATGACACACCACAGGCCGGTAATAGAGCCTGGGCCATTCCTGCTCTGTGTGTGGGGCTCAGTACCTCATCGAATGAGAATAACTGACACTCCACAGGCCGGTAATAGAGCCTGGGCCATTCCTGCTCTGTGTATGGGACTCAGTACCTCACCGAATGAGAATAACTGACACACCACAGGCCGGTAATAGAGCCTGGGCCATTCCTGCTCTGTGTGTGGGGCTCAGTACCTCACCGAATGAGAATAACTGACACACCACAGGCCGGTAATAGAGCCTGGGCCATTCCTGCTCTGTGTGTGGGACTCAGTACCTCATCGAATGAGAATAACTGACACGCCACAGGCCGGTAATAGAGCCTGGGCCATTCCTGCTCTGTGTGTAGGACTCAGTACCTCATCGAATGAGAATAACTGACACACCACAGGCCGGTAATAGAGCCTGGGCCATTCCTGCTCTGTGTGTGGGACTCAGTACCTCATCGAATGAGAATAACTGACACACCACAGGCCGGGAATAGAGCATGGGCCATTCCCGCTCTGTGTGTGGGGCTCAGTTCCTCACCGATTGAGAATAACTGACACACCACAGGCCGGTAATAGAGCCTGGGCCATTCCTGCTCTGTGTGTGAGACTCAATACCTCATCGAATGAGAATAACTGACACACCACAGGCCGGTAATAGAACCTGGGCCATTCCTGCTCTGTGTGTGGGGCTCAGTACCTCACCGAATGAGAATAACTGACACACCACAGGCCGGTAATAGAGCCTGGGCCATTCCTCCTCTGCGTGTGGGGCTCAGTACCTCACCGAATGAGAATAACTGACACACCACAGGCCGGTAATAGAGCCTGGGCCATTCCTGCTCTGTGTGTGGGGCTCAGTACCTCATCGAATGAGAATAACTGACACACCACAGGCCGGGAATAGAGCCTGGGCCATTGCTGCTAAGTATGTTGGGCTCAGTACCTCACCGAATGAGAATAACTGACACACAACAGGCCAGTAATAGAGCCTGGGCCATTCCTGCTCTGTGTGTGGGACTCAGTACCTCATCGAATGAGAATAACTGACACACCACAGGCCGGTAATAGAGCCTGGGCCATTCCTGCTCTGTGTGTGGGGCTCAGTACCACACCGAATGAGAATAACTGACACACCACAGGCCGGTAATAGAGCCTGGGCCATTCCTGCTCTTTGTGTGGGACTCAGTACCTCATCGAATGAGAATAACTGACACACCACAGGCCGGTAATAGAGCCTGGGCCATTCCTGCTCTGTGTGTGGGACTCAGTACCTCATCGAATGAGAATAACTGACACACCACAGGCCGGTAATAGAGCCTGGGCCATTCCTGCTCTGTGAGTGGGGCTCAGTTCCTCACCGATTGAGAATAACTGACACACCACAGGCCGGTAATAGAGCCTGGGCCATTCCTGCTCTGTGTGTGGGACTCAATACCTCATCGAATGAGAATAACTGACACACCACAGGCCGGTAATAGAACCTGGGCCATTCCTGCTCTGTGTGTGGGGCTCAGTACCTCACCGAATGAGAATAACTGACACAACACAGGCCGGTAATAGAGCCTGGGCCATTCCTCCTCTGCGTGTGGGGCTCAGTACCTCACCGAATGAGAATAACTGACACACCACAGGCCGGTAATAGAGCCTGGGCCATTCCTGCTCTGTGTGTGGGGCTCAGTACCTCATCGAATGAGAATAACTGACACACCACAGGCCGGGAATAGAGCCTGGGCCATTGCTGCTCAGTATGTTGGGCTCAGTACCTCACCAAATGAGAATAACTGACACACAACAGGCCAGTAATAGAGCCTGGGCCATTCCTGCTCTGTGTGTGGGACTCAGTACCTCATCGAATGAGAATAACTGACACACCACAGGCCGATAATAGAGCCTGGGCCATTCCTGCTCTGTGTGTGGGGCTCAGTACCACACCGAATGAGAATAACTGACACACCACAGGCCGGTAATAGAGCCTGGGCCATTCCTGCTCTTTGTGTGGGACTCAGTACCTCATCGAATGAGAATAACTGACACACCACAGGCCGGTAATAGAGCCTGGGCCATTCCTGCTCTGTGTGTGGGACTCAGTACCTCATCGAATGAGAATAACTGACACACCACAGGCCGGTAATAGAGCCTGGGCCATTCCTGCTCTGTGTGTGGGGCTCAGTATCTCATCGAATGAGAATAACTGACACACCACAGGCCGGTAATAGAGCCTGGGCCATTCCTGCTCTGTGTGTGGGGCTCAGTACCTCATCGAATGAGAATAACTGACACACCACAGGCCGGTAATAGAGCCTGGGCCATTCCTGCTCTGTGTGTGGGGCTCAGTACCTCACCGAATGAGAATAACTGACACACCACAGGCCGGTAAAAGAGCCTGGGCCATTCCTGCTCTGTGTGTGGGGCTCAGTACCTCACCGAATGAGAATAACTGACACACCACAGGCCAGTAATAGAGCCTGGGCCATTCCTGCTCTGTGTGTGGGACTCAGTACCTCATCGAATGAGAATAACTGACACACCACAGGCCGGTAATAGAGGCTGGGCCATTCCTGCTCTGTGTGTGGGGCTCAGTACCACACCGAATGAGAATAACTGACACACCACAGGCCGGTAATAGAGCCTGGGCAATTCCTGCTCTGTGTGTGGGACTCAGTACCTCATCGAATGAGAGTAACTGACACACGACAGACCGGTAATAGAGCCTGGGCCATTCCTGCTCTGTGTGTGGGGCTCAGTACCTCATCGAATGAGAATAACTGACACACCACAGGCCGGTAATAGAGCCTGGGCCATTCCTGCTCTGTGTGTGGGGCTCAGTACCTCATCGAATGAGAATAACTGACACACCACAGGCCGGTAATAGAGCCTGGGCCATTCCTGCTCTGTGTTTGGGGCTCAGTACCTCATCGAATGAGAATAACTGACACACCACAGGCCGGTAATAGAGCCTGGGCCATTCCTGCTCTGTGTGTGGGACTCATTACCTCATCGAATGAGAATAACTGACACACCACAGGCCGGTAATAGAGCCTGGGCCATTCCTGCTCTGTGTGTGGGGCTCAGTACCTCACCGAATGAGAATAGCTGACACACCACAGGCCGGTAATAGAGCCTGGGCCATTCCTGCTCTGTGTGTGGGACTCAGTACCTCACCGAATGAGAATAGCTGACACACCACAGGCCGGTAATAGAGCCTGGGCCAATCCTGCTCTGTTTGTGGGGATCAGTACCTCACCGAATGAGATTAACTGACATACCACAGACCGGTAATAGAGCCTGGGCCATTCCTGTTCTGTGTTTGGGGCTCAGTACCTCACCGAATGAGAATAACTGACACACCACAGGCCGGTAATAGAATCTGGGCCATTTCTGCTCTGTGTTTGGGGCTCAGTACCTCAACGAATGAGAATAACTGACACACCACAGGCCGGTAATAGAGCCTGGGCCATTCCTGCTCTGTGTGTGGGGCTCAGTACCTCACCGAATGAGAATAACTGACACACCACAGACCGGTAATAGAGCCTGGGCCATTCCTGCTCTGTATGTGGGGCTCAGTACCTCACCGAATGAGAATAACTGACACACCACAGGCCGGTAATAGAGCCTGGGTCATTCCTGCTCTGTGTGTGGGGCTCAGTTCCTCATCGAATGAGAATACTGACATTCCACAGGCCGGTAATAGAGCCTGGGCCATTCCTGCTCTGTGTGTGGGGCTCAGTACCTCACCGAATGAGAATAACTGACATACCACAGGCCGGTAATAGAGCCTGGGCCATTCCTGCTCTGTGTGTGGGGCTCAGTACCTCACCGAATGAGAATAACTGACACACCACAGGCCAGTAATAGAGCCTGGACCATTCCTGCTCTGTGTGTGGGACTCAGTAACTCATCGAATGAGAATAACTGACACACCACATGCCAGTAATAGAGCCTGGGCCATTCCTGATCTGTGTGTGGGACACAGTGCCTCATCGAATGAGAATAACTGACACACCACAGGCCGGTAACAGAGCCTGGGCCATTCCTGCTCTGTGTGTGGGACTCAGTTCCTCACCGAATGAGAATAACTGACACACCACAGGCCGGTAACAGAGCCTGGGCCATTCCTGCTCTGTGTGTGGCCCTCAGTACCTCACCGAATGAGAATAACTGACACACCACTGGCCGGTAATAGAGCCTGGGCCATTCCTGCTCTGTGTGTGGGGCTCAGTACCTCATCGAATGTGAATAACTGACACACCACAGGCTGGTAATAGAGCCTGGGCCATTCCTGCTCTCTGTGTGTGGGACTCAGTACCTCATCGAATGAGAATAACTGACACACCACAGGCCGGTAATAGAGCCTGGGCCATTCCTGCTCTGTGTGTTGGGCTCAGTACATCACCGAATGAGAATAACTGACACACCACAGGCCAGTAATAGAGCCTGGGCCATTCCTGCTCTGTGTGTGGGATTCAGTACCTCATCAAATGAGAATAACTGACACCCGACAGGCCGGTAATAGAGCCTGGGCCATTCCTGCTCTGTGTGTGGGGCTCAGTACCTCACTGAATGAGAATAACTGACACACCACAGGCCGGTAATAGAGCCTGGGCCATTCCTGCTCTGTGTGTGGGACTCAGTACCTCAACGAATGAGAATAACTGACACACCACAGGCCGGTAATAGAGCCTGGGCCATTCCTGCTCTGTGTCTGGGACTCAGTACCTCATCGAATGAGAATAACTGACACACCACAGGCCGGTAATAGAGCATGGGCCATTCCTGCTCTGTGTTTGGGGCTCAGTACCTCGCCAAATTAGAATAACTGATACACCACAGGCCGGTAATAGAGCCTGGGCCATTCCTGCTCTGTGTGTGGGGCTCAGTACCTCATCGAATGAGAATAACTGACACACCACAGGCCGGTAATAGAGCCTGGGCCATTCCTGCTCTGTGTGTGGGGCTCAGTACCTCGTTGAATGAGAGTAACTGACACACCACAGGCCGGTAATAGAGCCTGGGCCATTCCTGCTCTGTGTGTGGGACTCAGTACCTCACCGAATGAGAATAACTGACAGCCCACAGGCCGGTAATAGAGCCTGGGCCACTCCTGCTCTGTGTGTGGGGCTCAGTACCTCATCGAATGAGAATAATTGATACACCACAGGCCGGTAATAGAGCCTGGGCCATTCCTGCTCTGTGTGTGGGGCTCAGTACCTCATCGAATGAGAATAACTGACACACCACAGGCCGGTAATAGAGCCTGTGCCATTCCTGCTCTGTGTGTGGGGCTCAGTACCTCATCGAATGAGAATAACTGACAAACCACAGGCCGGTAATAGAGCCTGGGCCATTCCTGCTCTGTGTGTGGGGCTCAGTACCTCATCGATTGAGAATAACTGACACACCACAGGCCGGTAATAGAGCCTGGGCCATTCCTGCTCTGTGTGTGGGACTCATTACCTCATCGAATGAGAATAACTGACACACCACAGGCCGGTAATAGAGCATGGGCCATTCCTGCTCTGTGTTTGGGGCTCAGTACCTCGCCAAATTAGAATAACTGATACACCACAGGCCGGTAATAGAGCCTGGGCCATTCCTGCTCTGTGTGTGGGGCTCAGTACCTCATCGAATGAGAATAACTGACACACCACAGGCCGGTAATAGAGCCTGGGCCATTCCTGCTCTGTGTGTGGGGCTCAGTACCTCGTCGAATGAGAGTAACTGACACACCACAGGCCGGTAATAGAGCCTGGGCCATTCCTGCTCTGTGTGTGGGACTCAGTACCTCACCGAATGAGAATAACTGACAGCCCACAGGCCGGTAATAGAGCCTGGGCCACTCCTGCTCTGTGTGTGGGGCTCAGTACCTCATCGAATGAGAATAACTGATACACCACAGGCCGGTAATAGAGCCTGGGCCATTCCTGCTCTGTGTGTGGGGCTCAGTACCTCATCGAATGAGAATAACTGACACACCACAGGCCGGTAATAGAGCCTGTGCCATTCCTGCTCTGTGTGTGGGGCTCAGTACCTCATCGAATGAGAATAACTGACAAACCACAGGCCGGTAATAGAGCCTGGGCCATTCCTGCTCTGTGTGTGGGGCTCAGTACCTCATCAATTGAGAATAACTGACACACCACAGGCCGGTAATAGAGCCTGGGCCATTCCTGCTCTGTGTGTGGGACTCATTACCTCATCGAATGAGAATAACTGACACACCACAGGCCGGTAATAGAGCCTGGGCCATTCCTGCTCTGTGTGTGGGGCTCAGTACCTCACCGAATGAGAATAGCTGACACACCACAGGCCGGTAATAGAGCCTGGGCCATTCCTGCTCTGTGTGTGGGACTCAGTACCTCACCGAATGAGAATAGCTGGCACACCACAGGCCGGTAATAGAGCCTGGGCCATTCCTGCTCTGTGTGTGGGGCTCAGTACCTCACCGAATGAGAATAACTGACACACCACAGACCGGTAATAGAGCCTGGGCCATTCCTGCTCTGTGTGTGGGGCTCAGTACCTCACCGAATGAGAATAACTGACACACCACAGGCCGGTAATAGAGCCTGGGTCATTCCTGCTCTGTATGTGGGGCTCAGTTCCTCATCGAATGAGAATAACTGACACCCCACAGGCCGGTAATAGAGCCTGGGCCATTCCTGCTCTCTGTGTGGGGCTCAGTACCTCACCGAATGAGAATAACTGACATACCACAGGCCGGTAATAGAGCCTGGGCCATTCCTGCTCTGTGTGTGGGGCTCAGTACCTCACCGAATGAGAATAACTGACACACCACAGGCCAGTAATAGAGCCTGGGCCATTCCTGCTCTGTGTGTGTGACTCAGTAACTCATCGAATGAGAATAACTGACACACCACAGGCCAGTAATAGAGCCTGGGCCATTCCTGCTCTGTGTGTGGGACACAGTGCCTCATCGAATGAGAATAACTGACACACCACAGGCCGGTAATAGAGCCTGGGCCATTCCTGCTCTGTGTGTGGGACTCAGTACCTCACCGAATGAGAATAACTGACACACCACAGGCCGTTAATAGAGCCTGGGCCATTCCTGCTCTGTGTGTGGGGCTCAGTACCTCACCGAATGAGAATAACTGACACACCACAGGGCGGTAATAGAGCCTGGGCCATTCCTGCTCTGTGTGTGGGACTCAGTACCTCACCGAATGAGAATAACTGACACACCACAGGCCGGTAATAGAGCCTGGGCCATTCCTGCTCTGTGTGTGGGGCTCAGTATCTCATCGAATGAGAATAGCTGACACACCACAGGCCGGTAATAGAGCCTGGGCCATTCCTGCTCTGTGTGTGGGACTCAGTACCTCATCGAATGAGAATAACTGACACACCACAGGGCGGTAATAGAGCCTGGGCCATTCCTGCTCTGTGTGTGGGACTCAGTACCTCAGCGAATGAGAATAACTGACACACCACAGGCCGGTAATAGAGCCTGGGTCATTCCTGCTCTGTGTGTGGGGCTCAGTATCTCATCGAATGAGAATAGCTGACACACCACAGGCCGGTAATAGAGCCTGGGCCATTCCTGCTCTGTGTGTGGGGCTCAGTACCTCATCGAATGAGAATAACTTACACACCACAGGCCGGTAATAGAGCCTGGGCCAATCCTGCTCTGTGTGTGGGGCTCAGTAACTCATCGAATGAGAGTAACTGACACACCACAGGCCGGTAATAGAGCCTGGGCCATTCCTGCTCTGTGTGTGGGACTCAGTACCTCACCGAATGAGAATAACTGACAGCCCACAGGCCGGTAATAGAGCCTGGGCCACTCCTGCTCTGTGTGTGGGGCTCAGTACCTCATCGAATGAGAATAACTGATACACCACAGGCCGGTAATAGAGCCTGGGCCATTCCTGCTCTGTGTGTGGGGCTCAGTACCTCATCGAATGAGAATAACTGACACACCACAGGCCGGTAATAGAGCCTGTGCCATTCCTGCTCTTTGTGTGGGGCTCAGTACCTCATCGAATGAGAATAACTGACAAAACAAAGGCCGGTAATAGAGCCTGGGCCATTCCTGCTCTGTGTGTGGGGCTCAGTACCTCATCGATTGAGAAAAACTGACACACCACAGGCCGGTAATAGAGCCTGGGCCATTCCTGCTCTGTGTGTGGGACTCATTACCTCATCGAATGAGAATAACTGACACACCACAGGCCGGTAATAGAGCCTGGGCCATTCCTGCTCTGTGTGTGGGGCTCAGTACCTCACCGAATGAGAATAGCTGACACACCACAGGCCGGTAATAGAGCCTGGGCCATTCCTTCTCTGTGTGTGGGACTCAGTACCTCACCGAATGAGAATAGCTGACACACCACAGGCCGGTAATAGAGCCTGGGCCAATCCTGCTCTGTTTGTGGGGATCAGTACCTCACCGAATGAGAATAACTGACATACCACAGACCGGGAATAGAGCCTGGGCCATTCTTGTTCTGTGTTTGGGGCTCAGTACCTCACCGTATGAGAATAACTGACACACCACAGGCCAGTAATAGAGCCTGGGCCATTTCTGCTCTGTGTTTGGGGCTCAGTGCCTCACCGAATGAGAATAACTGACACACCACAGGCCGGTAATTGAGCCTGGGCCATTCCTGCTCTGTGTGTGGGGCTCAGTACCTCACCGAATGAGAATAACTGACACACCACAGACCGGTAATAGAGCCTGGGCCATTCCTGCTCTGTGTGTGGGGCTCAGTACCTCACCGAATGAGACTAACTGACACACCACAGGCCGGTAATAGAGCCTGGGTCATTCCTGCTCTGAGTGTGGGGCTCAGTTCCTCATCGAATGAGAATAACTGACACTCCACAGGCCGGTAACAGAGCCTGGGCCATTCCTGCTCTGTGTGTGGGGCTCAGTACCTCACCGAATGAGAATAACTGACATACCACAGGCCGGTAATAGAGCCTGGGCCATTCCTGCTCTGTGTGTGGGGCTCAGCGCCTCACCGAATGAGAATAACTGACACACCACAGGCCAGTAATAGAGCCTGGGCCATTCCTGCTCTGTGTGTGGGACACAGTGCCTCATCGAATGAGAATAACTGACACACCACAGGCCGGTAATAGAGCCTGGGCCATTCCTGCTCTGTGTGTGGGACTCAGTACCTCACCGAATGAGAATAAGTGACACACCACAGGCCGGTAATAGAGCCTGGGCCATTCCTGCTCTGTGTGTGGGTCTCAGTACCTCATCGAATGTGAAAAACTGACACACCACAGGCCGGTAATAGAGCCTGGGCCATTCCTGCTCTCTGTGTGTGGGACTCAGTACCTCATCGAATGAGAATAACTGACACACCACAGGCCGGTAAAAGAGCCTGGGCCATTCCTGCTCTGTGTATTGGGCTCAGTACCTCATCGAATGAGAATAACTGACACACCACAGGCCGGTAATAGAGCCTGGGCCATTCCTGCTCTGTGTGTGGGGCTCAGTACCTCACCAAATGAGAATAACTGACACACCACAGGCCGGTAATAGAGCCTGGGCCATTCCTGCTCTGTGTGGGGCTCAGTACCTCATCGAATGAGAATAACTGACACAACACAGGCCGGTAATAGAGCCTGGGCCATTCCTGCTCTGTGTGTGGGGCTCAGTACCTCACCGAATGACAATAACTGACACACCACAGTCCGGTAATAGAGCCTGGCCCACTCCTGCTCTGTGTGTGGGACTCAGTACCTCACCGAATGAGAATAACCGACACACCACAGGCCGGTAATAGAGCCTGGGCCATTCCTGCTCTGTGTGTGGGACTCAGTACCTCACCGAATGAGAATAACTGACACACCACAGGCCGGTAATAGAGCCTGGGCCATTCCTGCTCTGTTTGTGGGGCTCAGTACCTCTCCGAATGAGAATAACTGACACAACACAGGCTGGTAATAGAGCCTGGGCCATTCCTGCTCTGTGTGTGGGACTCAGTACCTCATCAAAATGGAATAGCTGACACACCACAGGCCGCTCATAGAGGCTGGGCCATTCCTGCTCTGTGTGTGGGGCTCAGTACCTCACCAAATGAGAATAACTGACACACCACAGGCCGGTAATAGAGCCTGGGCCATTCCTGCTCTGTGTGTGGGGCTCAGTACCTCATCGAATGAGAATAACTGACACACCACAGGCCAGTAATAGAGCCTGGGCCATTCCTGCTCTGTGTGTGGGGCTCAGTACCTCACCGAATGAGAATAACTGACACACCACATGCCGGTAATAGAGCCTGGGCCATTCCTGCTCTGTCTGGGACTCAGTACCTCATCGAATGAGAAAAACTGACACCCGACAGGCCGGTAATAGAGCCTGGGCCATTCCTGCTCTGTGTGTAGTGCTCAGTACCTCATCGATTGAGAATAACTGACACACCACAGGCCGGTAATAGAGCCTGGGCCATTCCTGCTCTGTGTGTGGGACTCATTACCTCATCGAATGAGAATAACTGACACACCACAGGCCGGTAATAGAGCCTGGGCCATTCCTGCTCTGTGTGTGGGGCTCAGTACCTCACCGAATGAGAATAGCTGACACACCACAGGCCGGTAATAGAGCCTGGGCCATTCCTGCTCTGTGTGTGGGACTCAGTACCTCACCGAATGAGAATAGCTGACACACCACAGGCCGGTAATAGAGCCTGGGCCAATCCTGCTCTGTTTGTGGGGATCAGTACCTCACCGAATGAGAATAACTGACATACCACAGACCGGTAATAGAGCCTGGGCCATTCTTGTTCTGTGTTTGGGGCTCAGTACCTCACCGTATGAGAATAACTGACACACCACAGGCCGTTAATAGAGCCTGGGCCATATCTGCTCTGTGTTTGGGGCTCAGTACCTCACCGAATGAGAATAACTGACACACCACAGGCCGGTAATAGAGCCTGGGCCATTCCTGCTCTGTGTGTGGGGCTCAGTACCTCACCGAATGAGAATAACTGACACACCACAGACCGGTAATAGAGCCTGGGCCATTCCTGCTCTGTGTGTGGGGCTCAGTACCTCACCGAATGAGAATAACTGACACACCACAGGCCGGTAATAGAGCCTGGGTCATTCCTGCTCTGTGTGTGGGGCTCAGTTCCTCATCGAATGAGAATAACTGACACTCCACAGGCCGGTAACAGAGCCTGGGCCATTCCTGCTCTGTGTGTGGGGCTCAGTACCTCACCGAATGAGTATAACTTACACACCACAGGCCGGTAATAGAGCCTGGGCCATTCCTGCTCTGTGTGTGGGACCCAGTACCTCACCGAATGAGAATAACTGACACACCACAGGCCGGTAAAAGAGCCTGGGCCATTCCTGCTCTGTGTGTGGGCCTCAGTACCTCACCGAATGAGAATAACTGACACACCACAGGCCGGTAATAGAGCCTGGGCCATTCCTGCTCTGTGTGTGGGTCTCAGTACCTCATCGAATGTGAATAACTGACACACCACAGGCCGGTAATAGAGCCTGGGCCATTCCTGCTCTCTGTGTGTGGGACACAGTACCTCATCGAATGAGAATAACTGACACACCACAGGCCGGTAATAGAGCCTGGGCCATTCCTGCTCTGTGTGTGGGGCTCAGTACCTCACCAAATGAGAATCACTGACACACCACAGGCCGGTAATGGAGCCTGGGCCATTCCTGCTCTGTGTGGGGCTCAGTACCTCATCGAATGAGAATAACTGACACAACACAGGCCGGTAATAGAGCCTGGGCCATTCCTGCTCTGTGTGTGGGGCTCAGTACCTCACCGAATGAGAATAACTGACACACCACAGGCCGGTAATAGAGCCTGGGCCATTCCTGCTCTGTGTGTGGGACTCAGTACCTCACCGAATGAGAATAACCGACACACCACAGGCCGGTAATAGAGCCTGGGCCATTCCTGCTCTGTTTGTGGGACTCAGTACCTCACCGAATGAGAATAACTGACACACCACAGGCCGGTAATAGAGCCTGGGCCATTCCTGCTCTGTTTGTGGGGCTCAGTACCTCTCCGAATGAGAATAACTGACACAACACAGGCCGGTAATAGAGCCTGGGCCATTCCTGCTCTGTGTGTGGGACTCAGTACCTCATCGAATGAGAATAGCTGACACACCACAGGCCGGTAATAGAGCCTGGACCATTCCTGCTCTGTGTGTGGGGCTCAGGACCTCACCAAATGAGAATAACTGACACACCACAGGCCGGTAATAGAGCCTGGGCCATTCCTGCTCTGTGTGTGGGGCTCAGTACCTTATCGAATGAGAATAACTGACACACCACAGGCCGGTAATAGAGGCTGGGCCATTCCTGCTCTGTGTTTGGGGCTCAGTACCTCACCAAATGAGAATAACTGACACACCACAGGCCGGTAATAGAGCCTGGGCCATTCCTGCTCTGTGTGTGGGGCTCAGTACCTCATCGAATGAGAATAACTGACACACCACAGGCCAGTAATAGAACCTGGGCCATTCCTGCTCTGTGTGTGGGGTTCAGTACCTCACCGAATGAGAATAACTGACACACCACAGGCCGGTAATAGAGCCTGGGCCATTCCTGCTCTGTCTGGGACTCAGTACCTCATCGAATGAGAAAAACTGACACCCGACAGGCCGGTAATAGAGCCTGGGCCATTCCTGCTCTGTGTGTGGGACTCAGTACCTCATCGAATGAGAATAACTGACACACCACAGGCTGGTAATAGAGCCTGGGCCATTCCTGCTCTGTGTGTGGGACTCAGTACCTCATCGAATGAGAATAACTGACACACCACAGGCCGGTAATAGAGCCTGGGCCATTCCTGCTCTGTGTGTGGGGCTCAGTACCTCACCGAATGAGAATAACTGACACACCACAGGCCGGTAATAGAGCCTGGGCCATTCGAGCTCTGTGTGTGGGGCTCAGTACCTCATCGAATGAGAAAAACTGACACCCGACAGGCCGGTAATAGAGCCTGGGCCATTCCTGCTCTGTGTGTGGGACTCAGTACCTCACCGATTGAGAATAACTGACACACCACAGGCCGGTAATAGAGCCTGGGCCATTCCTGCTCTGTGTGTGGGACTCAGTACCTCATCGATTGAGAATAACTGACACACCACAGGCCGGTAATAGAGCCTGGGCCATTCGTGCTCTGTGTGTGGGGCTCAGTACCACACCGAATGAGAATAACTGACACACCACAGGCCGGTAAGAGAGCCTGGGCCATTCCTGCTCTCTGTGTGGGACTCAGTACCTCATCGAATGAGAATAACTGACACACCACAGGCCGGTAATAGAGCCTGGGCCATTCCTGCTCTGTGTGTGGGGCTCAGTACCTCACCGAATGAGAATAACTGACACACCACAGGCCGGTAATAGAGCCTGGGCCATTCCTGCTCTGTGTGTGGGACTCTGTACCTCATCGAATGAGAATAACTGACACACCACAGACCGGTAATAGAGCCTGGGCCATTCCTGCTCTGTGTGTGGGGCTCAGTACCTCATCGAATGAGAATAACTGACACAGCACAGGCCGGTAATAGAGATTGGACCATTCCTGCTCTGTGTGTGGGTCTCAGTACCTCACCGAATGAGAATAACTGACACACCACAGGCCGGTAATAGAGCCTGGGCCATTCCTGCTCTGTGTGTGGGACTCAGTACCTCATCGAATGAGAATAACTGACACACCACAGGCCGGTAATAGAGCCTGGGCCATTCCTGCTCTGTGTGTGGGACTCAGTACCTCATCGAATGAGAATAACTGACACACCACAGGCCGGTAATAGAGCCTGGGCCATTCCCGCTCTGTGTGTGGGGCTCAGTACCTCATCGAATGAGAATAAATGACACACCACAGGCCGGTAATAGAGCCTGTGCCATTCCTGCTCTGTGTGTGGGGCTCAGTGCCTCACCGAATGAGAATAACTGACACACCACAGGCCGGTAATAGAGCCTGGGCCATTCCCGCTCTGTGTGTGGGGCTCAGTACCTCATCGAATGAGAATAACTGACAAACCACAGGCCGGTAATAGAGCCTAGGCCATTCCTGCTCTGTGTGTCGAACTCAGTACCTCACCGAATGAGAATAACTGACACACCACAGGCCGGTAATAGAGCCTGGGCCATTCCTGCTCTGTGTTTGGGGCTCAGTACCTCACCGAATGAGAATAAGTGACACACCACAGGCTGGTAATAGAGACTGGACCATTTCTGCTCTGTGTTTGGAGCTCAGTACCTCACCGAATGAGAATAACTGACACACCACAGGCCGGTAATAGAGCCTGGGCCATTCCTGCTCGGTGTTTGGGGCACAGAACCTCACCGAATGAGAATAACTGACACACCACAGGCCGGTAATAGAGCCTGGGCCATTCCTGCTCTGTGTTTGGGGCACAGTACCTCACCGAATGAGAATAACTGACACACCACAGGCCGGTTAGAGTACCTGGGCCATTCCTGCTCTGTGTGTGGGACTCAGTACCTCACCGAATGAGAATAACTGACACACCACAGGCCGGTAATAGAGCCTGGGCCATTGCTGCTCTGTGTGTGGGACTCAGTACCTCAACGAATGAGAATAACTGACACACCACAGGCCGGTAATAGAGCCTGGGCCATTCCTGCTCTGTGTGTGGGGCTCAGTACCTCATCGAATGAGAATAACTGACAAACCACAGGCCGGTAATAGAGCCTGGGCCATTCCTGCTCTGTGTGTGGGACTCAGTACCTCACCGAATGAGAATAACTGACACACCACAGGCCGGTAATAGAGCCTGGGCCATTCCTGCTCTGTGTGTGGGACTCAGTACTTCACCGAATGAGAATAACTGACACACCACAGGCCGGTAATAGAGCCTGGGCCATTCCTGCTGTGTGTTTGGGGCTCAGTACATCATCGAATGAGAATAACTGACACACCACAGTCCGGTAATAGAGCCTGGGCCATTCCTGCTGTGTGTTTGGGGCTCAGTACCTCACCGAATGAGAATAACTGACACACCACAGGCCGGTAATAGAGCATGGGCCATTCCTGCTCTGTGTGTGGGACTCAGTACCTCACCGAATGAGAATAACTGACACACCACAGGCCGGAAATATAGCCTGGGCCATTCCTGCTCTGTGTATGGGGCTCAGAACCTCATCGAATGAGAATAACTGACATACCACAGGCCGGTATTAGAGCCTGGGCCATTCCTGCTCTGTGTGTGGGACTCAGTACCTCATCGAATGAGAATAACTGACACACCACAGGCCGGTAATAGAGCCTGGGCCATTCCTGCTCTGTGTGTGGGGCTCAGTACCTCACCGAATGAGAGTAACTGACACACCACAGTCCGGTAATAGAGCCTGGGCCATTCCTGCTCTGTGTGTGGGGCTCAGTACCTCAACGAATGAGAATAACTGACACACCACAGGCCGGTAATAGAGCCTGGGCCATTCCTGCTCTGTGTGTGGGGCTCAGTACCTCACCGAATGAGAGTAACTGACACACCACAGTCCGGTAATAGAGCCTGGGCCATTCCTGCTCTGTGTGTGGTGCTCAGTACCTCATCGAATGAGAATAACTGACACACCACAGGCCGGTAATAGAGCCTGGGCCATTCCTGCTCTGTGTGTGGGGCTCAGTACCTCACCGAATGAGAATAACTGACACACCACAGGCCGGTAATAGAGCCTGGGCCATTCCTGCTCCCTGTGTGGGGCTCAGTACCTCATCGAATGAGAATAACTGACACACCACAGGCCGGTAATAGAGCCTGGGCCATTCCTGCTCTGTGTGTGGTGCTCAGTACCTCACCGAATGAGAATAACTGACACACCACAGGCCGGTAACAGAGCCTGGGCCATTCCTGCTCTCTGTGTGGGGCTCAGTACCTCACCGAATGAGAATAACTGACACACCACAGGCCGGTAATAGAGCCTGGGTCATTCGTGCTCTGTGTGTGGCACTCAGTACCTCATCGAGTGAGAATAACTGAGAGCCCACAGGCCAGTAATAGAGCCTGGGCCATTCCTGCTCTGTGTGTGGGACTCAGTACCTCACAGAATGAGAATAACTGACACGCCACAGGCCGGTAATAGAGCCTGGGCCATTCCTGCTCTGTGTGTGGGGCTCAGTTCCTCATCGAATGAGAATAACTGACACACCACAGGCCGGTAATAGAGCCTGGGCCATTCCTGCTCTGTGTGTGGGGCTCATGACCTGACCGAATGAGAATAACTGACACACCACAGGACAGTAATAGAGCCTGGGCCATTCCTGCTCTGTGTGTGGGACTCAGTACCTCATCGAATGAGAATAACTGACACACCACAGGCCGGTAATAGAGCCTGGGCCATTCATGCTCTGTGTGTGGGGCTCAGTACCTCACCGAATGAGAATTACTGACACACCACAGGCCGATAATAGAGCCTGGGCCATTCCTGCTCTGTGTGTGGGTCTCAGTACCTCACCGAATGAGAATAACTGACACACCACAGGCCAGTAATAGAGCCTGGGCCATTCCTGCTCTGTGTGTGGGGCTCAGTACCTCATCGAATGAGAATAACTGACACACCACTGGCCGGTAATAGAGCCTGGGCCATTCCTGCTCTGTGTGTGGGGCTCAGTTCCTCATCGAATGAGAATAACTGACACACCACAGGCCGGTAATAGAGCCTGGGCCGTTCCTGCTCTGTGTGTGGGACTCAGTTCCTCATCGAATGAGAATAACTGACACACCACAGGCCGGTAATAGAGCCTGGGCCATTCCTGCTCTGTGTGTGGGGCTCAGTACCTCACCGAATGAGAATAGCTCACACACCACAGGCCGGTAATAGAGCCTGGGCCATTCCTGCTCTGTGTGTGGGACTCAGTACCTCACCGAATGAGAATGACTGACACACCACAGGCCGGTAATAGAGCCTGGGCCATTCCTGTTCTGTGTGTGGGGCTCAGTACCTCACCGAATGAGAATAACTGACACACCACAGGCCGGTAATAGAGCCTGGGCCATTCCTGCTCTTTGTGTGGGACTCAGTACCTCATCGAGTGAGAATAACTGACACACCACAGGCCGGTAATAGAGCCTGGGCCTTTCCTGCTCTGTGTGTGGGGCTCAGTACCTCATCGAATGAGAATAACTGACACACCACAGGCCGGTAATAGAGCCTGGGCCATTCCTGCTCTTTGTGTGGGACTCAGTATCTCATCGAATGAGAATAACTGACACACCACAGGCCGGTAATAGAGCCTGGGCCATTCCTGATCTGTGTGTGGGGCTCAGTACCTCACCGAATGAGAATAACTAACACGCCATAGGCCGGTAATAGAGCCTGGGCCATTCCTGCTCTGTGTGTGGGACTCAGTACCTCATCGAATGAGAATAACTGACACACCACAGGCCGGTAATAGAGCCTGGGCCATTCATGCTCTGTGTGTGGGGCTCAGTACCTCATCGAATGAGAATAGCTGACACACCACAGGCCGGTAATAGAGCCTGGGCCATTCCTGCTCTGTGTGTGGGGCTCAGTACCTCATCGAATGAGAATAACTGACACACCACAGGCCGGTAATATAGCCTGGGCCATTCCTGCTCTGTGTATGGGGCTCAGAACCTCATCGAATGAGAATAACTGACATACCACAGGCCGGTATTAGAGCCTGGGCCATTCCTGCTCTGTGTGTGGGACTCAGTACCTCATCGAATGAGAATAACTGACACACCACAGGCCGGTAATAGAGCCTGGGCCATTCCTGCTCTGTGTGTGGGGCTCAGTACCTCACCGAATGAGAGTAACTGACACACCACAGTCCGGTAATAGAGCCTGGGCCATTCCTGCTCTGTGTGTGGGGCTCAGTACCTCAACGAATGAGAATAACTGACACACCACAGGCCGGTAATAGAGCCTGGGCCATTCCTGCTCTGTGTGTGGGGCTCAGTACCTCACCGAATGAGAGTAACTGACACACCACAGTCCGGTAATAGAGCCTGGGCCATTCCTGCTCTGTGTGTGGTGCTCAGTACCTCATCGAATGAGAATAACTGACACACCACAGGCCGGTAATAGAGCCTGGGCCATTCCTGCTCTGTGTGTGGGGCTCAGTACCTCACCGAATGAGAATAACTGACACACCACAGGCCGGTAATAGAGCCTGGGCCATTCCTGCTCCCTGTGTGGGGCTCAGTACCTCATCGAATGAGAATAACTGACACACCACAGGCCGGTAATAGAGCCTGGGCCATTCCTGCTCTGTGTGTGGTGCTCAGTACCTCACCGAATGAGAATAACTGACACACCACAGGCCGGTAACAGAGCCTGGGCCATTCCTGCTCTCTGTGTGGGGCTCAGTACCTCACCGAATGAGAATAACTGACACACCACAGGCCGGTAATAGAGCCTGGGTCATTCGTGCTCTGTGTGTGGCACTCAGTACCTCATCGAGTGAGAATAACTGAGAGCCCACAGGCCAGTAATAGAGCCTGGGCCATTCCTGCTCTGTGTGTGGGACTCAGTACCTCACAGAATGAGAATAACTGACACGCCACAGGCCGGTAATAGAGCCTGGGCCATTCCTGCTCTGTGTGTGGGGCTCAGTTCCTCATCGAATGAGAATAACTGACACACCACAGGCCGGTAATAGAGCCTGGGCCATTCCTGCTCTGTGTGTGGGGCTCATGACCTGACCGAATGAGAATAACTGACACACCACAGGCCAGTAATAGAGCCTGGGCCATTCCTGCTCTGTGTGTGGGACTCAGTACCTCATCGAATGAGAATAACTGACACACCACAGGCCGGTAATAGAGCCTGGGCCATTCATGCTCTGTGTGTGGGGCTCAGTACCTCACCGAATGAGAATTACTGACACACCACAGGCCGATAATAGAGCCTGGGCCATTCCTGCTCTGTGTGTGGGTCTCAGTACCTCACCGAATGAGAATAACTGACACACCACAGGCCAGTAATAGAGCCTGGGCCATTCCTGCTCTGTGTGTGGGGCTCAGTACCTCATCGAATGAGAATAACTGACACACCACTGGCCGGTAATAGAGCCTGGGCCATTCCTGCTCTGTGTGTGGGGCTCAGTTCCTCATCGAATGAGAATAACTGACACACCACAGGCCGGTAATAGAGCCTGGGCCGTTCCTGCTCTGTGTGTGGGACTCAGTTCCTCATCGAATGAGAATAACTGACACACCACAGGCCGGTAATAGAGCCTGGGCCATTCCTGCTCTGTGTGTGGGGCTCAGTACCTCACCGAATGAGAATAGCTCACACACCACAGGCCGGTAATAGAGCCTGGGCCATTCCTGCTCTGTGTGTGGGACTCAGTACCTCACCGAATGAGAATGACTGACACACCACAGGCCGGTAATAGAGCCTGGGCCATTCCTGTTCTGTGTGTGGGGCTCAGTACCTCACCGAATGAGAATAACTGACACACCACAGGCCGGTAATAGAGCCTGGGCCATTCCTGCTCTTTGTGTGGGACTCAGTACCTCATCGAGTGAGAATAACTGACACACCACAGGCCGGTAATAGAGCCTGGGCCTTTCCTGCTCTGTGTGTGGGGCTCAGTACCTCATCGAATGAGAATAACTGACACACCACAGGCCGGTAATAGAGCCTGGGCCATTCCTGCTCTTTGTGTGGGACTCAGTATCTCATCGAATGAGAATAACTGACACACCACAGGCCGGTAATAGAGCCTGGGCCATTCCTGATCTGTGTGTGGGGCTCAGTACCTCACCGAATGAGAATAACTAACACGCCATAGGCCGGTAATAGAGCCTGGGCCATTCCTGCTCTGTGTGTGGGACTCAGTACCTCATCGAATGAGAATAACTGACACACCACAGGCCGGTAATAGAGCCTGGGCCATTCATGCTCTGTGTGTGGGGCTCAGTACCTCATCGAATGAGAATAGCTGACACACCACAGGCCGGTAATAGAGCCTGGGCCATTCCTGCTCTGTGTGTGGGGCTCAGTTCCTCATCGAATGAGAATAACTGACACACCACAGGCCGGTAATAGAGCCTGGGCCATTCCTGCTCTGTGTGTGGGACTCAGTACCTCACCGAATGAGAATAACTGACACACCACAGGCCGGTAATAGAGCCTGGGCCATTCCTGCTCTGTGTGTGGGGCTCAGTACCTCATCGAATGAGAATAACTGACACACCACAGGCCGGTAATAGAGCCTGGTCCATTCCTGCTCTGTGTGTGGGGCTCAGTACCTCATCGAATGAGAATAACTGACACACCACAGGCCGGTAATAGAGCCTGGGCCATTCCTGCTCTGTGTGTGGGGCTCAGTACCTCATCGAATGAGAATAACTGACAAACCACAGGCCGGTAATAGAGCCTGGGCCATTCCTGCTCTGTGTGTGGGGCTCAGTACCTCACTGAATGAGAATAACTGACACACCACAGGCCGGTAATAGAGCCTGTGCCATTCCTGCTCTGTGTGTGGGACTCAGTACCTCACCGAATGAGAATAACTGACACAGTACAGGCCGGTAATAGAGCCTGGGCCATTCCTGCCCTGTGTTTGGGGCTCAGTACCTCACCGAATGAGAATAAGTGACACACCACAGGCTGGTAATAGAGACTGGACCATTTCTGCTCTGTGTTTGGAGCTCAGTACCTCACCGAATGAGAATAACTGACACACCACAGGCCGGTAATAGAGCCTGGGCCATTCCTGCTCGGTGTTTGGGGCACAGAACCTCACCAAATGAGAATAACTGACACACCACAGGCCGGTAATAGAGCCTGGGCCATTCCTGCTCTGTGTTTGGGGCACAGTACCTCACCGAATGAGAATAACTGACACACCACAGGCCGGTTAGAGTACCCGGGCCATTCCTGCTCTGTGTGTGGGACTCAGTACCTCACCGAATGAGAATAACTGACACACCACAGGCCGGTAATAGAGCCTGGGCCATTGCTGCTCTGTGTGTGGGACTCAGTACCTCAACGAATGAGAATAACTGACACACCACAGGCCGGTAATAGAGCCTGGGCCATTCCTGCTCTGTGTGTGGGGCTCAGTACCTCATCGAATGAGAATAACTGACAAACCACAGGCCGGTAATAGAGCCTGGGCCATTCCTGCTCTGTGTGTGGGACTCAGTACTTCACCGAATGAGAATAACTGACACACCACAGGCCGGTAATAGAGCCTGGGCGATTCCTGCTGTGTGTTTGGGGCTCAGTACCTCATCGAATGAGAATAACTGACACACCACAGTCCGGTAATAGAGCCTGGGCCATTCCTGCTGTGTGTTTGGGGCTCAGTACCTCAGCGAATGAGAATAACTGACACACCACAGGCCGGTAATAGAGCCTGGGCCATTCCTGCTCTGTGTGTGGGACTCAGTACCTCACCGAATGAGAATAACTGACACACCACAGGCCGGTAATATAGCCTGGGCCATTCCTGCTCTGTGTATGGGGCTCAGAACCTCATCGAATGAGAATAACTGACATACCACAGGCCGGTATTAGAGCCTGGGCCATTCCTGCTCTGTGTGTGGGACTCAGTACCTCATCGAAAGAGAATAACTGACACACCACAGGCCGGTAATAGAGCCTGGGCCATTCCTGCTCTGTGTGTGGGGCTCAGTACCTCACCGAATGAGAGTAACTGACACACCACAGTCCGGTAATAGAGCCTGGGCCATTCCTGCTCTGTGTGTGGGGCTCAGTACCTCAACGAATGAGAATAACTGACACACCACAGGCCGGTAATAGAGCCTGGGCCATTCCTGCTCTGTGTGTGGGGCTCAGTACCTCACCGAATGAGAGTAACTGACACACCACAGTCCGGTAATAGAGCCTGGGCCATTCCTGCTCTGTGTGTGGTGCTCAGTACCTCATCGAATGAGAATAACTGACACACCACAGGCCGGTAATAGAGCCTGGGCCATTCCTGCTCTGTGTGTGGGGCTCAGTACCTCACCGAATGAGAATAACTGACACACCACAGGCCGGTAATAGAGCCTGGGCCATTCCTGCTCCCTGCGTGGGGCTCAGTACCTCATCGAATGAGAATAACTGACACACCACAGGCCGGTAATAGAGCCTGGGCCATTCCTGCTCTGTGTGTGGGGCTCAGTACCTCACCGAATGAGAATAACTGACACACCACAGGCCGGTAACAGAGCCTGGGCCATTCCTGCTCTCTGTGTGGGGCTCAGTACCTCACCGAATGAGAATAACTGACACACCACAGGCAGGTAATAGAGCCTGGGTCATTCGTGCTCTGTGTGTGGCACTCAGTACCTCATCGAGTGAGAATAACTGAGAGCCCACAGGCCAGTAATAGAGCCTGGGCCATTCCTGCTCTGTGTGTGGGACTCAGTACCTCACAGAATGAGAATAACTGACACACCACAGGCCGGTAATAGAGCCTGGGCCATTCCTGCTCTGTGTGTGGGGCTCAGTTCCTCATCGAATGAGAATAACTGACACACCACAGGCCGGTAATAGAGCCTGGGCCATTCCTGCTCTGTGTGTGGGACTCAGTACCTCATCGAATGAGAATAACTGACACACCACAGGCCGGTAATAGAGTCTGGGCCATTCATGCTCTGTGTGTGGGGCTCAGTACCTCACCGAATGATAACTACTGACACACCACAGGCCGATAATAGAGCCTGGGCCATTCCTGCTCTGTGTGTGGGGCTCAGTACCTCACCGAATGAGAATAACTGACACACCACAGGCCAGTAATAGAGCCTGGGCCATTCCTGCTCTGTGTGTGGGGCTCAGTACCTCATCGAATGAGAATAACTGACACACCACAGGCCAGTAATAGAGCCTGGGCCATTCCTGCTCTGTGTGTGGGGCTCAGTACCTCATCGAATGAGAATAACTGACACACCACAGGCCGGTAATAGAGCCTGGGCCATTCATGCTCTGTGTGTGGGACTCAGTACCTCACAGAATGAGAATAACTGACACACCACTGGCCGGTAATAGAGCCTGGGCCATTCCTGCTCTGTGTGTGGGGCTCAGTTCCTCATCGAATGAGAATAACTGACACACCACAGGCCGGTAATAGAGCCCTGGCCATTCCTGCTCTGTGTGTGGGACTCAGTTCCTCATCGAATGAGAATAACTGACACACCACAGGCCGGTAATAGAGCCTGGGCCATTCCTGCTCTGTGTGTGGGGCTCAGTACCTCACCGAATGAGAATAGCTCACACACCACAGGCCGGTAATAGAGCCTGGGCCATTCCTGCTCTGTGTGTGGGACTCAGTACCTCACAGAATGAGAATGACTGACACACCACAGGCCGGTAATAGAGCCTGGGCCATTCCTGTTCTGTGTGTGGGGCTCAGTACCTCACCGAATGAGAATAACTGACACACCACAGGCCGGTAATAGAGCCTGGGCCATTCCTGCTCTTTGTGTGGGACTCAGTACCTCATCGAGTGAGAATAACTGACACACAACAGGCCGGTAATAGAGCCTGGGCCATTCCTGCTCTGTGTGTGGGGTTCAGTATCTCATCGAATGAGAATAACTGACACACCACAGGCCGGTAATAGAGCCTGGGCCATTCCTGATCTGTGTGTGGGGCTCAGTACCTCACCGAATGAGAATAACTAACACGCCATAGGCCGGTAATAGAGCCTGGGCCATTCCTGCTCTGTGTGTGGGACTCAGTACCTCATCGAATGAGAATAACTGACACACCACAGGCCGGTAATAGAGCCTGGGCCATTCATGCTCTGTGTGTGGGGCTCAGTACCTCATCGAATGAGAATAGCTGACACACCACAGGCCGGTAATAGAGCCTGGGCCATTCCTGCTCTGTGTGTGGGGCTCAGTTCCTCATCGAATGAGAATAACTGACACACCACAGGCCGGTAATAGAGCCTGGGCCATTCCTGCTCTGTGTGTGGGACTCAGTACCTCACCGAATGAGAATAACTGACACACCACAGGCCGGTAATAGAGCATGGGCCATTCCTGCTCTGTGTGTGGGGCTCAGTACCTCATCGAATGAGAATAACTGACACACCACAGGCCGGTAATAGAGCCTGGTCCATTCCTGCTCTGTGTGTGGGGCTCAGTACCTCATCGAATGAGAATAACTGACACACCACAGGCCGGTAATAGAGCCTGGGCCATTCCTGCTCTGTGTGTGGGGCTCAGTACATCATCGAATGAGAATAACTGACAAACCACAGGCCGGTAATAGAGCCTGGGCCATTCCTGCTCTGTGTGTGGGGCTCAGTACCTCACTGAATGAGAATAACTGACACACCACAGGCCGGTAATAGAGCCTGGGCCATTCCTGCTCTGTGTGTGGGACTCAGTACCTCACCGAATGAGAATAACTGACACAGTACAGGCCGGTAATAGAGCCTGGGCCATTCCTGCTCTGTGTGTGGGGCTCAGTACCTCACCGAATGAGAATAACTGACACACCACAGGCCGGTAATAGAGCCTGGGCCATTCCTGCTCTGTATGTGGGGCTCAGTACCTCACCGAATGAGAATAACTGACGCACCACAGGCCGGTAATAGAGCCTGGGCCATTCCTGCTCTGTGTGTGGGACTCAGTTCCTCATCGAATGAGAATAACTGACACACCACAGGCCGGTAATAGAGCCTGGGCCATTCCTGCTCTGTGTGTGGGACTCACTACCTCACCGAATGAGAATAACTGACACACCACAGGCCGGTAATAGAGCCTGGGCCATTCCTGCTCTGTGTGTGGGGCTCAGTACCTCATCGAATGAGAATAGCTGACACACCACATTCCGGTAATAGAGCCTGGGCTATTCTGCTCTCTGTGTGGGACTCAGTACCTCATCGAATGAGAATAACTGACACACCACAGGCCGGTAATAGAGCCTGGGCCATTCCTGCTCTGTGTGTGGGACTCAGTACCTCATCGAATGAGAATAACTGACACACCACAGGCCGGTAATAGAGCCTGGGCCATTCCTGCTCTGTGTGTGGGGCTCAGTACCTCACCGAATGAGAATAGCTGACACACCACAGGCCGGTAATAGAGCCTGGGCCATTCCTGCTCTGTGTTTGGGGCTCAGTACCTCACCGAATGTGAATAACTGACACACCGCAGGCCGGTTAGAGTACCTGGGCCATTCCTGCTCTGTGTGTGGGGCTGAGTTCCTCATCGAATGAGAATAACTGACACACCACAGGCCGGTGATAGAGCCTGGGCCATTCCTGCTCTGTGTGTGGGGCTCAGTACCTCACCGAATGAGAATAGCTGACACACCACAGGCCGGTAATATAGCCTGGGCCATTCCTGCTCTGTGTGTGGGTCTCAGTACCTCACCGAATGAGAATAACTGACACACCACAGGCCGGTAATAGAGCCTGGGCCATTCCTGCTCTGTGTGAGCGGCTCACTACCTCACCGAATGAGAATAACTGACACAACACAGGCCGGTAATAGAGCCTGGGCCATTCCTGCTCTGTGTGTGGAGCTCAGTACCTCACCGAATGAGAATAACTGACACACCACAGGCCGGTAATAGAGCCTGGGCCATTCCTGCTCTATGTGTGGGGCTCAGTACCTCATCGAATGAGAATAACTGACACACCACAGGCCGGTAATAGAGCCTGGGCCATTCCTGCTCTGTGTGTGGGACTCAGTACCTCATCGAATGAGAATAACTGACACACAACAGGCCGGAAATAGAGCCTGGGCCATTCCTGCTCTGTGTGTGGGGCTCAGTACCTCACCGAATGAGAATAACTGTCACACCACAGGCCTGTAATAGAGCCTGGGCCATTCCTGCTCTGCGTGTGGGACTCAGTACCTCATCGAATGAGAATAACTGACACACCACAGGCCGGTAATAGAGCATGGGCCATTCCTGCTCTGTGTGTGGGGCTCAGTACCTCATCGAATGAGAATAACTGACACACCACAGGCCGGTAATAGAGCCTGGTCCATTCCTGCTCTGTGTGTGGGGCTCAGTACCTCATCGAATGAGAATAACTGACACACCACAGGCCGGTAATAGAGCCTGGGCCATTCCTGCTCTGTGTGTGGGGCTCAGTACCTCATCGAATGAGAATAACTGACAAACCACAGGCCGGTAATAGAGCCTGGGCCATTCCTGCTCTGTGTGTGGGGCTCAGTACCTCACTGAATGAGAATAACTGACACACCACAGGCCGGTAATAGAGCCTGGGCCATTCCTGCTCTGTGTGTGGGACTCAGTACCTCACCGAATGAGAATAACTGACACAGTACAGGCCGGTAATAGAGCCTGGGCCATTCCTGATCTGTGTGTGGGGCTCAGTACCTCACCGAATGAGAATAACTGACACACCACAGGCCGGTAATAGAGCCTGGGCCATTCCTGCTCTGTATGTGGGGCTCAGTACCTCACCGAATGAGAATAACTGACGCACCACAGGCCGGTAATAGAGCCTGGGCCATTCCTGCTCTGTGTGTGGGACTCAGTTCCTCATCGAATGAGAATAACTGACACACCACAGGCCGGTAATAGAGCCTGGGCCATTCCTGCTCTGTGTGTGGGACTCACTACCTCACCGAATGAGAATAACTGACACACCACAGGCCGGTAATAGAGCCTGGGCCATTCCTGCTCTGTGTGTGGGGCTCAGTACCTCATCGAATGAGAATAGCTGACACACCACATTCCGGTAATAGAGCCTGGGCTATTCTGCTCTCTGTGTGGGACTCAGTACCTCATCGAATGAGAATAACTGACACACCACAGGCCGGTAATAGAGCCTGGGCCATTCCTGCTCTGTGTGTGGGACTCAGTACCTCATCGAATGAGAATAACTGACACACCACAGGCCGGTAATAGAGCCTGGGCCATTCCTGCTCTGTGTGTGGGGCTCAGTACCTCACCGAATGAGAATAGCTGACACACCACAGGCCGGTAATAGAGCCTGGGCCATTCCTGCTCTGTGTTTGGGGCTCAGTACCTCACCGAATGTGAATAACTGACACACCGCAGGCCGGTTAGAGTACCTGGGCCATTCCTGCTCTGTGTGTGGGGCTGAGTTCCTCATCGAATGAGAATAACTGACACACCACAGGCCGGTGATAGAGCCTGGGCCATTCCTGCTCTGTGTGTGGGGCTCAGTACCTCACCGAATGAGAATAGCTGACACACCAGAGGCCGGTAATATAGCCTGGGCCATTCCTGCTCTGTGTGAGCGGCTCACTACCTCACCGAATGAGAATAACTGACACACCACAGGCCGGTAATAGAGCCTGGGCCATTCCTGCTCTGTGTGAGCGGCTCACTACCTCACCGAATGAGAATAACTGACACAACACAGGCCGGTAATAGAGCCTGGGCCATTCCTGCTCTGTGTGTGGAGCTCAGTACCTCACCGAATGAGAATAACTGACACACCACAGGCCGGTAATAGAGCCTGGGCCATTCCTGCTCTATGTGTGGGGCTCAGTACCTCATCGAATGAGAATAACTGACACACCACAGGCCGGTAATAGAGCCTGGGCCATTCCTGCTCTGTGTGTGGGACTCAGTACCTCATCGAATGAGAATAACTGACACACAACAGGCCGGAAATAGAGCCTGGGCCATTCCTGCTCTGTGTGTGGGGCTCAGTACCTCACCGAATGAGAATAACTGTCACACCACAGGCCTGTAATAGAGCCTGGGCCATTCCTGCTCTGCGTGTGGGACTCAGTACCTCATCGAATGAGAATAACTGACACACCACAGGCCGGTAATATAGCCTGGGCCATTCCTGCTCTGTGTGGGGCTCAGTACCTCACCGAATGAGAATCACTGACACAACACAGGGCGGTAATAGAGCCTGGGCCATTCCTGCTCTTTGTGTGGGACTCAGTACCTCATCGAATTAGAATAACTGACACACCACAGGCCGGCAATAGAGCCTGGGCCTTTCCTGCTCTGTGTGGGACTCAGTACCTCATCGAATGAGAATAACTGTCACACCACAGGCCGGTAATAGAGCCTGGGCCATTCCTGCTCTGTGTGTGGGGCTCAGTACCTCACCGAATGAGAATAGCTGACAGACCGCAGGCCGGTAATAGAGCCTGGGCCATTCCTGCTCTGTGTGTGGGGCTCAGTACCTCATCGAATGAGAATAACTGACACACCACAGGCCGGTAATAGAGCCTGGGCCATTTGTGCTCTGTGTGTGGGGCTCAGTACCTCATCGAATGAGAATAACGGACATACCACAGGCCGGTAATAGAGCCTGGGCCATTTCTGCTCTGTGTTTGGGGCTCAGTACCTCACCGAATGAGAATAACTGACACAACACAGGCCGGTAATAGAGCCTGGGCCATTCCTGCTCTGTGTGAGCGGCTCACCACCTCACCGAATGAGAATAACTGACACACCACAGGCCGGTAATAGAGCCTGGGCGATTCCTGCTCTGTGTGTGGGACTCAATACCTCATCGAATGAGAATAACTGACTCACCACAGGCCGGTAATAGAGCCTGGGCCATTCCTGCTCTGTGTGTGGGGCTCAGTACCTCACCGAATGAGAATAGCTGACACACCAGAGGCCGGTAATAGAGCCTGGGCCATTCCTGCTCTGTGTTTGGGGCTCAGTACCTCACCGAATGAGAATAACTGATACACCACAGGCCGGTTAGTGTACCTGGGCCATTCCTGCTCTGTGTGTGGGGCTCAGTTCCTCATCGAATGAGAATAACTGACACACCACAGGCCGGTAATAGAGCCTGGGCCATTCATGCTCTGTGTGTGGGGCTCAGTACCTCATCGAATGAGAATAGCTGACACACCACAGGCCGGTAATAGAGCCTGGGCCATTCCTGCTCTGTGTGTGGGGCTCAGTTCCTCATCGAATGAGAATAACTGACACACCACAGGCCGGTAATAGAGCCTGGGCCATTCCTGCTCTGTGTGTGGGACTCAGTACCTCACCGAATGAGAATAACTGACACACCACAGGCCGGTAATAGAGCCTGGGCCATTCCTGCTCTGTGTGTGGGGCTCAGTACCTCATCGAATGAGAATAACTGACACACCACAGGCCGGTAATAGAGCCTGGTCCATTCCTGCTCTGTGTGTGGGGCTCAGTACCTCATCGAATGAGAATAACTGACACACCACAGGCCGGTAATAGAGCCTGGGCCATTCCTGCTCTGTGTGTGGGGCTCAGTACCTCATCGAATGAGAATAACTGACAAACCACAGGCCGGTAATAGAGCCTGGGCCATTCCTGCTCTGTGTGTGTGGCTCAGTACCTCACTGAATGAGAATAGCTGACACACCACAGGCCGGTAATAGAGCCTGGGCCATTCCTGCTCTGTGTGTGGGACTCAGTACCTCACCGAATGAGAATAACTGACACAGTACAGGGGGTAATAGAGCCTGGGCCATTCCTGCTCTGTGTTTGGGGCTCAGTACCTCACCGAATGAGAATAAGTGACACACCACAGGCTGGTAATAGAGACTGGACCATTTCTGCTCTGTGTTTGGAGCTCAGTACCTCACCGAATGAGAATAACTGACACACCACAGGCCGGTAATAGAGCCTGGGCCATTCCTGCTCGGTGTTTGGGGCACAGAACCTCACCGAATGAGAATAACTGACACACCACAGGCCGGTAATAGAGCCTGGGCAATTCCTGCTCTGTGTTTGGGGCACAGTACCTCACCGAATGAGAATAACTGACACACCACAGGCCGGTTAGAGTACCTGGGCCATTCCTGCTCTGTGTGTGGGACTCAGTACCTCACCGAATGAGAATAACTGACACACCACAGGCCGGTAATAGAGCCTGGGCCATTGCTGCTCTGTGTGTGGGACTCAGTACCTCAACGAATGAGAATAACTGACACACCACAGGCCGGTAATAGAGCCTGGGCCATTCCTGCTCTGTGTGTGGGGCTCAGTACCTCATCGAATGAGAATAACTGACAAACCACAGGCCGGTAATAGAGTCTGGGCCATTCCTGCTCTGTGTGTGGGACTCAGTACCTCACCGAATGAGAATAACTGACACACCACAGGCCGGTAATAGAGCCTGGGCCATTCCTGCTCTGTGTGTGGGACTCAGTACTTCACCGAATGAGAATAACTGACACACCACAGGCCGGTAATAGAGCCTGGGCCATTCCTGCTGTGTGTTTGGGGCTCAGTACCTCATCGAATGAGAATAACAGACACACCACAGTCCGGTAATAGAGCCTGGGCCATTCCTGCTGTGTGTTTGGGGCTCAGTACCTCACCGAATGAGAATAACTGACACACCACAGGCCGGTAATAGAGCCTGGGCCATTCCTGCTCTGTGTGTGGGACTCAGTACCTCACCGAATGAGAATAACTGACACACCACAGGCCGGTAATATAGCCTGGGCCATTCCTGCTCTGTGTATGGGGCTCAGAACCTCATCGAATGAGAATAACTGACATACCACAGGCCAGTATTAGAGCCTGGGCCATTCCTGCTCTGTGTGTGGGACTCAGTACCTCATCGAATGAGAATAACTGACACACCACAGGCCGGTAATAGAGCCTGGGCCATTCCTGCTCTGTGTGTGGGGCTCAGTACCTCACCGAATGAGAGTAACTGACACACCACAGTCCGGTAATAGAGCCTGGGCCATTCCTGCACTGTGTGTGGGGCTCAGTACCTCATCGAATGAGAATAACTGACACACCACAGGCCGGTAATAGAGCCTGGGCCATTCCTGCTCTGTGTGTGGGGCTCAGTACCTCACCGAATGAGAATAACTGACACACCACAGGCCGGTAATAGAGCCTGGGCCATTCCTGCTCCCTGTGTGGGGCTCAGTACCTCATCGAATGAGAATAACTGACACACCACAGGCCGGTAATAGAGCCTGGGCCATTCCTGCTCTGTGTGTGGGGCTCAGTACCTCACCGAATGAGAATAACTGACACACCACAGGCCGGTAACAGAGCCTGGGCCATTCCTGCTCTCTGTGTGGGGCTCAGTACCTCACCGAATGAGAATAACTGACACGCCACAGGCAGGTAATAGAGCCTGGGTCATTCGTGCTCTGTGTGTGGCACTCAGTACCTCACCGAGTGAGAATAACTGAGAGCCCACAGGCCAGTAATAGAGCCTGGGCCATTCCTGCTCTGTGTGTGGGACTCAGTACCTCACAGAATGAGAATAACTGACACACCACAGGCCGGTAATAGAGCCTGGGCCATTCCTGCTCTGTGTGTGGGGCTCAGTTCCTCATCGAATGAGAATAACTGACACACCACAGGCCGGTAATAGAGCCTGGGCCATTCCTGCTCTGTGTGTGGGGCTCATGACCTGACCGAATGAGAATAACTGACACACCACAGGCCAGTAATAGAGCCTGGGCCATTCCTGCTCTGTGTGTGGGACTCAGTACCTCATCGAATGAGAATAACTGACACACCACAGGCCGGTAATAGAGCCTGGGCCATTCATGCTCTGTGTGTGGGGCTCAGTACCTCACCGAATGAGAATTACTGACACACCACAGGCCGATAATAGAGCCTGGGCCATTCCTGCTCTGTGTGTGGGGCTCAGTACCTCACCGAATGAGAATAACTGACACACCACAGGCCAGTAATAGAGCCTGGGCCATTCCTGCTCTGTGTGTGGGGCTCAGTACCTCATCAAATGAGAATAACTGACACACCACAGGCCAGTAATAGAGCCTGGGCCATTCCTGCTCTGTGTGTGGGGCTCAGTACCTCATCGAATGAGAATAACTGACACACCACAGGACGGTAATAGAGCCTGGGCCATTCATGCTCTGTGTGTGGGACTCAGTACCTCACAGAATGAGAATAACTGACACACCACTGGCCGGTAATAGAGCCTGGGCCATTCCTGCTCTGTGTGTGGGGCTCAGTTCCTCATCGAATGAGAATAACTGACACACCACAGGCCGGTAATAGAGCCTTGGCCATTCCTGCTCTGTGTGTGGGACTCAGTACCTCACCGAATGAGAATGACTGACACACCACAGGCCGGTAATAGAGCCTGGGCCATTCCTGTTCTGTGTGTGGGGCTCAGTACCTCACCGAATGAGAATAACTGACACACCACAGGCTGGTAATAGAGCCTGGGCCATTCCTGCTCTTTGTGTGGGACTCAGTACCTCATCGAGTGAGAATAACTGACACACCACAGGCCGGTAATAGAGCCTGGGCCATTCCTGCTCTTTGTGTGGGACTCAGTATCTCATCGAATGAGAATAACTGACACACCACAGGCCGGTAATAGAGCCTGGGCCATTCCTGATCTGTGTGTGGGGCTCAGTACCTCACCGAATGAGAATAACTAACACGCCATAGGCCGGTAATAGAGCCTGGGCCATTCCTGCTCTGTGTGTGGGACTCAGTACCTCATCGAATGAGAATAACTGACACACCACAGGGCGGTAATAGAGCCTGGGCCATTCATGCTCTGTGTGTGGGGCTCAGTACCTCATCGAATGAGAATAGCTGACACACCACAGGCCGGTAATAGAGCCTGGGCCATTCCTGCTCTGTGTGTGGGGCTCAGTTCCTCATCGAATGAGAATAACTGACACACCACAGGCCGGTAATAGAGCCTGGGCCATTCCTGCTCTGTGTGTGGGACTCAGTACCTCACCGAATGAGAATAACTGACACACCACAGGCCGGTAATAGAGCCTGGGCCATTCCTGCTCTGTGTGTGGGGCTCAGTACCTCATCGAATGAGAATAACTGACACACCACAGGCATGTAATAGAGCCTGGTCCATTCCTGCTCTGTGTGTGGGGCTCAGTACCTCATCGAATGAGAATAACTGACACACCACAGGCCGGTAATAGAGCCTGGGCCATTCCTGCTCTGTGTGTGGGGCTCAGTACCTCATCGAATGAGAATAACTGACAAACCACAGGCCGGTAATAGAGCCTGGGCCTTTCCTGCTCTGTGTGTGGGGCTCAGTACCTCACTGAATGAGAATAACTGACACACCACAGGCCGGTAATAGAGCCTGGGCCATTCCTGCTCTGTGTGTGGGACTCAGTACCTCACCGAATGAGAATAACTGACACAGTACAGGCCGGTAATAGAGCCTGGGCCATTCCTGCTCTGTGTGTGGGGCTCCGTACCTCACCGAATGAGAATAATTGACACACCACAGGCCGGTAATAGAGCCTGGGCCATTCCTGCTCTGTATGTGGGGCTCAGTACCTCACCGAATGAGAATAACTGACGCACCACAGGCCGGTAATAGAGCCTGGGCCATTCCTGCTCTGTGTGTGGGACTCAGTTCCTCATCGAATGAGAATAACTGACACACCACAGGCCGGTAATAGAGCCTGGGCCATTCCTGCTCTGTGTGTGGGACTCACTACCTCACCGAATGAGAATAACTGACACACCACAGGCCGGTAATAGAGCCTGGGCCATTCCTGCTCTGTGTGTGGGGCTCAGTACCTCATCGAATGAGAATAGCTGACACACCACATTCCGGTAATAGAGCCTGGGCTATTCTGCTCTCTGTGTGGGACTCAGTACCTCATCGAATGAGAATAACTGACACACCACAGGCCGGTAATAGAGCCTGGGCCATTCCTGCTCTGTGTGTGGGACTCAGTACCTCATCGAATGAGAATAACTGACACACCACAGGCCGGTAATAGAGCCTGGGCCATTCCTGCTCTGTGTGTGGGGCTCAGTACCTCACCGAATGAGAATAGCTGACACACCACAGGCCGGTAATAGAGCCTGGGCCATTCCTGCTCTGTGTTTGGGGCTCAGTACCTCACCGAATGAGAATAACTGACACACCGCAGGCCGGTGAGAGTACCTGGGCCATTCCTGCTCTGTGTGTGGGGCTGAGTTCCTCATCGAATGAGAATAACTGACACACCACAGGCCGGTGATAGAGCCTGGGCCATTCCTGCTCTGTGTGTGGGGCTCAGTACCTCACCGAATGAGAATAGCTGACACACCACAGGCCGGTAATATAGCCTGGGCCATTCCTGCTCTGTGTGTGGGTCTCAGTACCTCACCGAATGAGAATAACTGACACACCACAGGCCGGTAATAGAGCCTGGGCCATTCCTGCTCTGTGTGAGCGGCTCACTACCTCACCGAATGAGAATAACTGACACAACACAGGCCGGTAATAGAGCCTGGGCCATTCCTGCTCTGTGTGTGGAGCTCAGTACCTCACCGAATGAGAATAACTGACACACCACAGGCCGGTAATAGAGCCTGGGCCATTCCTGCTCTATGTGTGGGGCTCAGTACCTCATCGAATGAGAATAACTGACACACCACAGGCCGGTAATAGAGCCTGGGCCATTCCTGCTCTGTGTGTGGGACTCAGTACCTCATCGAATGAGAATAACTGACACACAACAGGCCGGAAATAGAGCCTGGGCCATTCCTGCTCTGTGTGTGGGGCTCAGTACCTCACCGAATGAGAATAACTGTCACACCACAGGCCTGTAATAGAGTCTGGGCCATTCCTGCTCTGCGTGTGGGACTCAGTACCTCATCGAATGAGAATAACTGACACACCACAGGCCGGTAATATAGCCTGGGCCATTCCTGCTCTGTGTGGGGCTCAGTACCTCACCGAATGAGAATCACTGACACAACACAGGCCGGTAATAGAGCCTGGGCCATTCCTGCTCTTTGTGTGGGACTCAGTACCTCATCGAATTAGAATAACTGACACACCACAGGCCAGCAATAGAGCCTGGGCCATTCCTGCTCTGTGTGGGACTCAGTACCTCATCGAATGAGAATAGCTGACAGACCGCAGGCCTGTAATAGAGCCTGGGCCATTCCTGCTCTGTGTGTGGGGCTCAGTACCTCATCGAATGAGAATAACTGACACACCACAGGCCGGTAATAGAGCCTGGGCCATTTGTGCTCTGTGTGTGGGGCTCAGTACCTCATCGAATGAGAATAACGGACATACCACAGGCCGGTAATAGAGCCTGGGCCATTCCTGCTCTGTGTTTGGGGCTCAGTACCTCACCGAATGAGAATAACTGACACAACACAGGCCGGTAATAGAGCCTGGGCCATTCCTGCTCTGTGTGAGCGGCTCACCACTTCACCGAATGAGAATAACTGACACACCACAGGCCGGTAATAGAGCCTGGGCCATTCCTGCTCTGTGTGTGGGACTCAGTACCTCATCGAATGAGAATAACTGACACACCACAGGCCGGTAATAGAGCCTGGGCCATTCCTGCTCTGTGTGTGGGGCTCAGTACCTCACCGAATGAGAATAGCTGACACACCAGAGGCCGGTAATAGAGCCTGGGCCATTCCTGCTCTGTGTTTGGGGCTCAGTACCTCACCGAATGAGAATAACTGATACACCACAGGCCGGTTAGTGTACCTGGGCCATTCCTGCTCTGTGTGTGGGGCTCAGTTCCTCACCGAATGAGAATAACTGACACACCACAGGCCGGTAATAGAGCCTGGGCCATTCCTGCTCTGTATGTGGGGCTCAGTACCTCACCGAATGAGAATAACTGACGCACCACAGGCCGGTAATAGAGCCTGGGCCATTCCTGCTCTGTGTGTGGGACTCAGTTCCTCATCGAATGAGAATAACTGACACACCACAGGCCGGTAATAGAGCCTGGGCCATTCCTGCTCTGTGTGTGGGACTCACTACCTCACCGAATGAGAATAACTGACACACCACAGGCCGGTAATAGAGCCTGGGCCATTCCTGCTCTGTGTGTGGGGCTCAGTACCTCATCGAATGAGAATAGCTGACACACCACATTCCGGTAATAGAGCCTGGGCTATTCTGCTCTCTGTGTGGGACTCAGTACCTCATCGAATGAGAATAACTGACACACCACAGGCCGGTAATAGAGCCTGGGCCATTCCTGCTCTGTGTGTGGGACTCAGTACCTCATCGAATGAGAATAACTGACACACCACAGGCCGGTAATAGAGCCTGGGCCATTCCTGCTCTGTGTGTGGGGCTCAGTACCTTACCGAATGAGAATAGCTGACACACCACAGGCCGGTAATAGAGCCTGGGCCATTCCTGCTCTGTGTTTGGGGCTCAGTACCTCACCGAATGAGAATAACTGACACACCGCAGGCCGGTGAGAGTACCTGGGCCATTCCTGCTCTGTGTGTGGGGCTGAGTTCCTCATCGAATGAGAATAACTGACACACCACAGGCCGGTGATAGAGCCTGGGCCATTCCTGCACTGTGTGTGGGGCTCAGTACCTCACCGAATGAGAATAGCTGACACACCACAGGCCGGTAATATAGCCTGGGCCATTCCTGCTCTGTGTGTGGGTCTCAGTACCTCACCGAATGAGAATAACTGACACACCACAGGCCGGTAATAGAGCCTGGGCCATTCCTGCTCTGTGTGAGCGGCTCACTACCTCACCGAATGAGAATAACTGACACAACACAGGCCGGTAATAGAGCCTGGGCCATTCCTGCTCTGTGTGTGGAGCTCAGTACCTCACCGAATGAGAATAACTGACACACCACAGGCCGGTAATAGAGCCTGGGCCATTCCTGCTCTATGTGTGGGGCTCAGTACCTCATCGAATGAGAATAACTGACACACCACAGGCCGGTAATAGAGCCTGGGCCATTCCTGCTCTGTGTGTGGGACTCAGTACCTCATCGAATGAGAATAACTGACACACAACAGGCCGGAAATAGAGCCTGGGCCATTCCTGCTCTGTGTGTGGGGCTCAGTACCTCACCGAATGAGAATAACTGTCACACCACAGGCCTGTAATAGAGTCTGGGCCATTCCTGCTCTGCGTGTGGGACTCAGTACCTCATCGAATGAGAATAACTGACACACCACAGGCCGGTAATATAGCCTGGGCCGTTCCTGCTCTGTGTGGGGCTCAGTACCTCACCGAATGAGAATCACTGACACAACACAGGCCGGTAATAGAGCCTGGGCCATTCCTGCTCTTTGTGTGGGACTCAGTACCTCATCGAATTAGAATAACTGACACACCACAGGCCGGCAATAGAGCCTGGGCCATTCCTGCTCTGTGTGGGACTCAGTACCTCATCGAATGAGAATAACTGACACACCACAGGCCGGTAATAGAGCCTGGGCCATTCCTGCTCTGTGTGTGGGGCTCAGTACCTCACCGAATGAGAATAGCTGACAGACCGCAGGCCGGTAATAGAGCCTGGGCCATTCCTGCTCTGTGTGTGGGGCTCAGTACCTCATCGAATGAGAATAACTGACACACCACAGGCCGGTAATAGAGCCTGGGCCATTTGTGCTCTGTGTGTGGGGCTCAGTACCTCATCGAATGAGAATAACGGACATACCACAGGCCGGTAATAGAGCCTGGGCCATTCCTGCTCTGTGTTTGGGGCTCAGTACCTCACCGAATGAGAATAACTGACACAACACAGGCCGGTAATAGAGCCTGGGCCATTCCTGCTCTGTGTGAGCGGCTCACCACTTCACCGAATGAGAATAACTGACACACCACAGGCCGGTAATAGAGCCTGGGCCATTCCTGCTCTGTGTGTGGGACTCAGTACCTCATCGAATGAGAATAACTGACACACCACAGGCCGGTAATAGAGCCTGGGCCATTCCTGCTCTGTGTGTGGGGCTCAGTACCTCACCGAATGAGAATAGCTGACACACCAGAGGCCGGTAATAGAGCCTGGGCCATTCCTGCTCTGTGTTTGGGGCTCAGTACCTCACCGAATGAGAATAACTGATACACCACAGGCCGGTTAGTGTACCTGGGCCATTCCTGCTCTGTGTGTGGGGCTCAGTTCCTCATCGAATGAGAATAACTGACACACCACAGGCCGGTAATAGAGCCAGGGCCATTCCTGCTCTGTGTGAGCGGCTCACGACCTCACCGAATGAGAATAACTGACACAACACAGGCCGGTAATAGAGCCTGGGCCATTGCTGCTCTGTGTGTGGGGCTCAGTACCTCACCGAATGAGAATAACTGACACACCACAGGCCGGTAATAGAGCCTGGGCCATTCCCGCTCTGTGTGTGGGGCTCAGTTCCTCATCGAATGAGAATAACTGACACACCACAGGCCGGGAATAGAGCATGTGCCATTCCTGCTCTGTGTGTGGGGCTCAGTTCCTCATCGAATGAGAATAACTGACACACCACAGGCCGGTAATAGAGTCTGGGCCATTCCTGCTCTGTGTGTGGGACTCAGTACCTCATCAAATGAGAATAACTGACGCACCATGGTGGCATAGTGGTTAGCACTGTTGCCTCACAGCGCCAGGGACCCGGGTTTGTATCCGGCCTCGGGTGATTGTCTGTGTGGAGTTTGCACATTCTCCCCGTGTTTGCGTGGGTTTGCTCCGGGTGCTCCGGTTTCCTCCCATAGTCCAAAGATGTGTGGGTTAGGTTGATTGGCTATGATAAAAATTGACCCTTCGTGTTAGGGGAGATTAAATACGTGGGGTTACGGGGATAGGGTGGGATATGTGTTGATGTAGGGGTTACAGGGATCGGGTGGGATATGTGTCGGTGCAGGCTCGATGGGCCGAAATGGCCTCTATCAGGACTGTGAGGTTTCTGTGATTTCTGTGACCACAGGCCGGTAATAGAGCCTGGGTCATTCCTGCTCTGTGTGTGGGGATCACTGCCTCACCGAATGAGAATAACTGACACACCACAGGCCGGTAATAGTGCCTGGGCCATTCCTGCTCTGTGTGTGGGACTCAGTACCTCATCGAATGAGAATAACTGACACACCACAGGCCGGGAATAGACCCTGGGCCATTCCTGCTCTGTGTGTGGGGCTCAGTGCCTCACCGAATGAGAATAACAGACACACCACAGGCCGGTAATAGAGCCTGGGCCATTCCTGCTCTGTGTGTGGGACTCAGTACCTCACCGAACGAGAATAGCTGACACACCACAGGCCGGTAATAGAGGCTGGGCCATTCCTCCTCTGCGTGTGGGGCTCAGTACCTCATCGAATGAGAATAACTGACACACCACAGGCCGGTAATAGAGCCTGGGCCATTCCTGCTCTGTGTGTGGGATTCAGTACCTCACCGAATGAGAATAACTGACACACCACAGGCCGGTAATAGAGCCTGGGTCATTCCTGCTCTCTGTGTGGGGCTCAGTACCTCACCGAATGAGAATAACTGACACACCACAGGCCGGTAATAGAGCCTGGGCCATTCCTGCTCGGTGTGTGGGATTCAGTACCTCACCGAATGAGAATAACTGACACACCACAGGCCGGTAATGGTGCCTGGGCCATTCCTGCTCGGTGTGTGGGACTCAGTACATCACCAAATGAGAATAACTGACACACCACAGGCCGGTAATAGAGCCTGGGCCATTCCTGCTCTGTGTGTGGGACACAGTGCCTCATCGAATGAGAATAACTGACACACCACAGGCCGGTAATAGAGACTGGGCCATTCCTGCTCTGTGTGTGGGGCTCAGTACCTCATCGAATGAGAATAACTGACACACCACAGGCCGCTAATAGAGCCTGGGCCATTCCTGCTCTGTGTGTGGGACTCAGTACCTTACCGAATGAGAATAACTGACACAGTACAGGCCGGTAATAGAGCCTGGGCCATTCCTGCTCTGTGTTTGGGACTCAGTACCTCACCAAATGAGAATAACTGACACACCACAGGCCGGTAATAGAGCCTGGGCCATTCCTGCTCTGTGTGTGGGGCTCAGTACCTCATCGAATGAGAATAACTGACACACCACAGGCCGGAAATAGAGCCTGGGCCATTCCTGCTCTGTGTGTGGGGCTCAGTACCTCACCGAATGAGAATAGCTGACACACCACAGGCCGGTAATATAGCCTGGGCCATTCCTGCTCTGTGTGTGGGGCTCAGTACCTCACCGAATGAGAATAACTGACACACCACAGGCCGGTAATAGAGCCTGGGCCATTCCTGCTCTGTGTGAGCGGCTCACTACCTCACCGAATGAGAATAACTGACACAACACATGCCGGTAATAGAGCCTGGGCCATTCCTGCTCTGTGTGTGGAGCTCAGTCCCTCACCGAATGAGAATAACTGACACACCACAGGCCGGTAATAGAGCCTGGGCCACTCCTGCTCTGTGTGTGGGACTCAGTACCTCACCGAATGAGAATAACTGACACACCACAGGCCGGTAATAGAGCCTGGGCCATTCCTGTTCTGTGTGTGGGGCTCAGTACCTCACCGAATGAGATTAACTGACACACCACAGGCCGGTAATAGAGCCTGGGCCATTCCTGCTCTGTGTGTGGGACTCAGTACCTCATCGAATGAGAATAACTGACACAACACAGGCCGGTAATAGAGCCTGGGCCATTCCTGCTCTGTGTGTGGTTCAGTACCTCATCGAATGAGAATAACTGACACACCACAGACCGGTAATAGAGCCTGGGCCATTCCTGCTCTGTGTGTGGGACTCAGTACCTCATCGAATGAGAATAACTGACACACAACAGGCCGGAAATAGAGCCTGGGCCATTCCTGCTCTGTGTGTCGGGCTCAGTACCTCTCCGAATGAGAATAACTGTCACACCACAGTCCGGTAATAGAGCCTGGGCCATTCCTGCTCTGCGTGTGGGACTCAGTACCTCACCGAATGAGAATCACTGACACAACACAGGCCGGTAATAGAGCCTGGGCCATTCCTGCTCTTTGTGTGGGACTCAGTACCTCATCGAATTAGAATAACTGACACACCACAGGCCGGCAATAGAGCCTGGGCCATTCCTGCTCTGTGTGGGACTCAGTACCTCATCGAATGAGAATAACTGACACACCACAGGCCGGTAATAGAGCCTGGGCCATTCCTGCTCTGTGTTTGGGGCTCAGTACCTCACCGAATGAGAATAACTGACACAACACAGGCCGGTAATAGAGCCTGGGCCATTCCTGCTCTGTGTGAGCGGCTCACCACTTCACCGAATGAGAATAACTGACACACCACAGGCCGGTAATAGAGCCTGGGCCATTCCTGCTCTGTGTGTGGGACTCAGTACCTCATCGAATGAGAATAACTGACACACCACAGGCCGGTAATAGAGCCTGGGCCATTCCTGCTCTGTGTGTGGGGCTCAGTACCTCACCGAATGAGAATAGCTGACACACCAGAGGCCGGTAATAGAGCCTGGGCCATTCCTGCTCTGTGTTTGGGGCTCAGTACCTCACCGAATGAGAATAACTGATACACCACAGGCCGGTTAGTGTACCTGGGCCATTCCTGCTCTGTGTGTGGGGCTCAGTTCCTCATCGAATGAGAATAACTGACACACCACAGGCCGGTAATAGAGCCAGGGCCATTCCTGCTCTGTGTGAGCGGCTCACGACCTCACCGAATGAGAATAACTGACACAACACAGGCCGGTAATAGAGCCTGGGCCATTGCTGCTCTGTGTGTGGGGCTCAGTACCTCACCGAATGAGAATAACTGACACACCACAGGCCGGTAATAGAGCCTGGGCCATTCCCGCTCTGTGTGTGGGGCTCAGTTCCTCATCGAATGAGAATAACTGACACACCACAGGCCGGGAATAGAGCATGTGCCATTCCTGCTCTGTGTGTGGGGCTCAGTTCCTCATCGAATGAGAATAACTGACACACCACAGGCCGGTAATAGAGTCTGGGCCATTCCTGCTCTGTGTGTGGGACTCAGTACCTCATCAAATGAGAATAACTGACGCACCATGGTGGCATAGTGGTTAGCACTGTTGCCTCACAGCGCCAGGGACCCGGGTTTGTATCCGGCCTCGGGTGATTGTCTGTGTGGAGTTTGCACATTCTCCCCGTGTTTGCGTGGGTTTGCTCCGGGTGCTCCGGTTTCCTCCCATAGTCCAAAGATGTGTGGGTTAGGTTGATTGGCTATGATAAAAATTGACCCTTCGTGTTAGGGGAGATTAAATACGTGGGGTTACGGGGATAGGGTGGGATATGTGTTGATGTAGGGGTTACAGGGATCGGGTGGGATATGTGTCGGTGCAGGCTCGATGGGCCGAAATGGCCTCTATCAGGACTGTGAGGTTTCTGTGATTTCTGTGACCACAGGCCGGTAATAGAGCCTGGGTCATTCCTGCTCTGTGTGTGGGGATCACTGCCTCACCGAATGAGAATAACTGACACACCACAGGCCGGTAATAGTGCCTGGGCCATTCCTGCTCTGTGTGTGGGACTCAGTACCTCATCGAATGAGAATAACTGACACACCACAGGCCGGGAATAGACCCTGGGCCATTCCTGCTCTGTGTGTGGGGCTCAGTGCCTCACCGAATGAGAATAACAGACACACCACAGGCCGGTAATAGAGCCTGGGCCATTCCTGCTCTGTGTGTGGGACTCAGTACCTCACCGAACGAGAATAGCTGACACACCACAGGCCGGTAATAGAGGCTGGGCCATTCCTCCTCTGCGTGTGGGGCTCAGTACCTCATCGAATGAGAATAACTGACACACCACAGGCCGGTAATAGAGCCTGGGCCATTCCTGCTCTGTGTGTGGGATTCAGTACCTCACCGAATGAGAATAACTGACACACCACAGGCCGGTAATAGAGCCTGGGTCATTCCTGCTCTCTGTGTGGGGCTCAGTACCTCACCGAATGAGAATAACTGACACACCACAGGCCGGTAATAGAGCCTGGGCCATTCCTGCTCGGTGTGTGGGATTCAGTACCTCACCGAATGAGAATAACTGACACACCACAGGCCGGTAATGGTGCCTGGGCCATTCCTGCTCGGTGTGTGGGACTCAGTACATCACCAAATGAGAATAACTGACACACCACAGGCCGGTAATAGAGCCTGGGCCATTCCTGCTCTGTGTGTGGGACACAGTGCCTCATCGAATGAGAATAACTGACACACCACAGGCCGGTAATAGAGACTGGGCCATTCCTGCTCTGTGTGTGGGGCTCAGTACCTCATCGAATGAGAATAACTGACACACCACAGGCCGCTAATAGAGCCTGGGCCATTCCTGCTCTGTGTGTGGGACTCAGTACCTTACCGAATGAGAATAACTGACACAGTACAGGCCGGTAATAGAGCCTGGGCCATTCCTGCTCTGTGTTTGGGACTCAGTACCTCACCAAATGAGAATAACTGACACACCACAGGCCGGTAATAGAGCCTGGGCCATTCCTGCTCTGTGTGTGGGGCTCAGTACCTCATCGAATGAGAATAACTGACACACCACAGGCCGGAAATAGAGCCTGGGCCATTCCTGCTCTGTGTGTGGGGCTCAGTACCTCACCGAATGAGAATAGCTGACACACCACAGGCCGGTAATATAGCCTGGGCCATTCCTGCTCTGTGTGTGGGGCTCAGTACCTCACCGAATGAGAATAACTGACACACCACAGGCCGGTAATAGAGCCTGGGCCATTCCTGCTCTGTGTGAGCGGCTCACTACCTCACCGAATGAGAATAACTGACACAACACATGCCGGTAATAGAGCCTGGGCCATTCCTGCTCTGTGTGTGGAGCTCAGTCCCTCACCGAATGAGAATAACTGACACACCACAGGCCGGTAATAGAGCCTGGGCCACTCCTGCTCTGTGTGTGGGACTCAGTACCTCACCGAATGAGAATAACTGACACACCACAGGCCGGTAATAGAGCCTGGGCCATTCCTGTTCTGTGTGTGGGGCTCAGTACCTCACCGAATGAGATTAACTGACACACCACAGGCCGGTAATAGAGCCTGGGCCATTCCTGCTCTGTGTGTGGGACTCAGTACCTCATCGAATGAGAATAACTGACACAACACAGGCCGGTAATAGAGCCTGGGCCATTCCTGCTCTGTGTGTGGTTCAGTACCTCATCGAATGAGAATAACTGACACACCACAGACCGGTAATAGAGCCTGGGCCATTCCTGCTCTGTGTGTGGGACTCAGTACCTCATCGAATGAGAATAACTGACACACAACAGGCCGGAAATAGAGCCTGGGCCATTCCTGCTCTGTGTGTCGGGCTCAGTACCTCTCCGAATGAGAATAACTGTCACACCACAGTCCGGTAATAGAGCCTGGGCCATTCCTGCTCTGCGTGTGGGACTCAGTACCTCACCGAATGAGAATCACTGACACAACACAGGCCGGTAATAGAGCCTGGGCCATTCCTGCTCTTTGTGTGGGACTCAGTACCTCATCGAATTAGAATAACTGACACACCACAGGCCGGCAATAGAGCCTGGGCCATTCCTGCTCTGTGTGGGACTCAGTACCTCATCGAATGAGAATAACTGACACACCACAGGCCGGTAATAGAGCCTGGGCCATTCCTGCTCTGTGTGTGGGGCTCAGTACCTCACCGAATGAGAATAGCTGACAGACCGCAGGCCGGTAATAGAGCCTGGGCCATTTCTGCTCTGTGTGTGGGGCTGAGTACCTCATCGAATGAGAATAACTGACACACCACAGGCCGGTAATAGAGCCTGGGCCATTCGTGCTCTGTGTGTGGGGCTCAGTACCTCATCGAATGAGAATAACGGACATACCACAGGCCGGTAATAGAGCCTGGGCCATTCCTGCTCTCCGTTTGGGGCTCAGTACCTCACCGAATGAGAATAACTGACACAACACAGGCCGGTAATAGAGCCTGGGCCATTCCGGCTCTGTGTGAGCGTCTCACCACCTCACCGAATGAGAATAACTGACACACCAGAGGCCGGTAATAGAGCCTGGGCCATTCCTGCTCTGTGTGTGGGACTCAGTACCTCATCGAATGAGAATAACTGACACACCACAGGCCGGTAATAGAGCCTGGGCCATTCCTGCTCTGTGTGTGGGGCCCAGTACCTCACCGAATGAGAATAGCTGACACACCACAGGCCGGTAATAGAGCCTGGGCCATTCCTGCTCTGTTTTTGGGGCTCAGTACCTCACTGAATGAGAATAACAGATACACCACAGGCCGGTTAGAGTACCTGGGCCATTCCTGCTCTGTGTGTGGGGCTCAGTTCCTCATCGAATGAGAATAACTGACACACCACAGGCCGGAAATAGAGCCTGGGCCATTCCTGCTCTGTGTGAGCGGCTCACTACCTCACCGAATGAGAATAACTGACACAACAAAGGCCGGTAATAGAGCCTGGGCCATTCCCGCTCTGTGTGTGCGGCTCAGTTCCTCATCGAATGAGAATAACTGACACACCACAGGCCGGGAATAGAGCATGGGCCATTCCTGCTCTGTGTGTGGGGCTCAGTTCCTCATCGAATGAGAATAACTGACACACCACAGGCCGGTAATAGAGTCTGGGCCATTCCTGCTCTGTGTGTGGGACTCAGTACCTCATCGAATGAGAATAACTGACACACCACAGGCCGGTAATAGAACCTGGGCCATTCCTGCTCTGTGTTTGGCGTTCAGTACCTCATCGAATGAGAATAACTGACACACCACAGGCCGGTAATAGAGCCTGGGTCATTCCTGCTCTGTGTGTGGGGCTCACTACCTCCCCGAATGAGAATAACTGACACACCACAGGCCGGTAATAGAGCCTGAGCCATTCCTGCTCTGTGTGTGGGACTCAGTGCCTCACCGAATGAGAATAACTGACACACCACAGGCCGGTAATAGAGCCTGAGCCATTCCTGCTCTGTGTCTGGGGCTCAGTAGCTCATCGAATGAGAATAACAGACGCACCATGGTGGCATAGTGGTTAGCACTGTTGCCTCACAGCGCCAGGGACCCGGGTTTGTATCCGGCCTTGGGTGATTGTCTGTGTGGAGTTTGCACATTCTCCCCGTGTTTGCGTGGGTTTGCTCCGTGTGCTCCGGTTTCCTCCCATAGTCCAAAGATGTGTGGGTTAGGTTGATTGGCTACGATAAAAATTGACCCTTCGTGTTAGGGGAGATTAAATACGTGGGGTTACGGGGATAGGGTGGGATATGTGTTGATGTAGGGGTTACAGGGATCGGGTGGGATATGTGTCGGTGCAGGCTCGATGGGCCGAAATGGCCTCTATCAGGACTGTGAGGTTTCTGTGATTTCTGTGACCACAGGCCGGTAATAGAGCCTGGGTCATTCCTGCTCTGTGTGTGGGGCTCACTGCCTCACGGAATGAGAATAACAGACATACCACAGGCCGGTAATAGAGCCTGGGCCATTCCTGCTCTGTGTGTGGGGCTCAGTACCTCACCGAATGAGAATAGCTGACACACCACAGGCCAGTAATAGAGCCTGGGCCATTCCTCCTCTGTGTGTGGGGCTCAGTACCTCATCGAATGAGAATAACTGACCCACCACAGGCCGGTAATAGAGCCTGGGCCATTCCTGCTCTGTGTGTGGGGCTCAGTACCTCACCGAATGAGAATAACTGACACACCACAGGCCGGTAATAGAGCCTGGGCCATTCCTGCTCTGTGTGTGGGACTCAGTACCTCACCGAATGAGAATAACTGACACACCACAGGCCGGTAATAGAGCCTGGGCCATTCCTGCTCGGTGTGTGGGACTCAGTACCTCACCAAATGAGAATAACTGACACACCACAGGCCGGTAATAGAGCCTGGGCCATTCCTGCTCTGTGTGTGGGGATCAGTACCTCATCGAATGAGAATAACTGACACACCACAGGCCGGTAATAGAGCCTGGGCCATTCCTGCTCTGTGTGTGGGACTCAGTACCTTACCGAATGAGAATAACTGACACAGTACAGACCGGTAATAGAGCCTGGGCCATTCCTGCTCTGTGTGTGGGACTCAGTACCTCACCGAATGAGAATAGCTGACACACCACAGGCCGGTAATAGAGCCTGGGCCATTCCAGCTCTGTGTGTGGGGCTCAGTACCTCATCGAATGAGAATAACTGACACACCACAGGCCGGTAATAGAGCCTGGGCCATTCCTGCTCTGTGTGTGGGGCTCAGTACCTCACCGAATGAGAATAACTGACACACCACAGGCCGGTAATAGAGCCTGGGCCATTCCTGCTCTGTGTGTGGGATTCAGTACCTCACCGAATGAGAATAACTGACACACCAAAGGCCGGTAATAGAGCCTGGGCCATTCCTGCTCTGTGTGTGGGATTCCGTACCTCACCGAATGAGAATAACTAACACACCACAGGCCGGTAATAGAGCCTGGGCCATTCCTGCTCGGTGTGTGGGACTCAGTACCTCACCAAATGAGAATAACTGACACACCACAGTCCGGTAATAGAGCCTGGGCCATTCCTACTCTGTGTGTGGGGATCAGTACCTCATCGAATGAGAATAACTGACACACCACAGGCCGGTAATAGAGCCTGGGCCATTCCTGCTCTGTGTGTGGGACTCAGTACCTTACCGAATGAGAATAACTGACACAGTACAGGCCGGTAATAGAGCCTGGGCCATTCCTGCTCTGTGTGTGGGGCTCAGTACCTTACCGAATGAGAATAACTGACACAGTACAGGCCGGTAATAGAGCCTGGGCCACTCCTGCTCTGTGTGTGGGGCTCATTACCTCATCGAATGAGAGTAACTGACACACCACAGGCTGGTAATAGAGCCTGGGCCATTCCTGCTCTGTGTGTGGGGCTCAGTACCTCATCGAATGAGAAAAACTGACATACCACAGGACGGTAATAGAGCCTGGGCCATTCCTGCTCTGTGTGGGGTTCAGTGCCTCACCGAATGAGAATAACTGACATACCACAGGCCGGTAATAGAGCCTGGGCCATTCCTGCTCTGTGTGTGGGGCTCAGTACCTCATCGAATGAGAATAACTGACACACCACAGTCCGGTAATCGAGCCTGGGCCATTCGTGCTCTGTGTATGGGACTCAGTACCTCATCGAGTGAGAATAACTGACAGCCCACAGGACAGTAATGGAGCCTGGGCCATTCCTGCTATGGGAGTGGGGCTCAGTACCTCATCGAATGAGAATAACTGACACACCACAGGCCGGTAATAGAGCCTGGGCCATTCCTGCTCTGTGTGTGGGGCTCAGTACCTCACCGAATGAGAATAACTTACACACCACAGGCCGGTAATAGAGCCTGGGCCATTCCTGCTCTGTGTGTGGGGCTCAATACGTCATCGAATGAGAAATACTGACACACCACAGGCCGGTTAGAGTACCTGGGCGATTCCTGCTCTGTGTGTGAGGCTCAGTACCTCATCGAATGAGAATAACTGACACACCACAGGCCGGTAATAGAGCCTGGGCCATTCCCGCACTGTGTGTGGGACTCAGTACCTCACCGAATGAGAATTACTGACACACCACAGGCCGGTAATAGAGCCTGGGTCATTCCTGCACTGTGTGTGGGACTCAGTCCCTCATCGAATGAGAATAACTGACACACCACAGGCCGGTAATAGAGCCTGGGCCATTCCTGCTCTGTTTTTGGGGCTCAGTACCTCATCGAATGAGAATAACTGACACACCACAGGCCGGTAATAGAGACTGGGCCATTCCTGCTCTGTGTGTGGGGCTCAGTACCTTACCGAATGAGAATAACTGACACACCACAGGCCGGCAATAGAGCCTCAGCCATTCCTGCTCTGTTTTTGGGGCCCAGTGCCTCACCGAATGAGAATATCTGATATACCAGAGGTCGCAAATGGAGCACGGGCCCTTCCTGCTCTGTGTGTGGGGCCTAGTACTTCACCGACTGTGAACAAAAGACACACCATAGCCCCGGAATGATCCCGTCCCTTACTGCACTGTGTGGAGCTCAGTACCTAAGGAATGAGAATAACAGACATGCCACAGTTCGGAATTGAGTCCTAGGCCCTTTCTTCTCAATGTCTGTGTCTCAGTATCTGACCAAGTGAAAGCAACTAACATACCGCAGGCTGGGAATGGAGCCTGGACACTTCCTGCTCTGTGTGGGGCTCAGCCCTCTCTGAATGAGTAAAACTTACATACCACAGGACGGGAATGGTGCCTGAGTACATCCTTCGCTGTGTGTGAGGCTCGGTAACTCAGCGAATCAGAATAACAGACATACCACAGGCCGTGAATGGAGCCTGGGCCCTTTCTTTTCTATGTGTGGGGCTTAGTAACTGACCGAATGAGAACAACTAACATAACACAGCCTCGGAATGGAGCCTTAGCCCTTCCTGCTCTGTGTGGAGCTGAGGCCTCTCTGAATGAGAACAACTAACATACCACATGCCTGGTCTGCTGACTGGGCACATCCTGCTCTGTGTGTGGATCTCAGTACCTCATCAAATGAGAATCAAATGACATACTACTGGCCGGGAATGGAGCCTGTGCTCATCCTGCTCTGTGTGTGGGACTCAGTCCCTCATCAAATGAGAATCAACTGACATACCACAGGCCGGGAATGGAGTCATAGCCAATCCTGCTCTGTGTGGAAATCAGTACCAATCTGGGTCCTAGTCATAGTGTCATAAGCTATACAGCACAGAAGGAGGCCCTTCGGCCCATCGTGTTTGCGCCGGCCATCAAGTCCTGTCTATTCTAATCCCATTTTCCAGCACTTGGTCCGTAGCCTTGTATGCTATGGCGTTTCAAGTGCTCATCTAAATGCTTCTTGAATGTTGTGAGGGTTCCTGCCTCTTCCACTCTTTCAGGCAGTGAGTTCCAGATTCCAACCACCCTCTGGGTGAAAAACGTTTTTCCTCAAATCCCCTCAAAACCTCCTGCCACTTACCTAGAAACTGTGCCCCCTGGTTATTGACCGCTCTACTAAGGGGAAATGTTCCTTTCTATCTACCCTATCTAAGCCCATCATAATTATGTAAACCTCAATCAGGTCCCCCTCAGCCTTCTCTGCTCCAAGGAAAACAACCCCAGCCTGTCCAGTCTCTCTTCATAGCTGAAGCGCTCCAGCCCAGGTAACATCCTGGTCAATCTCCTCTGCACCCTCTCCAATGCAATCACATCCTTTCTATAGTGTGGCGACAAGAACTGCACACAGTATTCCAGCTGTGGCCTAAGTAGCATTTTGTACAGCTCCATCCTAACGTCCCTGCTCTTATATTCTATGCCTCGTCTAATGAAGGCAAGCATCCCATATGCCTTTTTAATCAACTTATCTACCTATCCTGCTGCCTTCAGGGATTTATGTACATGCAGACCAAGGTCCCTCTGATCATCTGTCCTTCCTAGGGACCTATCATTCATTGTTTATTACCTTGCCTTGTGAGTCCTCTCAAAATGCATCACCTCACTCTTTTCAGCGTTAAATTGCATTTGCCACTGTTCTGCCCATGTAGCCAACCCATCTATATTGTCCTGTAGCCTGAGGCTTCCCTTCTCGCTATTTACCACTCCACCAATTTTCGTGTCATCTGCGAACTTACTGACCATACCTCCTACATTCATATCTAAATCATTAATGTACACTACAAACAGCAAGGCACCCAGCACCGATCCCTGTGGTACACCACTGGACACAGGCTTCCACTCACAAAAACAACCTTCGACCATCACCCTCTTCCTCCTGCCACTAAACCAGTTTTGGATCCAGGGTGTGCTCAGATAACACACCACAGGGCTGGGATGATACTGAGCCCATCCTGCTCATTGTGGGGGTCATTACTACACTGGCTAGAATCAGCTAACACATCACAGTCCATGGAAAGAGCCTGGGCCCAACCTGCTCTGTGTTGGACTCAGTACCACACTGGGTGTGATCTGCTAAACCAACACAGTCCGGGAAATGATCCTGGGCCTAAACTGCACTATGTGGGGCTCAGTACCACACTGGGTTCTTCCTGCCCTGTGTGTGGGGCTTAGTACCTCATCGAATGAGAACAACTGACATAAAACAGGTCGAGAATGAAGGCTGGGTGGGGCAATTTGCTCTGTGTGGGTCTCAGTACCACACCGAATGAGAATAACAGACACAACATACACCGAGTGAGAGCAGTTCACTCAGCAGAGGCCGGGAATGGAGCCTTGGCCCATCCTGATCTGTGTGTGGGGCGGAATACCTCACTGAATGAGAATATCAGACATGCCACAGGCCAAGAATGGAGCCTTGGCCCATCCTGCTCTGTGTGTGTGGCGCAGTACCTCACTGAATGAGAACAACTGACATACCACAGGCCAAGAATGGAGCCTTGGCCCATCCTGATCTGTGTGTGGGGCGGAGTACCTCACTGAATGAGAACAACTGACATGCCACAGGCCAAGAATTGAGCCTGGGCCCATCCTGCTCTGTGTGTGGGGCGGAGTACCTCACTGAATGAGAACAACTGACATACCACAGGCCAAGAATGGAGGCTAGGCCTGTAATGATATCAGCAAATAGAGATGGTATTTGCCTGTTTGATTATGATGCCTTACCAGCATGTTTGCATGTATTGATTGCTTGTGCCTGACCAGCAGAGGGCATGTGACCGAGACAAGCAAGGCAGTTGGGTTTAGTTTCAGTTTCATTCCAGATGCATCACTAGCATAATGTCTCCTGTAAATGCTGTTAAAAGAGTTGAACAAGCTTTAGATTAAAAGACATTCTCTTTCATAAATGTCTCGTCATTGAACCCACCAAGAAATCAATACATGGTGTCAGAAGTGGCTGAAAGAGATGAAGAGAAAAAATCTGAAGTTAAATCAGCTCTCCACAAATTAGCAAGCCAAAAGAGAACATCGTTACTTACCATTAGAGAATAGCTAACGAAGTGAAAAATGGAAGGTTTACTCCCACCGGCGAAGCTTCAGTTGACAGGTAACGTGGCTGAAAATTGGAGAAGGTTCAAACAACGTGTGGGGTTGTATTTATCAGCAATTGGAGCTGATGAGAAAAGTAATAAAAGGAAATCGTCACTGTTCTTACATGTCGTGGGTGATGAAGCGCTGGAGGTGTATAATAACTTCACATTCGCTGCTGATGGAGACAAAATGAAGCTAGATAAAATAATGGAACAGTTTGAGGCCTACTGCATACCTAAACGTAACGTGACATTTGAGAGGCACAGATTTTTCACATGTGTACAGAAAACGGGTGAGACTATTGATCAGTATGTGACTGAACTGAGAAACAGAAGCAAATCGTGTGAATTTGGGGGACTGACAGACTCGCTGATAAAAGACAGACTGGTGTGTGGTATTCCAGATAATGGTCTAAGGGAAAGACTGCTAAGAGAGCAAGATCTAGACCTGGGAAAAGCCATAGCACTGTTTAGGGCTACAGAGACTGTGAAGTTGCAGGCAAAGGAGCTGTTCAGTGACATTAGCTGCAACGTGGATGCAGTGAGAATGAACGGACACAAACCGTTTAACAAAAAGAGCGCCAATGTGATAAAAGAGGCGTGGCCAGCGAACGAAAATAAAAGAGACAATCGAAAGTCATGTCGTCGATGCGGTACACAGCATACACCAAGAAAGTGTCCAGCATATGGTAAAACATGCAATAGTTGCAACAAAAACAACCATTATGCCCGTTGCTGTAAGAACCAAGTGCAACAAAGCAAGGTCCATACAGTAGATGAAAGAGAGATAGAGGAGTTCTATGTAGATGTTGTGTCTGAAAACAAAAAAGATGAAAGAGACTGGATGTTGACACTAAAAGTGAATGACATACACATTCCATTTAAATTGGATACTGGAGCACAAGTTAATGTGATATCAGAGACTGATTTTAAGAAAATTAGACCCAGACCAAAGATACATGGAATAAAAGTGAAAGTGACAGGATACTCAGGTACTGATATACCAGTGAAAGGAAGATGCATTGTCAAAGTAACACACAAGGACAGAGAGCACATGCTAGCATTAATCGTGGTGCCAAAGGATGTGCAAGCCATACTAGGTTTAAAAGCCTGTGAGAAACTGAACCTGGTAAAGAGAGTCCTCCTTGTGGAAAGCAAAGGAGAGACAGTCTATGGTGAACTCATGAAAGAGTACAACGACCTATTTAAGGGTCTAGGCTGCATTCCAGGAGAACACACGATCAGAGTAGATAAAAGTGTGACACCGGTCATACATCCATGCAGAAAAGTCCCGTTTGCTCTTCAAAAGCAACTGAAGGCAGAGTTGGACAGGATGGAAAGCCTGAACGTGATTCAGAAGATAGATGAGCCAACTGAGTGGGTGAGTTCACTCGTCATAGTGGACAAAAAGAATGGAAAGCTCAGAATTTGCCTGGATCCAAGAGATCTAAACAGAGCAATAAAGAGAGAGCACTTCAAGCTTCCTACACGTGAGGAAATCATGGCACAGTTTGCAAATGCAAAGTATTTCAGCAAGTTAGATGCATCATCAGGATTTTGGCAGATGAAGCTGGACGAGGCAAGTTCAAGACTGTGCACGTTCAACAGTCCATTTGGCAGATACAGATTTCTAAGGTTACCATTTGGCATTGCCTCAGCTCCTGAAGTGTATCACAAGACTCTCCATATGATCTATGAGCACCTGGAGGGAGTTGATACATCAATGGATGACATCATAGTATGGGGAACCACGAGAACTGAGCATGACGAGAGACTGAAAAAAGTGCCGGAAGCAACAAGGAAAACAAACCTGAAGCTGAATAGAGAGAAATGCCAGTTCGGGGTGACAGAACAGACTTCTACCAGAGCATGCTTGTATACCGCACAACGCCGCTCGAGTGTGGTAAGTCACCAGCCCAACTCCTTATGGGACGTCGGCTAAGGTCAAACCTACCCATCCCGGAGAACCTCCTGAAAACAAAAGAGGGAGAGGAAGTGAGGAAGTTCACAGAACAACAGAAAGAAAAGCAAAAGTACTACTATGACAGAGGCACACAAAACCTACCTGAACTCCACACTGGTGATCAAGTAAGGTTCAAAGACAAAGCAAACACATGGACTCAGAAGGGAACTGTCCTGAGTGAAGTTCAACCAAGATCATACACCATTCAGACAGATGAGGGTGCTGTTCTGAGAAGAAATCGTCGAGATCTTCTCATGGGACCAGCCACAGCAGGTCAAGAGACTGATACTGTTGAACAACCTGATCACACAGCTGAGAATCCATCATCTGAGGCAACAACTCAGATTCAAGGACAATCAATCAGAAAATCCTCAAGACACGTGAAGCCTCCTGAGAGACTCATTGAGCAAATTTAAGGACTATTGTTATAGAAGGAAGTAATGTTATCTTATTCTTTCTTCAAGTTCTAGTGTATTGACATATTTCATGTGAACACACAAAGCAAGGTTAAAAAACCTTGATCATGATAATGATAATGTAAGTTCATTAAGTGTTACAGTTAAAATGCAGATTAATACAAAGAAAACATGTTGTTAGTTAAAAGTAAAATACTTTTGTTTTAAGAAAAGGAGATGTAATGATATCAGCAAATAGAGATGGTATTTGCCTGTTTGATTATGATGCCTTACCAGCATGTTTGCATGTATTGATTGCTTGTGCCTGACCAGCAGAGGGCATGTGACCGAGAAAAGCAAGGGAGTTGGGTTTAGTTTCAGTTTCGTTCTAGATGCATCACTAGCATAATGTCTCCTGTAAATGCTGTTAAAAGAGTTGAACAAGCTTTAGATTAAAAGACATTGGGCTAGAAATTCAGTTGGTTGTGCCAGCCGTTAGCGCCTTAGGAAGAGTAGATGTCGAGTGCTAGGCGCTTAGCGCCCTGGCGCAGCACGGTCTGCGCCTCGCCCCAACTTCAGTAGACATGTAGCGCCGGCGCATAGTCTTTGCGCACGCTCAGCTGCGCGCGCAGATCATGACGTCATTTCCTCGTGCAACGCCCTTTGTGCACCCCCAACCGGATCTTCAGTTGTGCCGGCCCATTGTGCGCTGGGCAGCCCTAGCGACTGCTGAATGGAACGGTGCTCAGCCGAAGCGGGCCGCGGGGAGCGCAAATTAAAGGGCACTTCCCCTGCACTATAAAAGGCTGCCATTTTGCAGCACTCATTCTTGTGAAACGGATATTTGGAGAGAGACCAAGGTAGAGAGCTTACTGCTTTGGCCCAACACTAGGACAGGTACTTCTGGCTTCAGGCCACAGCTTTGCAATTGCCTTTGCCTTCATTGATATCTCATTGTTTGCCAGCATATTATGGGGGCTGCAATGGGTGTCGACGATGGCTTTCCGCATTATATCCAAAGGGCTCACAGACGCCGTGAGAGAGTGGCAGCCCTGGCTAGACCGAGAGGGGGCAACAGGCATCGGCATGGGAGGCCTTACCCACCCAAGGTATACCGCCAGCAGTTCTCCTATCTCCACATGTCTGATGAGCAGTGTGTTAGGAGGCTGCGATTCAGAAGGGAGGTGGTCACAGAGATCTGCCAGCTGCTTCAGAGAGATCTGCAGCCACAGCTGAGGTGCAGGACGTCTCTGTCGGTGGCAGTGAAGGTGACGGTGGCTCTCAACTTCTATGCCACCGGCTCCTTCCAATCCGCTGCTGGGGACATTGCTAAAATCTGCCAGTTCACCGTGCATTGATGCATCCGCCAGGTGACCAATGCCCTTTTCAGAAGGAGACGTCAGTTCATCTCCTTCCCCATGACCCTGGACAAGCAGCAGCAGCGTGCAATGGGATTTGCAAGAATAGCGGGCTTCCCCATGGTGCAGGGCACCATTGACTGCATGCATGTGGCTTTGCGGGCACCTGTGGAGAATGCCGAGGATTACCACAACCGGAAGGGCTACCATTCCCTCAATGTACAGCTCGTGTGTGACCACAGGCAGCTCATCCTAGCTGTCAATGCCCGCTTTCCAGGCAGCAGCCACGATGCTTTATCCTGCGACAGACTACTGTGGCTGACATGTTCCAGGCACAGCCTCACCCAAGAGAATGGCTTATCGGGGACAAAGGCTATCCTTTGTGTACCTGGCTCATGACCCCGCTCCGCGCGCCCAGGACCCCTGCTGAAGAGGCATACAACGAGAGCCATCAAGCGACCAGGAACATCATCGAACAAACGATTGGCGTCCTGAAGCAACGGTTCCGCTGTCTGGATCGTTCCAGCAGAGCCCTGCAGTATTCGCCGGAGCGAGTCTCCCATTTCGTGGTCGTTTGCTGCATGCTGCACAACCTGGCTATCCGCAGGACTCAGGCACTGCCACCACAGATTGGAGCACCACCTCAGGAGGAGGAGGACCAGCACAGGAGGGCGGCACAAGGTGCAAGGGCCGCCCGTCTGCGGCTTATTGAATGTAGGTTCTAGGCCCCCTCTCAGGGAATGGCTTGTGCCAATGAAAGAACATGAATGCAGCCGCTCCGCAAGCCCTCAGCCGGTCAAGGCAGCAAAAACTTCAAATTTCAAACATGGACAATCTGAATGAAGAAAATTGTTTATTGCACAAGCTCTGTGCCCTTCCCACATGACAAACAAAAACAGACAAAACCCCCCAAAAACAGTCAGACACATAACTCGCTCCCACAACCTGGAGAGGATTAACAAAACAGTGAAACAAAAATGACCGTCATCCTCGGCCTTCGTAAAAAACAAACACAACATCCTCGGCCTTCATAAAAACATAACATTTGCCCACACCTTCTACTTTTTGGCCCGCGAGGGCGATGCCTTGCGCATACTTGTGCGGCCCCTGCCCGGCCTGCTTTTCCTCCTCAATTGGAGCCCAGTGGCTGCAGCAAGGCTGGGGGAAGGCTCCTGAGGGGCACATGGCGAGACGGCAGATGCTCTTGGTGGGCGGCCTGCACGAGCTCTGGCCCTCGAGGGGCTGGCTGGTGACTGCTGCAGCTGTGGCTGGGCGGCATCAGTGTGTCCAGCAGCTGGTGGCAGCTGCACTGGTGGAGTGGCAGTGTCGGCTGCAGGAATGGGGGCAAGCTGGCTGATGGCAGGCGCTCGCTGGTCGCCTGATACAGTGGCAGTCGCCCGGGCCAGCACTGCAGCATGCGCAGCAACCTGCTGAAGGACAGCCCGCTGGGCTGCTGCAGCACGGCGGGTGACCTGGCAATGCCTGGCTGATGCAGCCAGTGTGGCACGACTTAGTGCCCGTGTTGCCCTGGTCTGTGACCGCATAAGACCAGCCAGTGACTGGACGGCACGACTGAGCACTTGGGTACTCGCCGACTGTGCTGCCCCGAATGCCTCCACACTCCGAGCCAGTGACTGTATGGAGTCAGGCATCCGTGCCACTACCCCCATGAGCTCCGTGTGCCTGCGCTCCGAGTCAACGGCCATTTCCTCCAGGAGGCGCACCTCCTCTGCGCTGACCGTCGCAGGACTGGAGGCCGCACTCACCCTCTGGGGAGAAGGCCGCCGAGCTTCCCCACCCATCGCGCGTTGCTACAGGCCGCTGGGCCCAGGAACTGGACTGTCTTCCAACCCTTCCCCCAGGCTCCCCTCCAGGGAAGACATGTCCCGTACATCGCCATGGGCTGGCGCGGCTGAGGGTGCCACTGATGTGCCGGCTTCCTCCTCCTCCTCCTCCAAGGGGCTGTCACTGGCAGCTTCAGGGACCTCCTCCTCACCTGGCGAGTCACCATCTGAAAGCAGGAAGGCACAAGAGTAGCTTTACAGTGAGGACAGGGCGTCAGCGAGGGAGGCATGAGTGGTGCCATTCACCGCATTGGTCGGACAGTGGCAAAGGATGTTGATCTGATGCGCAAGTGCAACGAGAGAGGTCCAAAAGGTGATGTCCTTACCATTGGTGCCCAGAACAGGGTCGGCATCTCCAGTGGCAACGGGGCCAATCACACGGACTCCCATGATGCGCTCCATGCGCTGGTCTAGGTCGGTGAGCTCTTGGTGCTGAGGTCGGCTGCCCCGGTCGCAATCTGGCTACGCTTGTTGGTAGCCAGCTTGGCCTGCAAGAGAAAGGACGGCCTCTAAGTACGGTGTGCAGCCCTGATCTTGTCTGCACTGCCTCCCATGGTCGAATAGCTTGGACAGTGTGCAGCCCTGATCTTGTCTGCACTGCCTCCCATGGTCGAATAGCTTGGACAGTGTGTTAAGTGCAGAATGTGCAATTGATTTTCATGCCAGTCCCATAGCTGCTGGATGAGGGCTGGCCATTAGGGCTTTCAGGTCCCTTTGCCCATAAAGTGAGGTGCACATGCAAGGATGAGGAGGACACTGGAAAGGGTACTCACCCTGACAATCCGAGTGAGGTCGTTGAATTTTTTCCTGCATTGTACAGGATTCCTGGCAACCACACTGTTGGATGTCACCCTGTTGGAGACCTCACTCCAGGCTTTGCGGTAGACGCTGGGCACCGGCTTCTTGCCACTGTCTGGAAACAAAACATGGCATCTTCACTCCACTGCGCCAACCAGTACCCTCAGGTCCCCTTCGCTGACGCGCAGCGCTCTCTCCCGGGGCTTCTGCATCGTCCTGGCCAGCAAAGAGTTTCAGCAGCAGTGCCAGGCCTAGGAGGAGTGCTGCAGTGTCCAGGGCGTGGCAGCCAAACAAATCGACCCTTCCCCCTTTAAGAGATGGCCGGCGCCAGCATGTCTGCAGTCAATGAAGAAATCATCGCACCTGCGCTGCGCCCGGCCTCGGCGGTATCACTCAGCACAGCCGGCTTAGCGCCTAAAGATAGTCGTGCATCGCCAGATTTAGCGCTGCAGCAACCTCTTAGGGCGATGTTACTGAATATCGGCGAAGTGGCCTCGGCTTTGCGCCGGGCGCAAACTTTAGCGGCCGCCCGACTTTACCGCCCCAAAAGTGGCTATACTGAATTTCTAGGCCGTTCTCTTTCATAAATGTCTCGTCATTGAACCCACCAAGAAATCAATACAAGGCCCATCCTGCTCTGTGTGTGGGGCGGAGTACCTCACTGAATGAGAACAACTGACATACCACAGGCCACGAATGGAGGCTAGGCCCATCCTGCTCTTTGAGTGGGGATCAGTTCCTCCCCGAATGAGAATATCAGACATACCAAGGGCGCAAATAGAGCCTGGGTGCATCCTGCTCTGCGTGTGGTACTCAGTATCACACCGGGTGAGATCAGGTAAAACACCGCAGGACAGGGAATGGAGCCTAGTCCCTTCATAACCTGTGTGGGACTGAGCACTCTCTGAATGAGAACAAATAACGTTCCACATGCCGGAACCAGTGCCTGGGCACATCCTACGCTGTATGGGAGCCTCAGTGCCTCATCAAATGAGAATCTACTGACATACCACAGGCAGGGAATGGAGCCACGGCCCATCCTGCACTGTGTTGGACATTGTCCCAGACTGGTTGAGATCAGCTAACACACGACAGGCCTGGGATGATGAGGGGCCTATCCTGCAGTGTGTATTAGGCTCTGTACCACACTGGGTGGCAGCAGTTCACTCAGCACAGGCCGGGGATGGACGCTGCTTTCTTCTTGCTCTGAGTGCGACTCCGTACTACACAGGGGAGATCAGCTGACACAGGACAGGCCGGGATAGATCCTGCGTCATTCCTGTTCTGTGAGGTTGAACACTGCACCAGTTCAGATCTGTTAACAGAGCCTTGGCCATTCCTGCTCTGTGAGTGTAGCTCAGTTCATCACCAAATAAGAGCAGCAGAATTAACACAGGCCGGGAATTGAACCTGGCCCCTTCATCCTCTGTGTGTGGGGCTCAGTCCCTCAGCAAATGAGATTAACTGACACAGCACAGGCCGCAAAAGGAGCCTGGTGCTTTCCTGCTCTGTGTGGGGAACAATACCACACCGGGTGAGGTCAGGAAACACACCACAGGCCGGGGAATGACCTGGGCTTATTCTGCTCAGTTTGGTGTTCAGTAGCTCACTGGGTGGGATCAGCTAACCCACCACAGGCCGAGGAATGATCCTGGGCACATCCTGCTCAGTGTGGGGCTCAGTACCACACTGGGGGTTATCAGCTCTTCTTCTTAACATGCCACAGGCTACGGAATGTTCCTGGGCCCACCCTGCTCTGTGTGGTGCTCAGTACCACACCGGGTGAGAGCAGCTAACACACCACAGGCCATGAAATGATCCTGGGCCCATCCTGCTCAGTGTGGTGCTCAGTACCACACCGGGTGAGAGCAGCTAACACGCCACAGGCCATGGAATGATCGTGGGAGCACCCTGCTCTGTGTGGTGCTCAGTATCACACTGGGTTAGCTTGTGGCAGAGCCACTGAATGACTCTGGCTAACTGTATATAATTCTCTTTAACAATGTTCTAACACCAGCCTAAACCTGTACCATTGTGTTAGACATTACTGTGTTTTGTATATAGAGTTTGCATTTACGGGGCGTGGCCCCTTTAAGAGCACGGGAAAACGCGGGCAAACGCGATGACGTCACATCGCAAACCACAGGGCTGCCCAGGCGGTCCTCATGGCATTTCCGTTGAGTAAAGACCTGTTTGATTGTTCTCTTGTGTCGATCTCCGTTATTTGTAGGAATTCGTTAATTCCTACATTGGTGACCCCGTTTTTGTGAACGTTTTCACAAAAGAAGAGCACAGCATGGAACCAAACGTCGTTTCATTAAAGCTACCGCAGTTCTGGGAGCAGCAAGCGCCCTCGTGGTTCATTCAGGTCGAGGCCCAGTTCGCCCTGAGGAACATCGATGCGGATCAGACCAAGTTCCTTTATGTGGTCTCTGCACTCGACAACTCTGCCACCTCTTGGATCATCAGCCTCCTCGAAAACCCTCCAACGGAGCGCAAGTATGAAACCCTCAAAGCGCGGTTACTGCAGGTTTCCGGGCTCACAAAATCGGAGCGCGCCCGTCGATTACTCGCTATGCCCGGGCTTGGGGACTCCTGGGCTCAGAACGGGAATGTTTCCTATTCCGTGAGATTTTACTCAGCCAACTGCCTGAACAGGTACAAGCTGCCGTGGCCAGATCTGAAATTGAAGACTGCACAACACTCGCTGCAGAGTCCGACAAAATTTTCGCAGTAACTCGGCAGCACTGCGCTGCCACGAGGCACCCATCCCCCGTAGGCGCCGCCCCAGCTCGTCAGCCTGCTGGGCTGTGTTTCTACCACGCTCAGTTCGGTGCGAAGGCGAAGCGTTGCCGCCCTCCGTGCAGTTTTCCCCCCCAAAAAACAACAACAACTGACACTGCGACCACCGAGGAATGTGATACTCTCTCCGTTCGTCGTTTTCTGTGCGACACCGGAGCGCAGTGCAGCATTTTACCCGCGTCCGCCCTCGATGTGCAGACGGGGAATCACTGCTCCACCATTGAAGTGGCCAATGGCGGAACAATTCGGACCTTCGGCAGATGGCGAGTGGAGTTGTGCCTCGGGGGGCATCGTTTTCACAGGGAGTTTGTTACGGACAAAGTTTCCCAGCCCCTCCTCGGCGCGGATTTCCTGTGCGCCAACAGCCACCTGGTCGATGTTAGGAACTGGCAGCTGATCAACGCAGCAACCTTTAATTCTCTTCCGTGTTACCGCAGTAACACTATGACACGCACCGTCTCCTGTGCGTTCCCGACTCCTGATGAGTTCGCTCGCCTGCTCAGCGAATTCCCCGACCTGACAAGTCCCACGTTCTCCTCCACAGCCACGAAACATGGTGTGGAACACCACAGCACCACCAACAGCCCCCCAGTCTACGCGCGGGCCCGATGCCTGGAACATGGCTAGCTGGCGGTCGCAAAGGTGGAGTTCACAAACATGGAATGGTTAGGGATTATTCGCCGGTCGAATAGTCCCTGGTCTTCACCCCTCCATATCGTTCCGAAGCCTGGCAGTGGATGGCGGCCATGCGGCGACTATCGACGCCTAAATGATGCCACCACTCCTGATCGGTACCTGATCCCCCATATCCAGGATTTTTCTGCCCATTTGGCAGGGAACACCGTGTTCTCTAAAGTTGACCTCGTCCGGGGCTACCACCAGGTCCCAGTTCATCCACAAGACATCCAGAAGACCGCAGTCATCACCCCATTCGGCCTCTTCGAGTTTTTATGAATGCCGTTTGGTTTAAAGAACGCCACCCAGGCTTTCCAACGCCTGATGGACTCCGTGCTGCGGGACCTCAAGTTACTCTTCGTCTATCTGGAAGATATCCAATTGCCAGTCCTACTAAGGAAGAACATACCTGTCACCTACGCACCCTTTTTCGACGCCTCAGCCAACACGGCCTGATTATCAACCCAGCCAAGTGTCAGTTTGGCCTGCACCAAATTGACTTCCTGGGGCATCGCATCACCTCAGAGGGAGCGGTTCCTTTACCTTCAAAGGTAGAGGTGGTGACATCCTTTCCACGCCCGCAGAACATAAAAGCCCTGCAGGAATTCCTAGGCCTGGTATACATTTACCACCGTTTCGTGCCTAAGGCGGCTCTACTCATGCAGCCCCTGTACAAGGCCCTCAAGGGCAAGACTGGCAAGAACCCAGTAGACTGGACGGATGACATGGCCCGAGCGTTCTGCGACACCAAAAGCGCCTTAGCCAACGCGACTATGCTGGCGAACCCGCTGCCAGGAGCCACGTCAGACTACGCCATCGGTGCCGTGCAACAGCAGTGGGTGAATGGGACGTGGCAGCCATTGCCACTCTTCAGCCGTCAACTATGGCAGAACGAGAGAGCATACAGCACGTTCGACCGGGAGTTGCTCGCCCTTTTTCTGGCCATCCGCCATTTTCGGTTCCTTCTGGAAGGACGTCCTTTCACCGCCTTTGTGGACCATAAGCCGCTAACCTTTGCAATGGCCAAGACCGCCGAACCGTGGTCAGCCCGACAGCAGTGTCAGCTGACCTACATATCTGAATTCACCACGGATATACAGCATGTGGCCGGTAAGGACAACCTGGAGGCAGACTGCCTCTCCCACGCGATCGTCAATACGGTTCATTTGGGCATCGACTACGCCCTCATGGCAGCGGACCAGGCCTCAGACCTGGAAGACCAAGCTTACAGAACGGCCATCACTGGCCTCCAGTTGGCCGACATCAACTTCCATTTGGCAGGTACCACGCTGTTGTGTGACGTCTCCGTACAGGATCCTCGCCCTGTCCTGCCAGTCGTCTGGTGCAGCAAAGTGTTCGACGCCATACATGGGTTGTCACACCCAGGAATGAAGGCCTCTCAGAAACTGATGTCAGCAAAATTTGTATGGCATGGAATGCATAAAGATGTCTGCTACTGGGCCAACACCTGTGTGGTCTGCCAAAAGGCCAAGGTACAGCGCCACATCAAAGCTCCGTTGGCCACCTTCACAGTTCCAGAGCACAGTTTTGACCACGTCAACGTGGACCTGGTAGGACCGCTCCCACCCTCCCATGGTTTTTAACACATCCTAACCATGGTTGACCGCACCACCAGATGGCCAGAATCGTTCCCCCTGTCATCCACTACTTCGGCGGACGTGGCCAGGGTGTTCATTTCCACCTGGATCGCCCGTTTCGGAGTACCTGCAGATACTTCGTCGGACAGGGGACCGCAGTTTTCATCCGAACTCTGGAATGCAGTGGCCCAAGGGCTCGGTGTCAAATTACACCGCACCACAGCCTACCACCCACAGGCGAATGTCCTCTGCGAACGCTTCCAGCGGTCAATGAAAGCTGCCCTGAGGGCCAGCCTCCAGGACGCTGGATGGGCAGACAAGCTACTGTGGGTCCTGTTGGGCGTTCGCACGGCCCCCAAAGAAGACCTTCACTCTTCATCAGCGGAGCTTGTGTATGGTCAGCCGCTGCGAGTCCCAGGGGACTTCCTACGAACATCGACGGAGCCATGGTCCACATCTGCCCAGCTTGCTAGTCACCAAGAGGCGGCCAGATGTTTCGCACCGGTGCCCACTTCGCACCACGGGCTGCAGAGGTCACACGTTCCCACGGAGCTTCACAAGGCTGAATACGTTTTTATTCGCCATGACGCACATAGGGATCCACTCAAGGCCCCATATACCGGTCCCTTCTACGTGTTGGAAGCAGGGAACAAACCCTTCACGGCAGATGTTGGTGGTAAACCGGACCACATTTCGGTCCACCGCTTAAAACCAGCACATTTAGACCTCGACCGCCCTGTCGAGACAGCGCAACCGCCAAGACGGGGTCCGCCACCCATCGTCGTTACGGCAGACCAAGTTCGACCACCCGCAAGACCGCCAGCCACCCAGCAGCCTCCGCCATGAGAGTACAGGAGTCATTCTGACAGGCTCGTCAGACCCCCTCACCGTTTGACTTTGTCCGTTAAAGCAAAATCTGGGGTGGCGCATGTGGCAGAACCACTGAATGACTCTGGCTAACTGTATATAATTCTCTTTAACGATGTTCTAACACCAGTCTAAACCTGTATCATTGTGTTAGACATTACTGTGTTTTGTATATAGAGATTGCATGCACGGCCCCTTTAAGAGTGTTGGAAAAAGAGGGGAAATGTGATGATGTCACGTCGCAAACCACGGGGCTGCCCAGGCAGTCCTCGTGGCATCTCCATTGAGTAAAGACTTGTTTAATTGTTCTCTTGTCTCAATCTCCGTTATTCGTAGCAATTCGTTAATTCCTACAAGCTAATAGTTTCTTAATCTGTTTACGGTTTCTGGGCCACTTTGCATCTGTTGGTTGGGGTAATGCTCATTTGGACAATTTATGGGTACATGATCAGTTTACACATGTTCGATTAGGAGATGTGCTGTAGGGGGGCATCCTTTACCTGGTTTACGGTAATTTACCTGGTCAGGCAGCCTTTGCCTTTATCTGTGACTAATTCCAATCAGCGGTTTTGAATCTAAACCCCTCCTTCCAGTTCTGACTAGAGGAACTTATAATTAATGATATATTAAAAATGGACAAATGGTCTGGATGCAAGAAAGTCGAATTTTTTTTAAACTAAGAAACGACACCACACGATCAAAGTAAAACAGTTTTGCTTAAACGCAGTACACTTGATGTCCACTAGAGGGCTCCCTACTTAGTGAACAGCGTTCACCAGCTCTGCAGCTTGATGCAACATTCCTTTAAATACAGTTTCAAGTACAGTACTCTAAAACAGCTACACCTTTTAATACAGTTTTAAATACGCGACTCAGTGTTCACTATAGCACTACCCTGCTAGGTGCAACACTGTCTTACTCAAATAGATGAGGAAAAATGGACACAAATGAGGGAAATCGACGAAAATACAATTCTAACGAAATCCCCACTTAACTCCCACCCTTAAGCCTATCCTAAGTTGCCTTGTGGAAGGCCAGAAAAATATATGCTCACCACTGCAATGCCAGCTCCGTGCCCCACAAGATCTTCACTGTGCTGAAGTAAAGAAACACCCCAGTGTTTTAAAAATAAACTGCTGGTGTTTAACTTCTTCAGACAGACTCCACGCTGTAGAGGGCACACGGAGGCAAGTGAGAGAGAGAGAGATGCCTCAGAGAAGCTATCTCTTATACCGCAATTTTGGGTTTGAAATGTTCCCGCCCAGATCCAGAAGTTTCTGGGCTAAAACAAAAGGGATCCAAACTGTCCACTTGTCTGGGATGGGTTTGAATAAAGTTGCAGTTGAAATGTGTCCATTGTCTGTGATGGTTGTCATTAAAACTGCAGTGGTTTGAATGTGACGTCATCCATCCTGATGGGTTTGAATGGAGTTGTATTACTATGTAAACAGAAACCCATTGTCTGTGGTCAACTGAGACTGCAGTCTCAAGTGGTTACTCCTTGTGCAAACATCCTTGTAGCAGTTTCAGTAAACAAATTAATTGTCCCTGCAGGGAGAGGCTTTCCGAACTGCCTTTGAATGGCAGATTCAAATGGGCTACTCACCAGTGTAAACAAGCAGCTGTAGGCTACTGGACCCTCCCACATACTACAGGGTGACTGACAGCTCGGGCTCCATTCAAATGCTAATGGCCTGTCTGTCCCTTTTCCTGCTGAACATTCTGTTTCCATGAGGTTCAAAACTCAAGAGTACATCTCTTTATTTTTAATAAAATGTACTATCTGAAAGTGTGCGATTTTCACAAAGTCCTTTGATTCCGGTGTCCAAGTGCTGCTTAGCTCACGGGCTCCTTAACGTAGCCTTTCACGGTTCTGGGCATGTTTTAAAACATTGTCCAACCCAGGGACAATTTAAATCAAACAAAGTCTTCGTCGACGATCTGGATTAATATTTCCTGATCGTCGGGGACTGAGGGGATTTTGCGAACCCCTTCATTCCTCCCTTGGATACTTCCAACTTGCTTGTAGTATCCTCTTGCAGAAGTGAGCAACATTTTCTGACCCCCGACAAACAACCATCCCCTGTATTTACCTATAGCTACCTATCACTGATTAGCCAACCGGTCTATTCCTCTCAAATCCAAGAAAAACCGTGTAACGATAGGCATCTACAGATACATCAATTACAAAATGTTACATTAAGGGGTCTCATACCCCTGCACCACTTGTTACATTATAACATATTACAAAATATTGCAATCTTGGTTATACAATGTAATCAAAATGATTCCAAGCACGGAGAGTGTCCTATGCCTCTGCAGCACTTGGAACTGTAAAACAAAAGACAAAAATCTTCATTAAACATTTGATACAAAGTGCTGAAACATTTGAAGCAAAATGCTGAAATAAACCCCGACCATCACGTGCCAATGATGGGTTGCGAAATTTGAGTGGGTATTGCTCGTCCCACCCAGGCAGTTAATATTCCTTCCACCCCCCCTTTAATGGTCTTAAACTTTTAAAACATACAGAATGGATTTTACAGCACAGTCTGATCCGCCAGCCCAGAGCCGTTCTCTTGTCCCTTTGTGGAGGCGGGGTACCCCTCAAGTTTCACAGACCGTGACTGGAGAGTATGGGATCGTGACTCCCAGTCCCTCCCCCTCCCATCTTCCCTCGACTGGCTGGAGAAAATGATGGGTGCCTGTGTAACGGCTCCCACTGGCCCCACACTCAAACTTGGATCCCAGATCTGGCCACCCACTCATCCTTCCCAGCCACACTTACACTCCAACTTTGCCCGTGGGCCCCGGGTGATTTCCTCCCTTCCCCGAATGCACCCACATGACTCTTGGGTCTCCCCCTCCCTTTCACAATCTTTCCCGGGCCATCACCACCCACTCCCGGGGAGCGTGTCCCTATCTGACAAGGTACCCGCACTTCCCCACAATGACTCCTCAATAGCGAGGTCTCCTGCAAGTGAAATTCGATCAGGATAGTGCTGGGTTGGGGCCATGCCCCACCCAGCTGGGGCCATATCTTCCACCTGTCCGGTTTCTCCCGAAGGTCGCTGCGGGGTCTCCTCCTGGATTTGTCCAGTGGCGAGGTGATCCCCAACACTCTGTATCCATATCTTCATTCGATGCCCAGCTCGGGCTGAGCGAACAGGGCTGCTCCTTTGTCCACTCTCCTGCAAAAGAACTTAAAAGGACATGCAACCAGGTCTCTCACTGACCTGCTGCCTTAGGTGGAGACATGGTCGGGTCCCTCGACCTTGGACCAAAATACAAACATTTGGCACACTTATAAAATTAAACTTTAAACTTAAACTCAAAACTACTAGTTACATTCTAAACTTAAAATTTTCCTTTAAAAGCAAGCTATAAATATTGGCAACTTAACACAAAGCTATAATACAAATGCCGCCCATCTCCAGATGGCCAGGCTCATCTCTGGTGTCACTGTCGCAGATTACTGCTGCCTGCAGCGAAGCTGGACTGCCTCCTGCCTCTGGTCCCTGGCAGCTTATGGCTGCTAGTTGGGGACCTCTGTGCTCTGTTTCCTCACGGGCTTGGGAGATTGCTCTTTGTGGCAGATACCCTGGTGACCATCTTATCTTGGGCTTGGGGACCCGCTGAGACCTTCTGAGGGGCGTCTCTGTGGGGGAAACTTGGGCTGATGGTCCCTGAGCCTGGGTCACAGCTCTAGCTGGCTGGGAACCTTCTCCCCCTGATGCAAACAGCCCGCACTGTTTAATATACCTGGCAGCCTGCCAGTACTCCGGGTTTGTCTCCGTTTCCCTACCCACTCCTGAACGGTGGCAGGTATCCCCTCACCATCCGCTGCTGGTGGCTGAAAATCTTCCTCTCCAGGTCCAAAATCTGGTCCCAGCTCCTTCCATATGTCCCCTGCAAGAGGAATTGCTATCCCTTCCTCCCCAGAGTCCCACACCATAGGGGGAACCACTCTAGAAGCGGGCTGGGAAGCTTGTGCCTTTGAACAGGCGACTGTGGTTGCGTGAACCTCCTCCCCGGAGTCCCACGGCAGGGGCTTTGAAGCCTCTGTATTCAAACAGGCGACTGCGCCTGCGCAAACCTCCTCCCCAGAGTCCCACGGCAGGGGCTGTGAAGCCTCTGTCTTCAAAAGGCAACTGCGCCTATGTGGGAAAACTGAAGAGGAGCCACTGTGGTCACGGGCTGGGGAACTGCTCCTGCATGAACCCAGTGTTGGGAAACCTCTCCCCTCAGGCGTGCGACTGCGCCTGTGTGAACCTCCTGTTCAAAAGACTGGGGAATTCCTGTCTCCAGACCAGCGACTACACCTGCGCAGGCAGTCTCTTCACAGGGTGGCTCCTCCCTGGAGCTTCCCAAGCGATTTTCTGTGAATGAACTCGCAGCAGCCTGCAGATTTCTACTCTCAGACTGCTGTTTCTCTGTTTCTGAACTAGATAACTGGTTCAAATTTAAACTTTGGCCAAAACTTAGGTCCCACTGGGGCGGGGAAGAGTCCCAATTGGTGGGACGGACAACTTTTCCTTTGAAACAAGCCACAGCGCCTGTCTTTACAGCCTGTGAACTTGAAATTGTATGGTCAGATTTATACAATTTTCCTGATTTTCCCTGTGTCCCATCCCTGCCTGTAATTGCTGCCACAGGCCCGGACTCATATGGGTCACTGAATCACAGAATCACAGAAACCCCACAATGCAGATAGAGGCCATTTCAGCCCATCGAGCCTGCACCGACACATATCCCACCCTATCCCCGTAACCCCACGTATTTAATCCCCCTAACACTAAGGGTCAATTTATCATAGCCAATCAACCTAACCCGCACATCTTTGGACTGTGGGAGGAAACCGGAGCACCCAGAGAAAACCCACGCAAACACGGGGAGAATGTGCAAACTCCACACAGACAGTAGCCCGAGGCCGGATTCGAACCCGGGTCCCTGGCGCTGTGAGGCAACAGTGCTAACCACTATGCCACCGTGCTGCACATGCCTGCACATGCACCCTCCTTGGCCAGTATATCGGCCAGTCATTGTGGGGAGGCAGAGGTGGGCGAGGGGGCTGCAGCACCACTGATGACTGCTACCTTTTCCTGATTGGCCCTGAGGAAAGATTTTATCACCTCCATGACGGACTCGACTGTATCGGGAGGAGTTTATCTCTCTGCCTTCTGAGTTGGGGCGGGGGGGGGTTCCTGGCTTTATCGTCTCTCCCGGGCTTTTCACAATCCTTGCACCAGTGGCCCTCCTCCCCGCACCTGTAACAAGTGATCTTGTTCTGGGAGGGATGGCTCCCCTCCTGGCGCCACTCTTTCTTGTATTGAGCCCCAACTTTAACCTCGTGGACCTTACCCTTTTGGTGAGGGGTCCCACTATTCCTACCGTTCCTATATGCTACCGTGAGCTGCCGGATTACAGTCTCTTCGGTTGCTCGGGGGTCTCGGTGTTCAAACCAAGTATCAGCCTTTGCTTTTATCTGGGGCAGGCAATTGGACACCAGGCAGCGAAGCCATTGGGTCCACTGCCGCTGGTTCAGGTGTGCCCTATTTTGCCCCCCTGTACACACGCTGTTGTAGACTGGCCACAGCCTGTCTGCAAATGCCTGTGGGGTCTCCCCTTCCTTTGGCAGTGTTTTCCCTATGCGATCGAATGGACTGCCGTCGTTCGCAACCATGGCTTCCAGTATTTCCTCCTTTCGGTCCTCAAAAACCTTCTGCCCTCTCTTAGCCTCATCTGAAAGGGTCTGAGAGAGCGTACTTTCTACAGAGAAAAGCAACATTTTGGCTTTCTCTTCATCATCACAGCCGTTAACACAGGCTGCCTGTTCTATCCCTTGGAAGTGCCCTGAGGGGTCTCCCTTTTCGGAGAGCAGGGAAATATGTTTCACCAGGCCTCTGAGCTGTGGGATATCATAGGGTACTTTAGGAACTCTATCTTATGCCTCACGTGGCTTTTGCCCTCTCTGGCTTCTTGGGTGAGGTGTGCATTTTCCTCCTGCAGCCTTATCACACTGTCCCTAGCCTCTGTGACTTCCTGCACAAGGTGTTCTATCTCTGCCTGGCACTTCATGAACTCTAGTGTGAGGCGTGCATTTTCTTCCCGCACCCTCATCCTACGATCTCTGGCCTCATTCACCTCTCTTATGAGGCGTTCTACCTCCGCCTGGCATTTTTCAAACTCTGACTCCCGATTCTGGGCCTCTGTAACCTCCTCCCACACACTCATTACACCCTTCTTAACCCAGCCAGCTATACTATAATAGGTCAGCTTACAAGCTGCCGCTAACTTCTGCAAGGCTACCCTCAGACTAAAAGCAAAAAAAGCAAGAGCTGATGCTTTCTCCAGATCCAGACCACTTATCATATCAAAAACTGCCTCCAGTCCTGCCGCGGTCGCCAATTTGTAGGGGGCATCCTTTACCTGGTTTACGGTAATTTACCTGGTCAGGCAGCCTTTGCCTTTACCTGTGACCAATTCCAATCAGCGGTTTCGAATCGCTAAACTCCTCCTTCCAGTTCTGACTGAAGGAACTTATAATTAATGATATATTAAAAATGGACAAATGGTCTGGATGCAAGACAGTCGAATTTTATTAAAACTAAGAAACTACACCACACGATCAAAGTAAAACATTTTGCTTAAATGCAGTACACTTGGAGTCCACTAGAGGGCTCCCTACTTAGTGAACAGCATTCACCAGCTCTACAGCTTGATGCAACATTCCTTTAAATATAGTTTCAAGTACAGTATTCTAAAACAGCTACACGTTTTAATACAGTTTTAAATACCGGACTCAGTGTTGACTATAGCACTACCCTGCTAGGTGCAACACTGTCTTACGCAAATAGGGGAGGAAACACAGACACAAACGAGGGAAATCGACTAAAATACAATTCTAAAGAAATCCCCACTTTACTCCCACACTTAAGCCTATCCTAAGTTGCCTTGTGGAAGGCCAGAAAAATATATGCTCACCACTGCAATGCCAGCTCCGTGCCCCACAAGATCTTCACTGTCCTGAAGTAAAGAAACACCCCAGTGTTTTAAAAATAAACTGCTGGTGTTTAACTTCTTCAGACAGACTCCACGCTGTAGAGGGCACACGGAGGCAAGTGAGAGAGAGAGAGATGCCTCTGAGAAGTTATCTCTTATACCCCAATATTGGGTCCGAAATGTTCCCGCCCAGATCCAGAAGTTTCTGGGCTAAAACAAAAGGGATCCAAACCGTCCACTTATCTGGGATGGGTTTGAATAATGTTGCTGTTTAAATGTGTCCATTGTCTGTGATGGCTGTCAATAAAACTGCAATGGTTTGAATGTGACTTCATCCACCAGATGGGTTTGAATGGAGTTGTATTACTATGTAAACAGAAACCAATTGTCTGTGGTCAACTGAGACTGCAGCCTCAAGTGGTTACTCCTTGTGCAAACATCCTTGTAGCAGTTTCTGTAAACAAATCGATTGTCCCTGCAGGGAGGGGTTTCCGAACTACCTTTGATTGGCAGATTCAAACGGGCTACTCCCCAGTGTAAACAAGCAGCTGTAGGCTACCAGACCCTCCCACATACCACAGGGTGACTGACAGCTCAGGCTCCATTCAAATGCTAATCCTGCTGAAAATTCTGTTTCCATGAGGTTCATAACTTAAGAGTACATCTCTTTATTAAAGTAAAAAGTACTATCTTAAAGTGCGTGATTTTCACAAAGTCCTTTGATTCCAGTGTCCAAGTGCTGCTTAGCTCACGGGCTCCTTAACGCAGCCTTTTGCGGTTCTCAGCATGTTTTAAAACATTGTCCAACCCAGAGACAACTTAAATCACACAAAATCTTCGTCCACGATGTGGATTAATATTTCCCGATCTTCATGGGCTGAGGGGATTTTGTGAACCCCTACATGTCATTTTTTCAGTCTCTTGGTGAGGGGTCAGTTTGCATGTGCCCAGTTAGCTAATAGTGAATTGGTCAGTTTCTGGGTGATAGGGCTGTTTACATGTACTGGTTAGGTGATGGTCAATGTCGTGTATTGATTGCGAGTTTAACACCACTTAATACGGTAATGTGATGTGCATTGTATTATGGGAATTACCCGGGAATGCGTCAGTCAGCCATTTTACCAATAAAGTAAAGGTCACAGTTAGAAGCCTGTCTGCCTGACTCTGATTTAATTCGACGTATCTACATGCTTGATTGAATGCATTAAAGCATAGATACAACATTGGCGACGAGGATAACGAATGGAACCATTTTTAAATAGGTAGTTGCCCAAGTTTTAGTTAGCTAGGATGGAGAAGACCGCCATTCAAAATTTTGCATGTGTCGCCAAGCCAGCCACGTTGGGTCCAAGATGGACAAGGTGGTTAACGTCTTTTGAGCTTTATGCCAATGGCAAAGGACTCATTATCGACGATACCTCTACAGCTGCCACAAAGCAGAGGAGAAGAGCTCTACTTCTACACCTAGCAGGACCAGATGCCCAGGATATCTTTTCCACTCTACCAGAAACACGAGAGCCAGCCGACTACATGGCGGCGGTTAGTGCTTTGAATTACTACGTCGTGCCCCAGGTCAATGCAACATTTGCTAGACAGACTTTTCATAAGTTGTCCCAGAAGACAGGTGAGACTGTGCAACAATTTGCTACTCTCTTGTGGCAGGCTGCTAAAGACTGTGGTTTTGGGGGAGTTGCAGATAATCAAATAAGAGACGCTACCCTGAGTAGGTGCACGTCAGCCTATGTGCGGAGGAAATTGCTAGAGGAAGGGCATGGTCTAACGCTCGCCCGCACGTTACAATTGGCCTCACAATGGGAAAACGTCGAGGAGCAGATGTCAGCCATGTCATGTACAGAGAAGGCGGAGACAGATACTGTTCGTCGTGTTACACAGAAAAGAGGGTATTATGTGAAAAGCTCGACAGAGAAACCAAAGGGAAATGGCGATAGCAACGAAAGGAAATGTTACAGATGTGGACACACAGACCACATGGGCAGGGATCCGAAATGCCGAGCACGCGGTGCAAGGGAAAGGATAATTTCTCCAAAGTATGCTGCACAAAGGGTACAAAGAAATACAGTGTGAACAATGTAGAGGAACAAAATAACTGTGCATTTGCTGTTACTGGAAATAACGTGACAGAGAGACTTACCTTTTGTGTGGGGGGAGTAAACCTGAGAATGTTAATTGATTCGGGTGCAACTAATAATGTGATAGATGAGAATACATGGGAAGGATTAAAGTCAGGACACATTAACTGTCAGTCACATGTCCCTAAGACAGAGAGAAACTTATTCTCTTATGCTTCTAGCCGACCACTGTCAGTTAAAGGTGTATTCACATGTGGGATTACAATAGGTAAGAGAACTGAGCAGGCAGAGTTCATTGTGGTTAAAGGCCATGGAGAGACGTTGCTAGGAAGGGAGACAGCCATGAAAGTGGGAGTTTTAAAAATAGGCGCAGATGTCTCAGCTGTGGTAGATGTAAGACAGCTACTAGAACAGCGGTATCCAAAGGTGTTCCAGGGAGTAGGAAGGTTGAGCACAAAACAGATCAGTTTTTATATCGACCCACAAGAGAATCCTGTGGCCCAGCCATTCAGGCGTATACCATTCAACTTAAGGGGGGCAGTAGAGGCCAAAATAAAACAATTGAGGGGCATGGACATTATCGAACCTTTAACTGGTCCCACCCCATGGGTAAATCCTGTGGTTATTGTACCAAAAGCGGATAAGGATGTAAGGTTATGCCTAGATATGAGACGAGCAAACCAGGCAATAATGAGGGAACGATATCCAATTCCTACCGTTGATGAGATACTCCAAGGTATGAACGGCTCAATGGTATTTAGTAAGCTAGACCTGAAATGGGGTTATCACCAGCTAGAACTGACCCCTGAGTCACGAGAAATCACAACGTTTGCAGTACAATACGGAGTATACAGGTACAAGAGGCTGATATTCGGTGTATCTTCAGCTAGTGAGCAATACCAGCACGAGATAGCTAATGCCTTAGCTGGAATAGAGGGTGTTGAAAACATCTCAGACGACATTATCGTGCATGCACATGACCAGGAAACGCACGACAGATGCCTGCACGCTGTCATGACCAGACTAATGGAAAGTGGATTGCCACTAAACTCAGAGATGTGCCAATGCAGCATGGACCGATTGATTTTCATGGGAATCCTGTTGTCTGAAAAGGGCATTGGACCAACAGCAGAGAGAGTGCAAGCAGTGGCAGAAGCTCGGGAACCAGAGAATGCTACAGAGGTGAGGAGTTTCTTGGGACTCGTTGGGTACAGTAGCAGATCATCCCGCAGTTTGCAACGCTATCAGAGCCACTGTGACGCCTGATGAGAAAAGATACACCATTTCAATTTGGATCACAACAGAGACAGTCATTCAGTGCACTCAAGGAAGAGTTGGCCAGTGCCGGCACTTTAACTTATTTTGATGAGGATGCACCAACCAAGGTGATAGCAGATGCCAGTCCTGTAGGTTTAGGCGCAGTACTAGTTCAGAACCAACAGGGACAAAAGGTGCCCATATGCTATGTAAGTCGTAGTTTAACAGACTGTGAGAGGAAATGCTCTCAAACAGAGAGAGAGGCCTTAGCTCTTGTATGGGCTTGTGAAAGGCTGCATCCATATGTGTATGGCTGAAAATTTAACTTCGTAACTGACCATAAGCCATTGCAAGTGATATACGGCCCACACTCTAAACCCTGTGCCCGTATAGGGAGATGGGTACTTAGATTACAGCCGTACGATTTTAAGGTGAAACACATTCCAGGCAAGCAAAACATTGCAGATCCACTGTCACGATTGCTGGGGGAGACAGCAAAACAGGAGAGACATTCTCATGGCTCAGATGAATACGTGAGATTTGTAGCTGTGAGTGCGACACCAAAAGCATTCACTACTAGAGAGGTGGAGGAAGCCTCTGCTACTGACCCAGAGCTGATTGATGTATGGAAGGCAATCACAAATGGACATTTTGAGAACTGTAAAGATTATGCAGCAATTGCAAATGAGCTGTGCGTAGTGTGGTACCTAGTTCTTTGGGGAACATGCATCGTGCTACCCACAGTGTTACACGCATGAGCCCTGGTGCTAGCACATGAAGGACACTTGGGAATAGTTGGAACAAAGCAACATCTCAGAACTAAGGTTTGGTGGCCTGGCATGGACAAGGCAGCTGATAAACACTGTAAAGCGTGCCACGGCTGTCAGATAGTAGCCAGACCCGACCCACCTGAACCATTGAAACCAACACCATTACCGGAGGGCCCCTGGCAGGATGTAGCTATAGACTTACTGGGACCCTTGCCATCCAACCACTCCATTCTTGTGGTAGTTGATTATTATAGTCACTACTATGAATACGACATGATGACCTCCACAACAACAGAGAAGGTTATTGATAGTTCAGAGTCAATTTTCAGCCGTCATGGTTTGCCAATCACCTGCAAATGTGATAAAGGTCCCCAGTTCAGATCTGAATTAAACAAAGAATACTGTGAAAACAACGGGATCAAACACCTGAAAATGACAACAAAATGGGCTCAGGCTAACGGAGAAGTCGAGCGGCAGAATGCATCGCTGATGAAGAGAATCAGAATTGCTCAGTCAGAAGGACTAGATTGGAAACGTGAACTTAGAAAATATGTGACTGTGTACAGGAGCATTGACCATGCCACGACAGGAAAGAGCCCGGCAGAGCTGCTCTTTAAACGGAAAATGAGAGGACAGCTGCCAGACATCACAGAGTCGTGCGCAGACATGGAAGTACGTGACCGGGATGCAGAACAAAAAGGCAAGTCCAAACTGTACGCAGATGAACAGCGGAGAACACAATACTCAGAGGTGGAAGTTGGTGACACGGTGCTGGTACGGCAGGACAAGTTTACCACTGCTTTTAATGCCACACTGCACAAAGTTTTGAGTAAAACAGGGAGTCAAGTGGTAGTAGAATCTCCAGATGGAGCACGCTACTCGAGAAACACTACGTTTCTGAAGAAATACAGAACCAATGGACCAAAGGAGACTCTCCATGAACAGGAGGAAACACAAGGGACTGAGGACAGTATAGTAGACCCTGACACACATACCACTGTGACACAGGCAATACCCACTGACACCAAAATGTCAGACATACCCAATACAGCCAGACCTCAAAGGGTTAAAAGAAAACCCCAAAGACTGTCTGATTATGTCACAACATAAACTGTGCGAGAACTGCATGGGTGATGTTAAATGTTTAAACATGGGAATTATTTAGTTGTGTGGTATGACATAAGTTTGTAAAAAGTTTATAAACCAAATAAGTTATGCAGTGTTATTGTAAGCAACTGTTTCTAAACTGCAAGTTTGTTTCCAAGGAAAAGGGGGATGTCGTGTATTGATTGCGAGTTTGACACCAGTCAATACGGTAATATAATATGCACAATCTTAACACCAGTTAATACAGTAATGTAATGTGCATTGCATTATGGGAATTACCCGGGAAAGCGGCAGTCAGCCATTTTACCAATAAAGTAAAGGTCACAGCTATAAACTATAAGGGGCAGCACGGTGGCATAGTGGTTAGCACTGTTGCACTCACAGCGCCAGGGACCCGGGTTCGAATCTGGCCTCGGGTGACTGTCTGTGTGGAGTTTGCACATTCTCCCCGTGTTTGCATGGGTTTGCTCCGGTTTCCTCCCACAGTCCAAAGATCTGCGGGTTAGGATGATTGGCTATGATAAATTGACCCTTAGTGTTAGGGGGATTAAATACGTGGGGTTACGGGGATAGGGTGGGATATGTGTTGGTGTAGGGGTTACAGGGGTCGGGTGGGATATGTGTCGGTGCAGGCTCGATGGGCCAAAATGGCCTCTAACTGCACTGTGGGGTTTCTGTGATTTCTGTGAAGCCTATCTGCCTGACTCTGATTTAATTCGACGTATCTACATGCTTGATTGAACACATTAACGCATAGATACAACAGTCAATTGGTCAGTTTGTAGCTGATTGGTCTCATTACATATTTTGGATAGGTAATGGCCACCTGGTCAGTTTTTGGGAACTGTACCAAATACTTGGGCAGGCTTGAGTGACAGACACTCGGTCAGCTTCAGGGAACTGGGTCAACTCACATGTGCTGAGCTAGTTGTTTTTCATTGGTCAATTTATGCGGGTGGGTTCAGTTTACACATGTTCGGTTTGGACATGGTCAATTGTTCAGTTTCTTGGTTCGGGTCAGTTTACATGTGTTGGGTTAGCTGATGGTCAATTGGTCAGTTTCTGGATCAGGGGTCAGTTCACCTGCATTTGTTTAGGTGATGGTCAATTGGTCAGATTCTGGTTGCTGGGACAGTTTGCATCTTTTCAGATAGATAATGACTGCCTTGTAAGATTCTGGGAACTGGGCCATTTGCATAGGCTGAATTAAGTGATGGAGAGTTGGTCAGTTTTGGGATGATGGTTGATCTCCCCGTTACCAGTCGCTCTTCCTGTTTCCTTGGTCGGTCTCTCCCCTCCCTCCCCTGGTCTCTCTCTCTCTCTCTGTCTCCCCAGTCTCTGTCCTCCCCGTTTAACTTCCCCATCTCTCGCTCTCTCGGTTACGAACCCACTGTCCACCATCTCACCGCCCCCTCCCGTCTATCTCAATTCGTTTCTGTTCTCCTATCTTTGTCTCTCTATCTCCTCCCATTTCACTGCCATCTGACCCCCAACTTCTATATCGCACTCGGGTTCCCAGGTCTGTCTTTCTCTGTGTCTTCCCCGCCTGCTCCCCGTGTCTGTCTCCCTATCTCAAACTCCCCCATGTGTCTCACTGTGTCTGTCTACTGCCGTGTCTCTCTCTATGTGACTCCCATGTCTGTCTCGCCCCATTCCTCTCTCTCTGTCTTTCCCCTATGCCTATCTCTTCCCCATCTGACCACCTCGTCTGTTTCCCCCGTCTGTCTCTCTCTGTCTCATTCCATCTCCCTTTCCCTCTCGCTAAATCTCCCCACGTCTGTCTCCCCTGTCTGTATCCCCCTGTCTGTCTCTCTCTTTCCGTGCCCCTGTCCGTCACCCCCGTCTTTTGCTCCCTATCCCTCAGTCTATATTTTTCTGTCTCCCCGTCTGTCACCTTACAGACTGTCTCTTTCACTGTGTCCATGCCGTCTGCCTCTCTCTCTCTGTCTTTGCCCCGTCTGTCTCCCTGTCGTCTGTCTCCCCATCTGTCTCAATCTCTCTCTGTGACACAACTTCTGCCTCCCCTAGAGTGTGTCCATTCATCACCACCCCGCCCCACACCCCGGTCTGTCTCACCCTCACCTGCCTCTCTCTCCCTGTCTCCCACCACATCACTCTCTCTCTCTCTATGCGTGTCTCACTTCGGATCCGTCTCTCTCTCTGTCTCCCCCCGTGTGTCTCCATTCATCTCTCCCCCGCCACACACCCGGTCTGTCTCACACACATCTGTTGCACACTCTCTGGCTCCCAACGCATCACCCTCTCTCAATCCACCAGTGTCTTTCCCTGGGTCCGACTCTCCCTCTCTAGGCCTCCCCCCGTCCATCACCCTGACGATTCTTTCTCCGTCTCCCAATCTCTGCCTTCCCTGTCTGTCTCCCTTTGTCTCCCCGTCTGTCTCCCAAACTTTCTCTCTCTCTGCCTCCCCATCTGTCTCTCTATCTCTCTCGCTCTCTTTCTCTCTCTCTCTCACTCTCTCTCTCTGTCTCCTCCCAGTTGTTTGCCCGTCTGTCTCCATCTCTGCCTCCCTGTCTGCCTCAACCTGTCTTTCTCCTCCATCAGTTTAAAACCATCTGTTTCCGCTTCTCCCTCCCTCTTCTGACATTTTCTCTGTCTAGCATATTTCTATCCCCGCCATCTGTCAACCCCGCCCCGTCTGTTCCTCTTTCTTTCTGTCTCCCCCGGTCTGTCTCTCTCTTGTCTCCTCTTGTCTGTCTTTAACTCTCTCACCCCATTTGGCTCCACGTCTTTTTCTCACCACCTTTCTCCCCCACGTCTGTCCCTATCTCAGTCTCTCCCCAACTGTCTGTATTCCTGTCTTCCTCGCCTGTCTCCCGGCAGTCTGTCTCCAATCATCTGTCCCTTTCTCCTTTGCTCTGTCTTCCCCGTCTGGACCCCTCTCTAATTATCCCCAATGTTCCTTCCCTCCATTTCTCTCTGTCTCTCACTCTCTGTCTCCACATCTCTCTCACTCTCTTTCTCTCTCTCTCTCTATCCTTTTCTGCCTGGTCTGTCTCCCCATCTGCCTTGCCCTGCATCGACCTGTGTCTCCCCCGTATCACTTTCTCTTTGACTCCGCATCTGATTCTCTCTCTCACTCTCTCTGTCTCTCCCCTCTGTCTCTCCCCTCTGCCTCCCGGTCTGCCTCCATCACCCATCTGTCCCCTTCTCTCTCTCTCTGTTGCCCACCATCTGTCTCTGTCCCTCTTCTTATGTCACGCCCCTCACTGCCTCCCCCTTTCTTTCCCTCCCGCCTGTCTCTTTCAATGTCTTCCCCCTGTCTGTCCCTCTCTCTTCCCCGCCTGATTCCCCTGTCTACATTACCTTCAAGACTCTCTCTCTCTCTCTCTATCTCTCTGTGTCATCTTGTTTCTCTCTCTCTCTCTCTTTCACTTTCTCTCTCACTCTCTCTCTCTCTGTCTCTGTCCCATCCGTCTCCCTGACATCCGTCTCCACCCATTTCTCCTGTCTCTCTCTTTCTCTCTCTCTCTCTCTCTCCCCAATTTATCTGCCCCGTCTGTCTCCCGAATGTTTTCTTACTTTCTCCTTCAGTCTCTCTCCTCATATCTGTCTCTCTCTGTTTCTCCCCCACCAGAGTCTAATTCCATTCTGACTGTCTCTCTCCATCTTCTGCCGTCTGTGTTTCCCTCTGTCCCCCAGTTTCTGTCTCCCTCCTCTGTCTAACCCCCGGTCTCCTCCGTCTATCACTCTCTGTCTTCCCACCAGCTGTCCCTTTCACTGTCTCCCCCTTTCTCTCCTACCGTCTGTCTCCCCCATCGGTCTCTCTCACCCTTTGTCTCACCGCCTGCCTCACTCTCTCTTTCTCTGTCTCCACCCGGTCTGTCTCTCAATTCAATACAATTCAATTCAAATCGCTTTATTGGCATGACAAGTTACATCTTATGTTGCCAAAGCATCAAAAAACATTCATGTTTGTACACAAAAATACAGATCTATCCATACAGTGTATAAACAGATGTATCCCTGAGTGTATAAATATACTTTCATATAATTTATATATACTCTTTTCTATGCCCGTCTGTCTCTCTGCCATCTGTCTCTCTCTCTACCTCCTCTGTCTGAGGCTCCCTGTCATTCTCTCCCTGTCTCCAATCTATTTCTCTCTCTCCATTGGCCCGTCTGCCTCCCAGTCCCTCTCTCTCTCTCACTCTCTGTCTCTGCTGTCTTTCTCTCCCTGTCTCCACCTCTATCTTGCTCTCTCTTTCTTTCCGGTCTGTCTCCCCCATTGCCTACAGACCCCTATCCTTTTCAATGTATGCCCCCAGTCTGTCTCTCCCACTGAATCCCCCATCTGACTCCCCGTGTCTGTCTGTCTGTCTGTCTCTCCCCTTCTCATTCCCGCTCTCTCTCTCTCTCTCTCTCTCTCTCTCTCACTGACTCCCACCACACCCCGCCGGTCCCAACCTGGCCTCTCACCCCGCTGTCTGTCTCTCTTCCTCTCTTCCCGGTCTGTCACCGACCATCTCTCTCCCTCTCTCTATCTCTCTGTGCACTACTACACCACATCAGTCAAACCATGTCTGCCTCCCCATCTCTCTCTCTCTATCTGTCTCCCTCGCTATTTGTCTCTGTTCCTGTCTTTCCAGTCTGTCACCGATCACCTGTCTCTCTTGCTCTCCCAGCATCACTCCTGCCTGTCTCTATCTCCGTCACCCCCGTCTGACTCAGCCTCATCTATCTCTTGCTCTCTCTCTCTCTCTCTGGCTCCCACTGTAACTCGCTCTCAACCCGTCTCCCACACCCATCTGTCTCTCTCTGGGTCTTCCCCATCCATCTCCCTGCTGACAGTCTCCCCCGTCTGTATCTTAATCTGTCGTTCCTGTCTCTCTCTCTCACTGTCTCACCATCTGTGTCCCAGTCATTCTTACTCTCTGTCTCCCCGTCTCTCTCCCTCTCTGCCTCCCTGTCCGTCTCCCCATTTTTCTAAAACCATCTTTCTCCACTTTTCTATCCCCATCTTTCTTTTTCTCTCTGCCCCATGTGTATCCTTGCTATACGTCGCTCCCACGCTGTAAGTAACTCCTTCTGTCACCTCCATATGTCTCTTTATTTGCCTCCACCTATCTGTCTCCTCCCGCCTGTCTCTCCATTCGTCTACCCAGCATCTGTCTCTTTCTGTCTCGACCTATCTTCCCCATGTTGTCTCCCCATCTGTCTCCCCCCAGCTTTCTTTCTATATTCACGCCGTATGTCTCTATCTCTTTCAATACCCATCTGTCTCACTTTCTGTCTGACCCTGGCTGTATCCCCACAGCCTGTCGGCCGTACCTTCTGTTTCCCCCCGTCTGTTTGTCTTTCTCTGCCTCCACCCGTGTGTATCTCTCTCTCTGTCTCTCCCACTCTTTCTCCCCCGCTGACCCCCTCCCGATCTGTCACTCTCTCTGTCACAGCCATCTGTTTCCCCCATCTGTCTCGTTCTGTCTCCCCTGCCTGCCTAAACCTGTCTGTCTCATCCCTGGTCTCTGTTTCTCTCTCTGTCTAAACCCGACGGTCTCACGCCTCTCTCAATCTCTGTCGCTCTGTCGCCTCCCTTCTCTCTCTCTCTCTCTTTGTCCCCGCATCTCTCTCCAACCCATCTGCCTCTCCTCCATCTCTCTCTCTCTCTCTTTGTCCCCGCATCTCTCTCCTACCCATCTGCCTCTCCTCCATCTCTCTCTCTCTCTCTCACTACCCATCTGTCTCGCACTCTCTCTGTATGAATCGTGTGTCTACTCCATCTTCCTCACCACCATCAGTGCCCTGTCTATCTCTCTGTGCTTCCCCCAATCAGTATATCAATCAGTCTCCCCGTCTGTCTCTATCTGTTTCCCACCTCTGATTTTCTCTGTATCCCCGCGTCTGTCTCACAGCCGTTGCCTCCTACTCCGTCTCTCTCTATCACACCAACCATCAGTTTCTCTCTTGCTGTCGTCCCGTCAGTCTCTTTCTCTGTCGCCCGATCTGCCTCCTCTCCGTCTGTCTCCCCATCTCTCTCTCTCTATCTATCTACCACCCCGTCTGTCTCCCCATCTCTCTCTCTCTATCTATCTACCACCCCGTCTGTCTCCCCATCTCTCTCTCTCTCTCTATCTACCACCCCGTCTGTCTCCCCATCTCTCTCTCTCTATCTATCTACCACCCCGTCTGTCTCCCCATCTCTCTCTCTCTATCTATCTACCACCCCGTCTGTCTCCCCATCTCTCTCTCTCTATCTATCTACCACCCCGTCTGTCTCCCCATCTCTCTCTCTCTATCTATCTACCACCCCGTCTGTCTCCCCATCTCTCTCTCTCTCTGTCCCCCATCTGTCTCCTCTCCATCAGTCTCCCCCACCTGTCTGTCTTTCTGTTTAGCCCCATCTGTCTCCCCTATCTGTCACTCTCTCCCTCGCTCACTGACACCCACCGTCTGTCTCTCCACCCCGTCTATCTCCATTCATCCCGCTCGCACCCAGTCTGACGCTCTCCCTGTATCCCAAAATATGTATTTGTCTCCTTGTCTGTCTGTCTCTCTCTGGCACTCCTGTTTCTCGCTCTTTGTATGCTCTTCTATCTCTCTGAAAGACACTGTCTGTCTCCCCCCGTGTGTCTCCGTTAATCGCTTCATCCGCACCCTCTCGTCTGTCTCACCCTCATCATTCTCTCTCTCTCTCTCTATCTCTATCTCCTATCGAATCCCTCTTTCTTCACCCATGTCTCTCCCCCGTCTATTTCTCGTGCTGTCTACGCCAGACCATCTCCCTGGCAACTGTCTCCCCTGTCTGTAAATCTCTCTGACTCCTTGAGTCGTGGAGAGGATACAGATCGGGAGACACAGGGAGAGACAGATGGGCGGCAGACAGAAGGGAGACAGGCGGAGTGGAGTCAGATGGGGGAGACAGACGTTGGGGGAAAGATGGGGAGAAAGAGAGCGAGAGACACCGGGTGGAAAGACTGAGAGACAGACGTGGTAGACAGATAGGGGTGACAGAGAGAGAGACGGGGGGACATGGAGAGAGAGAGACAAACGGGGGGATGGATGTGACGAGACAGAGAGGGAGACAGATCTGGGAGGCAGATGGCGGGTGACAGAGAGAGTGACAGATGGTCAGGCAGATGGGTGAGACAGAGAGAGAGAGAGAGAGAGAGAGAGAGACCTGCGGCGGTGGAAGGCGCGGGTGTGGGAGACAGATGCTGCATGACTGAGAGCGAGATATACAGTGTGAGATAGAGAGAAACCAACAGACCCGGGGAACAACGGGGTGAGGGACTGATGGAGACAGATTGGGGGTAGACACATGGTGGGTGACACCGTGAGAGACAGATGGGGAGACAGACGGGGGAAGAAAGAAAGAGAACAGATGGGGTTCAGACAGAGAGAGAGAGACAGATGGTGGGGTGTTACAGATAGAGGGAGACAGACGAGGTGAGACAAGTGCGTGAAACAGACAGACTGTGAAAACAAACAGGGGAGGTAGGTGGAGTCACTTAGGGGAGACAGACTCAGGTGACAGACTGGGGGGGATAGAAGGTGAGAGAGACTGATGGGGAGATGACAGGCGAGACAGATGGCGAAGAAAGGCTGGGGAGACAGATGGTGGAGATATACGAGCGAGACTTATGGGAAGACAATAAGGGGAGAAAGACGGGGGAGATAGACGTGGGAGATAGACTGGGGAGACAGAGTGTGAGAAATATGGGGAAGACAGATTGAGAGTCAGAAGGGGGGCTAAGAGACTGATGGAGATAGATGGGGGTAGACAGAGAGAGATAGAGAGAGACGAATGTGGGGGACTGAAAAAGTGACGTGAGTCAGACGGGACGACAGCCAAAGGGGGAGATGGAGAGTGAGAGAGAGAGAGTGAGGCAGAGAGAGAGAGAGAGAGTGAGTGAGGCAGAGAGAGCGAGAGAGAGAGGCAGAGAGAGAGAGAGAGAGACAGAGAGTGAGGCAGAGAGAGAGAGAGAGAGAGAGAGAGAGAGAGGGGAGACAGACGGCAGTGATGTGGATTGGGGAGAAAGAGAGAGAGAGACAGATGGGGGAAATCTCAAGAGAGAAAGGAGGGGAGACTGATGTGCGGATACAGAGTTTGTGAGAGATAGTGCGCTACAGAGGAGCAACATAGACAGACAGATGGTGCGAGAACATACCATGGAGAGATATGGAGTAAGACAAAGAGAGAGAGAGAGAGAGAGACGGACTGGGAGGCAGACAGGGAGACAGATGTGGGGTGACATAGAGAGAAAGGGAGACAGGGTGGAGACAGAGAGTGAGACAGACGGTGGGGAGAAACAGTGAGAGAGAGAGAGAGATGAGGATGCAAATAGACAGACAGACAGTGGATAGACAGACCATGGATACAGAGAGAGCTAGACAGAGAGACACATAATTGTGGGAAACAAATAAATAGTCATACATGATTTTGAGAGGGGAAGGCAATTGAAGGGGTTGTAGTGCGAGAGTGAGATTAGTAACAAATGGGGAGACAGACGGGGGAGACAGAGCGAGACATATGTCACAAAACAGACAGAATGAGATAGAGAGGGACATGGATTGTTGGTGACAGACGAGAAGACAGACGTAGGCATACCGAGAGAGAGACAGACGGGGAAACAGACGTCGTGGAGGAAGATGCAGAAAGCTGGCGAAGGGGTCAGAGAGATAGACAGTTGGGGGAGAGAGACTAGGAGGTGATAGACCGGGGCAGACAGAGAGAGAAACCGAAGTGGGAGGCAGAGAGAGAGAAATGCTTGGGGTATTAATGGGTGGAGACAAATGCAGAGTTCAGCTGAGGGCAGACAGAGTGAGAAAACAGGGAGGGGAGAGAGGAGGAGAGGAGAGAGAATGGGGGAGACAGAGAGAGTGAGAGCGAGTGACAGACAGTTAGGGGGGATACACACTGACGGGGAGAGAGATGGATGTAGACAGACTGGAGAGCGACAGCTTGGAGGAAGCAGACGGAAGAACGTAGACGGGTGAGTCTGATGGAATGGAGACAGATGGAGGTGACAGAGGGAGACAGACGGGGAGGCAGATGGAGAGAAAGAGAGACAAGCATTTGAGTTGGAGACAGAGAGAGAGGCAGACAGTAGGACACAGACAGGGAAGCAGATGGTGGGTGACAGAGAGAGACAGAGGAGAGACACAGAGAGAGAAAGATGGTGAGAAGAAAAACTGGGGGTGCTGCATGGTGAGAAAGACCATCAGGTGGGAGACAGAGAGATAGTGACAGACCGGGTCGTGGGAGCTGCATGGTGCCACACTGTGGGAGGAAGATGGTGGGTGAGGCAGAGAGAGACAGACGGGGGAGACAAACAGGGAGGACAGACAGGAGGAGGCAGAAGGTGGAGACAGATGGAAAGGAGACAGAACGAGACAGATAGCGATAAAGAGAGAGACAAGCAGTGTGGAAACGTAGTGAGACAAACGGTGAGGAGACAGATGGGGGACACAGCCGGGGAAGACAGACGGGGGAGACATGAGGGGGAAGCCTGATGGTGAAGAGAGGGAAATAGATAGGTGGAGGATATAGATGCAGGGAGATATTAGATGCAGGGAAGACAGATGCACAGATAGGTGCGAGAGACAGTGTCAGTGTGTGAGAGACATATAAGAGCGACAGAGTGACAGACAGATTCAGGTTGGAGAAGGATGGGGCGGTGAGAAACTGATGGAGACAGATGGGGAGACAGATGGGGAGACAGATGGGGAGAGAGATGGGGAGACAGATGGGGGAGACAGATGGGGGAGATAGATGGGGAGACAGATGGGGAGACAGATGGTGAGACAGATGGGAAGACAGATGGGGGAGACAGATGGGGGAGACAGAAAGGGAGACAGATGGGGAGACAGATGGGGAGACAGATGGGGGAGACAGATGGGGAGACAGATGGGGAGACAGATGGGGAGACAGATGGGGAGGCAGATGGGGGAGACAGATGGGGGAGACAGATGGGGAGACAGATGGGGAGACAGATGGGGAGACAGATGGGGAGACAGATGGGGAGACAGATGGGGAGACAGCTGGGGAGACAGATGGGGAGACAGATGGGGGAGACAGATGGGGGAGACAGACAGACGGGGGAGACAGATGGGGAGACAGACGGGGAGACAGATGGGGGAGACAGATTGGGTGACAGATGGGGAGACAGATGAGGAGACAGATGGGGAAGACAGATGGGGAGACAGATGGGGAGACAGATGGGGAGACAGATGGGGGAGACAGATGGGGAGACAGATGGGGAGACAGATGCGGAGACAGATGGGGAGACAGATGGGGAGACAGATGGGGGAGACAGATGGGGAGACAGATGGGGAGACAGATGGGGAGACAAATGGGGAGACAGATGGGGAGACAGATGGGGAGACAGATGGGGAGACAGATGGGGAGACAGATGGGGGAGACAGATGGGGAGACTGATGGGGAGACAGATGGGGAGACAGACGGGGAGACAGACGGGGAGACAGAAGGGGAGACAGATGGGGAGACAGATGGGGAGACAGATGGGGAGACAGATGGGGAGACAGATGGGGAGACAGATGGGGGAGACAGATGGGGAGACAGATGGGGAGACAGATGTGGAGACAGATGGGGAGACAGATGGGGAGACAGATGGGGAGACAGCTGGGGAGACAGATGGGGAGACAGATGGGGGAGACAGACGGGGGAGACAGACAGACGGGGGAGACAGATGGGGAGACAGACGGGGAGACAGATGGGGGAGACAGATTGGGTGACAGATGGGGAGACAGATGGGGAGACAGATGGGGGAGACAGATGGGGAGACAGATGGGGAGACAGATGGGGGAGACAGATGGGGAGACAGATGGGGAGACAGATGGGGAGACAGATGGGGGAGACAGATGTGGGAGACAGAACGAGACAGATAGCGATAAAGAGAGAGACAAGCAGTGTGGAAACGTAGTGAGACAGACGGTGAGGAGACAGATGGGGGACACAGCCGGGGAAGACAGACGGGGGAGACATGAGGGGGAAGCCTGATGGTGAAGAGAGGGAAATAGATAGGTGGAGGATATAGATGCAGGGAGATTTTAGATGCAGGGAAGACAGATGCACAGATAGGTGCGAGAGACAGAGTCAGTGTGTGAGAGACATATAAGAGCGACAGAGTGACAGACAGATTCAGGTTGGAGAAGGATGGGGTGATGAGAAACTGATGGAGACAGATGGGGAGACAGATGGGGAGACAGATGGGGAGAGAGATGGGGAGACAGATGGGGAGACAGATGGGGGAGACAGATGGGGAGACAGATGGGGAGACAGATGGGGAGACAGATGGGGAGACAGATGGGGGAGACAGATGGGGGAGACAGAAAGGGAGACAGATGGGGAGACAGATGGGGAGACAGATGGGGGAGACAGATGGGGAGACAGATGCGGAGACAGATGGGGAGACAGATGGGGAGGCAGATGGGGGAGACAGATGGGGGAGACAGATGGGGGAGACAGATGGGGAGACAGATGGGGAGACAGATGGGGAGACAGATGGGGGAGACAGATGGGGAGACAGATGGGGAGACAGATGGGGAGACAGCTGGGGAGACAGATGGGGAGACAGATGGGGGAGACAGATGGGGAGACAGGCAGACGGGGGAGACAGATGGGGAGACAGACGGGGAGACAGATGGGGGAGACAGATTGGGTGACAGATGGGGAGACAGATGGGGAGACAGATGGGGAAGACAGATGGGGAGACAGATGGGGAGACAGATGGGGAGACAGATGGGGGAGACAGATGGGGAGACAGATGGGGAGACAGATGGGGAGACAGATGGGGAGACAGATGGGGGAGACAGATGGGGAGACAGATGGGGAGACAGATGGGGAGACAAATGGGCAGACAGATGGGGAGACAGATGGGGAGACAGATGGGGGAGACAGATGGGGAGACAAATGGGGAGACAGATGGGGAGACAGATGGGGGAGACAGATGGGGAGACTGATGGGGAGACAGACGGGGGAGACAGACGGGGGAGACAGACGGGGAGACAGACAGACGGGGGAGACAGACGGGGAGACTGACGGGGGAGACAGTTGGGGAGACAGACGGGGAGACAGACGGGGAGACAGAAGGGGAGACAGATGGGGAGACAGATGGGGAGACAGATGGGGGAGACAGATGGGGAGACAGATGGGGAGACAGATGGGGGAGACAGATGGGGGAGACAGATGGGGAGACAGATGTGGAGACAGATGGGGAGACAGATGGGGAGACAGATGGGGAGACAGCTGGAGAGACAGATGGGGAGACAGATGGGGGAGACAGACGGGGGAGACAGACAGACGGGGGAGACAGATGGGTAGACAGACGGGGAGACAGATGGGGGAGACAGATTGGGTGACAGATGGGGAGACAGATGGGGAGACAGATGGGGGAGACAGATGGGGAGACAGATGGGGAGACAGATGGGGAGACAGATGGGGGAGACAGATGGGGAGACAGATGGGGAGACAGATGGGGAGACAGATGGGGAGCCAGATGGGGAGACAGATGGGGGAGAGAGATGGGGAGACAGATGGGGAGACAGATGGGGGAGACAAATGGGGAGACAGATAGGGAGACAGATTGGGAGACAGATGGGGAGACAGATGGGGAGACAGATGGGGGAGACAGATGGGGAGACAGATGGGGAGACAGATGGGGAGACAGATGGGGAGACAGATGGGGGAGACAGATGGGGAGACTGATGGGGAGACAGACGGGGGAGACAGACAGACGGGGGAGACAGACGGGGAGACTGATGGGGGAGACAGATGGGGAGACAGACGGGGAGACAGAAGGGGAGACAGAAGGGGAGACAGATGGGGAGACAGATGGGGAGACAGATGGGGGAGACAGATGGGGAGACAGATGGGGAGACAGATGGGGGAGACAGATGGGGGAGACAGATGGGGAGACAGATGTGGAGACAGATGGGGAGACAGATGGGGAGACAGATGGGGGGACAGATGGGGAGACAGATGGGGGAGACAGATGGGGAGACAGATGGGGAGACTGGTGTGCAGACAGATGGGGGAGACAGATGGGGAGACAGATGGGGAGACAGATGGGAGACAGATGAGGAGACAGATGGGGGAGACAGATGGGGGAGTCAGATGAGTGAGACAGATGGGGAGACAGATGAGGGAGACAGATGGGGAGACAGATGGGGAGACAGATGCGGAGACAGATGGGGGGACAGATGGGGGAGACAGATGGGGAGACAGATGTTGAGACAGATGGGGAGACAGATGGGGAGACAGATGGGGAGACAGATGGGGAGACAGATGGTGAGACAGATGGGGAGACAGATGGGGAGACAGATGGCGAGACAGATGGGGAGACAGATGGCGAGACAGATGGGGAGACAGATGGGGAGACAGATGGCGACACAGGTGGGGGAGACAGATGGGGAGACAGATGGGGAGACAAATGGGGAGACAGATGGGGAGACAGATGGGGAGACAGATGGGGAGACAGATGGGGGAGACAGATGGGGAGACAGATGGGGAGACAGATGGGGAGACAGATGGGGGAGACAGATGGGGAGACTGATGGGGAGACAGACGGGGGAGACAGACGGGGGAGACAGACGGGGAGACAGACAGACGGGGGAGACAGACGGGGAGACTGACGGGGGAGACAGATGGGGAGACAGACGGGGAGACAGACGGGGAGACAGAAGGGGAGACAGATGGGGAGACAGATGGGGAGACAGATGGGGGAGACAGATGGGGAGACAGATGGGGAGACAGATGGGGGAGACAGATGGGGGAGACAGATGGGGAGACAGATGTGGAGACAGATGGGGAGACAGATGGGGAAACAGATGGGGAGACAGCTGGGGAGACAGATGGGGAGACAGATGGGGGAGACAGACGGGGAGACAGACAGACGGGGGAGACAGATGGGGTGACAGACGGGGAGACAGATGGGGAGACAGATTGGGTGACAGATGGGGAGACAGTTGGGGAGACAGATGGGGGAGACAGATGGGGAGACAGATGGGGAGACAGATGGGGAGACAGATGGGGGAGACAGATGGGGAGACAGATGGGGAGACAGATGGGGAGACAGATGGGGAGACAGATGGGGAGACAGATGGGGAGACAGATGGGGAGACAAATGGGGAGACAGATGGGGAGACAGATTGGGAGACAGATGGGGAGACAGATGGGGAGACAGATGGGGGAGACAGATGGGGAGACAGATGGGGAGACAGATGGGGAGACAGATGGGGGAGACAGATGGGGAGACTGATGGGGAGACAGATGGGGAGACAGACGGGGGAGACAGACGGGGAGACAGACAGACGGGGGAGACTGACGGGGAGACTGACGGGGGAGACAGATGGGGAGACAGACGGGGAGACAGAAGGGGAGACCGAAGGGGAGACAGATGGGGAGACAGATGGGGAGACAGATGGGGGAGACAGATGGGGAGACAGATGGGGAGACAGATGGGGGAGACAGATGGGGGAGACAGATGGGGAGACAGATGTGGAGACAGATGGGGAGACAGATGGGGAGACAGATGGGGGACAGATGGGGAGACAGATGGGGGAGACAGATGGGGAGACAGATGGGGAGACAGATGGGAGACAGATGAGGAGACAGATGGGGAGACAGATGGGGGAGACAGATGAGTGAGACAGATGGGGAGACAGATGAGGGAGACAGATGGGGAGACAGATGGGGAGACAGATGCGGAGACAGATGGGGGGACAGATGGGGGAGACAGATGGGGAGACAGATGGGGGGACAAGTGTGGAGACAGATGGGGGAGACAGATGGGGAGACAGATGGGGAGACAGATGGGAGACAGATGAGGAGACAGATGGGGGAGACAGATGGGGGAGACAGATGAGTGAGACAGATGGGGAGACAGATGAGGGAGACAGATGGGGAGACAGATGGGGAGACAGATGCGGAGACAGATGGGGGGACAGATGGGGGAGACAGATGGGGAGACAGATGTTGTGACAGATGGGGAGACAGATGGGGAGACAGATGGGGAGACAGATGGGGAGACAGATGGGGAGACAGATGGTGAGACAGATGGGGAGACAGATGGCGAGACAGATGGGGAGACAGATGGCGAGACAGATGGGGAGACAGATGGGGAGACAGATGGCGACACAGGTGGGGGAGACAGATGGGGAGACAGATGGGGAGACAGATGGGGGAGACAGATGGGGAGACAGATGGGGGAGACAGATGGGGAGACAGATGTGGAGACAGGTGGGGAGACAGTTGGGGAGACAGATGGGGAGACAACAGATGGGGAGACATGTGCAGAGACAGATGGGGAGACAGATGGGGAGACATGTGCAGAGACAGATGGGGGAGACAGATGGGGGAGACAGATGGGGAGACAGATGGGGAGACAGATGGAGGAGACAGATGGGTAGACAGATGGGGAGACAGATGGGGAGACATGTGCAGAGACAGAAGGCTGACGCCCGATGGAAGGAATGAGAGAGAGACAGATCGGGCAGAGACAGATGATGGACACAGAGCGAGAGAGAATGACAGATACACAGACGAGGTGTGGACAAATGCAGGAAGACAGACACCATGATGACAGATCACAGAATCATAGTATCATTGAAAGTTTCAGCACGGAAGGAGGCCACTTCGGCCCATCGTGTCCGTGCTGAACAACACAGAGCCAATCAGCCTAATCCCTCTTCCCAGCTCTTGGTCCCTAGCACTGCAGGTTAGAGTATCCCAAGTGCACAGCCAAGTAGTTTTTAAATGTGGTTAGGGTTCCTGCCTCAAGGAGTCGCTGAGGATCGCTATTTGGTCTGTAAAAGCAAGCGATGAGCAATTGACGGGCACTGCAGCTGGGTCAATCCACAGGAAGGGCACATGCATGTCCAGAGTCACCAGCGCCCTGGAGGGTGGTGCCTGGTCCAGCTGCAGCAAGTGCCCAGCCCCGCTTTGCAACTCAGCCCGATCGACCCAGCCCTTAGAGACAATCCTTATCCTGAAGTTGTGGATCTGACCTGCCGAATTCCCTTACCTACATTGTTCTAACCTGCCAAAGGCTGTTCACATTGGAGACCTGCTGCGTATATGGGTATGGCCCGGCACGAGATTTACGCCATTACCCCCGGATTTTCAAGGGCCAGTGCAAGCTCACCAACAGAACCGTGATGCTTTCCAAGGCACGGGCCCCTCTCCTGGGCCAAACCCATTCCAGGGCCACCTACCCTTCAGAAAGAACAGAAAACTCTCCCCAGGGCTGCCACCTACTTCTCCAGCATCGTCTGCATCACCACACTGGAGGCATTGAGGCACCCATCTCCGCCGCTCTGGATTCGAGGATCTGAATGCGACACCCTTTCGATCGGCGGAGGGCAATGCCGGCCATCGGAACGGTGTTTGCCTCTCTATTAGAAGTGACTGACCCTTGTTCAACTGCTGTTCACTTGGAACCCTTCTACACTTCCGCCATCAAAGTTCTCGTTTGAATATTTGCTACTACCACAAAGATCTGCACCTGCTACTCATCGTGGCCTAGCCGCCGCGGGCCCTCCATTGCCTGCGATGGCTGGGTATGGGCCCGACGCTCCAGAGCCATCCATTTTCAGGGCCAGCTGATTCGGCTGGTGGGTTCTTACACACTGCTTAGCTGATTCCGAATTCCATGGCCACCAGCCTGCTGCCTTTAGCAACCAACACATTTTATGGGGTCTGATGAGTATCTGGATTGTGTGCCTTAACCCAGCGTCCCATTCCTCCCGCAGCACCAGTTCTGCTTACAATAAGTGCCCCACTAGACACTCGCATTCCACGCCCAGCTCCATGCAGCGATCAGGCATCTTAACCATTTAAAGTTTGAGATCGTTTTGGACCCAAGAACTCTAATCATTCGCTTTTCTGGATAAAGCTACGTGTGGACGAACACCAGCTACCACAGATCACAGATCACAGAAACCCCACAGTGCAGATAGAGGCCATTTCGGCCCATCGAGCCTGCACCGACACATATCCCACCCGATCCCCGTAACCCCTACACCAACACATATCCCACCCTATCCCTGTAACCCCACGTATTTAATCCCCCTAACACTAAGGGTCAATTTATCATAGCCAATCATCCTAACCTGCACATCTTTGGACTGTGGGAGGAAACCGGAGCACCCAGAGTAAACCCACGCAAACACGGGGAGAATGTGCAAACTCCACACAGACAGTTACCCGAGGCCGGATTCGAACCCGTGTCCCTGGCGCTGTGAGGCAACAGTGCTAACCACTATGCCACCATGCCACCCTGAGGGAAACTTCCGAGGGTTCCAGATACTAGATGGTTCGATTAGAGTTCCGCCCCTAAACCCAGGTCGGATGATTGATTTTCCTGTCAAGATCGCTGCGGCCCTCCAACAGAGTTTACTCTCCTCTGCCCTGCCCAGGCATAGTTCACCATCTTTCGGGTACCAGCACGCACGCAGTTACTAGGGGAATCATTGCTAGTTTGTTTTGCTCTGCTTATTAATATGCTTAAATTCAGCGGATTGTCACGTCTGATGTGAGATCAAAGGTACATAGTGGGCAATGGCCACCACCTCCAGTTTAACGTCCTGCACTTCATCCTCAAAACCGACCGACCAGCCAGGTTAGCACAAGTAGATGTGAACGTGCGCACTGGAGCCCAGTACTTGGCTCACACCATTCCAGAGTCCCGATTAAGAAAAGAGCCAGAAGGACCAGCGCATTTGAGATATGGCAGGGCGCAGTGGCTGGGCAGTGTGCGGAGTGTGGGAGGGAAATCAGGCAGCAGGGATGGTGGCGAGACATACTGGACTGACTAGGCACACGCTCGGCAGCTGGCAAGAATGCTAGAGCCAAACGGGCAACGTGTGGAAAGACACTGAGGTCCAGGGCAACACAGGACATGGCAGGGTCTCTTGGCAAACCCCCACCAAATGCACACAAAAGCAACACAGCACGGCAATTCCATCACTACGTCAAGCTATCCTCGCTCCAAACCACTAACTCTGGCTAAGGATGACCACCTCTCTCTGCCAAATTTCACCAGCCAACTGTTGCTCTTTGCTCTCTAACACCAGAGAGACAACCCTGCCCAAAGGGATGCCGTGGCGAGGCGCACCAGTCCCAGCACTGATGCCAGCCAATGGTTTTGCAACCCAGCGACAGCCGTGCTGGCAAGGCTCGTCCCGACTGTGCCAACATTCACTGAGGCAACGCCAAACAGATATGCCCAGAAAAGGACAATGTTCAAACTCTCCGAGGGGTGGTACTCCAGGTCTGCATTTAGGAGGACAAAGAGGAACAGCCTTCTGCGACACTGCAGACAGGCTCCAACCTCACCTGATGGTAAGGCCAGTACGATTGATTGTCAAGCAATCCTCAGGCAGCCATAGCCCCAAGAGGAACCCAGGACTGCAAAGTTTATTCAAAGTATCGGTGATCAATGTGCCCTGCAATTCACGTTAATTCTTGCAGCTACCTGTGTTCTCCATCGACGCTCGAGCGGAGGGATCCACCACTTTGAATTGTATATTTTTTCGGCTTGCTGCTTCCCCAGAGCGCCCAATTCTTCTCCCTCTTGAGCGGGAGCACCAGCCTGGAAAGGCCGGGCAGTGTCTCAGCCGCTCATCAAATGACAACGGATTCACCGAGATATTGCAGTCAGGGCGCTCGTGAGGCGACGCGCGTTGGGTAAACGCCTGAGCCCAGTGGCCGACAAGCACCACAGCCAACAGAGGCAGGGTCCCTGCTGCCACCATTGTGGGCAGGTGGAGAAGAGCGCAAAAAATATCAGACTGGGGTACAAGGCGACGCATGACACACCCGCTGGGGTAGAAATCCGCCGGGCTGCAGATACATTCTCTCGAAAGTTTACTTGCTGCTGAAGCTCTCGACACCAACAAAAGGACACCCACCACCCCGTCTTTAAATGGCCACCTGCCCCCTCGACAGCATCAGCTCACGGAAGATGGAGGGCGATCGTCCAGGTACCCTGTACCGGTAAATGGAGAATGACTAGTGCAGCCAAAGTGTCACTACGTGGGGAAAGAAAGCCAGGCCTGTCCACCTTCAAAAAGGGATTGAAGGTGGACAAATCCCCAGGGCCTGATAACATGCATCCTAGGGTACTGAAGGAGGTGGCCCTAGAGATAGCGGATGCACTAAGGATGATTTTTCAGAATTCATTAGACTCGGGAACAGTGCCGATGGATTGGAGGGTAGCTAACGTTACCCCACTATTCAAAAAGGGGGGTAGGGAAAAAGCAGGTAATTACAGACCTGTAAGCCTTACATCAGTTGTGGGCAAAATGCTGGAGTCCATCATTAAGGATGAAATAGCGGAGCACTTAGCAAATGGGGACAGGATAGGACAGAGTCAACATGGATTTACAAAGGGTAAATCGTGCTTGACTAATCTATTGGAATTTTTTGAGGGAGTAACTGGTAGAATAGATGGGGGAGAGCCAGTAGATGTGGTGTACCTGGACTTCCAAAAGGCCTTCGATAAGGTCCCACATAAAAGATTAGCATGGAAAATTGAGGCTCATGGGATAAAGGGGAAAGTTTTGGCGTGGATAGGGAACTGGCTGTCAGATAGAAAACAGAGAGTTGGAATAAACGGCTCATTTTCTGAATGGCAGGCAGTAACAAGTGGGGTACCACAGGGATCTGTCCTGGGCCCCCAGCTGTTCACAATTTACATTAATGACCTGGATCAGGGAGTCGGATGCAGCATTTCCAAATTTGCAGACGACACTAAACTAGGAGGTGGGGTGGGCTCAGAGGAAGAGACCAGGAAGCTCCAGAGCGATTTGGACAGACTGGGCGATTGGGCGGATAAATGGCAGATGCACTATAATGTGGACAAGTGCGAAGTTATCCACCTTGGGTGCAGGAACGGGAGGGCAAATTATTATTTAAATGGCAATAGATTGGGAGAGGGGGAAGTACAGAGAGACCTGGGTGTTCTTGTACACCAGTCACTGAAGGCGAGCATGCAGGTGCAACAGGCGGTCAAGAAGGCAAACGGTATGCTGGCCTTCATAGCAAAAGGGTTAGAATACAGGAACAGGGATACCTTGCTGCAGCTGTACAGGGCACTGGTGAGACCACACCTCGAGTACTGTGTACAGTTTTGGTCGCCTCATCTGAGGAAGGATGTTCTTGCCATGGAGGGGGTGCAGCGGCGATTCACCAGGCTGATACCAGGAATGGCGGGAATGACCTATGAGGAGAGACTATGTAGTTTAGGGATGTACACACTGGAGTTTAGAAGATTGAGAGGGGACCTCATAGAAGTGTATAAAATTCTGACAGGTCTAGACAGACTGGATGCAGAAGGAATGTTTCCCTTGGCGGGTGAGAACAGAACTAGAGGACATAATTTAAGGATAAGGGCTAAACCATTTAGGACAGAGATGAGGGGGAATTTCTTCACTCAGAGAGTGGTGAACCTGTGGAACTCATTGCCACAGAGGGCAGTGTACGCCAGCTCATTAAATATATTTAAGAGGGAATTAGATATATTTCTACGGGCAAAAGGGGTTAAGGGTTACGGAGAGAAGGCGGGGACGGGATACTGAATTAAAGGATCAGCCATGATCTCATTAAATGGCGGAGCAGGCACGAAGGGCCGAATGGCCTACTCCTGCTCCTATCTTCTATGTATCTATGTATCTATGTATTCACTGCAGAGTTCACAGTGGCTGTTCTCTGGGGTCCTGGTGTCGAGCCACCTGGCAGCACCCGAGCCCCCAGAAACTCTCTTCAATTCGACTGCAGTGTAATGCCGCATGACGGGTGCAAGTCCATTGTTTGCCGGTTCTGATGAGAATTAGGGAGCTTCAGTAGCAGAGAGAGAGAGAGAGAGAGAGCGGCTCATGGAAGATGGGCACAGACTGGACGAGACAGATGTTGAAAGTAGGGCAGCAGACCAAGGACATTCAGGGCCAATAAGCATCGGGGCGTGCAGTGTGCAGGCTCCAGTAGGCAGCAGAAGACGAGGGCAAGGCGTTTGTTGTCAAGCCAGGACAACTCTATCTCTCTAGTGGTTGTTAAATCCAACTCTCCCTGACCGCTCGTAAGCATTTATTTCCCGGGCCGAGCTGGTCCGACTGCCTTTTCATGTGAGTTCGGCGAGTTTTTCAGATTGATAATGATCTTTCCGCAGGTTCACTTACAGAAACCTTGTTACTACTTTTAATTCCTCTCGATAGTCAAATTTGAGCACCCTCTCAGTTCTCCACCAAGGCTGTCACCGACTACGGCGGAGCCGATCGATGGCCACCCTAAACCATCCAATCGGTAGCAGCAACTGGCGGTGTGTACAAAGGGCAGGGACTTAATCAACGCGAGCTTACTATCCGCACTTTCTGGGAATTCTTCATTCATGAGAAATAATTGCAATTCCCAATCCCTATCATGAATGTGGGTCAACGGGTTACCCCCCACCTGGTGGTGTAGGGTAGACATACGCTGATCTATTCAGTTTAGAGCACTTGCAGCCTTGTACATCTAAGGGCATCTGAGGGTATTTGGCTACAAGGAGAGTTGGAGAAGCTGGAATTGTTTTCTTTAGAGAAATGGAGGTTGAGGTGTGTTTGATAGAGATGTGCAAGATTATGACGGGATGGATAGGTTAGAGGAAAGGCTGTGCCCACTAGTTGCTGCTCCAAGGTCTAGGGGACACAGATTTAAGGATTTGGGCAAGAGATACAGGGGGGATGTGAGGAAAAACATTTTTATGCAGCGAGTGCTGAGGACCTGGAACACATTGCCAATGGAAGTGATGGAAGCAAAGACACTCAATGTTTTCAAGGTGAGGCTGGATAGGCACTTGAGTGAAATAAACTTGCAGGGCTATGGGGATAGAGTGGGGGAATGAGACTGACTGGATTGCGCTGCAGAGAGCTGGCGCGAACTCGATGGACAAAATGGCCTCCTTCTGTGCCGTTATAACTCTGTGACTATATAATCTATTATTGCTCAGTCTTGTGTGGCTTCACACCGCTTGTCCCACTAAGAAATTGGATGCAGACCGCTCGGGGGTCGCTTAACTATTTCGCACGGATGAATCTCATTCGTTTTAGGATTTAACCAGACAAATCGCTGCACCCACTGAGATCGGCCATGCACCACCCACAGAATCGAGAAAGTGCTATCAATCTGTCAATCATTTCCGTGTCCTGGTCGGGTGAGGTTTTCTGTGTTGAGTCAAATTAAGCTGCAGCCTCCATTACTGGTGGTGTCCTTCCATCAATTACTTTAAGATTCAGCTTAGCAACCATACTCCCCCCGGAACCCAAAGGCTTTGGTTTCCTGGAAGCTGCTCCGCAGGTCATGGTCATAATTCTCCCACACCTGGTCCTCCAGCAGCAATCCTCCAACACTTAGTTATCCAGCACCACGTCTCCCAAAACCAGTCTTCCCAGAACATGTCCTCCCACAACTACTCTTCCCATGCCTAGACCTCTAACAACTGTCCTCCCACAGCTAGACCACCCACACCTAGTAATCCCACACCTAGTGCTCCCACACCCAGTCGTCCCATACCTAGTCCTCCCACACCTAGTCCTCCCACAAATCTTTCTACAACACTTATCCCTACCATACCTAGTCCTCCCGTAACTGCTTCTCCAGCATCTTGTCCTCCCACACGTAGTCCTCGCACAACCATTCCTCCCAAAATTTGTCCTCCCACAACCGATCCTCCCAAACCTTGTCCACACACACCTAGTCCTCCCACGCCTAGTCCTCCCACACAGTCCTCCTGCAGCCAGTCCTCCTGCACCCAGTCCACACACATCAACTCATCACAAATCTATTCCTCCCAGAGCTAGGCTTCTCGAAAAAGAACGCCGAGAATGGGAGCAGCCATATAAAGTGCGCCGAGAGCGGGAGCAGTGGAATAAAGAGTGCCGAGAGCGGGAGCAGCGGAATAAAGAGTGCCGAGAGCGGGAGCAGTGGAATAAAGAGCACCGAGAGCGGGAGCAGTGGAATAAAGAGTGCCGAGAGCGGGAGCCACATTACAAAGAGTGCCGAGAGCGGGAGCAGAGGAATAAAGAGCACCGAGAGTGGAGGCAGTGGAATAAAGAGCACCGAGAGCGGGAGCCGCATTACAAAGAGTGTGGAGAGCGGGAGCCACATTACAAAGAGTACCGAGAGCGGGAGCCACATTACAAAGAGTGTCGAGAGCGGGAGCCGCATCACAAAGAGTGTCGAGAGCGGGAGCCACATTACAAAGAGTGCCGAGAGCGGGAGCCACATTACAAAGAGTGCCGAGAGCGGGAGCCACATTACAAAGAGTGTCGAGAGCGGGAGCAGCATGACAAAGAGTGCTGAGAGCGGGAGCCACATTACAAAGAGTGCCGAGAGCGGGAGCAGCGGAACAAAGAGTGTCGAGAGCGGGAGCCGCAGCACAAAGAGTGCCGAGAGCGGGAGCCACGTTACAAAGAGTGTCGAGAGCAGGAGCCACATTACAAAGAGTGTCGAGAGTGGGAGCCACATTACAAAGCGTGTCGAGAGCAGGAGCAGCATTACAAAGAGTGTCGAGAGCGAGAGCCACATTACAAAGAGTGCCGAGAGCGGGAGCCACATTACAAAGAGTGTCGAGAGCGGGAGCAGCATTACAAAGAGTGCCGAGAGCGGGAGCCACATTACAAAGAGTGCCGAGAGCGGGAGCCACATTACAAAGAGTGTCGAGAGTGGGAGCAGCATTATAAAGAGTGTCGAGAGTGGGAGCCACATTACAAAGAGTGCTGAGAGCGGGAGCCGCATTACAAAGAGTGTCGAGAGCGGGAGCCACATTACAAAGAGTGCCGAGAGCGGGAGCCTCATTACAAAGAGTGCCGAGAGCGGGAGCCGCATTACAAAGAGTGTCGAGAGCGGGAGCAGCATTACAAAGAGTGTCGAGAGCGGGAGCAGCATTACAAAGAGTGCCGAGAGCGGGAGCCGCATTACAAAGAGTGTCAAGAGCGGGAGCCGCATTACAAAGAGTGCCGAGAGTGGGAGCCGCATTACAAAGAGTGTCGAGAGTGGGAGCCACATTACAAAGAGAGCCGAGAGCGGGAGCCACGTTACAAAGAGTGTCGAGAGCGGGAGCAGCATTACAAAGAGTGCCGAGAGCGGGAGCAGCATTACAAAGAGTGCTGAGAGCGGGAGCAGCATTACAAAGAGTGTCGAGAGCGGGAGCCGCATTACAAAGAGTGTCGAGAGCGGGAGCAGCATTACAAAGAGTGCCGAGAGCGGGAGCCGCATTACAAAGAGTGTCGAGAGCGGGAGCCGCATTACAAAGAGTGTCGAGAGTGGGAGCCACATTACAAAGAGTGCCGAGAGCGGGAGCCGCATTACAAAGAGTGTCGAGAGCGGGAGCAGCATTACAAAGAGTGCCGAGAGTGGGAGCCGCATTACAAAGAGTGCCGAGAGTGGGAGCCACATTACAAAGAGTGTCGAGAGCGGGAGCCACATTACAAAGAGTGTCGAGAGCGGGAGCAGCATTACAAAGAGTGCCGAGAGCGGGAGCCACATTACAAAGAGTGTCGAGAGCGGGAGCCACATTACAAAGAGTGTCGAGAGCGGGAGCAGCATGACAAAGAGTGCTGAGAGCGGGAGCCACATTACAAAGAGTGCCGAGAGCGGGAGCAGCGGAACAAAGAGTGTCGAGAGCGGGAGCCGCAGCACAAAGAGTGCCGAGAGCGGGAGCCACGTTACAAAGAGTGTCGAGAGCGGGAGCCACATTACAAAGAGTGTCGAGAGTGGGAGCCACATTACAAAGCGTGTCGAGAGCAGGAGCAGCATTACAAAGAGTGTCGAGAGTGGGAGCCACATTACAAAGAGTGCCGAGAGCGGGAGCCACATTACAAACAGTGTCGAGAGCGGGAGCAGCATTACAAAGAGTGCCGAGAGCGGGAGCCACATTACAAAGAGTGCCGAGAGCGGGAGCCACATTACAAAGAGTGTCGAGAGTGGGAGCAGCATTATAAAGAGTGTCGAGAGTGGGAGCCACATTACAAAGAGTGCTGAGAGCGGGAGCCGCATTACAAAGAGTGCCGAGAGCGGGAGCAGCATTATAAAGAGTGTCGAGAGCGGGAGCCGCATTACAAAGAGTGTCGAGAGCGGGAGCCACATTACAAAGAGTGCCGAGAGCGGGAGCCACATTACAAAGAGTGCTGAGAGCGGGAGCCGCATTACAAAGAGTGTCGAGAGTGGGAGCAGCATTATAAAGAGTGTCGAGAGCGGGAGCCGCATTACAAAGAGTGTCGAGAGCGGGAGCCACATTACAAAGAGTGCCGAGAGCGGGAGCCTCATTACAAAGAGTGCCGAGAGCGGGAGCCGCATTACAAAGAGTGTCGAGAGCGGGAGCAGCATTACAAAGAGTGTCGAGAGCGGGAGCAGCATTACAAAGAGTGCCGAGAGCGGGAGCCGCATTACAAAGAGTGTCAAGAGCGGGAGCCGCATTACAAAGAGTGCCGAGAGTGGGAGCCGCATTACAAAGAGTGTCGAGATTGGGAGCCACATTACAAAGAGAGCCGAGAGCGGGAGCCACATTACAAAGAGTGTCGAGAGCGGGAGCAGCATTACAAAGAGTGCCGAGAGCGGGAGCAGCATTACAAAGAGTGCTGAGAGCGGGAGCAGCATTACAAAGAGTGTCGAGAGCGGGAGCCGCATTACAAAGAGTGTCGAGAGCGGGAGCCACATTACAAAGAGTGCCGAGAGCGGGAGCAGCATTACAAAGAGTGCCGAGAGCGGGAGCCGCATTACAAAGAGTGTCGAGAGCGGGAGCCGCATTACAAAGAGTGTCGAGAGTGGGAGCCACATTACAAAGAGTGCCGAGAGCGGGAGCCGCATTACAAAGAGTGTCGAGAGCGGGAGCAGCATTACAAAGAGTGCCGAGAGCGGGAGCCGCATTACAAAGAGTGCCGAGAGTGGGAGCCACATTACAAAGAGTGTCGAGAGCGGGAGCCACATTACAAAGAGTGTCGAGAGCGGGAGCAGCATTACAAAGAGTGCCGAGAGCGGGAGCCACATTACAAAGAGTGTCGAGAGCGGGAGCCACATTACAAAGAGTGTCGAGAGCGGGAGCAGCATTACAAAGAGTGTCGAGAGTGGGAGCCACATTACAAAGAGTGCCGAGAGCGGGAGCCACATTACAAAGAGTGCCGAGAGCGGGAGCCACATTACAAAGAGTGTCGAGAGAGGGAGCCACATTAAAAAGAGTGCCGAGAGCAGGAGCAGCATTACAAAGAGTGCCGAGAGCAGGAGCCACATTACAAAGAGTGCCGAGAGCGGGAGCAGCATTACAAAGAGTGCCGAGAGCGGGACCCGCATCACAAAGAGTGTCGAGAGCGGGAGCCACATTACAAAGAGTACCAAGAGTGGGAGCCACATTACAAAGAGTGCCGAGAGCGGGAGCCACATTACAAAGAGTGCCGAGCGTGGGAGCCACATTACAAAGAGTGTCGAGAGCGGGAGCAGCATTACAAAGAGTGTCGAGAGCGGGAGCCACATTACAAAGAGTGCCGAGAGCGGGAGCCACATTACAAAGAGTGCCGAGAGAGGGAGCCACATTACAAAGAGTGCCGAGAGCGGGAGCCATATTACAAAGAGTGCCGAGAGCGGGAGCCACATTACAAAGAGTGCCGAGAGCGGGAGCAGCATTACAAAGAGTGCCGAGAGCGGGAGCCGCATTACAAAGAGTGCCGAGAGCGGGAGCCACATTACAAAGAGTGCCAAGAGTGGGAGCAGCATTACAAAGAGTGCCGAGAGCGGGAGCCGCATTACAAAGAGTGCCGAGAGCGGGAGCAGCATTACAAAGAGGGTCGAGAGCGGGAGCCACATTACAAAGAGTGTCGAGAGCGGGAGCCGCATTACAAAGAGTGCCGAGAGCGGGAGCCGCATTACAAAGAGTGTCGAGAGCGGGAGCCGCATTACAAAGAGTGCCGAGAGCGGGAGCCGCATTACAAAGAGTGCCGAGAGCGGGAGCCGCATTACAAAGAGTGTCGAGAGCGGGAGCCGCATTACAAAGAGTGCCGAGAGCGGGAGCCACATTACAAAGAGTGCCGAGAGCGGGAGCAGCATTACAAAGAGTGCCGAGAGTGGGAGTCACATTACAAAGAGTGCCGAGAGCGGGAGCAGCATTACACAGAGTGCCGAGAGCGGGAGCAGCATTACAAAGAGTGCCGAGAGCGGGAGCCGCATTACAAAGAGTGTCGAGAGCGGGAGCCGCATTACAAAGAGTGCCGAGAGCGGGAGCCACATTACAAAGAGTGCCGAGAGCGGGAGCAGCATTACAAAGAGTGCCGAGAGTGGGAGTCACATTACAAAGAGTGCCGAGAGCGGGAGCAGCATTACACAGAGTGCCGAGAGCGGGAGCAGCATTACAAAGAGTGCCGAGAGCGGGAGCAGCATTACAAAGAGTGTCGAGAGCGGGAGCAGCATTACAAAGAGTGCCAAGAGCGGGAGCAGCATTACAAAGAGATTCGAGAGCGGGAGCCGCATTACAAAGAGTGTCGAGAGAGGGAGCCACATTACAAAGAGTGCCGAGAGCGGGAGCAGCATTACAAAGAGTGCCGAGAGCGGGAGCCACATTACAAAGGGTGCCGAGAGCGGGAGCAGCATTACAAAGAGTGTCGAGAGCGGGAGCCACATTACAAAGAGTGCCGAGAGTGGGAGCAGCATTACAAAGAGTGCCAAGAGCGGGACCCGCATCACAAAGAGTGTCGAGAGCGGGAGCCACATTACAAAGAGTACCAAGAGTGGGAGCCACATTACAAAGAGTGCCGAGAGCGGGAGCCACATTACAAAGAGTGCCGAGCGTGGGAGCCACATTACAAAGAGTGTCGAGAGCGGGAGCCACATTACAAAGAGTGTCGAGAGCGGGAGCAGCATTACAAAGAGTGTCGAGAGCAGGAGCCACATTACAAAGAGTGCCGAGAGCGGGAGCCACATTACAAAGAGTGCCGAGAGCGGGAGCCACATTACAAAGAGTGCCGAGAGCGGGAGCGACATTACAAAGAGTGCCGAGAGCGGGAGCCACATTACAAAGAGTGCCGAGAGTGGGAGCAGCATTACAAAGAGTGCCGAGAGCGGGAGCCGCATTACAAAGAGTGCCGAGAGCGGGAGCCACATTACAAAGAGTGCCAAGAGTGGGAGCAGCATTACAAAGAGTGCCGAGAGCGGGAGGCGCATTACAAAGAGTGTCGAGAGCGGGAGCCGCATTACAAAGAGTGTCGAGAGCGGGAGCAGCATTACAAAGAGTGCCGAGAGCGGGAGCCGCATTACAAAGAGTGCCGAGAGCGGGAGCCGCATTACAAAGAGTGCCGAGAGCGGGAGCCGCATTACAAAGAGTGCCGAGAGCGGGAGCAGCATTACAAAGAGTGTCGAGAGCGGGAGCCACATTACAAAGAGTGCCGAGAGCGGGAGCCACATTACAAAGAGTGTCGAGAGCGGGAGCCGCATTACAAAGAGTGCCGAGAGCGGGAGCCACATTACAAAGAGTGCCGAGAGCGGGAGCAGCATTACAAAGAGTGCCGAGAGTGGGAGTCACATTACAAAGAGTGCCGAGAGCGGGAGCAGCATTACAAAGAGTGCCGAGAGCGGGAGCAGCATTACAAAGAGTGCCGAGAGCGGGAGCAGCATTACAAAGAGTGTCGAGAGCGGGAGCAGCATTACAAAGAGTGCCAAGAGCGGGAGCAGCATTACAAAGAGTGCCGAGAGCGGGAGGCGCATTACAAAGAGTGTCGAGAGCGGGAGCAGCATTACAAAGAGTGCCGAGAGCGGGAGGCGCATTACAAAGAGTGTCGAGAGCGGGAGCCGCATTACAAAGAGTGTCGAGAGTGGGAGCCACATTACAAAGAGTGCCGAGAGTGGGAGCAGCATTACAAAGAGTGTCGAGAGCGGGAGCCACATTACAAAGAGTGCCGAGAGCGGGAGCCACATTACAAAGAGTGTCGAGAGTGGGAGCCGCATTACAAAGAGTGTCGAGAGCGGGAGCCGCATTACAAATAGTGCCGAGAGTGGGAGCCGCATTACAAAGAGTGTCGAGAGTGGGAGCAGCATTTCAAAGAGTGTCGAGAGCGGGAGCCACATTACAAAGAGTGCCGAGAGCGGGAGCCACATTACAAAGAGTGTCGAGAGCAGGAGCCACATTACAAAGAGTGTCGAGAGTGGGAGCAGCATTACAAATAGTGCCGAGAGTGGGAGCAGCATTACAAAGAGTGCCGAGAGCGGGAGCCACATTACAAAGAGTGCCGAGAGCGGGAGCCGCATTACAAAGAGTGTCGAGAGCGGGAGCCACATTACAAAGAGTGCCGAGAGCGGGAGCCACATTACAAAGAGTGTCGAGAGCGGGAGCCACATTACAAAGAGTGCCGAGAGCGGGAGCCGCATTCCAAAGAGTGCCGAGAGTGGGAGCCACATTACAAAGAGTGCTGAGAGCGGGAGCCACATTACAAAGAGTGTCGAGAGCGGGAGCCTCATTACAAAGAGTGCCGAGAGCGGGAGCCACATCACAAAGAGTGCCGAGAGCGGGAGCCACATTACAAAGAGTGCCGAGAGCGGGAGCCACATTACAAAGAGTGCCGAGAGTGGGAGCCACATTACAAAGAGTGTCGAAAGCGGGAGCCTCATTACAAAGAGTGCCGAGAGCGGGAGCAGCATTACAAAGAGTGCCGAGAGTGGGAGCAGCATTACAAAGAGTGCCGAGAGTGGGAGCCACATTACAAAGAGTGCCGAGAGCAGGAGCCACATTACAAAGTGTGTCGAGAGCGGGAGCTGCATTACAAAGAGTGTCGAGAGCGGGAGCCACATTACAAAGAGTGTCGAGAGCGGGAGCTGCATTACAAAGAGTGCCGAGAGCGGGAGCCGCATTACAAAGAGTGTCGAGAGCGGAAGCCGCATTACAAAGAGTGTCGAGAGCGGGAGCAGTATTACAAAGAGTGTCGAGAGCGGGAGCCACATTACAAAGAGTGCTGAGAGCAGGAGCAGCATTACAAAGAGTGTCGAGAGCGGGAGCCACATTACAAAAAGTGTCGAGAGTTTGAGCCGCATTACAAAGAGTGTCGAGAGCGGGAGCCGCATTACAAAGAGTGCCGAGAGCGGGAGCAGCATTTCAAAGAGTGTCGAGAGCGGGAGCAGCATTACAAAGAGTGTCGAGAGCGGGAGCCACATTACAAAGAGTGTCGAGAGTGGGAGTCACATTACAAAGAGTGTCGAGAGCGGGAGCCACATTACAAAGAGTGCCGAGAGTGGGAGCCACATTACAAAGAGTGTCGAGAGCGGGAGCCACATTACAAAGAGTGTCGAGAGCGGGAGCCACATTACAAAGAGTGCCGAGAGTGGGAGCCACATTACAAAGAGTGTTGAGAGCGGGAGCTGCATTACAAAGAGTGTCGAGAGCGGGAGCCACATTACAAAGAGTGCCGAGAGCGGGAGCCACATTACAAAGAGGGTCGAGAGTGGGAGCCGCATTACAAAGAGTGCCGAGAGCGGGAGCCACATTACAAAGAGTGTCGAGAGTGGGAGCCACATTACAAAGAGTGCCGAGAGCGGGAGCCGCATTACAAAGATTGTCGAGAGCGGGAGCAGCATTACAAAGAGTGCCGAGAGCGGGAGCCGCATTACAAAGAGTGCCGAGAGTGGGAGCCACATTACAAAGAGTGTCGAGAGCGGGAGCCACATTACAAAGAGTGTCGAGAGCGGGAGCAGCATTACAAAGAGTGCCGAGAGCGGGAGCCACATTACAAAGAGTGTCGAGAGCGGGAGCCACATTACAAAGAGTGTCGAGAGCGGGAGCAGCATTACAAAGAGTGTCGAGAGTGGGAGCCACATTACAAAGAGTGCCGAGAGCGGGAGCCACATTACAAAGAGTGCCGAGAGCGGGAGCCACATTACAAAGAGTGTCGAGAGAGGGAGCCACATTACAAAGAGTGCCGAGAGCGGGAGCAGCATTACAAAGAGTGCCGAGAGTGGGAGCCACATTACAAAGAGTGCCGAGAGCGGGAGCAGCATTACAAAGAGTGTCGAGAGCGGGAGCCACATTACAAAGAGTGCCGAGAGTGGGAGCAGCATTACAAAGAGTGCCGAGAGCGGGACCCGCATCACAAAGAGTGTCGAGAGCGGGAGCCACATTACAAAGAGTACCAAGAGTGGGAGCCACATTACAAAGAGTGCCGAGAGCGGGAGCCACATTACAAAGAGTGCCGAGCGTGGGAGCCACATTACAAAGAGTGTCGAGAGCGCGAGCCACATTACAAAGAGTGTTGAGAGCGGGAGCAGCATTACAAAGAGTGTCGAGAGCGGGAGCCACATTACAAAGAGTGCCGAGAGCGGGAGCCACATTACAAAGAGTGCCGAGAGCGGGAGCCACATTACAAAGAGTGCCGAGAGCGGGAGCCACATTACAAAGAGTGCCGAGAGCGGGAGCCACATAACAAAGAGTGCCGAGAGCGGGAGCAGCATTACAACGAGTGCCGAGAGCGGGAGCCGCATTACAAAGAGTGCCGAGAGCGGGAGCCACATTACAAAGAGTGCCAAGAGTGGGAGCAGCATTACAAAGAGTGCCGAGAGCGGGAGGCGCATTACAAAGAGTGTCGAGAGTGGGAGCCACATTACAAAGAGTGCCAAGAGTGGGAGCAGCATTACAAAGAGTGCCGAGAGCGGGAGCCGCATTACAAAGAGTGTCGAGAGCGGGAGCAGCATTACAAAGAGTGCCGAGAGTGGGAGCCGCATTACAAAGAGTGCCGAGAGCGGGAGCAGCATTACAAAGAGTGTCGAGAGCGGGAGCCACATTACAAAGAGTGCCGAGAGCGGGAGCCACATTACAAAGAGTGTCGAGAGCGGGAGCCGCATTACAAAGAGTGCCGAGAGCGGGAGCCACATTACAAAGAGTGCCGAGAGCGGGAGCAGCATTACAAAGAGTGCCGAGAGTGGGAGTCACATTACAAAGAGTGCCGAGAGCGGGAGCAGCATTACAAAGAGTGCCGAGAGCGGGAGCAGCATTACAAAGAGTGCCGAGAGCGGGAGCAGCATTACAAAGAGTGTCGAGAGCGGGAGCAGCATTACAAAGAGTGCCAAGAGCGGGAGCAGCATTACAAAGAGTGCCGAGAGCGGGAGGCGCATTACAAAGAGTGTCGAGAGCGGGAGCAGCATTACAAAGAGTGTCGAGAGCGGGAGCCACATTACAAAGAGTGTCGAGAGCGGGAGCCGCATTACAAAGAGTGTCGAGAGAGGGAGCCACATTACAAAGAGTGCCGAGAGCGGGAGCAGCATTACAAAGAGTGCCGAGAGCGGGAGCCACATTACAAAGAGTGCCGAGAGCGGGAGCAGCATTACAAAGAGTGTCGAGGGCGGGAGACACATTACAAAGAGTGCCGAGAGTGGGAGCAGCATTACAAAGAGTGCCGAGAGCGGGACCCGCATCACAAAGAGTGTCGAGAGCGGGAGCCACATTACAAAGAGTACCAAGAGTGGGAGCCACATTACAAAGAGTGCCGAGAGCGGGAGCCACATTACAAAGAGTGCCGAGCGTGGGAGCCACATTACAAAGAGTGTCGAGTGTGGGAGCCACATTACAAAGAGTGTCGAGAGCGGGAGCAGCATTACAAAGAGTGTCGAGAGCGGGAGCCACATTACAAAGAGTGCCGAGAGCGGGAGCCACATTACAAAGAGTGCCGAGAGCGGGAGCCACATTACAAAGAGTGCCGAGAGCGGGAGCCACATTACAAAGAGTGCCGAGAGCGGGAGCCACATTACAAAGAGTGCCGAGAGCGGGAGCAGCATTACAAAAAGAGTGCCGAGAGCGGGAGCCGCATTACAAAGAGTGCCGAGAGCGGGAGCCACATTACAAAGAGTGCCAAGAGTGGGAGCAGCATTACAAAGAGTGCCGAGAGCGGGAGGCGCATTACAAAGAGTGTCGAGAGCGGGAGCCGCATTACAAAGAGTGTCGAGAGCGGGAGCAGCATTACAAAGAGTGCCGAGAGCGGGAGCCGCATTACAAAGAGTGCCGAGAGCGGGAGCCGCATTACAAAGAGTGCCGAGAGCGGGAGCCGCATTACAAAGAGTGCCGAGAGTGGGAGCAGCATTACAAAGAGTGTCGAGAGTGGGAGCCACATTACAAAGAGTGCCGAGAGCGGGAGCCACATTACAAAGAGTGTCGAGAGCGGGAGCCGCATTACAAAGAGTGCCGAGAGCGGGAGCCACATTACAAAGAGTGCCGAGAGCCGGAGCAGCATTACAAAGAGTGCCGAGAGTGGGAGTCACATTACAAAGAGTGCCGAGAGCGGGAGCAGCATTACAAAGAGTGCCGAGAGCGGGAGCAGCATTACAAAGAGTGCCGAGAGCGGGAGCAGCATTACAAAGAGTGTCGAGCGCGGTAGCAGCATTACAAAGAGTGCCAAGAGCGGGAGCAGCATTACAAAGAGTGCCGAGAGCGGGAGGCGCATTACAAAGAGTGTCGAGAGCGGGAGCAGCATTACAAAGAGTGCCGTGAGCGGGAGGCGCATTACAAAGAGTGTCGAGAGCGGGAGCCGCATTACAAAGAGTGTCGAGAGTGGGAGCCACATTACAAAGAGTGCCGAGAGCGGGAGCAGCATTACAAAGAGTGTCGAGAGCGGGAGCCACATTACAAAGAGTGCCGAGAGCGGGAGCCACATTACAAAGAGTGTCGAGAGTGGGAGCCGCATTACAAAGAGTGTCGAGAGCGGGAGCCGCATTACAAATAGTGCCGAGAGTGGGAGCCGCATTACAAAGAGTGTCGAGAGTGGGAGCAGCATTACAAAGAGTGTCGAGAGCGGGAGCCACATTACAAAGAGTGCCGAGAGCGGGAGCCACATTACAAAGAGTGTCGAGAGCGGGAGCCACATTACAAAGAGTGTCGAGAGTGGGAGCAGCATTACAAAGAGTGCCGAGAGCGGGAGCCGCATTACAAAGAGTGTCGAGAGCGGGAGCCACATTACAAAGAGTGCCGAGAGCGGGAGCCACATTACAAAGAGTGTCGAAAGCGGGAGCCACATTACAAAGAGTGCCGCGAGCGGGAGCCGCATTCCAAAGAGTGCCGAGAGCGGGAGCCACATTACAAAGAGTGTCGAGAGCGGGAGCCTCATTACAAAGAGTGCCGAGAGCGGGAGCCACATCACAAAGAGTGCCGAGAGCGGGAGCCACATTACAAAGAGTGCCGAGAGCGGGAGCCACATTACAAAGAGTGCCGAGAGTGGGAGCCACATTACAAAGAGTGTGGAAAGCGGGAGCCTCATTACAAAGAGTGCCGAGAGCGGGAGCAGCATTACAAAGAGTGCTGAGAGCGGGAGCAGCATTACAAAGAGTGCCGAGAGCGGGAGCCGCATTACAAAGAGTGTCGAGAGCGGGAGCCACATTACAAAGAGTGCCGAGAGCGGGAGCCACATTACAAAGAGTGCCGTGAGTGGGAGCCACATTACAAAGAGTGTCGAAAGCGGGAGCCTCATTACAAAGAGTGCCGAGAGCGGGAGCAGCATTACAAAGAGTGCCGAGAGCGGGAGCAGCATTACAAAGAGTGCCGAGAGCGGGAGCCACATTACAAAGAGTGCCGAGAGCGGGAGCCACATTACAAAGAGTGCCGAGAGCAGGAGCCACATTACAAAGAGTGTCGAGAGCGGGAGCTGCATTACAAAGAGTGTCGAGAGCGGGAGCCACATTACAAAGAGTGTCGAGAGCGGGAGCTGCATTACAAAGAGTGCCGAGAGCGGGAGCCACATTACAAAGAGTGTCGAGAGCGGGAGCTGCATTACAAAGAGTGCCGAGAGCGGGAGCCACATTACAAAGAGTGCCGAGAGCAGGAGCCACATTACAAAGAGTGTCGAGAGCGGGAGCTGCATTACAAAGAGTGTCGAGAGCGGGAGCCACATTACAAAGAGTGTCGAGAGTGGGAGCTGCATTACAAAGAGTGCCGAGAGCGGGAGCCGCATTACAAAGAGTGTCGAGAGTGGAAGCCGCATTACAAAGAGTGTCGAGAGCGGGAGCAGTATTACAAAGAGTGTCGAGAGCGGGAGCCACATTACAAAGAGTGCTGAGAGCGGGAGCAGCATTACAAAGAGTGTCGAGAGCGGGAGCCACATTACAAAAAGTGTCGAGAGTTTGAGCCGCATTACAAAGAGTGTCGAGAGCGGGAGCCGCATTACAAAGAGTGCCGAGAGCGGGAGCAGCATTTCAAAGAGTGTCGAGAGCGGGAGCAGCATTACAAAGAGTGTCGAGAGCGGGAGCCACATTACAAAGAGTGTCGAGAGTGGGAGTCACATTACAAAGAGCACCAAGAGCGGGAGTCGCATTACAAAGTGTGTCGAGAGCGGGAGCCGCATTACAAAGAGTGTCGAGAGCGGGAGCCACATTACAAAGAGTGTCGAGAGCGGGAGCCGCATTACAAAGAGTGTCGAGAGTGGGAGCCACATTACAAAGAGTGCCGAGAGTGGGAGCCACATTACAAAGAGTGTCGAGAGCGGGAGCCACATTACAAAGAGTGTCGAGAGCGGGAGCCACATTACAAAGAGTGCCGAGAGTGGGAGCCACATTACAAAGAGTGTCGAGAGCGGGAGCCGCATTACAAAGAGTGTCGAGAGCGGGAGCCACATTACAAAGAGTGCCGAGAGCCGGAGCAGCATTACAAAGAGTGCCGAGAGTGGGAGTCACATTACAAAGAGTGCCGAGAGCGGGAGCAGCATTACAAAGAGTGCCGAGAGCGGGAGCAGCATTACAAAGAGTGCCGAGAGCGGGAGCAGCATTACAAAGAGTGTCGAGCGCGGTAGCAGCATTACAAAGAGTGCCAAGAGCGGGAGCAGCATTACAAAGAGTGCCGAGAGCGGGAGGCGCATTACAAAGAGTGTCGAGAGCGGGAGCAGCATTACAAAGAGTGCCGTGAGCGGGAGGCGCATTACAAAGAGTGTCGAGAGCGGGAGCCGCATTACAAAGAGTGTCGAGAGTGGGAGCCACATTACAAAGAGTGCCGAGAGCGGGAGCAGCATTACAAAGAGTGTCGAGAGCGGGAGCCACATTACAAAGAGTGCCGAGAGCGGGAGCCACATTACAAAGAGTGTCGAGAGTTTGAGCCGCATTACAAATAGTGCCGAGAGCGGGAGCCGCATTACAAAGAGTGTCGAGAGCGGGAGCCGCATTACAAATAGTGCCGAGAGTGGGAGCCGCATTACAAAGAGTGTCGAGAGTGGGAGCAGCATTACAAAGAGTGTCGAGAGCGGGAGCCACATTACAAAGAGTGCCGAGAGCGGGAGCCACATTACAAAGAGTGTCGAGAGCGGGAGCCACATTACAAAGAGTGTCGAGAGTGGGAGCAGCATTACAAAGAGTGCCGAGAGCGGGAGCCGCATTACAAAGAGTGTCGAGAGCGGGAGCCACATTACAAAGAGTGCCGAGAGCGGGAGCCACATTACAAAGAGTGTCGAAAGCGGGAGCCACATTACAAAGAGTGCCGCGAGCGGGAGCCGCATTCCAAAGAGTGCCGAGAGCGGGAGCCACATTACAAAGAGTGTCGAGAGCGGGAGCCTCATTACAAAGAGTGCCGAGAGCGGGAGCCACATCACAAAGAGTGCCGAGAGCGGGAGCCACATTACAAAGAGTGCCGAGAGCGGGAGCCACATTACAAAGAGTGCCGAGAGTGGGAGCCACATTACAAAGAGTGTGGAAAGCGGGAGCCTCATTACAAAGAGTGCCGAGAGCGGGAGCAGCATTACAAAGAGTGCTGAGAGCGGGAGCAGCATTACAAAGAGTGCCGAGAGCGGGAGCCGCATTACAAAGAGTGTCGAGAGCGGGAGCCACATTACAAAGAGTGCCGAGAGCGGGAGCCACATTACAAAGAGTGCCGTGAGTGGGAGCCACATTACAAAGAGTGTCGAAAGCGGGAGCCTCATTACAAAGAGTGCCGAGAGCGGGAGCAGCATTACAAAGAGTGCCGAGAGCGGGAGCAGCATTACAAAGAGTGCCGAGAGCGGGAGCCACATTACAAAGAGTGCCGAGAGCGGGAGCCACATTACAAAGAGTGCCGAGAGCAGGAGCCACATTACAAAGAGTGTCGAGAGCGGGAGCTGCATTACAAAGAGTGTCGAGAGCGGGAGCCACATTACAAAGAGTGTCGAGAGCGGGAGCTGCATTACAAAGAGTGCCGAGAGCGGGAGCCACATTACAAAGAGTGTCGAGAGCGGGAGCTGCATTACAAAGAGTGCCGAGAGCGGGAGCCACATTACAAAGAGTGCCGAGAGCAGGAGCCACATTACAAAGAGTGTCGAGAGCGGGAGCTGCATTACAAAGAGTGTCGAGAGCGGGAGCCACATTACAAAGAGTGTCGAGAGTGGGAGCTGCATTACAAAGAGTGCCGAGAGCGGGAGCCGCATTACAAAGAGTGTCGAGAGTGGAAGCCGCATTACAAAGAGTGTCGAGAGCGGGAGCAGTATTACAAAGAGTGTCGAGAGCGGGAGCCACATTACAAAGAGTGCTGAGAGCGGGAGCAGCATTACAAAGAGTGTCGAGAGCGGGAGCCACATTACAAAAAGTGTCGAGAGTTTGAGCCGCATTACAAAGAGTGTCGAGAGCGGGAGCCGCATTACAAAGAGTGCCGAGAGCGGGAGCAGCATTTCAAAGAGTGTCGAGAGCGGGAGCAGCATTACAAAGAGTGTCGAGAGCGGGAGCCACATTACAAAGAGTGTCGAGAGTGGGAGTCACATTACAAAGAGCACCAAGAGCGGGAGTCGCATTACAAAGTGTGTCGAGAGCGGGAGCCGCATTACAAAGAGTGTCGAGAGCGGGAGCCACATTACAAAGAGTGTCGAGAGCGGGAGCCGCATTACAAAGAGTGTCGAGAGTGGGAGCCACATTACAAAGAGTGCCGAGAGTGGGAGCCACATTACAAAGAGTGTCGAGAGCGGGAGCCACATTACAAAGAGTGTCGAGAGCGGGAGCCACATTACAAAGAGTGCCGAGAGTGGGAGCCACATTACAAAGAGTGTCGAGAGCGGGAGCCGCATTACAAAGAGTGTCGAGAGCGGGAGCCACATTACAAAGAGTGTCGAGAGCGGGAGCTGCATTACAAAGAGTGCCGAGAGCGGGAGCCACATTACAAAGAGTGTCGAGAGTGGGAGCCGCATTACAAAGAGTGCCGAGAGCGGGAGCCACATTACAAAGAGTGTCGAGAGCAGGAGCAGCATTACAAAGAGTGCCGAGAGCGGGAGCCACATTACAAAGAGCGCCAAGAGCGGGAGCCGCATTACAAAGTGTGTCGAGAGCGGGAGCAGCATTACAAAGAGTGTCGAGAGTGGGAGCCACATTACAAAGAGCGCCAAGAGCGGGAGCCGCATTACAAAGTGTGTCGAGAGCAGGAGACGCATTACAAAGAGCGCTGAGAGCGGGAGCAGCGGAACAAAGAGTGTCGAGAGTGGGAGCAGCATTACAAAGAGTGCCGAGGGCGGGAGCAGCGGAACAAAGAGTACCGAGAGCGGGAGCCGCATTACAAAGAGTGCCGAGAGCGGGAGCCACATTACAAAGAGTGCCGAGAGCGGGAGCAGCATTACAAAGAGTGCCGAGAGTGGGAGCAGCATTACAAAGAGTGCCGAGAGTGGGAGCCACATTACAAAGAGTGCCGAGAGCGGGAGCCGCATTACAAAGAGTGCCGAGAGTGGGAGCAGCATTACAAAGTGTGCCGAGAGCGGGAGCCACATTACAAAGAGTGCCGAGAGCGGGAGCCGCATTACAAAGAGTGCCGAGAGCGGTAGCCACATTACAAAGAGTGCCGAGAGCGGGAGCCGCATTACAAAGAGTGCCGAGAGCGGGAGCCACATTACAAAGAGTGCCAAGAGGGGGAGCAGCATTACAAAGAGTGTCGAGAGCGGGAGCCGCATTACAAAGAGTGTCGAGAGCGGGAGCCACATTACAAAGAGTGTCGAGAGCGGGAGCAGCATTACAAAGAGTGCCGAGAGCGGGAGCCACATTACAAAGAGTGCCGAGAGCGGGAGCCACATTCCAAAGAGTGCCGAGAGCGGGAGCCACATTACAAAGAGTGCCGAGAGAGGGAGCCGCATTACAAAGAGTGCCGAGAGCGGGAGCAGCATTACAAAGAATGTCGAGAGTGGGAGCCACATTACAAAGAGCGCCGAGAGCGGGAGCCACATTACAAAGAGTGCCGAGAGCGGGAGCCACATTACAAAGAGTGTCGAGAGCGGGAGCCGCATTACAAAGAGCGCCGAGAGCGGGAGCCACATTACAAAGAGTGCCGAGAGCGGGAGCAGCATTACAAAGAGTGCCGAGAGCGGGAGCAGCATTACAAAGAGTGCCGAGAGCGGGAGCAGCATTACAAAGAGTGTCGAGAGCGGGAGCAGCATTACAAAGAGTGCCAAGAGCGGGAGCAGCATTACAAAGAGTGCCGAGAGCGGGAGGCGCATTACAAAGAGTGTCGAGAGCGGGAGCAGCATTACAAAGAGTGCCGAGAGCGGGAGGCGCATTACAAAGAGTGTCGAGAGCGGGAGCCGCATTACAAAGAGTGTCGAGAGTGGGAGCCACATTACAAAGAGTGCCGAGAGCGGGAGCAGCATTACAAAGAGTGTCGAGAGCGGGAGCCACATTACAAAGAGTGCCGAGAGTGGGAGCCACATTACAAAGAGTGTCGAGAGTGGGAGCCGCATTACAAAGAGTGTCGAGAGCGGGAGCCGCATTACAAATAGTGCCGAGAGTGGGAGCCGCATTACAAAGAGTGTCGAGAGTGGGAGCAGCATTTCAAAGAGTGTCGAGAGCGGGAGCCACATTACAAAGAGTGCCGAGAGCGGGAGCCACATTACAAAGAGTGTCGAGAGCAGGAGCCACATTACAAAGAGTGTCGAGAGTGGGAGCAGCATTACAAATAGTGCCGAGAGTGGGAGCAGCATTACAAAGAGTGCCGAGAGCGGGAGCCACATTACAAAGAGTGCCAAGAGCGGGAGCCGCATTACAAAGAGTGTCGAGAGCGGGAGCCACATTACAAAGAGTGTCGAGAGCGGGAGCCACATTACAAAGAGTGTCGAGAGCGGGAGCCACATTACAAAGAGTGCCGAGAGCGGGAGCCGCATTCCAAAGAGTGCCGAGAGTGGGAGCCGCATTACAAAGAGTGTCGAGAGCGGGAGCCACATTACAAAGAGTGCTGAGAGCGGGAGCCACATTACAAAGAGTGTCGAGAGCGGGAGCCTCATTACAAAGAGTGCCGAGAGCGGGAGCCACATCACAAAGAGTGCCGAGAGCGGGAGCCACATTACAAAGAGTGCCGAGAGCGGGAGCCACATTACAAAGAGTGCCGAGAGTGGGAGCCACATTACAAAGAGTGTCGAAAGCGGGAGCCTCATTACAAAGAGTGCCGAGAGCGGGAGCAGCATTACAAAGAGTGCCGAGAGTGGGAGCAGCATTACAAAGAGTGCCGAGAGTGGGAGCCACATTACAAAGAGTGCCAAGAGCGGGAGCCACATTACAAAGAGTGCCGAGAGCAGGAGCCACATTACAAAGTGTGTCGAGAGCGGGAGCTGCATTACAAAGAGTGTCGAGAGCGGGAGCCACATTACAAAGAGTGTCGAGAGCGGGAGCTGCATTACAAAGAGTGCCGAGAGCGGGAGCCGCATTACAAAGAGTGTCGAGAGCGGAAGCCGCATTACAAAGAGTGTCGAGAGCGGGAGCAGTATTACAAAGAGTGTCGAGAGCGGGAGCCACATTACAAAGAGTGCTGAGAGCGGGAGCAGCATTACAAAGAGTGTCGAGAGCGGGAGCCACATTACAAAAAGTGTCGAGAGTTTGAGCCGCATTACAAAGAGTGTCGAGAGCGGGAGCCGCATTACAAAGAGTGCCGAGAGCGGGAGCAGCATTTCAAAGAGTGTCGAGAGCGGGAGCAGCATTACAAAGAGTGTCGAGAGCGGGAGCCACATTACAAAGAGTGTCGAGAGTGGGAGTCACATTACAAAGAGCACCAAGAGCTGGAGCCGCATTACAAAGTGTGTCGTGAGCGGGAGCCGCATTACAAAGAGTGCCGAGAGCGGGAGCCACATTACAAAGAGTGCCGAGAGTGGGAGCCACATTACAAAGAGTGTCGAGAGCGGGAGCCACATTACAAAGAGTGTCGAGAGCGGGAGCCACATTACAAAGAGTGCCGAGAGTGGGAGCCACATTACAAAGAGTGTTGAGAGCGGGAGCTGCATTACAAAGAGTGTCGAGAGCGGGAGCCACATTACAAAGTGTGTTGAGAGCGGGAGCCGCATTACAAAGAGTGCCGAGAGCGGGAGCCACATTACAAAGAGTGTCGAGAGTGGGAGCCGCATTACAAAGAGTGCCGAGAGCGGGAGCCACATTACAAAGAGTGTCGAGAGTGGGAGCCACATTACAAAGAGTGCCGAGAGCGGGAGCCGCATTACAAAGATTGTCGAGAGCGGGAGCAGCATTACAAAGAGTGCCGAGAGCGGGAGCCGCATTACAAAGAGTGCCGAGAGTGGGAGCCACATTACAAAGAGTGTCGAGAGCGGGAGCCACATTACAAAGAGTGTCGAGAGCGGGAGCAGCATTACAAAGAGTGCCGAGAGCGGGAGCCACATTACAAAGAGTGTCGAGAGCGGGAGCCACATTACAAAGAGTGTCGAGAGCGGGAGCAGCATTACAAAGAGTGTCGAGAGTGGGAGCCACATTACAAAGAGTGCCGAGAGCGGGAGCCACATTACAAAGAGTGCCGAGAGCGGGAGCCACATTACAAAGAGTGTCGAGAGAGGGAGCCACATTACAAAGAGTGCCGAGAGCGGGAGCAGCATTACAAAGAGTGCCGAGAGCGGGAGCCACATTACAAAGAGTGCCGAGAGCGGGAGCAGCATTACAAAGAGTGTCGAGAGCGGGAGCCACATTACAAAGAGTGCCGAGAGTGGGAGCAGCATTACAAAGAGTGCCGAGAGCGGGACCCGCATCACAAAGAGTGTCGAGAGCGGGAGCCACATTACAAAGAGTACCAAGAGTGGGAGCCACATTACAAAGAGTGCCGAGAGCGGGAGCCACATTACAAAGAGTGCCGAGCGTGAGAGCCACATTACAAAGAGTGTCGAGAGCGCGAGCCACATTACAAAGAGTGTCGAGAGCGGGAGCAGCATTACAAAGAGTGTCGAGAGCGGGAGCCACATTACAAAGAGTGCCGAGAGCGGGAGCCACATTACAAAGAGTGCCGAGAGCGGGAGCCACATTACAAAGAGTGCCGAGAGCGGGAGCCACATTACAAAGAGTGCCGAGAGCGGGAGCCACATTACAAAGAGTGCCGAGAGCGGGAGCAGCATTACAAAGAGTGCCGAGAGCGGGAGCCGCATTACAAAGAGTGCCGAGAGCGGGAGCCACATTACAAAGAGTGCCCAGAGTGGGAGCAGCATTACAAAGAGTGCCGAGAGCGGGAGGCGCATTACAAAGAGTGTCGAGAGTGGGAGCCACATTACAAAGAGTGCCAAGAGTGGGAGCAGCATTACAAAGAGTGCCGAGAGCGGGAGCCGCATTACAAAGAGTGTCGAGAGCGGGAGCAGCATTACAAAGAGTGCCGAGAGCGGGAGCCGCATTACAAAGAGTGCCGAGAGCGGGAGCCGCATTACAAAGAGTGCCGAGAGCGGGAGCCGCATTACAAAGAGTGCCGAGAGCGGGAGCAGCATTACAAAGAGTGTCGAGAGCGGGAGCCACATTACAAAGAGTGCCGAGAGCGGGAGCCACATTACAAAGAGTGTCGAGAGCGGGAGCCGCATTACAAAGAGTGCCGAGAGCGGGAGCCACATTACAAAGAGTGCCGAGAGCGGGAGCAGCATTACAAAGAGTGCCGAGAGTGGGAGTCACATTACAAAGAGTGCCGAGAGCGGGAGCAGCATTACAAAGAGTGCCGAGAGCGGGAGCAGCATTACAAAGAGTGCCGAGAGCGGGAGCAGCATTACAAAGAGTGTCGAGAGCGGGAGCAGCATTACAAAGAGTGCCAAGAGCGGGAGCAGCATTACAAAGAGTGCCGAGAGCGGGAGGCGCATTACAAAGAGTGTCGAGAGCGGGAGCAGCATTACAAAGAGTGCCGAGAGCGGGAGGCGCATTACAAAAAGTGTCGAGAGCGGGAGCCGCATTACAAAGAGTGTCGAGAGAGGGAGCCACATTACAAAGAGTGCCGAGAGCGGGAGCAGCATTACAAAGAGTGCCGAGAGCGGGAGCCACATTACAAAGAGTGCCGAGAGCGGGAGCAGCATTACAAAGAGTGTCGAGGGCGGGAGACACATTACAAAGAGTGCCGAGAGTGGGAGCAGCATTACAAAGAGTGCCGAGAGCGGGACCCGCATCACAAAGAGTGTCGAGAGCGGGAGCCACATTACAAAGAGTACCAAGAGTGGGAGCCACATTACAAAGAGTGCCGAGAGCGGGAGCCACATTACAAAGAGTGCCGAGCGTGGGAGCCACATTACAAAGAGTGTCGAGTGTGGGAGCCACATTACAAAGAGTGTCGAGAGCGGGAGCAGCATTACAAAGAGTGTCGAGAGCGGGAGCCACATTACAAAGAGTGCCGAGAGCGGGAGCCACATTACAAAGAGTGCCGAGAGCGGGAGCCACATTACAAAGAGTGCCGAGAGCGGGAGCCACATTACAAAGAGTGCCGAGAGCGGGAGCAGCATTACAAAAAGAGTGCCGAGAGCGGGAGCCGCATTACAAAGAGTGCCGAGAGCGGGAGCCACATTACAAAGAGTGCCAAGAGTGGGAGCAGCATTACAAAGAGTGCCGAGAGCGGGAGGCGCATTACAAAGAGTGTCGAGAGCGGGAGCCGCATTACAAAGAGTGTCGAGAGCGGGAGCAGCATTACAAAGAGTGCCGAGAGCGGGAGCCGCATTACAAAGAGTGCCGAGAGCGGGAGCCGCATTACAAAGAGTGCCGAGAGCGGGAGCCGCATTACAAAGAGTGCCGAGAGTGGGAGCAGCATTACAAAGAGTGTCGAGAGTGGGAGCCACATTACAAAGAGTGCCGAGAGCGGGAGCCACATTACAAAGAGTGTCGAGAGCGGGAGCCGCATTACAAAGAGTGCCGAGAGCGGGAGCCACATTACAAAGAGTGCCGAGAGCGGGAGCAGCATTACAAAGAGTGCCGAGAGTGGGAGTCACATTACAAAGAGTGCCGAGAGCGGGAGCAGCATTACAAAGAGTGCCGAGAGCGGGAGCAGCATTAGAAAGAGTGCCGAGAGCGGGAGCAGCATTACAAAGAGTGTCGAGAGCGGTAGCAGCATTACAAAGAGTCCAAGAGCGGGAGCAGCATTACAAAGAGTGCCGAGAGCGGGAGGCGCATTACAAAGAGTGTCGAGAGCGGGAGCAGCATTACAAAGAGTGCCGTGAGCGGGAGGCGCATTACAAAGAGTGTCGAGAGCGGGAGCCGCATTACAAAGAGTGTCGAGAGTGGGAGCCACATTACAAAGAGTGCCGAGAGCGGGAGCAGCATTACAAAGAGTGTCGAGAGCGGGAGCCACATTACAAAGAGTGCCGAGAGCGGGAGCCACATTACAAAGAGTGTCGAGAGTGGGAGCCGCATTACAAAGAGTGTCGAGAGCGGGAGCCGCATTACAAATAGTGCCGAGAGTGGGAGCCGCATTACAAAGAGTGTCGAGAGTGGGAGCAGCATTACAAAGAGTGTCGAGAGCGGGAGCCACATTACAAAGAGTGCCGAGAGCGGGAGCCACATTACAAAGAGTGTCGAGAGCGGGAGCCACATTACAAAGAGTGTCGAGAGTGGGAGCAGCATTACAAAGAGTGCCGAGAGCGGGAGCCGCATTACAAAGAGTGTCGAGAGCGGGAGCCACATTACAAAGAGTGCCGAGAGCGGGAGCCACATTACAAAGAGTGTCGAAAGCGGGAGCCACATTACAAAGAGTGCCGAGAGCGGGAGCCGCATTCCAAAGAGTGCCGAGAGCGGGAGCCACATTACAAAGAGTGTCGAGAGCGGGAGCCTCATTACAAAGAGTGCCGAGAGCGGGAGCCACATCACAAAGAGTGCCGAGAGCGGGAGCCACATTACAAAGAGTGCCGAGAGCGGGAGCCACATTACAAAGAGTGCCGAGAGTGGGAGCCACATTACAAAGAGTGTGGAAAGCGGGAGCCTCATTACAAAGAGTGCCGAGAGCGGGAGCAGCATTACAAAGAGTGCTGAGAGCGGGAGCAGCATTACAAAGAGTGCCGAGAGCGGGAGCCGCATTACAAAGAGTGTCGAGAGCGGGAGCCACATTACAAAGAGTGCCGAGAGTGGGAGCCACATTACAAAGAGTGCCGCGAGTGGGAGCCACATTACAAAGAGTGTCGAAAGCGGGAGCCTCATTACAAAGAGTGCCGAGAGCGGGAGCAGCATTACAAAGAGTGCCGAGAGCGGGAGCAGCATTACAAAGAGTGCCGAGAGCGGGAGCCACATTACAAAGAGTGCCGAGAGCGGGAGCCACATTACAAAGAGTGCCGAGAGCAGGAGCCACATTACAAAGAGTGTCGAGAGCGGGAGCTGCATTACAAAGAGTGTCGAGAGCGGGAGCCACATTACAAAGAGTGTCGAGAGCGGGAGCTGCATTACAAAGAGTGCCGAGAGCGGGAGCCGCATTACAAAGAGTGTCGAGAGCGGAAGCCGCATTACAAAGAGTGTCGAGAGCGGGAGCAGTATTACAAAGAGTGTCGAGAGCGGGAGCCACATTACAAAGAGTGCTGAGAGCGGGAGCAGCATTACAAAGAGTGTCGAGAGCGGGAGCCACATTACAAAAAGTGTCGAGAGTTTGAGCCGCATTACAAAGAGTGTCGAGAGCGGGAGCCGCATTACAAAGAGTGCCGAGAGCGGGAGCAGCATTTCAAAGAGTGTCGAGAGCGGGAGCAGCATTACAAAGAGTGTCGAGAGCGGGAGCCACATTACAAAGAGTGCCGAGAGCGGGAGCAGCATTTCAAAGAGTGTCGAGAGCGGGAGCAGCATTACAAAGAGTGTCGAGAGCGGGAGCAGCATTTCAAAGAGTGTCGAGAGCGGGAGCCGCATTACAAAGAGTGTCGAGAGCGGGAGCCGCATTACAAAGTGTGTCGAGAGCGGGAGCCGCATTACAAAGAGTGTCGAGAGCGGGAGCCGCATTACAAAGAGTGTCGAGAGTGGGAGCCACATTACAAAGAGTGCCGAGAGTGGGAGCCACATTACAAAGAGTGTCGAGAGCGGGAGCCACATTACAAAGAGTGTCGAGAGCGGGAGCCACATTACAAAGAGTGCCGAGAGTGGGAGCCACATTACAAAGAGTGTCGAGAGCGGGAGCCGCATTACAAAGAGTGTCGAGAGCGGGAGCCACATTACAAAGAGTGTCGAGAGCGGGAGCCACATTACAAAGAGTGCCGAGAGCGGGAGCCACATTACAAAGAGTGTCGAGAGTGGGAGCCGCATTACAAAGAGTGCCGAGAGCGGGAGCCACATTACAAAGAGTGTCGAGAGCAGGAGCAGCATTACAAAGAGTGCCGAGAGTGGGAGCCACATTACAAAGAGTGTCGAGAGCGGGAGCCGCATTACAAAGAGTGTCGAGAGCGGGAGCCACATTACAAAGAGTGTCGAGAGCGGGAGCCACATTACAAAGAGTGTCGAGAGCGGGAGCCGCATTACAAAGAGTGTCGAGAGCGGGAGCCACATTACAAAGAGTGTCGAGAGCGGGAGCCACATTACAAAGAGTGCCGAGAGCGGGAGCCACATTACAAAGAGTGTCGAGAGTGGGAGCCGCATTACAAAGAGTGCCGAGAGCGGGAGCCACATTACAAAGAGTGTCGAGAGCAGGAGCAGCATTACAAAGAGTGCCGAGAGCGGGAGCCACATTACAAAGAGCGCCAAGAGCGGGAGCCGCATTACAAAGTGTGTCGAGAGCGGGAGCAGCATTACAAAGAGTGTCGAGAGTGGGAGCCACATTACAAAGAGCGCCAAGAGCGGGAGCCGCATTACAAAGTGTGTCGAGAGCAGGAGACGCATTACAAAGAGCGCTGAGAGCGGGAGCAGCGGAACAAAGAGTGTCGAGAGTGGGAGCAGCATTACAAAGAGTGCCGAGGGCGGGAGCAGCGGAACAAAGAGTACCGAGAGCGGGAGCCGCATTACAAAGAGTGCCGAGAGCGGGAGCCACATTACAAAGAGTGCCGAGAGCGGGAGCCACATTACAAAGAGTGCCGAGAGTGGGAGCCACATTACAAAGAGTGTCGAGAGCGGGAGCCACATTACAAAGAGTGTCGAGAGCGGGAGCCACATTACAAAGAGTGCCGAGAGTGGGAGCCACATTACAAAGAGTGTCGAGAGCGGGAGCCGCATTACAAAGAGTGTCGAGAGCGGGAGCCACATTACAAAGAGTGTCGAGAGCGGGAGCCACATTACAAAGAGTGCCGAGAGCGGGAGCCACATTACAAAGAGTGTCGAGAGTGGGAGCCGCATTACAAAGAGTGCCGAGAGCGGGAGCCACATTACAAAGAGTGTCGAGAGCAGGAGCAGCATTACAAAGAGTGCCGAGAGCGGGAGCCACATTACAAAGAGCGCCAAGAGCGGGAGCCGCATTACAAAGTGTGTCGAGAGCGGGAGCAGCATTACAAAGAGTGTCGAGAGTGGGAGCCACATTACAAAGAGCGCCAAGAGCGGGAGCCGCATTACAAAGTGTGTCGAGAGCAGGAGACGCATTACAAAGAGCGCTGAGAGCGGGAGCAGCGGAACAAAGAGTGTCGAGAGTGGGAGCAGCATTACAAAGAGTGCCGAGGGCGGGAGCAGCGGAACAAAGAGTACCGAGAGCGGGAGCCGCATTACAAAGAGTGCCGAGAGCGGGAGCCACATTACAAAGAGTGCCGAGAGCGGGAGCAGCATTACAAAGAGTGCCGAGAGTGGGAGCAGCATTACAAAGAGTGCCGAGAGTGGGAGCCACATTACAAAGAGTGCCGAGAGCGGGAGCCGCATTACAAAGAGTGCCGAGAGTGGGAGCAGCATTACAAAGTGTGCCGAGAGCGGGAGCCACATTACAAAGAGTGCCGAGAGCGGGAGCCGCATTACAAAGAGTGCCGAGAGCGGTAGCCACATTACAAAGAGTGCCGAGAGCGGGAGCCGCATTACAAAGAGTGCCGAGAGCGGGAGCCACATTACAAAGAGTGCCAAGAGCGGGAGCAGCATTACAAAGAGTGTCGAGAGCGGGAGCCGCATTACAAAGAGTGTCGAGAGCGGGAGCCACATTACAAAGAGTGTCGAGAGCGGGAGCAGCATTACAAAGAGTGCCGAGAGCGGGAGCCACATTACAAAGAGTGCCGAGAGCGGGAGCCACATTACAAAGAGTGCCGAGAGCGGGAGCCACATTACAAAGAGTGCCGAGAGAGGGAGCCGCATTACAAAGAGTGCCGAGAGCGGGAGCAGCATTACAAAGAATGTCGAGAGCGGGAGCCACATTACAAAGAGCGCCGAGAGCGGGAGCCACATTACAAAGAGTGCCGAGAGCGGGAGCCACATTACAAAGAGTGTCGAGAGCGGGAGCCGCATTACAAAGAGCGCCGAGAGCGGGAGCCACATTACAAAGAGTGCCGAGAGCGGGAGCAGCATTACAAAGAGTGCCGAGAGCGGGAGCCACATTACAAAGCGTGCCGAGAGCGGGAGCAGCATTACAAAGAGTGCCGAGAGTGGGAGCCACGTTACAAAGAGTGTCGAGAGCAGGAGCCACATTACAAAGAGTGCCGAGAGCGGGAGCCCCATTACAAAGAGTGTCGAGAGCGGGAGCCACATTACAAAGAGTGTCGAGAGCGGGAGACACATTACAAAGAGTGTCGAGAGCGGGAGCAGCATTACAAAGAGTGCCGAGAGCGGGAGCCACATTACAAAGAGTGCCGAGAGCGGGAGCCGCATTACAAAAAGCGCCGAGAGCGGGAGCCACATTACAAAGAGTGCTGAGAGCGGGAGCCACATTACAAAGAGTGCCGAGAGCGGGAGCCGCATTACAAAGAGTGTCGAGAGCGGGAGCCACATTACAAAGAGTGCCGAGAGCGGGAGCAACGGAACAAAGAGTGTCGAGAGCGGGAGCCGCATTACAAAGAGTGCCGAGAGCGGGAGCCACATTACAAAGAATGTCGAGAGTGGGAGCCGCATTACAAAGAGTGCCGAGAGCGGGAGCCACATTACAAAGAGTGTCGAGAGCAGGAGCAGCATTACAAAGAGTGCCGAGAGCGGGAGCCACATTACAAAGAGCGCCAAGAGCGGGAGCCGCGTTACAAAGTGTGTCGAGAGCGGGAGCAGCATTACAAAGAGTGTCGAGAGTGGGAGCCACATTACAAAGAGTGCCGAGAGCGGGAGCCGCATTACAAAGTGTGTCGAGAGCAGGAGCCGCATTACAAAGAGCGCTGAGAGCGGGAGCAGCGGAACAAAGAGTGTCGAGAGTGGGAGCAGCATTACAAAGAGTGCCGAGGGCGGGAGCAGCGGAACAAAGAGTACCGAGAGCGGGAGCCGCATTACAAAGAGTGCCGAGAGCGGGAGCCACATTACAAAGAGTGCCGAGAGCGGGAGCAGCATTACAAAGAGTGCCGAGAGTGGGAGCAGCATTACAAAGAGTGCCGAGAGTGGGAGCCACATTACAAAGAGTGCCGAGAGCGGGAGCCGCATTACAAAGAGTGCCGAGAGTGGGAGCAGCATTACAAAGTGTGCCGAGAGCGGGAGCCACATTACAAAGAGTGCCGAGAGCGGGAGCCGCATTACAAAGAGTGCCGAGAGCGGTAGCCACATTACAAAGAGTGCCGAGAGCGGGAGCCGCATTACAAAGAGTGCCGAGAGCGGGAGCCACATTACAAAGAGTGCCAAGAGCGGGATCAGCATTACAAAGAGTGTCGAGAGCGGGAGCCGCATTACAAAGAGTGTCGAGAGCGGGAGCCACATTACAAAGAGTGTCGAGAGCGGGAGCAGCATTACAAAGAGTGCCGAGAGCGGGAGCCACATTACAAAGAGTGCCGAGAGCGGGAGCCACATTACAAAGAGTGCCGAGAGCGGGAGCCACATTACAAAGAGTGCCGAGAGAGGGAGCCGCATTACAAAGAGTGCCGAGAGCGGGAGCAGCATTACAAAGAATGTCGAGAGCGGGAGCCACATTACAAAGAGCGCCGAGAGCGGGAGCCACATTACAAAGAGTGCCGAGAGCGGGAGCCACATTACAAAGAGTGTCGAGAGCGGGAGCCGCATTACAAAGAGCACCGAGAGCGGGAGCCACATTACAAAGAGTGCCGAGAGCGGGAGCAGCATTACAAAGAGTGCCGAGAGCGGGAGCCACATTACAAAGAGTGCCGAGAGCGGGAGCAGCATTACAAAGAGTGCCGAGAGTGGGAGCCACGTTACAAAGAGTGTCGAGAGCGGGAGCCACATTACAAAGAGTGCCGAGAGCGGGAGCCACATTACAAAGAGTGTCGAGAGCGGGAGCCACATTACAAAGAGTGTCGAGAGCGGGAGCCACATTACAAAGAGTGTCGAGAGCGGGAGCAGCATTACAAAGAGTGCCGAGAGCGGGAGCCACATTACAAAGAGTGCCGAGAGCGGGAGCCGCATTACAAAGAGCGCCGAGAGCGGGAGCCACATTACAAAGAGTGCTGAGAGCGGGAGCCACATTACAAAGAGTGCCGAGAGCGGGAGCCACATTACAAAGAGTGTCGAGAGCGGGAGCCCCATTACAAAGAGTGCTGAGAGCGGGAGCAGCATTACAAAGAGTGCCGAGAGCAGGAGTAGCATTACAAAGAGCGCCGAGAGCGGGAGCAACGGAACAAAGAGTGTCGAGAGCGGGAGCAGCATTACAAATAGTGTCGAGAGCGGGAGCAGCAGCACAAAGAGTGCCGAGAGCGGGAGCAGCGGAACAAAGAGTGTCGAGAGCGGGAGCCACGTTACAAAGAGTGCCGAGAGCGGGCGCCGCATTACAAAGAGTGCCGAGAGCGGGAGCCGCATTACAAAGCGTGCCGAGAGTGGGAGCCACATTACAAAGAGTGCCGAGAGCGGGAGCCACATTACAAAGAGTGCCGAGAGCGGGAGCCGCATTACAAAGAGTGCCGAGAGCGGGAGCCACATTACAAAGAGTGTCGAGAGCGGGAGCAGTGGAATAAAGGCCTAGAATTTCAGTATTGCCAGTTTTGGGGCGCTAACCTTAGCGCCTGCCCGTAAGTTGCGCCCCGTTGCCGGAAATTCAGTGGCTTCGCTCTAAGAGATTGGTGGAGCGCTAAAAGAGGTGTTCCACTCCAATCTTTAGGCGCTAAGCCGGCGGTCCAGAGGGATAGCGCCCAGGCGGGGCGCAGCGCAGGTGCGGTCATTTTTTGATTGACAGCAGACCCCGTGGCGCCGACCAGCTCTTAAAGGGGGAAGGGACGAATTGGTCTGCTGCCACGCCCTGCACACTGCAGCCTTGCAAAGAGGCCTCAACACTGCTGCTCAGCCCCAGGGAGTCATGGCAACGCCAGAGACGGCCCGTGAGCGTGCCCTGCGCTTCTCAGAGGGTGATCTGGAAATTATGGTCACAGCTCTGGAGCAGAGGTGCAGGATCTTGTTCCCAGAGACTGGGAGGAATCCGAACCACCACGAGTACACCAGAGCCTGGAAGCAGATCGCCCACAGGGTGACGTTCACCGGCGATGCCCCCAGGACCCACAAACAATGTCGTAAAAAATACAATGACCTGACCAGGATTGTCAGGGTGAGTACCCTTTCCAGTCTCCTCCTCATTCTTGCATGTACACCTGACATGATGGGCAAAGGGAGCTCAAAGTCCTCATGGCCAGCCCTCAGCCAGCAGCATTGGGACAGGCATGAGCATCAATTGGCCATTCTGCACTCTACACTCTGGCCAAGCTATTCCACCATGGGAGGCAGTGCACAGGACATCAGGGCTACACTCTGGCCAAGCTATTCCACCATGGGAGGCAGTGGACACTACATCAGTGCTACACTGCGCACTTACAGCCCGTCCTTTCTCTTGCAGGCTCAAGTTGCCTGTAATCACCAGGCCCGTGCCAGGGCCAGGGGAGGATGCACCAAGCTGCAGAAGCTCACTCGGCTGGAGGAGCGCGTGTGTGTGCTCATGGGAGCCCGGCTGATCATGCCCACAGCGTGCGGAGTAGCCGAGCATCCACTGCCCGGCAATGGTAAGGACCTCGCCTTTTGGCCCTCTCGCGTCGCACTTGCGCATCCGAGCTACCTCCTTTGCCACTGTCCCACCAATGCGCTGAATGCCACCAGTCCTAACTCCCTCGCTGACGCCGTCTCCTCACTCTGAAGCTACTCTTGTGCATTCCTGCTTTCAGCTGGTGACGACCAGGACCCTGAAGCTGCCAGTGACAGCCCCTCCGAGCAGGAGGAGGAGGAGGAGGAGGAGCAACAGCAAGCTGGACCATCCGGGGAACACTCAGGTCCCGCAGGAGAGGACGAAATGCTTGACACGTCCTCACTGGACGAGTGCCTGGACGAGCTGTCACAGGGGAATGCAGCTTCTGGGACCAGTGGCGTCCAGCCACCCAGGAGCCGTGCGCGTGGCCCGCGGCCTTCCCCCCAAAGGGGGGAAGGATCAGAGGGGAGTGCTGTTGATCGGCACACTCGCCGCCACCAACGTGGCAAGGTTCCCCTACTTCGGTCCCCTCCTCCCCAGCGGGAGAATCGCGAATCCAGTCCGGACAGCTTCACCTCGGAGGAGGCGCGGAAGCTGGATAAGATGGCTGAGGATTCGCACTGGCGCCACACGGAGCTCATGAGTGTGGTGGGGCGCATGCCTGAGGCCATCGAGTCGCTGGCGACCAGTGTGCGTGAGTTCGGGGCATCAACTTCCACGAGTGGCCGCATGCTGGCTGATGCCGTCAAGACCCTGGCGGGTGTGATGCGGGCACACACCAGGACAACAGGGGCACTCACTGCTGCCACACGCGCTGTCTCAGGCAGGCATCGCCAGGGCAGCCGCCGCGCTGGAGCATCCCAGCGAGCCGCCCCTCGGCTGATTGTTGTGGACCCTGTAGTGCGGGCCCGGCCGAGTGCCAGCGCGCCACAGCACCAGCCAGCGCATCCCAGACGCCAGCTGGCCCACATTGCGCCATCTGTCACCGCCATTCCCCCACTGGGGTGTCAAGGGCAAGCGGCTGGAGCTGATGTTGGCCAGGCTTAGGTGCGCCACTCAGCAGACGGCCCTTCGAGGCCCAAAGGCCGTGTAGGCCGCCCCCGAGCGGCATGTGGCGGAAGGACATCTGAGCCTCAGGCACCTTCCCCCAGCCTCGCAGCAGCCACTGGGCAGAGCTTGCGAAGGAGCAGCAGGCCGGGCAGGGGAGGCAAAAGGCTGGGCAAGGTCTCGCCCTCGCGGGCCACTCAGTAGAGGGTGTGGCCAGCTTTCATTTTATATGGCGGGGGCCATCTTTCTTTTGCCCATGGTTGTTTGGTTCGTGGGCTTATTTTTTGCGTTAGGCCGAGGTTGAGGCCCGGGTTGTTCAAATGTGGAGTGACTCCTCCCCAGTTTGTGGGAGTGAGTCATTTGTTGGGCTTTTTGTGGGGCCCGATGATTGTTTTTGGGGATTCATGTGGGAAGGGGTTTTCATTTTTGTGTAATAAATAGTTATCTTTATTCATGCAGTCTCCATGGTTGTTCTTCTTAGTGTTTGTTGGCTTCGCCGGCTGAGGGCTTGCGGAGCGGCTGCATTCATCTTCCCTCATGGCCCCAAGGCATTCCCTGACAGGGGGCTTAGAAGTACTGTGTAATAAGGTGGCGTCGCGCGGCCCTTGGCCCTGGTCGCTCCCTCCTGGGAACGTACTCCTGCTCCTCCTCCTCCTCCTCATGCTCCTCCTGCTCCTCCTCCTGAGGTGCTGCTCCAACGTCAGGTGGCAGTGCCTGAGTCCTGCAGATAGCCAGGTTGTGTAGCATGCAGCAAACCAGCACAAATTGGGAGACCCGGTCCGGCGAATACTGCAGAGCTCCTCTGGAGTGATCAAGGCAGCGGAACCGCTGCTTGAGGACCCCAATAGTTTGCTCGATGATGTTGCGGGTGGTTTGATGGCTCTCGTTGTAAGCCTCTTCAGCAGCGGTCCTGGGCGCTCGGAGCGGGGTCATGAGCCAGGTACACAAAGGATAGCCTTTGTCCCCGAGTAGCCATCCTCTTGGGGGAGGCTGTGCCTCGAACATGTCATGCACAGTACTCTGCCGCAGGATAAAGGCATCGTGGCTGCTGCCTGGGAAGCTCGCATTGACAGCCATGATGTGCTGCTTGTGGTCACAGACCAGCTGCACATTCAGAGAATGGTAGCCCTTCCTGTTGTGATACTGCTCGCCATGCTCCACAGGGGCCCGCAAAGCCACATGCGTACAGTCAATGGCGCCCTGCACCAAGGGGAAGTCCCCGAGTCTGGCAAATCCCAATGCGCGCTGATGCTGGCTCTCCAGTGCCATGGGGAAGGAGATGAATTGGCTTCTCCTTCTGAACAGTGCTTCGGTCACCTGGCAGATGCAGCGATGTGCGCCGTACTGGGAGATGTTTGCTATGTCCCCAGCAGCGGATTGGAAGGAGCCGGAGGCATAGAAGTTCAATGCCACCGTCACCTTCACTTCCACCGACAGAGACGTCCTGCACCTGAGCTTTGGCCGCAGATCTCGGCGAAGCAGGTGGCAGATCTCTGCAATCACCTCCTTTCGGAATCGGAGCCTTTTAACACATCGTGCGGCACTCATGTTTAGGTAGGAGCACTGCTGGCGGTATAGCCTGACTGGGTAAGGCCTACATGGCCGACGCCTGTAGCCCCCTCTGCCTCTAGCCAGGGCTGCCCCTCTCACAATGCGTCTGCGAGCCCTATCGACATGGAGCTGCAGCTCCGCGTTGGCACCCCATGCAACCCCCATCAAAACCTGGCAAACATTCAAATTTCCAAAAGGCCACTTGCAGCGCTCTGGCCTGAGTCCAAAAATACCTGAGCTCTTGCTGCTTGAAACCAGTTAGCTATCCTCCTTGTTGTGTCTCCAGAAATGCGTTGCACAAGAGTGTTTTCTGAAAAAAGGCTGGCCTTTATACTGGAGAGCACGTCCCCTTTAATTTGCGTCCCCCGGGGCCCGCGCTGGTTGTGTTGCGTTCCTTTTTCCAAATGCTCCGGCCGCCAGCCGCACAATGGGGCGGTCCGACTGAAGTTTGGAATCGGGGCGGCCAAAGGGCGTTGCACGAGGATGTGACGTCATTTTCTGCGCGCGCATCCGGGCGGGCGCTAAACTTTGCGCCGGCGCTAACGGGCAACTTAATTTGGGGCAGGGCGCAAACTGCGCTGCGCACGGGCGCTACACGCATAGCGCCCGAAAATCACTTCTCTTAAGGCGCTAACTGCTGGCGCTAGCAACTGAAAATCTAGCCCTTTGTGTTTAATTCGCGGTGCATTTGTAATAAGGTGAACGAATTGGCTGCGCAAATAGAGGTAAACGAATATGATTTGGTTGGGATTACGGAAACGTGGCTCAAGGATGGCCAAGACTGGGAACTCAACATCCAGGGGTACTCGATATTCAGGAAAGATAGGCAAAAAGTAAAGGGAGGTGGGGTAGCATTACTGGTTAAAGAAGGGATCAATACAATTTTAATGAAGGATATTAGCACTGATGATGTGGAATCTGTATGGGTAGAATTGAGAAATACTAAGGGGAAAAAAACATTAGTGGGAGTGGTAAATAGACCTCCCAACAGTAAGGCGGAGGTTGGGGATGGCATTAAAAGGGAAATTAAAGAAGCGTGCAATAAGGGCACAGCAGTCATCATGGGTGATGTTAATCTACATATAGATTGGGCCAACCAAATTAGTAACAATACTGTGGAGGAGGAATTCCTGGAGTGTTTACGGGATGGTTTCCTGAACCAATATGTCGAGGAACCAACCAGAGATCAGGCCATCTTAGACTGGGTATTATATAACGAAAAAGGATTAATTAGCAATCTTGTTGTACGAGGCCCCTTGGGTCTGAGCGATCATAATATGATCGCATTCTTCATTAAGATGGAGAATGAAGTAGTTGACTCGGAGACTAGGGTCCTCAATTTAAATAAAGGAAACTACGATGGTCTGAGGAGTGAGTTGGGTAGGATTGATTGGGGAATGGCACTCAAAGGGTTGACGGTGGATAGGCAATGGCAAACATTCAAAGACCGAATGGATGAGCTACAGAATTTGTTCATCCCAGTTTGGCATAAAAATAAAACAAAAAAGGTGACTCAACCGTGGCTAACAAGGGAAATTAGGGATAGCATAAGATCCAAGGAGACGACATATAAATTGGCCAGAAAAAACAATAATCCTGAGGATTGGGAGCAGTTTAGGATTCAACAATGGAGGACAAAGGGATTAATTAAGAAAGGGAAAATAGAATATGAGAGTAAGCTAGCTGGGAACATAAAAACTGACTGCAAAAGCTTTTATAGATATGTGAAGAGAAAAAGATTGGTGAAGTCAAGCGTAGGTCCCTTACAGTTAGAATCAGGCGGATTTATAACGGGAAACAAAGAAATGGCAGACCAACTAAATTCATACTTTGGTTCTGTCTTCACAAAGGAGGACACAAATAACCTCCCAGAGATGCCGGGGAACATATGGCCTGATGAAACGGTGGAACTGAAAGAAATCAGTATTTGTAGGGAAATGGTCTTAGGAAAATTGATGGAACTAAAGGCCGATACATCCCCAGTGCCTGATAATCTACATCCCAGGGTACTTAAGGACGTGGCCCTGGAAATAGTAGATGCATTGCTGGTCATCTTCCAAAACTCGATAGACTCTGGAACAGTACCCATGGATTGGAGGGTAGCTAATGTTATCCCACTATTCAAAAAAGGTGGTAGAGAAAAAGCGGGCAATTATAGCCTGTAAGCCTGACTGGTAAGCCTGACATCAATAGTGGGGAAAATGCTAGAATCTATTATAAAAGATGTAATAGCAGAGCACTTGGTAAGCAGTGACAGGATCGGACAAAATCAACATGGATTTACAAAAGGTGAATCATGCTTGACTAATCTACTGGAATTTTTTGAGGATGTAACTGGTAAAATAGATAAGGGAGAACCAGTGGATGTGGTGTATTTGGGCTTTCAGAAGGCTTTCGATAAGGTCCCACATAAAAGATTAGCGGGCAAAATTAAGGCACATGGGATTGGGGGCAAGTTATTGACTTGGAAAGAGAACTGGTTGGCGGACAGAAAGCAAAGAGTTGGAATAAACGGGTCGTTTTCCGAGTGGCAGACAGTGACAAGTGGGGTGCCGCAAGGATCGGTCCTAGGACCCCAGCTGTTCACAATATATATTAATGATCTGGACGAGGGAATTGGATGTAATATCTCCAAATTTGCAGACGACACAAAGCTGGGTGGGAGGGTAAGCAGTGAGGAGGATGTCGTGAAACTCCAGTACGATTTGGACAGATTGGGTGATTGGGCAGAAACATGGCAAATGCACTATAATGTATATAAATGTGAGGTTATCCACTTTGGCGGCAAAAACAGGAAGGCAGATTATTATTTGAATGGCAATAGATTGGGAGAAGGGGAAGTGCAAAGAGACCTGGGTGTACTTGTGCACCAGTCGCTGAAGGTAAGCATGCAGGTGCAGCAGGCGGTTAAGAAGGCAAATGGTATGTTGGCCTTCGTAGCATGAGGGTTCGAGTACAGGAACAAGGATGTCTTGCTACAGTTGTACAGGGCCTTGGTGAGACCGCACCTTGAGTACTGTGCGCAGTTTTGGTCGCCTTACCTGAGGAAGGACGTTCTTGCCATGGAAGGAGTGCAGCGAAGATTCACCAGGCTGATATCTGGGATGGCAGGAATGACGTATGAGGAGAGATTGTGTCGATTGGGCTTATATTCACTGGAGTTTAAAAGATTGAGAGGGGATCTCATCGAAACTTATAAAATTCTGTTAGGCCTGGACAGACTAGATGCAGGAAGGATGTATATGATGGCTGGTGAGTCCAGAACCAGGGGTCATAGTCTAAGGATAAGGGGTAAGCCATTTAGGACTGAAATGAGGAGGAATTTCTTCACCCAGAGAGTGGTGAACCTGTGGAATTCTCTGCCACAGAGGGCGGTGGAGGCCAGTTAATTAAATATATTCAAAAAAGAGTTGGATATATTTCTTAAGGCTAAAGGGATCAAGGGATATGGGGAGAAGGCAGGGGCAGGGTACTGAATTTGAATGATCAGCCATGATCTCATTGAATGTCGGAGCAGGCTCGAAGGGCCGAATGGCCTACTCCTGCTCCTATCTTCTAAGTTTCTATGTTTCTATGAACTGAAATAAATCAGTATTTGTAGGGAAATGGTGTTAGGGAAATTGACGGGTTGGAAGGCCGATAAATCCCCAGGGCCTGATAATCTACATCCTAGGGTATTTAAGGAAGTGGCCCTGGAGATAATGGATGCATTGCTGGTCAACTTCCAGAACGCGATAGATTCTGGGACAGTACCCATGGATTGGAGAGTAGCTAAAGTTACCCCACTATTCAAAAAAGGTGGTAGAGAAAAAGCGGGCAATTATAGACCAGTAAGCTGAACATCGGTAGTGGGGAAAATGTTAGTGTCCTTTATAAAAGATGTAATAGCAGAGCACTTGGAAAACAGTGACCGTATCGGACAAATTCAACATGGATTTACAAAAGGTAAATCGTGCTTTACTAATCTACTGGAATATTTGGAGGATATACCTGGTAAAATAGATAAGGGAGAACCAGTGGATGTGGTGTATTTGGACTTTCAGAAGGCTTTCGATAAGGTCCCGCAAAAGAGGTTTGCTTGCAAAATTAAGGCACATGGGATTGGGGGCAAGGTATTGACTTGGATAGAGAACTGGTTGGCAGAAGGAAAGGAAAGAGTTGGAATAAACGGGTCATTATCCGAGTGGCAGGCAGTGACTATTGGGGTACCACAAGGATCGGTCCTGGAACCCCAGCTGTTCAAAATATATAATAATGATCTGGAAGAGGGAATTGGATATAGTATCTCCAAATTTGCAGATGACACAAAGCTGGCTGGGTGGGTATGTTATGAGGAGGATGTCGTGAAACTCCAGTACGATTTGGACCGTTTGGGTGTTTGGGCAGAAACATGTGCAAATGCACTATAATGTGGATAAATGTGAGGTTTTCCACTTTGGTGGTAAAAACAGGAAGGCAGATTATTATTTGAATGGCAATAGATTGGGAGAATGGGAAGTGCAAAGAGACCTGGGTGTTCCTGTGCACCAGTCGCTGAAGGTAAGCATGCAGGTGCAGCAGGCGGTTAGGAAGGCAAATGCTATGTTGGCCTTCGTAGCAAGAGGGTTCGAGTACAGGAACAAGGATGTCTTGCTGCAGTTGTGCAGGGCCTTGGTGAGACCGCACCTTGAGTATTGTGTGCAGTATTGGTCGCCTTATCTGAGGAAGGACGTTCTTGCCATGGATGGAGTGCAGCGAAGATTCACCAGGCTGATACCTGGGATGGCAGGAATGACGTATGAGGAGAGATTGTGTCGATTGGGCTTGTACTCACTGGAGTTTAGTAGATTGAGAGGGGATCTCATCGAAACCTATAAAATTCTGTCAGGCCTGGAACAGACTAGATGCAGGAAGGATGTTCCCGATGGCCGGGGTGTCCAGGACTAGGGGTCATAGTCTAAGGATAAGGGGTAAGCCATTTAGGACTGAGATGAGGAGGAATTTCTTCACCCAGTGAGTGGTGAAGCTGTGGAATTCTCTGCCACAAAGGGCGGTGGAGGCCTGTTCATTAAATATATTCAAGAAGGAGTTGGATATATTTCTTAAGGATAAAGGGATCAAGGGATATGGGGAGAAGGCGGGGACAGGGTGCTGAATTTGATTGATCAGCCATGATCTCACTGAATGGTGGAGCAGGCTCGAGGGGCCGAATGGCCTACTCCTGCTCCAACCTTCTATGACCGTCTATGACCGTTACTGTGGCTGAGGCTGCTCCCTATTTTTCATGTAGTGCTGGTTAGTTTAAGATAATGATCTGAATAAAATTCGAGTTATTGAATGTAACTATCCTATTGTATTGTGAAAAGCAGAATTTTATTATCGTGAGAGAACCTCTATGTCCGTACATGAATCAACCACATTAACAATTGCTCAATAAAATTTCTGATCATTTTGATTGTCTGGTGGTGATTGTTTATTCGTCTTAGTGAATTTTAAGGGGACAATCTCATTTCATTTTGATAAGGTCCATTCGAAATTATTTTCGCTCAAACAATTTGTTAAGAGGGAATATTATTGGGGTAGACTGTTGCGTTAAAGATAACTAACATCCCTCAACTTGTAGACTGAATTGGTCTGTGGAATATTTTGAGGCACAGGAGGTCCAAAAGATATTAGAATGTCATGATCAAATTGTATTGGATGGTATATTTATCCAGGAATAATTAATGAGATGAAATGGTAATCAATGCGACTTTTCTAACATACTTTTACTTGGCGATTATGGGTGAATTTCAGGAACTCAAAAAGGGATTAGGAAAAGATCTGGGAGTGCATCACTGAGGACCAGGTTACCTGCAGAGATATCAATTGTTATCGAGGTACATTCCATTGAATATCAGGAAAGGTTAACTGTGAATCATTAATTGTAAGGTTTCTCTTGGAGATGCTTTTGTCTTTGCCTATGTATTTGATAGCCTGGCCGTTATCCTAGGCATTGGAACAATGCAAGTGGAGATGAGAAAGAATCCGACTTTTGATAAGGTAACATCAGAGCCCATGAATCTCTTGTATTTGATGTCAAGTGTTGTATGATATTAGAATAATGCTGTATGTGCAAACGTGGCAAGTAGCATGTAGACATGCATGGTGAAGGTGCAAAGAAGAACGGGTCTCAGACATGCTCAGTTATAGGACAACATGAAAAGGTTAATGTGGCTGAGGGAGGTGAGACACCTTTTAAAAGCACTGACACATACTCCATAGCGAAACTGACATTTTAATGAGACAATATAGAGCTACTTGTACGTGTACCTTTCAGAGGGGTTAAATGTAAGAAGAGATTTAGATTTCGGGTTTCTAAAATGCAGGGTTGCATTGCTTTGAGTTAATAATGAAATTGGGATGATTGAAAGCAAGCGGGATATGCTACATAGCAGGAAAATCCATAAGATGCATAATGGGAATGATAGCCAGAATCGCGAGCCTGCTCCACCATTCAGAATGGTCATTGCTGATTTTTTAACTCAACTCCACTTTCCTGCTCTATCCCCATATCCCTTGATTGCCTTAATATCCAAAAATCTATTGATCACTGTCTTGAATATACACAACAGCTGAGCCTACACAATTCTCTGGGGTAGAAAATTCCAAGGACTCCCCAACCTCTGGGTGAAGAAATTTCTCCTCATCTCAGTCGTAAACGACCGATCCATTATTCTGAGATTGTGACCACTGGTTCTAGACTCCCCAGCCAAGGGGAAACATCCTTCCTTCATCTTACCTGAGAAGCCCTCAAGAATTGAGTATTTACAATGAGATCACCTCTCATTCTTCTGATCTACAGAGGACATAGGCCTAATCTACACAATTTCTCCTCATAGAACAATCACCCCATCCCAGGAACCAGTCTGGTGAACCTGCGTTGCACTCCCTCTATGGGATGTATATCCACCCTTATGTAAGGAGAACAAAACTGTGAACAATACTCGAGTTGTAGTCTCACCAGGGCCCTATATAATTGCAGTAATTCTACTTTACTCTTATATTCAAATCCTCTTGCAAAAAAGGCGAAGATACCATTTGCTTTCTTAATTGCTTGTTGTACCTGCATGCTAACTTTCAGTGATTCATGTAACAGGACAGCCACATCAATCTGAACACGAACTTTTCACAATCTCTCATCATTTAAAAATATTCTGCTTTTCTATTTTCCTACCAAAGTGGATAACTTCACATTTATCACAGAATATCACAGAAACCCCACAGTGCAGATAGAGGCCATTTCGGCCCATCGAGCCTGCACTGACACACATCCCACCCGATCCCCGTAACCCCTACACCAACACATATCCCACCCTATCTCCGTAAACCCACGTATTTAATCCCCCTAACACTAAGGGTCAATTTATCATAGCCAATCAACCTAACTCGCACATCTTTGGACTGTGGGAGGAAACCAGAGCACCCGGAGGAAACCCACGCAAACACGGGGAGAATGTGCAAACTCCACACAGACAGTCGCCCGAGGCCGGATTCGAACCCGGGTCCTTGGCGCTGTGAGGCAACAGTGCTAACCACTATGCCACCGTGCTGCCCTCCGTATTAACTTCCACTTGCCATGTTCTTGCCCACTCCCTTCCGCTGTCTATATTCCCTTGAAGCCTCCTTGCATCCTCCTCACCACTTACATTCCCACCTAGCTATATATCATCAGCGAACTTGGTTATATTACATTAGGGCCCTGCATCCAAATCATTGATATAGATTGTGAATAGCTGAGGCCCAAGCAGTGATTCTTGCGGAACCCCACTAGTAAAAGCCTGCCAACCCAAAAATGTCCCGTTTATTCCTACTCTCTGCTTTTCACCCGTGAAGCAATCCTCAATCCATGCAACTATATTACACCCAATCCCATGATCCCTAATTTTGTTTAATAACCTCTTGTGCGGCATCTTATTGAATTGCTTCTGAAAATCCAAAAACAACACATCCACTGGTTCCCCCTTATCTATTCTGCTAGTTACAAACTCAAGCTGCTCTAGCAGAATCGTCCAGCATGATTTCCCTTTCATAAATCCGTGAGGACTGTGCCCAATCCTATTATTAATTTATAAGTGCCCTGTTATCATGTAATTCATGATAGATTCTAACATTTTCCTCCTGCCAATGCCAGGCGAACTGCTCTGTAGTTCCCATTGTTCTCTCTTCCTCTTTTCTTAAATAATAGGGTTACAATTGCTTCCTTCCAGTCAACGGGAAACATTGTAGAATCAATGGTGCTTTGGATGATGACAACCAATGTATTCACTATCTCCATATCCACATGTTTCTCAAATCCCTAAGATGTAAGCCATATGGTTGAGGGGGTTTATCGGCTTTAAGGCCTATTAATTTCTCCTGTATAATTTTCTGCTATTACTTATTTCTTTCTATTCCTCATTCTCGCTAGACCTTTGGTTCTCCATTATAGAGGGGAGGGTTTTTGCGTAATCTTCCATGAAGACAGACAGAGCGTTTGTTTAATTTCTCAGCCATTTCCTTTTTCCCCATTGTAATTTTGCCTGTCTCAGCTTGTAAGGGACCCACGTTTACTTTTGCTAATATGTATCCTTTTTACATAACTAAAGAAGCATTTCCAGTCTGTTTTATTGCACTTGCTAGTTTACTCTCATTCTAATATCTCTTTCTTAATTAATTTATTGGTCCTTGCTTAATTCAAATATCCTCCTGATCCTCAGCCATACTGCCTTTCTGACGACATTATAAACCTCTTCCTTCGAGCTAATACTATTTATAACTCCTCTTGTAAGTCACGGTTGTAGCACCTTTCCTGTGGCGCTTTTCTGCCTTAAAGGAATGTATATTTGTCATAAATTAAGTATTTTTAATGCGAGCCATTGCTTGTCTACCAGCTTAAAATTAAATGTAGTTTCCCAATTTACCTTAGCCAACTCGCCCCTCATACCTCCGTAGATGCTTTGTTCAGATTTAAGAATCCAGTTTCTGATTTAACTAAATTACTTTCAAACTTAGCATAAAATTATATAATATTGTGGTCACTCTTTCCTAAGGGCCCCTTCACCACAATATTGTTAATTAACCCTTTCTCGTTTCACAATACTAGATAAAAAATAGCCTGATTCCTATTTGCTTCCTCAACATTCAGATCTAGAAATCTATCATGCATATATTCCATGAATTCGGCCTTCACACTATTACTGCAAATGTGGTTTACCCAATCTACATGCAGATTAACAATAGTTACTGTAGTACCCTTGTTACGTATGCCCCTAATTTCCTGTTTGTTACTGTGCCCTACATTACTGTCGAGGGGCCTGTAAACAACTCCCAACAATGATTTCTGCCCCTTGCCTTTTCTCAGATACACCAAAACTGATTCCACGTCTCGATTTTCGGAGCTAAGATCATTTCTCTCTAATCGCTTGATCCCATCATTTTTTATCAGGGCTAACCCACGTCCTTTTCCATTTTGACTATCCCTTCCAAAATTTAAGTATCCTGGAATATTTAGTTCCCAAACTTGGCCATCTTGCAAACACATCTCCGTAATGGCTATTATAAAAATCTATCAATTTCTATCTGTGCTATTACTTCATCTATTTTGTTGTGAATGCTTTGTGCATTCAGATGTACCGCCTTTAACCTTGACTTTTTCAATTTTTCCCTGATGTAACCTTAGTTACTGATTACCTTTGTTACTCTCTCTGTCCCTTCCTGAACCACTCTTCGTATTTTAACCCAAAATTCTCCTCTGCCTTGACAGCTCGCTCACTGCTTTAATTTTTTTCCAAATCCAGAATTATCCCACACACCCACTTCATTAGATTAATTTCCTATCTACTACCATGGTTTTTCGCTTTGCCAGGACAATAGTCGAAGCCCAGTTTTAATTGGAGCCCTTCCCAATGGAACAGCCCCATCTTTTTCCAGGTCTGGTGTCAGTGCCCCATGAGCTGAAACCCTTTCCTCTCACACCACTCTTTCAGCCATGCATTTAAACCTCTAATCTGTTTGTAACTATGCCATTTTTAGCGTGGCTCAGTTAACGATTCAGAGATCATTACCTTTGAGGTTTTCCTTTTTAATGCGGAGATGAGCTCCTCGAACTCCCTCAGCAGAAACTAATTCCTGGTTCTCCCTATGTATTTGGTGCCTACGTGGACCACGGCAACTTGTTCCTCCCTCTCCCACTCCAAGTTTTCCTACTGCCACGAGGGGATGTCTTTAAATTTGGCACCATACAGGCAAAATAAACTTCGGAATTCTTGGTTGCGTCTGCAGATAACTGTATCTATCACCCTCAATATACTGTCCCCTACCACAAATAAGTTTCCTTTCACGCCCCCAATTGAATGGCCTCTCGCATCATGGTGCCATCTTCAGCTTGCTCATCCATCTTGCAGGCTTTTCCATCATCCACACAGACAGCAATAACCTCATACGTGTTGGACAAGTGCAACGTCTGAGGTTCATCCAGCACTGCACATATGGTCCCCTTACCCGCCTGAGTTGCAGTCAGACCCTCCTGTACCTGACCAATAGCCTGACCAGTTATGGTACATAACGTTAGGTGTGTGACTGCATCCTGGATGAAAGTGTGCATGTAACTCTCCCCATCCCTTATCTCCACAATATCTGCACCTTAGACTCCAGCTCAAAAACTCTGAGCTAAAGTTCCACAAGCTGAAGGCCCTTTCTGAAAATGTGGTTGCCCAGGTCACAATGCCATCCACAACGTTCCACTCGGGTGTGCTGTAGGGTTAGTGACTGAAAGGACGGAGTAGAGGAATCTTTAATCTGACTATAATCCATTCTGTACCTGCCCTGGGAGGTTTATATGGGACAAGGTAGAGGGAGCTTCACCCTGTATATAACCCAACCTGCATCTGCTCTGGGAGTGTTTGACAGAAAAGTGAAGTTGGAGCTTTACTCTTGAACTAACTTGTGTTATAACTGACCCTGCATATTTTGGTGGGACAGTATTCTGCATCTAACCCATGCTTTAATTGCTCTGGAAAGTGGGATAGGACATTGTAGACTGAACATTAATCAATATCTAACACGTGGTGCACCTGCCCTGGGAGTGCCTAATAGGACACTGTCAAAGTAACTTTACTTGTTATCTAATCTGTGCTCGACCTGCACTGGTTGTATTTGATGGGACAGTATAAAGGGAGCTTTACTCTGCATCTAACCCGCGCTTTCCTTGCTCTGGGAGTGTTTGATGGGACAGTTTAGAGGGAGCTTCACTCTGTATGTATACCGGGCTTTACCAGCCCTGGGAGTGTTGGATGTGATAGTATAGTGGGAGCTCTACTCTGTAATGAATCCGTGCTTTACCTGCCCTGGGATTTTTTGATGCGACATTGTAGACAGTGCTTTACACTCTATCTAATCCGTACTGTACCCGCCATTGTAGTGTGTGATCGGGCAGTGTAGAGGGAGCTTTATTCCATATTTCACACGTGCTCTTTCTGCCCTGGGATTATTTGATGGGGACAGTGTAGAGGTAGTTTTGCTTTGTGTATAACCAGTGCTGTCCCTGCCTTGGGAGTGTTTGATGAGACAATGTAGATGGAGCTTAACTCTGTATCTAACCCAAGCTGTACTTGTCCTGGGAGTGTTTGATGTAACACCGTGTCATTTTGAAATTAACACAGCACTGGAAGATTAATTGCATAGTCCGACACGCAATAAGAACCCGGAATACAAAAATAATACAGCTCTCATCTTTATTTTTAAATGCTGTTGCATTTTTTCAAATCTACCTTTGCCCACTTCCACGACCCTTCGTCACATTCTCTGTCTTACTACGTCCTGTATTTCTCAATCTCGGTCTCTCTGACCATGCTTATACCTCTCTCTCTTCTAACACTGTCGCTGTTCCCTGATCCCTTGTTCTCACTCTCAGTCTTTCTCCCACGTCTCTCGCTCTCTCTCTTCCATTCTCTCTGTCTCTGTCACCTTTCTCTCCATCGCTTACTCTTTCGCTCTCTCTCTCTCATGTATTTCTCTATCTCTTCCCTTATCTCACGGTCTGTTTCCCAATCATTATTTCTCGCTGACTGACTCTCCCTCACTCACCTCTGTTTCTAACTCTCACAACCCCTATGTTTCACACTCCCTATCTCTCACCTTGTCTGTCCATCTCTCTCACTCAATTGCTCATCTTATTTGCCTCTCTCTGTCATCCACTCTCCTTATCTCTTAACCCCTGTGTCTCTCTCTCACCCCCTGTTTCTTTCTTTCACTCTCCCTTTCTCTCACCCTAACTCACTCTTTCTCCAACACTGGAAATGTATCTCTGCAGCAATTACTGTGTATACAATACACAGCGGATAAAAGATACAGTGAGTGAGAAAGAGAGACCATGTGATTGAGGGTGTGAGAGAGAGTGAGCGAGAGAGAGAGAGAGAGAGACAGAGTGAAAAAGAGATAGCGTGAGATAGAGATAGATAGAGAGTGATGTGAGGCAGGCCAGGCGAGTGAGTGAGTGAAGCAGAGACGTGGGGCAGACCAGTACCCAGAGTGAGTAAGTTGTAGATAGAGAGATAAAGACAGAGAGGGGGTAAGTGATGTGAGGCATGCCAGGAGAGAGAGTGTGTCAGATTTTTCTACATGAAACCGATGACAGTCTGTGACTATGAGCAATATGTCTCTATACTGTGTTACTATTTATTGTGGGCTTGTTGGTCTAATGCCATTGCACAAAGAATGTCTCTGCTAGTCTTTTCATGTGTGCACGGTGTTCTGTGATTCACAAGCACAAGCGCTGCGTTAATATTTACAGGGGGTTTCTATCAATCTCATTGTAAATATGAGCACAGGTTCTGGGGCGTATTTTACTGATTATAACAGCATGGTCGGAGTGTGTCAGTAATTGCGTTAATATAAACCTGTAACCACTGTCAGTGAGTTTATATTTTTGAGGTCAGTGGGATTGACTTACAGTTCAAATGATGTCACTGGCGCTGAATTACGATGTACACAGTATGTCAGTGAGTGTGCTTATACTATCCTATCGATTTCTCACTCGAAATGGAGAGCGAAGAAATTGACTCAGAGACTAAGGTCCTGAATTTAAACAAGGGGAATTATGATGCCATGAGACGGGAACTGAGTAGGTCTGATTGGACAACGTTCCTGAGAGGACTGGAGGTAGATAAACAATGGCAAACATTTAAAGATAGAATGACAAAATTGCAAAAATTGTTTATACCAATCTGGCATAAAAGGAAATCTAAAAAGGTGACTCAACCGTGGATAACAGGGGAAATTAGAGACAGCATAAAATCCAAAGATAGGGCGTATAAAATAGCCAAAAAAAGCGCCAGAGCGGAAGATTGGGAACAGTTTAAGATAGAGCAAAGGAGGGCAAAGGGCATGATCAAGAGGGGCAAAATAGCTTACGAAAACAAGCTGGCGGAAAATATAAAAACTAACTCCAAAAGCTTTTATAAATATATCAAAAGGAAAAGACTGGTGAAAACCAAAGTTGGTCCATTGCAGTCAGATACGGGGGAATATATAATGGGAAATAAGGAAATGGCAGATCAACTAAATGCATACTTTGGGTCAGTCTTTACGAAGGAAGACACAAAAAACCTCCCTGGGATATCGGGAAAAATAGGGACATTGGCAAAGGAGGAACTGACGCAAATCAATATCTCTAAGGATATGGTGTTAAGGAAGCTAAAGGGATTGAAGGTGGACAAATCCCCAGGGCCTGATAACATGCATCCTAGGGTACTGAAGGAGGTGGCCCTAGAGATAGCGGATGCATTAAGGATGATTTTTCAGAATTCATTAGACTCGGGAACAGTGCCGATGGATTGGAGGGTAGCTAACGTTACCCCACTATTCAAAAAGGGGGGTAGGGAAAAAGCAGGTAATTACAGACCTGTAAGCCTTACATCAGTTGTGGGCAAAATGCTGGAGTCCATCATTAAGGATGAAATAGCGGAGCACTTAGCAAATGGGGACAGGATAGGACAGAGTCAACATGGATTTACAAAGGGTAAATCGTGCTTGACTAATCTATTGGAATTTTTTGAGGGAGTAACTGGTAGAATAGATGGGGAGAGCCAGTAGATGTGGTGTACCTGGACTTCCAAAAGGCCTTCGATAAGGTCCCACATAAAAGATTAGCATGGAAAATTGAGGCTCATGGGATAAAGGGGAAAGTTTTGGCGTGGATAGGGAACTGGCTGTCAGATAGAAAACAGAGAGTTGGAATAAACGGCTCATTTTGTGAATGGCAGGCAGTAACAAGTGGGGTACCACAGGGATCTGTCCTGGGCCCCCAGCTGTTCACAATTTACATTAATGACCTGGATCAGGGAGTCGGATGCAGCATTTCCAAATTTGCAGACGACACTAAACTAGGAGGTGGGGTGGGCTCAGAGGAAGAGACCAGGAAGCTCCAGAGCGATTTGGACAGACTGGGCGATTGGGCGGATAAATGGCAGATGCACTATAATGTGGACAAGTGCGAAGTTATCCACCTTGGGTGCAGGAACGGGAGGGCAAATTATTATTTAAATGGCAATAGATTGGGAGAGGGGGAAGTACAGAGAGACCTGGGTGTTCTTGTACACCAGTCACTGAAGGCGAGCATGCAGGTGCAACAGGCGGTCAAGAAGGCAAACGGTATGCTGGCCTTCATAGCAAAAGGGTTAGAATACAGGAACAGGGATACCTTGCTGCAGCTGTACAGGGCACTGGTGAGACCACACCTCGAGTACTGTGTACAGTTTTGGTCGCCTCATCTGAGGAAGGATGTTCTTGCCATGGAGGGGGTGCAGCGGCGATTCACCAGGCTGATACCAGGAATGGCGGGAATGACCTATGAGGAGAGACTATGTAGTTTAGGGATGTACACACTGGAGTTTAGAAGATTGAGAGGGGACCTCATAGAAGTGTATAAAATTCTGACAGGTCTAGACAGACTGGATGCAGAAGGAATGTTTCCCTTGGCGGGTGAGAACAGAACTAGAGGACATAATTTAAGGATAAGGGCTAAACCATTTAGGACAGAGATGAGGGGGAATTTCTTCACTCAGAGAGTGGTGAACCTGTGGAACTCATTGCCACAGAGGGCAGTGTACGCCAGCTCATTAAATATATTTAAGAGGGAATTAGATATATTTCTACGGGCAAAAGGGGTTAAGGGTTACGGAGAGAAGGCGGGGACGGGATACTGAATTAAAGGATCAGCCATGATCTCATTAAATGGCGGAGCAGGCACGAAGGGCCGAATGGCCTACTCCTGCTCCTATCTTCTATGTATCTATGTATCTATGTAAGACTGGCCCCACAGGCGAAACTGGGTCAGACAGAATATGAGGCAGGATTAAGTTCTGAAGCTGGAACTTCTTCAGTATTCTCATCCTTTAATTAATTTTACAATTAAATTAAAGGGATATTTCCCCACATTTATCAACTGCTGTTGAAACTAGTCTGTGTCACAGCATGAATAGAAGTGTCTGTGCAGCAATGCACGAGCTGGTGCATTTGACCAAAATCTGGTAAATATATAGGTAGAGATGCAAAATAATCTACCAATCACTGCACCTGGTTATATATAGAATACACCATAAGCACTGATCATAACAGGATGAAATTACACGAAAGAGCAAAGATTAAAATGATGGACTTCCTTCGGCTCACCATCTCTGTGTCTCTGGGACTCTCCCCACTGCTGGGACCACGGAGTCTCCAGCGGGCTCTGCTGGCCACTAAAATGTGCCTGACTGTGACAGCAGTGAGCAGCAGAATCCGAACAATTGGGACCCCCGGGGTGAGAATATGATGAAGGAACTCGATTGCTCCACAGACCGGTGAATACTGAACATCGATTGCAACATCACAAAACCAGGGGACGAGCACATCGCCATATACATCTGTTAAAATAAAATACCAGAAAACGTTTTTTAAACAGCTCAGCAGAATCACTGTTCTTAGAACCACAGCCCACGTTTTGTTGTTGAAGTCATTTTCTTTCAGCTTCTGTAAACAAATGGCCACAAAGCGATCAAAGGTGAAAGTTACAGTGTAACAGACAGAACAGTCTGGAACTGCATAAAGCAGGATGGCGTGGATATTACAGACGGGGATAGAATACACAGGATCAAGCGATTTATTATAAGATATCGAAATCTGCCTCAATATCAGGTCGAGGATAACGAACAGTAGATCCGCCGCTGCCATGGCCACAAGGTAGCGAGTGACACATGTGGAGAGACCACACTTTCCCCGAGACAGGATCGCAATGGTCAATAATTTAAATGTGTGCAAGGGAAATAAACAGGGAAGTTTTACATCAGGCTAGTAGCAAAAGCAGCAGTTTGATAGAATTCGGGTTGAAATCTGCAATTAATTACCGATATTCATTGATATAATGTAATTATGTTAATTTTGAAGCTGTAAATCTTTCTTGTAAGAATAATTAATCAATAAATGAAATGAGATTAAATACATGAAAGTAACAGATGTTTGCTCACTGAGAGATGAAATGATAGATCTACCATTTGCCCAGCACTTAAAAGCATCTGCTGAGGTACCAGTGATGCAAAGGACCAGAACATCTCAGGAATAGATTGGGATGAGCAGATTAGCAAATTTCAGAAATGTAGTGAACTTATTGATTGTGTCCAGGATAGTGTTCTGTTACAATTGGATCTATAACCAACAAGGGGCATGCCATGTTAGATTAATAATGAGTAATGAGCCAGATTTACTTAACAGCCTAACAGTGTGGAACATTTTTTTAATAGTCATCATAACATGATCGAGTTCAATGAATAGAAACACGAAACTGCTACTAAGTTTCTAGGTTTAGGTAAGGTGGACTTCAATGGGATGAATCAGACACTCTCCGCAGTAGACTGGTCAAACCTGTTAATGGATAAATCAATATACAATTATTGGGGATGTTCAAAAATGAATTTAAACTGATACAGAACCAGCTTATACCCCTGAGAGGCAAGAGCTCTATTTGTCAGCAACAGCCCTGGACGACTAATGAGCTACAGGCAGCATGGAAAAAAAAGATCAAATCTATCAAAATTCAAAAATAGCCCACATCCTGGCGAATGGGAAAGATAGAAAGAACAGCACAGTGTCACAAAACAGATATTAAGAGCTAGAAAAGGGAGAATGAAAAGAAAGTTGCAAGGGATATCAAAATCAACACAAATAATGTTAACAATTCTATTAGGAAAAATGTGTAGTCAGGATTATTGTTGAACACTTCACAACTGAACGCAGTGATACTGTCAATGATAATAAGGTAATGGCAGACAGAATGAATGCAGAATTTGTGTCAGTATTTACAGTACAGGAAGAGGATAGCATGCCAGAAATCCCTAGGAAACCAATATTGAATCAGTGACAGGGACTCAATAAAATTAACGTCAATAAAATAACAGTAATAAATAAAAGAATGACTCTAAAGTGTGACACATTCCCAGGAACAGATGGGATCTCAACTCTTTACATTTTTTATTAACGATGTAGATGATGGCATAGAAAGTAATTTAACAAATTTGCGGATGACACTAAGTTAGGCAGCAATGTAGTCAGTATAGGTGAATGCATGAAATTGCAAAGGGATTTCGATAGATTAAATGAATGGGCGAAGATGTGGCAAATGGATTTTAACCTTATCAATTGTGAGGTTTTACATTTAGTATGTAAAAAAGGATAGAAGAGTGTACTTTCTAAATGGTAAAAAGCTAAAAAGGGAGGTGGTCCAAAGAGACGGGGGTGCATCTACGAAGATCATTAAAATGCCACCGACAGGTGGAGAAAATAATCAAAAACGCTAATGGAATGCTGGCCTTTATATCTAAAGCACGAGCATACAATCATGTGGAAGTTATGCTGCAGCTATACAAAGCACGGGTTAGACAACACCTGGATTAATGTGAGCATTTCTGAGCACCACACATTAGGAAGGATATATTGTCTTGGAGGAAGTGCAGCGCATGTATACCAGAATGACACCCGGTCTCCGAAAGTAAAGTTATGGGGATAAATTACACGAATTAGGAATGAATTCCTTAGAATTTAGAAGGTTAATGGGTGATCTCATCGAAGTTTTCAAGATATTAAGATGGAAAGATTGGTAGCTAGGCAGAGACTATTTCCCTTGGTTGGGGATTCTAGAACTAGGGAGCATAGTCTAAAAATTCGAGCCAGACCTTTCAGGAGTGAAATCAGGAAACACTTCTCACACAAAGGGTGGTATAAGTTTGGAACAGTCTTCCACAAATGGAAGTTGATGATAAATCAATTTTTAATTTTAAACCTGAGATTGATAGATTTTTATTAACCAACGTTATTAGGCCTATGGGGCAAAGTCGGGTATATGGAATTGGTCGCAGATCAGCCATGATCTCATTAAATGTCAAAACAGGCTTTAAGGCCAAAATGGATTACTCCTATTCCTATGTTCCGATGTTCTTAGAAAACCTCGTGCCCCGGGTTCAGTCAGCAATTTGAGCAGTGCAGATCGTTTCTGTGCTCTGTGTTGGGGGTGATGAAATCCCGCTTGTTTTCCTGATATATGTTTCCACATTATTTTTTATATAGATCAATAAATGATTGCAACAGCAACATGCAGAAACTGCAAACCTGGCGTGCAATAATTACAGGCAATTGTATTTAATATGTACGATCTAATACGACAAAGTTAAGATAAATACAAGTAAATTGCAGTTATAAAGACAACTAGGCTGTCAGAAGTGCTTTGACGATTGAGTTTTACCTAATTTTTGTTGAAATATACAAATTGTAGCTCATTGAAAGGAAGATTTTACAAATAACATTGCATAGAATGGACTCTGAATTATAATAAATAGTTATCATTGACAGTGAATGCCTCAGTAAATGTATTTATCAACATCGAATTCAGTTAAATTATTCCACAGGCAATGTGCTGCCAAACGCTTTTGTTAAGTATCTGAACACAAACGGATAAAAGTCATCCTGGTATTTCACATGATGGTTTCCAACTTTGTGCAGAGAATATTAGATGAGAAAATATCAAAGGATTGTCTTAACCTCAGCTGGGATTGTTTTTCATGAAGTACAGCAGGAGGCAATAGAGAACCACTCGGGTTCTCACTGAGAGATCGACTGAACTGTCACAGACAGGTATGTGACTCAATTGTAAATTCAAAACAATAATTGCAACTAACTATTGAAATCTGGCTGAATGAACATTTTAGGAGAATCTAAATAACCCTTGTAATTCTATTAGAACTTATAGAATCAGAGCAAATAATGCAGAACTGGAGCTGGTGGAAAAGGAGACAATGATTGGAACTGAATGATCAGCGGATATTTCAGCCATTTAAAGATATGTACATGACCTGCCAGGATTTCCTTCCTATGACTTTGTTTAAATAACCATACCGAGTAATAGACGAATATAAAAGCAAAATACTGCGAATCTGAAATTAAAGCAAAAACATGTTGCAGATTCTCAGCAGGCGAGACACCATCTGTGGAGAGGGAGAAACAGAGTTAACGTTACAGGTCGATGACCTTTGCCTTTAGGTGCTAAGTCTCCTAAACCATGAAAATATTCTTTTGATCTGTTAGATATGTTCAGTGTAGATAGCAGATGGAAATTAATTAAATAAAGTGCCTGAGTCCAATATCTTTACTTGAACACCACATAGAATATTGCAATCTCGGTAACACCATATCACATTCAGAATCAGCAGCTGACAGCGGCGCCGAATGCATGGGGAATGACAAAGAATACGTGAAGAAGGAGAGAAATACAGTTAAGCGTTATTTACAGAATTAACAGATGGATGCTGAGACTAACCGGGGACACCAACAGCAGCGAATGCAGACGGGGTGGGAGACTAAATTAAAAGAACAGTAAATCTGTTAAACCTAATTTACAGAACTAGTTATTAGATATAGATGCCTTAACAGGAGTACCAAATGTAGCGAGGCTGTTCGTGTATTTTTATACAACAACCCATGCATTAACAACAATAAAACAAAAGAAAGATTTGCATTTATACGATTTAGACAACGGAAAAAATTGAAACACAGAATATCATTAATAACTGAGTAACACACTGTAAATATCAAGCATCATATTAAAGTGTAACTAGGTTTATTGAATTCATAACTGGGCATTGATGCTTACTCGGAAGACCAACAATAGCGAGGAGGGGATAGTAAATTTTTCATATTTCATAAAATAAGTATTTTAATCACAAATCTTCACGCCAATTATCAGTAAGGGGCGGGGGAGGGGGCACAAACATGCCTTCCCTTCAGTGTGTCGCTGGTAGTCTTCGTGCTGGAATGTGAGAGGTGACACAGTGAAGGCTCCTTCTTTATAGCAGAGGAAAATCCCTGAGTGTCATCATTAGGCCTCACTGTAACTGGCATCAATTACAGTCATTGAACAAACAGACTCATTGACCCACTGTCATCACAATACTTTACTGCAATACAATCTAGCTAACCATATTGTACACAGTTTTAAATTAAAAGTGAGTGAATGTGAAATAGTTCACCCGAGCATAAAATATCAAGAGAGAACAATTAGAACGGTGTTTCTCTTCCTGTATTGAACAAATCTTGACACCATAAGATGAGAAAGTAACAGACAACATGATGAGTAAAAGAGGAAAGAAAGCTGGATTGCCCCATTCTATTTATCTGATTTATTCAAACCCAGATCATGAGGTTAAAAATAGTCGCCATCAATAAAAATTCTTAAACGGCAGGTTTTTAGAGGTGAACCCAGTGATGGAAAGATCCTAATCGCACAAAACACTGTACTGGCCTCAATCCAGGAATTACATTCCCAGGGCTGACGAGATTACACTGCTCCTGCTTCAATCCAGGAAACATTCTCTGGACCGCCGGGATTACACTGTTGCTGCCTCAGTCCAAGAATATCACTCCCAGGCCGGCTACATTGTTCCCTCCTCAGTCCAAGAATGTTTGCCCTGGGCAGCCTAGATTATACGGCAGCCACTTCATTTCAGGATTTTAAATCTCTGCACCGCCTAGATTACACTGCCAAGCCTCAGTCCGGGAATTTCTTTGCCAGGGAGGCCTACATTACACTGCTCCTATCTGAGTTCAGGAATTTTTTTCTCTGGACCAACTGGATTGTACTGCTCCCGCCTCAATCCAGGAGGTTACTTCTCGGGCCTCCTTGATTACACAGATAACTCGTGATTCAAGGAATTCAATAAACAGGGCAGCCTACATTACACTGCTCCCGCCTCAATACAGTTTTTTTTTAATTTAAAGTCCACCCAGATTAAACAATTCCCATCTGAAACCAGTATTATAATTCTATGGACCACCTGGATTTCGCTGCTCCCGCCTCAGTCAAGTTATGTTTTCAGGGTCCATAGCCTTCGCTATATCCAGTGCGCTCAGCCATTTCTTGACACCACGGGGACTGAATCGAATTGGCTGAAGAATGGCTTCTGTGATAGTGGGGACCTCAGGAGCAGGCCGATATGGATCATCCCCTCGGCTCTTCTGGCTGAAGATGGTTGCAAATGCTTCAGCTTTGTCTTTTGCACTCACTGCTGCGCTCTACCATCATTGAGGATGAGGATATTCATGGAGCCTCCTCCTCCCGTTAGTTGTTTTATCATCCACCACTATTCACGACTGGATTTGGCAGGACTGCAGAACTTTGATCTGATCCGCTGATTGTGGCCTCGCTTAGCCGTGTCAAAAGCATGCTGCTTCTGCTTTTTAGCATGCATGCAGTCCTGCATTGCAGCCTCCCAAGGTTGAACCTCATTTTGACGTACGACTGGTGCTGCTCCTGGCCTGCTCTTCTATGATTCTTATTGAACCAGGGTTGGTCCCCTGGCTTGATGCTATTGGTAGAGTGAGGGATATGCCGGGCCATGAGGTTACAGATTTTGTTGCTGGAGGTGTATCTCTGTAGGAACAGCCTGGGTCAATTTAAGTATGAGTTCTCAGGGTCATTGATAGGAACCTTCTGGGTTAATCTACGACCAGTCTGGTTCTGTTTGGAAGCCGAATAGACCTGTGTAGCAGCTGCTGGGTGTGTGTAGGAGCTCCCTGTTCCTGTGTTGCAGCTCCGTGTGGGCCGCTTGTATCTCACTTGGTCAGTTTAGGAGCTTCATCTCTCTGTGTCGGTGCTTACTGGGTTTGTGTAGGAGCTGCCTGGGTGTGTGGAGGTGCTGAATGGGTCTGTGCAAGAGCTGTCTGGAACAGTGACATTACATGTCTGGGACTATGTTGCAGCTACGGGGTCTGTGTAGGAGCTGTCTGGGTCTCTTTTGGGCCTGTCTGGGCTGTGTAGGAGCTGTATGCGATTGGAAAGCTGAGCTCTCAGTATGTTTAGGGGCTGTCTGGGCGAGGTTTGGGTCTGTCTGATAGCAAAATACTGCAGATGTTGGAAATCCGAAATAACAACAGAAAATGCTGGAAAAACTCAGCAGGTCAGGCAACATCCGTGGAGAGAAATTTGAGTTGACGTTTCGGGTTTGACCCTTCTTCAAAACTGGAGAGAAAAGGAACTAGATCGAAGGCAGGGCTGCGATCGGACAAAAAAAAAGGCAGCCCTGCCTTCGATCTAGTTCCTTTTCTCTCCAGTTTTGAAGAAGGGTCAAACCCGAAACGTCAACTCAAATTTCTCTCCACGGATGTTGCCTGACCTGCTGAGTTTTTCCAGCATTTTCTGTTGTTATTTGGGTCTGCCTGATTCTGATTAGGAGCCATCTAGGTCCATGAAGCAGCTGCTAAAGCTCCATCTGTCTCCAATATAAGCTATCTGTGTTTGTGTAGGTCCCTTCTGTGTCTATGACCCAATTGTCTGTGTCTGTGTTGGAGCGTGTGTGTCTGTGAACGAAGTGTCTGGATGCAATTCAGAACTGCCAGCGTCGTTATATGAGGTTCTAGATCTGTGTACATGCAGCCAATGTCTGCAAAAGTAGCTTTCTGGGCGTGCATAAGCGCAGTCTGGATCTGTGTAGGAGCTATGTAACTGTGCAAAAGTTGTCTGGGTCGTTGTTGCAGCGGTCTGACTCTGTGTTGGAGCTTCCGTGTCATTGTATGATCTCTCTGGGTCAGTGATAAGAACTGGCTGGGTCAATATAGGAACAGCCTGTCTTTGCCTACAACTAATCTTAACTGCCCTCTGAAATGACCTAGCGAGCCAATCAGTTGTAATACACCGCTACAAAACAAAATAATAGGAATAAAACTGGACGGACCTCCCAGCATCAAACTTGGCACCAGCTGCGGACAAGACAACAGCACACCCAGCCCTGTCGAACCTGCAAAGTTCTCCTCACCAACATCTGGGGATTTGTGCCAAAATTGGGAGAGCTCTCCCATAGCCTAGTGAAGCAACAGCCTGACATCGTCCGAGGTGGCTCCTAATGAAAAGCATTTCTTTCATTTACTCATGGATTCAGGTCAATCATGGGCATGGAAACCTCCTGCAGATTACCACCTACCGCCCTCTCTCAGAAGCTGTCTCAGTACTCCTCCATGTTCAACACTACTTGGAAGAAGCACTGAGGGCCGCAAGGGCACAGAATGCATTCAGGCTGTGGAACTTCAATGTCCAGCTACAAGAGCAGGCTCGTTATCACCAGTACTGACCGAGCTGGCCGAGTCCTGAAGGACATAGCGGCCAGTCTGGGCCTGCGACAGGGGGTGAGAGAACCAACATGAGGGAAAATCTTCTTGACCTTGTCTTCACCAATCTAGCAGTCACAGATGCCTCTGTCCATGAGAGTATTGGTAGCAGGCGCCACTGCGTTTATTGTGGAGACAAAGTCCCTTCACACTGAGGACACTCTCCATCGTGTTGTGTGGTGCTACCCCCGTGCTAAATGGGATAGATTCAGAACAGATCGAGCAGCTCAAATCTAGGCTTCCACGAGGCGTTGTGGGCCATCATCATCAGCAGCAGATATGTATTCCACCTCCGTCTGTGGCCTCATGGCCCGGCATATCCCTCACTCCTCCATTACCACCAAGCCAGGGGACCAACCCTGCTTCAATAAGGAGTGTAGAAGAGCACGCCAGAAGCAGCACCAGGCATACCTCAAATTAGGTTCCAACCTGGGGTAGCTGCAACACAGGACTACATGCATGCTAAACAGCAGAAGCAGCATGCTATAGACGGGGCTAAGCAATCTCACAATCAATGGATCAAATCAAAGCCCTGCATTCCTGCCACATCCAGTCGTGAATGTTGGTGGATCATTAAACATCTAACGGGAGCAAGGAGCTTCATGAAGATCCCTATCCTCAAATATTGTGTAGCCCAGTACGCGAGTGTAAAACACAATGCTGAAGCGTTTCCAATCATCTTCAGCCAAAAGTGCCGAGTGGATGATTCATATCGGCATACTCCTGAGGTCGCAACCATCACAGAAGTCAGTCTTTAGCCAATTCGATACACACCACGTGATATCAAGATACGGCTAAGTGAACTGGATACAGCAAAGGCTATGGTGCCAGACAACATTCTGTCTATCGTGCTGTGGGCTTGCGCTCAAGAAATAGCCGCGCCAACAGCAACTGTTCCTGTACAGCTATAATACTGGCATATATCCGAGAATGTGGAAAACTGACTGGGTATGGGCTGTCCACAAAAAGCTGGACAAATCCAACACGGCCAATTACCGCCCCATCAGTCTACTCTCAATCATCAGCAATGTGATGTAAGGTGTCGTCGACAGTCCTATCAAGCAGCACTTACTCACCAATAACCAGTTTGGGTTCCGCCATGAACTTTCGGCTCCTTACCTCATTACAGCCTTGTTACAAACATGGACAAAGGAGCTGAATTCCAGCGGTGAGGTGAGAGTGACTGCACTGAACATCATGGCAGCATTTGAACGATTGCGAAATCAAAGAGCCCTAGTAAAGCTGAAGTCAATGGGAATCTGGGGGAAAAATCTCCTCTGTCTGGAATTATAACTAGCACAATGGAAAATGGTTGTAGTGGTTAAAGATCAATCGTCACAATCCCAGGGCATTGCTGCAGGAGTTCATCAGTGCATTGTCCTCGGCCCAACGATCTTCTGTTGGTTTAGCAATGAACTTCCCTCCTTCATAAGGGCAGAAATGGGGATGATCGCTGAAGACAGCACAGTGTTCAGTGTCACTCCGAACTCTTCAGATAATGACGTAGTCCATGCCCACATGCAACAAGACATGGACGACGTTCAGGCTTGAGCTTTTAAGTGGCTGGTAACATTCACACCACAGAAGTGCCAGGCAATGACTATCTCCTACAAGCGAGAGTATAACCACCACCCCTTGATATTCAATGGCATTGCCATCACTGAATCCCCCGCCATCAGCTTCATGGGGGTCACCATTGACCAGAAACTTAACTGGACCAGCCACATATAGCTGTGGCAACAATTGCATATCAGGGGCTAGGTATTCTGCAGCGAGTCTCTTACCTCCTGACTCCCGAATGCCTTTCCACCATCTGCAAGGCACAATTACTGAGTGTTTTGGAATTCTTTCCACTTGTCTTGATGCAGCTCCAAAAAACTCAGTAATCTCGACACTATCCAGACATCTGCTTAATTGGTGCCCCCTCCACCAGTTTAAACATTCACCCCCTCCAACACCATCGTATCATGTCTGCAGTATGTGCCATCTATTCGCATGTCAGCAATGCGCACAACCCGTGAACAAAAATAAAGGTTATAGATGCTGGATCCATATGCCGGAGTTGGTAGAAGTCAAATAATGCATACAGAAATTCGTGGGGAACCAATGGACCAATGGTCAATGGTATAATGAGGATGACAAATCCATATAATTAGAGAAAAAGTATCGTAGAAACTAATGGGACTAAAAGTTGACAGCTCCCCTGGACCTGATGGCCTACATTCTAGAGTTCTACAAGAGGTGGGTGCAGAGATAGTGGATGCATTGGTTTTGATCTTCCAAAATTTCCTAGATTCTAGAAAGATCACAGCAGATTGGAAGGTCGCAAATGTAACACCGCTTTCCAAGACAGGAGCTAGAATGAAAACAGGGAACTGCAGACATCAGTTGTCGGGAAAATGCTGAAATCCATTGATAAGAAAGTAGTGTGAGGGCTCTTAGAAACATGATTTGACAGCATCAACAAGTTTTTATGAATGGGAAATCGTGTTTGACAAATTTATTCCAGTGCTTTGAGGATGTAACTAGCAGGGTTTATAATGGGGAACAAGTGGATGTAGTTTATGTGGAATTCCAAAAGGCATTCAAAAAGGTGCCACGTAACGGTTATTACACAAGATAAGGGCTCATGCTGTTGGGGTTAACATAATAGCATGGATACCGGATTGTTTAATGGACAGAATTAGAGTATTGGGATAAACAGGTATTTTTCAGGTTGGCAGGCTGTAACTAGTGGGGTGCTGCAAGGATCAGTGCTTGGGCCTCAGCTACTTACAATCTATATTAATGACCTAGATGAAGGTTCCGAGTGTAATGTATCCAATTTTGCTGATGATACAAAGCAAGGTGGGACAGTAAGCTGTGAGGGGAACACAGAGTCTGCAAAGAGATATAGATCGACTAAGTGAGTGGGCATTAAGGTGGCAGATGGAATACTATGTAGGGACATGTGAGGTTATTCACTTTGGTAGGAAGAATAGGAAAACAAAACATTTTTACAATGCTAAGAACATTTTTAAAGTTTGTGTTCAGGGAGTTTTGGATGTCCTCGTGCAAGGAGCACAGAAATCTAGCATGCAGGTACAGCAAGCAATAAGGAAGGCAAATGGCATTTTGGTCTTCACTGCAAGTGAGTAAGGAAGTCTTGCTACAAGTGTACAGGGCCTTGGTGAGACCATACCTGGAGTACTGTGCACAGTTTCGCTCTCCTTATCTAAGGAAAGATATATTTGCCTTGGAGGTGGTGAAGCGAAGGTTCACTAGATTGCTTCCTAGGATGAGAGGGCTGTCCTATGATGAGGGATTGTGTGGAATGGGTCTATATTCACTGAAGTTTAAAAGAATGAGTGGTGATCTCATTGAACTGACAAGGTTCTGAAGGAGATTGACAGGGTAGATGCTGATACGTTGTCTCCTCTGGCTGGAGTGTCTAGAACTACGGGGCATAGTCTCAGTATAAATGCTGGGTCGGTTCATTGGAGCTAGTTTAGTTTATAGATGCTGGTTCAGTTCATTGGGGCTCATTATGTTTATAGATGCTGGGTCAGTTTATTGTTGCTTGTTAGTGTATAGATGTGGGGTCAAATTATTTAAGCTGGTTTAATTTATAGATGCTGTGCCAGTTTATAGATGCTGTGCCAATTTATTGGCGCTGGTTTCCTTTATATAATTCTTGATCAATTTATTTGAGCTAATTTAGATTATAAATTCTGGTTTAGTTTATTGGAACTACTTTACTTTGTATTAACGGTGTCAGTTAAATCTTGCTTGCTAAGGTTATTCGACGTTTCAATTAATATACTGGGTCAGATTTTCTTTGCTGCATCAGGTGATTTAATTTATAGATGCACCCAGTGAGTTAATAAGCACAAGTAACGTTACCGAGCATCTAAAATCTGTAGAGTCTGTAAGTACAGTTCAGTTATGTGACTCGCCTTGTGGAGTCTATGCAAACACTGCCCACCTTGTGACTCCTCTTTTGAAGTCATTGTAAATACACACTCACTCCGGGACTCTCCTCTGTGGAACCTTTCTACCTACAGACCCACTCAGTGACTCATCTAGTGTGGACTCCGTAAGTCCATTCTACAAATTATTTTCCTTGAGACTTGAAAATTATTTTCTGAGATTTAAAGAGATTAATTGCACATCTAGTTAAACATTTGTTATGACACAAAACGTGTTGGTTTGAAATGTGTTATTGGAAATGTTATTTCATTGACTGTAATTAGTGTCAGTCTCCATGGAACCTAATTGTGTCACTGAAGGCTTTCCTTCTTCTATTAATAAGGGAGTCCTTTCAATGCGTCATTACAAAGTGTCAGTGTGAGCAACACCTCCGGTACTGACAGGGACCAGCGGCTGCACGTAGAGGAAGAGAATGCACGAGAGATATCCATTAAAGTTGCAGATATTATTTTTCCTATTTAAAGCACAGAAGTTTTACTATCCTCTGCTCGCTGCTGTTGGTGTTCCTGGTAAGACTCTGTATCTACCTATTGTATAAAGCATGTTTCACTATAATACTGTTTCTGTTAGTTTAAGTCGGTAGATCTAGCTACTACTTTTATTCAGTGACATTCTTTGGTTCCGTGGGTGACGATGCTTTAATTTTCCATCGTATGATTATTACCAAGTAGCCCATTTCCTCCTCTGAATTCAATGAATGGCACGGCTTCACTTTCACCATTTCTCCCACATGATGTATTCTTCTTAAGATTAAAATATTCTTCGTGTGTCCAATAGAGATTAGAAATCAGAAATCACTCATTATCTAACACAACCATCCAGCTCACTTTCCACCGGCATCACCTCAATGGTTCTTTTCCTGGATGGTTTGATATTAAAACAAGTATGAATTATCTTCCAACAATAAGTTGATTTTTTCTTTGATTTTCAGTGCACTCATTTCCAAGCATTGTTTTGAAATAATTGAATTCCTTGCTGCCTGTCACAGGTGAGGGAATCTCAGTCAGTCCAAAATTGAACTTTCTCTCATGTCCTTCTCTCATTTACTGTAAATGTTTCTAACTGCCGTATCGTGAACGCTGCTCACTTTGATATTTTACTGTCTATATCCGTTTGGAAAACTATCCAATTATGAATGAACGGAGACCTCAGTGTCATTTGTCTTGGACGCTAGCGAGAAATGGATGGTGTCGCATCGGCCGCCTGTTATAGGCTGTTTTTAAATTGTGGGAGTGGAGTCATGTTACTTCAGCATCAACATAGCCGATAGAAGCCACCTGCATTAGAAATCCACACACACACTCTTTCCAAAGTTGCAACCGAACAATGACAGTCAGCTTAATCCGGGACTGATATCCCTTCATTACACAGAGTCGCCGAGCAGAGATCAGAAGGGGAGAATTCAGCTGATTCTTTCCATAAACTAGGTTGACCGGGAAATAATCAGCAGCAGGAACTTGGGCTGATTCCCCCGTATGATTTATTAACAGCCATCACTACCTGTCCTGCCACCTTCAAAGGTTTGTTTAAGCACAACTCAGGTCTATCTGATCATGCACCCGCTTTGAAATTGTACCGTTTAGTTTATATTACCTCTGCTCTTGCTTCCTATCGACATGTATCACTTCACACTTCTCTGCGTTAAATTGTATCTGCCATGTGGCTGCCGATTTCACTAGTCTGTCTATGTCCCCCTGAGGTCTGTTACTATCATTCTTACTGTTTATTAACATTTCTGCGTTTCCTGCCATCTTCAAACTTTAAAATTATGTGCTGTGAACCCATGTCCATGGCATTGATATAAATAAAATGAGCAATGGTCCCAGCACCGACATCTGAGGAATACCTTTGTATACTGTGCCTGAAAAACAACCGTTTACCTCCAATCTCTGCTTTCTGTCTCTAAGCCAATTTCCGAGCCATGTTGCCAATGCCACTTTAATCCCATGGGCTTCAATTTTGGTATTATGTGGTACTATGCAAATACCTTTATAAAGCATAGTGCAATTGGGAAAGTATGGGCCGTAACAATCATTGAATCTTAGAATTGGTGAACCAAGTTGTGAGACAATTTGTTTAGCGGATCATGACGCCCTGCTCTGATCACAGGCCTTGCCTGGGTTCAATCAGTGAATTACAAGATCATTGATTTTATTATTTCTGTCATTTGTTCTCAGGATATGGGTGATGCTGTCATGGCCGGTATTACTTGCCCATCCCTAGTCAGCCGTGAGAAAATGGTGGGCCTTCAACTTGAGCCACTGCAGTGCCTGTGGTGAAGGTGCTCCCACTATAGTGTGATGGAAGGAATTTCAGGCTTTTGACCCAGTGACAATGAAGGAACGGTGATATATTTGAAGGGTACGGTAGCATAGTGGTTATGTTGCTTGACTAGCAAACCCGATGCCCGAACAAATGGTCAAGAGTGCAAATCCCACCAGCTGAGGAACTTAAGTTCAAATAATTAAACAAATCTGGATTGAAAAGCTTGTAGCAGGAATGGTGACCATGAAACTACCGGATTGTTGTAAAAACACATCTGGTTCACTACTGTCCTCTATGGAAGGAAACCCACTACCCTTACCCGGTCTGGCCTAAATTTGTCATCAGACACAGAGCAATGAGTTTAACTCTTAACTGCCCAGTGAAATGGCCTAGCAAGCCACTTAGTTTATAAGGCAGCTTACTACCACGTTCTCTGGGGCAATTAGGGAAGGGCAATAAATGCTGGCATTGTCAGCGACGCCCACATTCCTTGAATGAATAAAACATGTCCAAGTCTGTAAAGTGTGTGAATTGAAGCGGAAAATTGGTGGTGATGGTGTTTTGTGGTAGAGTCAGAGACGAATTATAGCCCCTCCCCTGTGCCACTTGTCCCATTGATGTAAATTGTAGAAATCCACCTGTGGCCCTGGGGGTGAAACGTTACTACATTAAAATAATAAACACAACCAAATTAACTTTTGCCATTTTCAGGATGCAAATCCTTTAGTGGACACTTGGCAATGAGTTGGGGCTGAGCACGAGGATGAACATTTTAAAATCGAGGCATTGCCAGACCAGAGCCAGTGTAGGTCAGTAATCACAGGAATGATGGGTGAACGGGACTTGGTGCGATTTAGGGCACGGACAGCAGAGTTTTGGATGCGACTGAAATGCTTGTACTTAACTCCAGATATAACTCTTATAACTCCCGCCCCCCCCCCGGAGCAATCTGCCTCAGATGATAACAAATGACTCTGAATGGGTTCAAGCCAAGCATTTGAGAGACAACGTCTTAGTCGAATACTTCAGCACATTTGATATCTGCTGATTTTGCAGACAAGGTCCGAGAAATTCATCTCTGGCGGTAGTGCTAAATGGGCGGGATCGGATCGTGTGCCCATTACGCGCAGCGCCTGATATTCAGTTCCACTGCAGTCAATGACGGAATTCTAGGCCTAGGGCGTCAATTCTTAACGCTACTTTTCCAGGTTTCTCCGTAACTCAGTGAATTCACTTCAGTGACAAAGAGCTAGTCTCAGTAACCCTGCACCATCAACACCCTTGTGGTCCCAAAATCCATGGTCCCCTGTTTAAAAAACAGCTCCATTCTGGCTCGTAATTGTATAACATGCAATGAACACTTTAACAACAGGACGGAGCCACAGCCAGTGACTAGAAAAATTCACCAGGCTTTTTAAAGAGGTAGGACTAGTCCGGGGCGCTACTTTGGGGCGGGCGCTAACTTCGGGCGGGCGCTTAGGTTAGCGCCCCAAAACTGTCTATACTGAAAATCTAGCCCACTGTCTCTTAAAGAGGCAGGACTAGTCATCCTGGCCTAGAAATTGGGATTTGGCTTAGCCAGGGCTTTAGCGCCGGAAGTTAGTGCCGGCGCTAAGTCCCCTGTGCGCGCCAAAAATTCAGTAGCGCCGCGCCCAAACGGCTGCCGGTGCTACTGAAGCGTCTTAGCGCCTGGAAAAGGGCGCTAACTGCCGTTTCGCGCCGCAATTCCGGCGCTGCGGCACCCGATGCGGTGCGGCAGGCTGGGGAAGTGCAGGCCTCCTCCTTCCGTTAAGGAGGAGCTGCCTGCACCCGGCCGCGGCCCGCGCAAATCTGCTTAAAAATGAGCCCGGCACCTCGGACAAGTGCCGGGCTTGCATCTGTTCCGGGGGGGGGGAGAGAAGTCCGGGGAGGGAGCTGCGGGCAGGCGGCCGGCGGGAAAGCGGCCGGCCGCCGCGGGGCCTTTAATGCGCCGGCGCTAACTGCAGTAAGGCACCTCTGACAAAACGCTGGTTGCGGCTGCCACGGGCGAGGCGGCCGCAACACAATTTCGGAGTTCGGGCGGGTTACCACGGCAACCGGGACGCTGCGCACACCGATGACATCATCGGTGCCGGCGCAGCGCTACCGGAGCAACGCCGATTTAGGGCCCCAGGGAATTTCACTACTGGCCATAACTCTGGCACAAGGCCCTCTAGCGCCTCAAATGAGGCGCTAAGGCTACGGAATTTTCAGCCGACTGGGCTAGATTTTCAGTATAGACAGTTTTGGGGTGCTAACCTTAGCACCCGCCCCAAAGTAGCGCCCCGTTGCCGGAAATTCAGTGGCTTCGCCCTAAGAGGTTGGTGGAGCGCTAAAAGAGGCGTTCCACTACTATCTTTAGGCGCTAAGCCGGCGGTGCCGAGCGCAACACCCGAGCTCGGGCGCAGCGCACGGCAGACACTCTGGTGCCAGTGAGCTATTAAAGGGGAAGGGTGCATGTGTTTTTTTCAAAAGCAGAGTCTGGGGGGGAAAACAGGAGGAGGAGGAGGAGGAGGAGGAGGAGGAGGGGGAGGGGGAGGGGGAGGAGGACGAGGAGGAGGCGGAGGAGGAGGCCGGAAACATAAATACACCGTTCACAACAACACACTGGATCCTTCCACACAGCACATGCAGACTGCCTTTTATAGTGCAGGAGGAGTGCCCTTTAATTTGCGCTCCCCAGGGTGTGTTGCGTTCCATTTTAGAAACGCTCTGGACGCCAGCCGCCCAATGGGGCGGTCCGACTGAAGTTTGTATTCGGGGCGGCCAAAGGGCGTTGCACGAGGATGTGGCGTCATTTTCTGCGTGCGCATCCGGGCGGCCGCTAAACTTTGCGCCGGGGCTAACGGGCAACTTAATTTGGGGCGGGGCGCAAACATTGCTGTGCCCGGGCGCTACACGCATAGTGCCCGAAATTCACTTCTCTTAAGGTGCTAACTGCTGGCGCAAGCAACTGAAAATCTAGCCCACTGTCTTTTAAAGAGGCAGGGCTAGTCATACAGGCTTAGAAATTGGGTTTTGGCGCAGCGACGGCTTTAGCGCCGGAAGTTAGTGCCGGAGCTAAGTCGCGCTGGGCGGGCCAAAAATTCACTAGTTCTGCGCCCAAACGGCTGCCGGCGCTGCTGAAAGCTGTTTGCACCTGAAAACTGGCGCTACGCGCTGAATTGCGGCGCTATTCCGGCGCTGCGGCGCCCGCTGCGGTGCGGCAGGTTCGGGAGTGCAGGCCTCCTCCTTCCGGAGCTGCCTGCACCCGGCCGCGGCCCGCGAAAATCATTGTAAAAATGAGCCCGGCACCTCGGACAAGTGCCGGACTTGCATCTGTCGCGGGGCGGGAGGGGGGAGAAGTCTGTGGAGGGAGCTGCGGCCAGGCGGCCGGCGGGAAAGCGGCCGGCCGCCGCGGGGCCTTTAATGCGCCGGCGCAAAGTCCAGTAAGGCACCTCTGCCAGAATGTTTCTTGCGGCTGCCACGGGCGAGGCGGCCGCAGGTCAATTTCGGAGTTCGGGCGGGTTACCATGGCAACCGGGACGCTGCGCACACCGATGACTTCATCGGTGCTGGCGCAGCGCTAACGGCCTAACGCCGATTTAGGGACCCACTCAATTTCCAAACTGGCCATAGCTCTGGCGCTAGGCCCTCTAGCGCCTCAAAAGCGGCGCTAAGCCTACCGAATTTCTAGGCCACAGGCCTAGAAATTCAGTGCCCTTAGCACCGGTTTTGCGGCGCTAGAGGGCCTAGCGCTGCAATTGGCGCCGGTTCCAAAATTGCCTGGGGCCCTTCCGCGGCGGTAGACCGGTAGCGCTGCGCCGGCACCGATGACGTCATCGGTGTGCGCAGCGTCCCGGTTGCCATGGTAACCCGGCCCCAAGCCGAAATTCAGTTGCGGCCGCCTCGCCAGTGGCAGCCACAACTAAGACTCCGGCAAACGAATGCTGCCGGAGTCTGCGCCGGCGCTTTAAGGAGGCGCAGCGGCCGGCCGCTTTCCCGCCGGCCGCCTGCCCGCAGCTCCCTCCCCGGACTTCTCCCCACGCCCCCCCCGGAACAGATGCAAGCCCGGCACTTGTCCGAGGTGCCGGGCTCATTTTTGAGGAGATTTGCGCGGGCCGCGGCCGGGTGCAGGCAGCTCCTCCTTAACGGAAGGAGGCGGCCTGCACTTCCCCAGCCTGCCGCACCGCATCGGGTGCCGCAGCGCTGAAATTGCGGCGCGAAACGGCAGTTAGCGCCCTTTTCCAGGCGCTAAGACCCTTCAGTAGCGCCGGCAGCCGATTGGGCGCGGCGCCACTGAATTTTTGGCGCGCGCAGGGGACTTAGCGCCGGCACAATTTCCGGCGCTAAAGCCCTGGCTAAGCCAAAACCCAATTTCTAGGCCACAGCCTTTATAAAAAGGCAGGACTAGACACAATGGCCTAGAAATTAGGTTTGCCTCCGCCAGGGCTTTTGCGCCCGAAATTTTGCGCCCGCGATAATTGCCGCTGCGCACGCCAAACATTCAGCTGCCCCGCGCCCAGATGGCTGCGGGCGCTAATGGAGGGTTTCAGCGCCTCGCTATGGGCGCTGAATGCAGGTTTGCGGCGCTAATCCCCCGCTGCGGCACCCGATGCGGTGCGGCAGGCTGGGGTACTGCAGGCCACCTCCTTCTGTTAAGGAGGAGCTGCCTGCAGCCGACCGCTGACCGGTCGATTCGCCCGACAAATGAGCCCGGCACCTCGGAGAAGTGCCGGGCTCGCGGGCCACACACATCAGTGCCGCGGGGGGGTGGTGGAGGAGTCCGGGGAGGGAGGTGCGGGCAGGCGGCCGCCGGGAAAGCGGCCGGCCGCCGCTCCACCTTAATGCGCCGGCGCTACATGCTGCAACATCCCATTGAACAATCGTTGGTTGCGGCTGCCACGGGCGAGGCGGCCGCAACTGAATTTGGGCGTCCGGCCATGTTACCACGGCAACCGGGATGCTGCGCACACCGATGACGTCATCGGTGCTGGCGCAGCGCTACCGGCTAATGCCGATGGTAGGGCCCAACGCAATTTCGATCGTGGCTACAATTCCGACGCAAGGCCCTCTAACGCCTCTAATTGGGCGCTATCCCCACCGAATATCTAGGCCACTGTCTTTTAAAGAGGCAGGGCTAGTTACACAGTCTTCTTAAAGAGAAAAGACAGGTCACACAGGCTTTTTAATCAGACATGACCAGTCACACACGCTTTTTAAAGAGACAGGATCAGACACACAGACTTTTTAAAGAGACAAGACTAGTCACACAGTGTTTTAAAAGAGACAGAACCAGACACACTGCTTTTTAAAGAGATAGGGCCAGTCACACAGGCTTTTTAAAGAGACAAGACCACTCACACCAGTTTTTTTTAAGTGAGGCGACCAGTCACACAGGCTTTTTAAAGAGACAGGACGAGACACACATACTTTTTAACGAGGCAGGACCAGACACACAGGTTTCATAAAGAGACAGGATCAGACACACATACTTTTTAAAGAGACAGGACCAGACACACAGACATTTTAAGGAGGCAGGACCGGTCACACATGTTTTTTAAAGAGACAGGACCAGACACACAGACTTTGTAACGAGACAGGACCAGACACACAGGTTTCATAAAGAGACAGGATCAGACACACTGGCTTTTTAAAGAGAGAGGACCAGACACACAGACATTTTAAGGAGGCAGGACCGGTCACACATGTTTTTTAAAGAGACAGGACCAGACACACAGACTTTGTAACGAGACAGGACCAGACACACAGGCTATGTAAAGAGACAGGACCAGACACACAGGCTATGTAAAGAGACAGGACCAGACAGACAGAGACTTTTTAAAGAGACAATACGCTGCAACAAAGAAACCTAGAAATTCCTCTTTGGCAGTGGCACAAAGCGGGCGGTGTCGGATCTGAAATTCCGCGTGGATATTCTCGGCCCTCATATCTGTCCTTACAGATAATCAGTCCATTAATGTTCGCTCACAGATTCTAATCTTGTCGTGAATATGACTGCATAGAAGCTGCTTATTTTGCAGGCATTCAATTTTAATATTTGTACATGTCACATGTCATCCTTCTGTCTACAGACAGTAATCTATAACATGTGCCTTGTGCCTTGTAGGTTTGGAGCTGCTTTGGGGAGTCAGAACGTGAGCTACTCACTGCAGAACACCCAGCGTCTGACCTGCTGTAGTAGCCACGGCATTTTTGTGGCTGGTCCATTTGAGTTTCAGCCCAATGGCGACCACTAGCATTTAGTAGTGGAGGATTCGGTGATGGAAATGCCATTGACTGTAAAGTGGAAGAGGTTTGATTCCCTCTTGTTGGAGTTGGTCATCGTCTGCCACTTGTCTGGTGAGAATGTACCATAATGACACCAGGGATGAGGGATTTCAGTTATGTGGAAAGATGAGAGAAGCTGGGATTGTTCTCCTTATAGCAGAAAAGTTACGGGGGAGATTGAATAGAAGTGTTCAAAATGATGAGGTATTTTGATACAATACGAAAGAAGACACTGTTTCCACTCCTTGCCTTGTCATTATCAAAAGGGCACAGATATAATTTAACTGGTAAAAGAAACAGAGGCTAGATGAGTAGAACCTAGGTCGCAGAGTGAGTTTTGATGATCTGCAATGAACTCTGAACTTCTGGTGGAAGCAGATTCAGTAGGCTCAGGTCATAGCTCTCGGCTCTCAGTAAGAAGTTTGTAGGTTCAAGTTCCAGTCCAGCGACTTGAGTACACAAATCTCGGCTACGACTGCAGTGCAGTACTGAGGAAGTGCTGCAGTGTTGGAGGGGCAGTACTGAGGGAGCACTCTGCCTTCCGAGTGGAGGTCTTTTGGAAGAGGTGTTGAACGTAAAAATCCCATGGAATTATGTCGAAGAAGAGCAGATTAGTTAACCCCGGTGTTCTGGACAATATTTATCTCAATCAACATCAATAAAGCCGTTTATCTGGTCATTATCACATTGCTGTTTGTGGGAACTTGCTGTGAGCAAATTCGCTGCCTTGTTTCCTACAGTACAACAGTGATTACACTTCAAATGTACTTCTTTGGCTGTTTTGCGCTTTGGTGTATCACAGCGTCATGAAAAGCGCTATATCAATGCAATTCTTTCTTTCTTAATTGTAACTTCCAAAAGATGATTGGATATATAATTGAAAAGAAGAAATTTTCAGGGCTATGGGGAAACTGTTTAATTGCTGACTCATTCACGACAGGATATGACAGATTTGAAATAGTCTGATCTGTTAGTTTTGGAATCGCTTGAGTCTGTCTAATTTCATCGCATTGATCAACATGGTAGTGACACAGGATACGATGGAGAGTGGCCTAAGGGTGAAGGCGAGAATTATTCTCTACAAATATTGTGCAGTGGTCAGTCATACCAATATCATCATGAACATGAAATACATAGGTTGGAGTGTGTGCTGTGAGGAGGATGGAACTCGTAAAATAGATAAGGGAGAACCAGTGGATGATGTGAATTTGGACTTTCAGAAGGCTTTCGATAAGGTCCCGCATAAGAGATTAGCGTGTAAAGTTAAGGCACATGGGATTGGAGGAAAGGTATTGACTTGGATAGAGAACTGACTGGCAGACAGAAAGCAAAGAGTTGGAATAAACGGGTCTTTTCCAGAGTGGCAGGCAGTGACTAGCAGGGTACCACAGGGATTGGTCCAGCTATTCCAAATATATATTAATGATATAGACAAGGGAACTAGATGAAATATCTCCAAATTTGCAGATGTCACAAAGCTGCGTGGCGTGTGTGCTGTGAGGAGGATGCCGAGAAACTCCAGGATGATTTGCACAGGTTGGGTGATTGGGCAAAAGCATGGCAGATGCAATATAACGTGGAGAAATGTGAGGTTATCCACTTTGGTGGCAAAAAGAGGAAGGCAGATTATTATCTGAATGGCAATAGGTTGGGAGAAAGGGAAGTGCAACGAGACCTGGGTGTTCTTGTGCACCAGTACTGAAAGTAAGCATGCAGGTGCAGCAGGCGGTTAAGAAGTCAAATGGTATGTTGGCCTCCGTAGCGAGAGGATTTGAGTACAGGAACAAGGATGTCTTGCTGCAGTAATAAGGGCCTTGCTGAGACCACATCTTGCGTATTGTGTGCAGTTTTGGTCACCTTATCTGAGGAAGGATGTTCTTGCCATGGAAGGAGTTCAGCAAAGATTCACCAGACTGATACCTGGGATGGCAGGAATGACGTATGAGGAGAGATTGGGTCGATTGGGCTTCTACTTGCTGGAGTTGAGAAGAAAGAGAGGGGATCTCATTGAAACTTATAAAATTCTGACAGGACTGGACAGACTAGATGCAGGAAGGATGTTCCCGATGGTCGGGGAGTCCAGAACCAGGGGTCACAGTCTAAGGATAAGGGGTAGGCCATTTAGGGCAGAAATGATGTGGAATTTCTTCACCCAGAGAGTGGTGAACCTGTGGAATTCCCTACCGCAGAAGGCAGTAGAGGCCAATACATTAAATATATTCAAGAAGCAGTTGGATATATTTCTTAAGGCTAAAATGATCAAGGGGTATGGGGAGAAAGCAGGGACCAGGTACTGAGTTTTGAAGATCAGCCATGATCGCATTGAATGGTGGAGCAGGCTCGAGGGGCCGAATGACGTACTCCTGTTCCCATCTTCTATGTTTCTATGGGTTGAACTTAACAACAAAAAGGGGGCTAGCACTTTGCTGGGAGTGTACTATAGGCCCCCAAACAGCCAGGGGGAGATAGAGGAACAGATATGTAGGCAATTCTCAGAGAAGTGTGCAAATAATAGGGTAATTATAGTGGGGGATTTCAACTTCCCCAATATTAACTGGGATAGTCAGAGTGTGAAAGGCTCAGAGGGTGCAGAATTCTTAAAGTGCATCCAGGAGAGCTTTTTGAGCCAGCATGTAGAAACTCCTACAAGAGAGGGGGTGGTACTGGACCTAATTCTAGGGAATGTGGCCGGGCAAATGGTAGAAGTATTAGTAGGTGAGCACTTTGGAGACAGTGACCATAATTCACTGAGATTTAAGGTAGTCATGGAAAAGGACAAGGATGGACCGGAAATAAAGGTTCTAAATTGGGGGAAGCCCGATTTTAATATGATAAGGCAGGATCTCGCCAATGTGGACTGGGATCAGCTACTTGAAGGAAAATCCACATCGGAGCAATGGGAGTCTTTCAGAAAGGAAATTGAGAGAGTACAATGGCAACATGTTCCCGTAAAGGTCAAGGATGGGACCAACAAGCCCAGGGAACCTTGGATGTCAAGGGATATACGTGAATGGATTAGGAAAAAAAGGGGGGCTTTTGGCAGATACAAAGGACTAAAGACAGAGGAAGCCCTAGAGGAGTATAAAAAGTGCAGGGGGATATTTAAAAAAGAAATGAGGAGAGCGAGGAGGGGCCATGAAATAACACTGGCGAGCAAAATAAAGGAAAATCCTAACGTGTTTTGTAAGTATATTGAGGGCAAGAGGATAACTAGGGAAAGAGTAGGGCCCATTACGGACCAAAGTGGCAAAATGTGTGTAGAGCCAGAGGATGTAGGTGGGGTTTTAAATCAATTTTTTGCAGCTGTGTTCACTATGGAGAAGGACGATGTGGACATAGAAATCGGGCAGGGGGTCTGTGATATACTTGAACATATTAGCATCGAGAGGGAGGAGGTACTAGCGGTTTTAGCAGGCTTAAAAGTGGATAAATCCCCAGGCCCGGACGAGATGTATCCCAGGCTACTATGTGAGGCAAAGGAGGAGATTGCAGGGGCTCTGACACACATTTTGAGAACCTCTCTGGCCACAGAGGATGTGCCAGAGGACTGGAGAACAGCTAATGTAGTACCATTATTCAAGAAGGGTAGTATGGATAAACCAGGGAATTACAGGCCAGTGAGCCTAACATCAGTGGTAGGGAAATTATTGGATAAAATTTTGAGGGACAGAATTGGTCTCCACTTGGCGAGGCAGGGATTAATTAGGAATAGCCAGCATGGCTTTGTCAAGGGAAGATCATGTCTGACCAATTTGATTCAATTTTTCGAGGGGTGACTAGTTGTGTGGATGAGGGTAGTGCAGTGGATGTGGTTTACATGGATTTCAGTAAGGCTTTTGATAAAGTCCCGCATAGGAGACTGGTCAGGAAGGTAAGAGCCCATGGGATTCAGGGTGCCTTGGCACATTGGATCCAAAACTAGCTCAGTGGCAGATGGCAGAGGGTGATGGTCGAAGGTTGTTTTTGTGACTGGAAGCCTGTGTCCAGTGGGCTGCCGCAGGGATCGGTGCTGGGTCCCTTGCTGTTTGTGGTCTACATTAATGATTTGGATGTGAATGTAAAAGGTATGATCAGTAAGTTCGCAGATGACACGACAATTGGTGGGGTGGTAAATAGCGAGGCGGGCAGCCTCAGGCTACATGACGATATAGATGGGTTCGTCAGATGGGCAGAACAGTGGCAATTGGAATTTAACCCTGAAAAGTTTGAGGTGATGCATTTTGAACAGACTAACAAGCCAAGGGAATACACAATGAATGGTAAGACCCTAGGAAAGACAAAGGATCAGAGGGACCTTGGTGTGCATGTACATAGATCCCTGAAGGCAGCAGAACAGGTGGATAATGTGGTTAAAAAGGCATGTGGGATACTTGCCTTCATTAGCCGAGGCATAGAATACAAGAGCAGGGAGGTTATGATGGAGCTGTACAAAACGCTGGTAACGCCACAGCTGGTGTACTGTGTGCAGTTCTGGTCACCTCACTATAGGAAGGATGCGATTGCTTTGGAGAGGGTGCAGAGCAGATTTACCAGGATGTTACCTGGGCTGGAGCACTTCAGCTATGAAGAAAGACTGGGCAGATTGGGTTTGTTTTCCTTGGAGCAGAGAAGGCTGAGGGGGGAACCTGATTGAGGTATACAAAATTATGAGGGGCATAGATAGGGTGGATAGAAAAGAACTTGTCCCCTTAGTAGAAGGGTCAATAACAAGGGTGCATAGATTCAAGGTAAGGGGCAGGAGGTTTAGAGGGGATTTGAGGAAATGCTTTTTCATCCAGAGGGTGGTTGGAATCTGGAACTCACTGCCTGAAAGGGTGGTAGAGGCAGGAACCCTCACAACATTCAAGAAGCATTTGGATGAGCAATTGAAATGCCATAGCATACAAGGCTATGGACCAAATGCTGGAAAATGGGATTAGATTAGACAGGGCTTGATGGCCAGCGCGGACGCAATGGGCCAAAGGGCCTCTTACTGTGCTGTATGATACTATGACTCTAGGACGAGGTCAAGCACGCTATTCTCTCATGATTATTCTCCCAACACCTGCCGCAATCCCCTTCTGGCAGCTGTGTTCTTCAGGGCTTGATTACTTCTGTGCCGCTCTTGGTGATGGACAGTGAGGTTTTCCCCTTCGGACCCAAAGTATAATTTGGGCGCTTCCTTCTCTCGGTGCTCCCAACAACTGGTGTTTAGCATGAAGATCTGCCGATTCAACAGCTGAGAGAGAGACAGTTAGTGGTAATCAGCAGAAAGCTACCTTGCCCTTGTCTGACTGGAATCCACGAGACTTCATTATATCGTTAGGCAATGTTGAGGACTCGCAGGGTCTCACCCACGCGACTGTGTATCACTGTGCCCCTACCTGTGGTGTGTCTCTGCAGACCCTGGGATGCTGATGGAGGATTCGGGAATGTTGACTGATAGGTATGATTCTGTGAGTATGAATATGAGGGAATTCAATGTTTCCAGCGTGTTCGTGGGGTATTGAGGTGCTTACAGGTATTTATCTCATCGGTTAATATTTTAAGCATTTTCCTTTGATTCCTTGGTATCAACACTTTGCTCCTTTTAATTATTCTTCCCCTCGATCAAACACCACGACATGTCTGTCTGGGTAAGGTCAATCTTTAGAAATATGTAGTTCGGGTTCCTGTTCTATTTTCAGGCAATAGAGAAATGAATTGGGATTGAAATTCCTAGACTGAGGCGAGAATAGTGTAACCTAGCCAGCCCTTGGAATGAAATTCCTGGATTGAGGCTGGAGAAATGTCATGTAGGTGAGTCATTTCTTTCCATCACTGGGATCATCTCACTGATCCTGCCGTTTAGGATCATTTATTTATTGTTATTTTATTTATCCTGATGGACTGGTATGGAAGAAATCAGAGAATAAGTGTGGGGAAATCCATTTTTTTCAGTGGTCTGCGCAGATTGATCCTGAAAGGAGTCTTTCTAAGCAGAGTGCTACGGTTGCGAATTTGCTGAGAGTATGAAATAGGAGCAGAGGGGGAAGGAGGAGAGAGCGAGAGGAGCGGCTGGAGATAAAGTTAGGCCAGAGAACCCGGAGAGCAAGGAGTGAGGTAAGTGAAGTCAGCACAAGGGATGTCGTTGAAAAGCCTTGAGCTTAATTCCGTTATGTTAGTTAATAGTCTATTAAATAGCGGCATGGCAGGACAACTGAATCCCGTGGAATGCACATCTTGTGCAATGTGGGAACTCCAGGACACTTCCCAAGTGTTTCTGAGCTTGAGCAGCAGCTGGCATCACTGCAGTGCATCCGTGAGGCTGAGAGCTCCGTGGATAGTACGTTTCATGATGTGGTCACCCCACAGCATAAGAGTGTGCAGGCAAAGCGGGAATGGGTGACCGCCAGACAGACAAGGATGACCAGGCAGGTAATGCAGGAGTCCCCTGAGTGCAACTCACTCTCTAAATAGTATTCGATGGCTCCTTTGGGCAGTACATCCAGCGCCAAGTCCACGGCACCACTGGGGACTCTGCTGTACATGGGGGAGGAGGAAGATCGGGCAAACAACAGTGATAGGATATTCGATAGTTAGGGGAAAAGACAGAGCTGGGTCCAATATCCTCGTGGGGGCAGGGAAGTTTGCTAGTGCTGTTGGGGTGGGTTTAAAATAAGCTGCCAGGGAGTGGGCACCAGGATGTGGCATTAGAAAGGAGAAACAAGGTGCACTAGGATTGGACGAGATAGATAGCCATTGATTAAGGAAAAGTACCGTGTTAGGTGGGGTCAGCATAAAAGAGAATCCAAGAAGGCCTAAGATTGAAACAGAAAATGAGGGAAACACTCAGCATGTCGGGCAGCATCCGTTGAGAGAGGAACAGAGTTAACCTTTCAGGTCGATGAACCTTCATCAGAACCGGAAAAAGTTAGAGATGTAACAGATTGTAAGCAGGGGCAGGGAAAGCGGGGAGGGGAGGCAATAATAAAGGGACGGTCTGTGATAGGATGTGAGGCAGGAGTGGTTAAATGTTGCAAATGGGGATGGCAGAATCATCAACAGCTGCCGCCTGAGCTGCAGTCACAGTGGGAGTGGAGCAGAGAATTAAAGGGACAAGCGCTCCGCTCCCACTCTGTATTCTGCCCTGGGCCTCTTACAACGTAAGATCGAGGAACAGCTCCGCATCTTTCTATTAGGCATTTTGCAGCCTTCTGGACTCAACTTTGAATTCAACAATTTCAGACCATATCCTCTGCCCCTATTTTTTCAGGCGGCAGCTGTTGGTGATTCTGCCATTCCAATTTGCAACATTTAACAACTCCTGCCTCCCAAGCCCGTCCCTTTAGCTATTTCCTCCCCTACCCCGTTTCCATGCTTCTACTACTGCTTAAAGCCTGTTATATCTCTAACATTTTTCCAGTTCTGACGAAGGGTCACAGACCTGAAACGATTACTCTGTTTCTCTCGCCACAGATGCTGCCTGACCAGCATTTTCTGTTGTTATTCCAGATTTCCAGAATCCGCATATTTTGCTATTGTAAGGTCCAAGATAATAGAATAAGAAAGACTTACATTTATAGGATGCCTTTCACGACCAACGGACGCCTCTAAGCGTTTTGCAGCCAATGCATACATTTGGAGTGTAGTCACCATTGTAACGTAACAAATGCGGCAGGCAACTTGTGCACAGCAAGCTCCCACAAACAGCAATAAGATAATGATCAGATAAGCTGTTTTTGTTTTGTTGATTGAGGGATAAATATTGGCCAGGACACCGTGGATATCTCCACTAGTCTTCATTGAACTAGTGCAATGGGATCTTTTACGACCACTTGGGAGAGCAGACGGGGACTCGGTTTAACATCTCATCTGAAAGACAGCACCTCCAACAGTGCAGCACTCCCTCAGTACTACACTGGAGTGTAAGCGTAGATTGTTGGACTCCAGTCCCTGGATGGGACTTAGAACCCACAACCATCTGACTGAGAGGCAGGTGTGCTACCTACTGATCCACAACTGACACTGTCAGATAGGGTTAAAGTGCATATGTGTAAATGCACGAAGCCTGGTAAATAAGTTTGGTGGGCTGCAGGCTCAAATAACCAGATATGAAAATGATGTCGTGATATATCAAAGGCCTGGCTCAAAAATGGCAGGATTGGGTACTAAATATTCCTGGATATAAGCTTGGCCCACAAATTCGGGTCTCCACGGGTGAGTACGCATGGGGTACAAAGCCGTGGGCCCAGTGGAAGTGCCAGTTTCCTGCATGCACTGCGCATGTGTGGGAAACCGGCATTTCCATTCCTCTGAACGAAGAGGTTGAGAGGTCGAACGCATGCGCGGGGGAGGCTGCACGTGCGCATCTAACTTAGGATTTTTTTTACATGTTTTCAAGCGAGGGTAAGCCTGCAGGATTTAGAAATGTAAAAAGCAGGCGTAGGGCCTGCTTTTTAGAAGGTAAGTGGTGAATTAATTAAAATTAAAACATTTTTTCCACATGTTTATTATTTTTAAATACTTTAAAGCAAGGTAAGTTTATTTTTATCCCCATTAGAATATAAAATTACTTTATTCAAAAATGTAAATCATTGTTTAAATAGTTATTTAATGTAATTTATAGTTTATTTTCAAAATGTGATGTTTTTTTAAAATTTATTTGAAGGTTTAGTGCTATCTTGGGGCCGTAGTATTTATAAGTCTTGACAGCACTTCCTGTGAAGAATTAAGAATGGAGCATTCCCTGCTCTGATTGGCTGGCCATGGCCCACGTGATCCCAGGGGATGCATCGAACAAACTGCACCCCTGTGATGCGAAAGCACTGCGCGCTGGTAGCTGGACCAGGTCCCGGATCAGAATTCCACAGGGCCCTACAGCTCAATGGCCAGCGCGCAAGCTAAGTGCAGGTCGGGGGCTTGCACCCGCAGGAAGCCCCCGACCCGGATTTCTGGGCCAAGATGTTCGGCCAAGATAGGGTAGGAAAGAAAGGAAGTGGGGTATCCGTATTGATTAAGGAGAATATTAGTGCTGGAGAGAGAGGATGCCCTGGAGGGGTCAAAGACAATCTATTAGGTTAGAGTTAAGGTACAATGTCCCAGAAATTCAGGTCAGAGGCTTCCCGAGGGTGCAAGCCCCCGACCTGCAATTAACTAGCGCACTGGCCATTGAGATGTGGGCCCGCATGGGATTCTGATCCTGGGACTCCTCCAACTGCCGGTGCGCAGTGCTTGCGTATCCCAAGGGCGCAGTTAGTTTGATGCTTCCCCTGTGATCACGTGGGCCATGGCGTGCCAATGGTAGCAGGGAAAGCTTCATTCATAAGTTGGAAAGGAAGAGCTGCCAAACCTATGAATGCTATAAGCCCCAAAACATCACTAAAACCTCAAATAAATTTTTTAAAAATCACATTTTGTAACAAACTATGAATTGCATGAAATAACTAGTTTAAACAATAATTCACATTTTTGAAAAGCTTAATTACATTTTCTAACGGTGCTAAAAATAAACTTAACTTTCTTTAAAATAATTAAAAATAATGAACCTGTAGAAAAAATGTTTTAATTTTAATTATTTCACCACTTACCTTTCTCAATGCAGGCCTTGCAACTGCTTTTTAAATATGTAACTCCTGGAGACTTACCCTCCCAGAAAAACCTGGAAAAAAAAACGTAAGTTCAATACGTATGCGCTGCCTCTCCTGCGCACACATTCTATCTCTTAACCCCTTCTTTCAGCGTAACGGAATTGCCAGTTTCCTGCGCATATGCAGTGCATGCACGAAACCAGCACTTCCTTTGGGCCTACTCATGAGTACCCCGTATGTAATCACGTGTTGGGATCCGAATTGAGGTACCATTACACTGCTGGGTGTATTCTATAGGCCACCAACGGATGGGAAGTATAAAGAGGAGCAAATTTGCAGGGAAATGATGGAGAGGTGGAAGAAATATAGAGTAGTAATAATGGAGGACTTGAGATATCCTGATATAGACTGGGATATGAATATTATAAAAGGCAGAGAGGGGGAGAATTTCTGATGTGTGTTCAAGAGAACTTTCTTGATTGGTGCATTTCCAGCCAAAGAGGGAGGTGACATTGCTGGATCTGATTCTGGGGAATGAGGTAGGTAAAGTGAAGCAAGTCTCAGTAAGGGAACATTTAGAGAACGTTGATCCTAGTATCATAAAGTCTAGATTAACTATGGAAAAGGACAGGGAACAATCTAGAGTAAAACAACTTAATTCGGGAGGGCCAATTTCAGTGGGTTGAGAACGGAACTGGCTTGTGTGAATTTGAATCAAAGATCGGCTGCCTTTAAAGAAGAGATGAGTCAGGTACAATCGATGTACATTCACACTAAGAGAAAAGGTAGGGCAACCAAAGCCAGAGCTCCCTGGATGACGAAATAGATAGATCGTAAGAGGAAGCAGAGAAATGGGTCGTATGACAGATGTCAAGTTCAGGATACAAGTGAGAACCAGGCTGCATATAGAAAGTTCAGAGAGGAAATGAAAAATGAAATAAGAGGGACCAAGAGCGGGTATTAGAATACATTGGCAGCTGACATAAAATGGAATCCAAAAGTATTCTTATGGCATAAACGGGCCGAATAAGGGCCAAAAAGGAGTACTACGAATGGAGGCAGAGGGCATGTCTGACATACTAAATGAATACATTGCCTCTGTCATTACCAAGGAAGAAGCTGCTGCCAAAGTCATAGGGAAAGAGGAGGTAGTTGAGATACTGGATGGGATCAAAATTGATTAAGACGAGGTAATAGAAAGGCTGGCTGTACTTAAAGTAAATAAGTCACCAGGAGCAGATGGAATGCATCCTCAGATGCTGCGGGAAGTAATTGTGGAAACCGCGAAGGTACTGGCCATTATCTTCCAAACTTCCTTAGGTACAGTGTGGAGAATTGCAAATGTTACACCCGTGTTCCAAACAGGTGTCAGCATAAACCCGGCATCTATAATCCAGCCAGTTTAACCTTGATGGTTGGGAAGCATTTAGAAAGAATAATCTGGAACAAAATGACCAGGCACTTGGACAAGTGTTGATTAATTAAAGAAATCCAGCACTGTTTTGTCAAAAGCAAATCGTGTTTTGACAAACTTGATCCTGGCTTTTGATGTTTCAACAGAAAGGGTTGATGAGGGCAATGCAGTTGATGTCGTGTACATGGAGTTCAAAAAGACGTGGATAAAGTGCCACATAAATGTCTTGCGAGCAAACATAGAAACATAGAAGATAGGAGCAGGAGTAGGCCATTCGGCCCCTCGAGCCTTCTCTGCCATTTACTGAGACCATGGCTGATCATCCAAATTCAGTACCCTGTCCCTGCTTTCTCCCCAAATCCCTTGATCCCTTTAGCCTTAAGAAATATATCTAACTACTTCTTAAATATATTTATTGAATTGGCCTCAGCTGCCTTCTGTGGTAGCGAATTTCACAGGTTCATCACTAAATGCACCAATCAAGAAATTCATCCTCATCTCAGTCCTAAATGTCTTACCCCTTATCCTTAGCCTGTGATCCCTGGTTCTGGACTCTCCCGCCATTGGGAACATCCTTCCTGCATCTAGACTGTCTCGCCCTTTTAGAATTTTACAAGATTCAATGAGATCCCCTCTCATACTTCTAAGCACTAGCGAATATAAGTCTAATCGATGCAATCATTCTTGATACGTCAGTCCTGCCATCCGAGGTTTCATTCTGGTGAATCTTCGCTGCACTCCCTCCAGGGCAAGAACATCCTTCCTCAGATAAGGCGACCCAAACTGCACACAATACTCAAGGTGTGGTCAAACCAAGGCTCTGCACAACTGCAGCAAGACATCATTGCTCCTGCACACAAATCCTCTCGCTATGAAGACCAACATACCAATTGCCTTCTTAACCATCTGCTGCACCTGCATGCTTGCGTTCAGTGACTGGTGCACAAGACACACAAGATTCGTTGCACTTCCCCTTTTCCCAATCTATTGCCGTTCAGATAATAATCTGCCTTCTTGTTTTGGCCACAAAAATATATAACCTCGCATTTATGCACATTATACTGCATCTGCCATGCAGCTGCCCAATCACACAATCTGTCAATCATACTGGCGTTTCTCTGCATCCTCCTCACAGCACGCGTGCCCACCCAGCTTTGTGTCATCTGCAAACTTGGAGATATTACATCTAGTTCCCTAGTCAAGATCATGAATATATATTGTGAATAGCTGGGGTTCTAGCACCGATCCTTACGGTACCCCACTAGTTAGTGCCTGCCACTCGAAAAAACACCCGTTTATTCCAAATCTTTGCTTCCTGTCTGCCAACCAGTTCTCTCTCCACGTCAGTACCTTACCCCAAATCCCATGTACTTTAAGTTCGCATGCTAATCTGTTATGCGGGACCTTATCGAAAGCCTTCTGCAAGTCCAAATACATGATATCCACTGGATCTCCATTATCTACTCTACCAGTCACATCCTGAAAAATTTACAGTAGATTAGTCAGCAGGAACATACCTTTTGTAAATCCATGGTGACTTTGTCCGTTCCTGTCGTTGTTATCCAAGTGCTCTGCTATTACATCTTTTATAATGGACTGTAGCATCTTCCCCATTACCGATGTCAGGCTAACCGGTTTACTATAATTCCCCGTTTTCTCTCTACCACCTTTTTCAATTAGTGTGGTTACACTAGCTACACTCCAATCCATGGGAACTGTTCCAGTGTCTATAGAATTTTGCAAGATGACCAGCAATGTATCTATTATTTCTAGGGTCACTTCCTTAAGTACCGTAGGATGTAGATTATCAGGCCGTGGGGATTTGTCGGCCAACAATCCCGTCAATGTCCCTAACACCATTTCCCTACAAATATTGATTTAATTCAGTTCCTCCCTCTCATTAGACCCTATGTTCCCCAACATCTCTGGGAGGTTATTTGTGTACTCCTTTGTGAAGACACAAGCATCGTACATATTTAATTGGTCAGCCATTTCTTTGTTCCCCATTATAAATTCCCTTGATTCTGACTGCAAAGGACCTAAGCTTGACTTCACCAATCGTTTACTCTTCACATATCTATAGAAGCATTTACAGTCAGGTTTTATGTTCACTGCAAGATTACTCTCCCCCCTCTTATTAAATCCCTTTGTCCTCCTTTGCTGAATCCTAAACTGCACCCAATCCTCAGGTTTGCTGCTTTTTCTTGCCAATTTCTATGTCCTCTCCTTGGATATTATGCTATCCCTAATTTCCCTTGTTAGCCACTGTTGAGTCACCTTTTTGGTTTCATTTCTATGCCAAACAGGCATGAAGAAATGCTGTAGTTCATCCATGCGATCTTTAAATGGTTGCCATTGCCTATGCACCGCCAACCATTTAAGTAACGTTCCCCAATCCATCCTAGCCAAATCGCGCCTCATACTATCGTACTTTCCTTTATTTAAATTCAGGACCCTAGTCTCTGAGTCAACTACTTCACTCTCCATCGTAATGAAGCATTCCATCATATTATGAATGCTGCTCCCCAAGGGGCCTGGCACAACAAGATTGCTAATCAATAATTTCTCATTATATAATTCCCAGTCTAAGATGGCCTGATCTCTAGTTGGTTCCTCAACATATGGGTCCAGGAAACCATCCCGTATACAATATAGGAATTCCTCCTCCACGTTATTGTTATTATTTTGCTTATTCCAATTTATATTCAAATTAAAGTCACCCTAGAAAACTGCTGTGCCCTTATTGCACGTGCCTCTACTTTCCCGTTTAATGCCACCCTCTACATCAGCATTACTCTTTGGGGGCCTGTGTGCATCTCCCAATAACTTTTTCTGCCGCTTGGTTTTTCTCAGCTCTACCCATACAGATTCCACATCAGCAGAGCTAATATCCTTCCTTACTATTGTGATAATCTCCTCTTTAAGCAGCAGTATTTCCCCATGTCCTTTTCCTTTTTGCCTGTCCTTCCTGAATATTTAATACCACTGGAGGTTGAATTCCCAGTCTTGGTCACCCTGGAGCCATATCTCCATAATCCTAATTATATCACATCCGTTTACATCTATTTGCGCAGCTAATTCAATAACCTTATTACGAATGCTCCTCGCATTACAACAGAAAGCCTTCAGACTTGTTTTTTTAAGTTGAAGCCCATGGAATAAAAGTGACAGTGGCAGCATGGATACGAAATTGGCTACGTGACAGGAAACAGAGAGTTGTGCTGAACGATTGTTTTCCAGATTTAAGGAAGTTATACAGTGGTGTTTCTCCGTAGTAGGACCACTGCTTTCTTGATATATTTTAATGACTTGGACTTGGGTGTACAGGGCAAAATTTCGAAATTTGCAGCTGACACAAATCTTGGATGTCTAGTAAACAGTTATAAAAGGGCTGCATTAGCAGAGAGACCTGGGGGTGTATGTGCAAAAATCGTTGAATTTTGTAGCGCAGGTTGAGAAAGTGGTTAGAAAGGCATACAGGATCATGGGCTTCATAAATAGAGGCATAGAGTACAGAAACAAAGAAGTTGTGATTAACCTGTATAAAATATTGTTTCTGCCTCTACTGGAGTATTGTGTCCAATTCTGGGCACCGAACCTTAGGAAGGATTTGAGTGCATTAGAGACGGAGCAGAAACGATTTACAAGAATGATTCCAGGGATTAGGGACTTCAGTTACGTGGATAGATGGGAGAAGATGGGGTTGTTATCGTTAGAGCAGAGAAGTTTGAGAGGAGATGTGATAGAGCTGTTCAAAATTATGAGGGGTCTGGACAGAGTAGATAGACATAAACTGTTCCCATTGGTGGAAAGGACAAGAATCAGGGGACACAGATTCAAGGTGATTGGCAGAATAACCAAAGGGGACATAAGAAAAAACCTTTTTTAACGCAGCGAGTGGTTAGGATCTGGAATGCACTGCCTTAAAGGGTGGAGGAGGCAGATTCAATCTTGGCTTTCAAAAGGGAATTGGATAAGTACCTGCAGGAAAAATATTGCAATGCTACGGGGAATGAGCGTGGGAGTGGGACTTGCTGAAGTGTACTTGCAGAGAGCCGGCATGTGCTCGACGGGCCAAATTGTCTCCTTCTGCGTTGTAACTATTCTATCTTTTAAGAAAGAAAGACTTGTATTTATATAGCAAATTTCACGACCATCTGAAATCTCAAAACACTTTACAGCAAATGAAGTACTTTTGTATTTTTAATCACTGTTGCAGTGTACATAACGCGCCAGCCAGTTAGTGCACAGCAAGCTCCCATAAACAGCAATGTGACAATGACCAGATAAGCTGTTCCTGTTATATTGATTGTGGGATAAATATTGACCATGCTACCGGGGATAACTAACCTACTCCTCTTAGAAATAGTGCCATGTGATCTTTTACATCCACCTGAGAGCACATACAGGGCCTTGACTTAATGTCTCATCCGAAAGATGGCACCTCTGACATTACAGCACTCCCTCAGCACTGCACTGGAGTGTCAGCCTAGATTTATGTGCTACAAGTCCCTGCAGTGGGACTTGAACACAAACTTTCATGAAGCCAGAGGCGAGTGTGCTACCCACTGAGCCACAGTTAGCACGTTATTCCTTCCTTCCTTCTGTCACTTTCTCGTCTTTTGTTCTCAGCTTTAGAACAATACAGGAAGAGAAACTTTCTCTTCTCTATTCTATTCTCAGTGTATTTGGCCTCTACAGGAATCAAGGGATATGAAGATGAGGATGGAGCGGCTTTGGGGCCAATGTGGATTTGAGGTCGACGATCAGCCATGATGTTATTCAGTGAAGGGCTTGAAGGGCCATATGGCCTACTCCTGCTCCTAATTCTCATATTCTTAGGTATATGGGCGGGTGAAATATTGCGTATTCGCTCACTTTTAATTTAAAACTGTTTACAATAAGGTGAGCTAGATTGTGTTGCAGTAAGGTGTTGTGGTGATAGTGGTTGCATGAGTCTGTTTGTTCAGTGACGGTGATTAATATCAGTTACAGTGAGGCCCAATGACATCACTCGGGGATTTCCTTCTGCTCTAAATAAGGTGCTCCCTTCACTGTGTCACCTCACACAGTCAGTGCGCTGCCTCCAGCAAAAAGACCACCAGTCACTCACAGTAGGGAAGGCATGGATTGGGATGATGTGTTTAGGATATTAGGAATATGTTATGAACAAAATATGTACTATCCCCATCTCACCGCTGTTGGTGTTCCTATAAGGGTTTATGTCCAGTTATTAATTCTAAGTAATGGAGAGGTCCAGAGAAAGACCTTCAGTGAGGAGGCATTGGTGTCTCTCCTTGGCTCAGTGGAAATGTGATGGGCAATGCTGTTCCCTTAGAGTGGCAGGAGGCCATTACCCCGGGAGGTTAGAAGGGTGTGGAGGGAGGTGGCTCAGCATGTCTCCTCGAGGGCCTTGGTGCCGAGGACCCACACCCAATGTCTGAAGAAGTTCAATGACCTCACTCGGGTGGTCAGGGTGAGTACCTCCTTTTCAATACATCTACATCCCTCCATTTCAAGTAAACTCTGTGCCCAGAGGGAACACAAACCCAAATGCCCAACACTCACCCAAGGCCTATGGCCACTTCATAAAACATACATTCACATCCCACACCTTGCACACAAAAAACGGCTATTCAACTACGGGAGACACATCTGCCAAACAAATGGCTGCACACAATACTGTCTATTCACCTGTGGTAGTCACATCTGGTAAACTCATGGCTGCACACAATAAAGGCTCTTCAACGATGGTAGGCACATCTGCTAAACACATGGCTGCAGACAGTAACGGCTAAACAAACAATGGTATGCAAATCAGCCAATATCTTGCCTGCACATAATAACGTCTATTCAACTATGGTAGGCACATCTTCCAAACCCATGGCTGCACGCTTCAACAGCTATTCAACTGTGGTAGGCTCATTTGCTAATCACATGGCTGCACACAGTAACGGCTATTCAGCTACGGTAGGCACATCTGCCACACCCATGGCTGCACACAATAACGTCTATTCAAATATGGTAGGCACATCTGCCAACACATGGCAGCAAACTCAGTCACACGCTGTCCTTTTTCTTGCAGGCTAAGTTCTCTCATAACAGAAGGGAGTGGCAAAGCACCGGTGGAGGACCGGTTGTGAACCACCAGCTGACCAGCCTGTCCCTCAGCTGGCCAGTGGCAGCGCCGCGCCAGTCTAGGAGGAAGAGCATGCCGGCTCCTCACCGCCTGTGTGTCCCGAGGATGACACATCAGCAACTGGGGCCAGTCCATGCCTGGAGGGAGCAGAATGTTAGGCTCAGATGAGGGTGAAGCTCCTGGACCCAGTGGTCGGCAGCAACGTCATGGGTGTAGGGAAGCTCAGGAGCCATCTCAACGGTGGGTGAGTAGTGGCAATAGTTATGTGCTACAGGACTCAGATGAGAACTTCGATATAACGGCCATGAATACACAGTCATTGAGCATACACACTGATCTGATGGGTGCAATGGCTAGGGTGGCAGGCAGCATGGATGATCTGGCTAGGAGTGTGCAGGAGTCCGCAGCTAGCACAGCTGTCATCCTTGTGCAAACCCTTAAACCCATCCTTGCCTCGTTGAAGAAGATGGTTGAACTGCAGGGCGAACGTGCGGAACCAGAGGCCATGTCATGTGCAATGGGTGAGGAGGCAGGATTCATTGCAGCATAGGCTGATTCATTGCAATGGCTTAGTGCTGCAACTGTGTCATTGCTTGGTGCCATCCATTCTCAGACTGGTCTCATGCAGTCTCAGATAGATGTCATGCAATCGCTGACTGCTGCCATCCTCACTGGGTCACCCACAGTCCTTCTGGCATCTCACAGTACTGCAGCAGTCCAGCAAACTGTGCTCCAGCAGATTGCTCTGGCTGCTACGGTTCTGCCCTGGGGGAGTGGCAGTGTGATGGTCGAGCAGGATGGTGCTGTCCCCTCTCAGGTTGGCAGCATTCCTCCTCCCACCACTGCCACTGCCCCATTGCACTTGTCAAGGCCTGCAACACAGGCAGCCCAGTCTGCTGCTGCCCATGCAGATTTGGTGCAGTCTGCAGCCGGGCCTTCCAGACCCAGAGGTGGTCGGAGACGTCCTTCAAGGCAAACTCTGGATCCAGCTTTCATCACCTTCTGCCAGCCTTGCTGTGGCCACTGGTGCCACATTAGGAGGAGCAGTAAAGTGGGAAGGGAGGAAGTATGCAGGGAATGCAGGTCACCCTCGAAGGCCCAAAGGTAGAATGTGTTAATAAATCGGTGGAATGTTTGTGGAGAAATTTCGAGGTTGTTGATATTATATTTTTTTACTGTTTTGCCGTTAATCTCCATGTTGTGAGTACGAGTTTTGTTAGATCATGAATTGATGGGTTTGTTTCTAATTGTCGGTCCTGCATAAATGACAGAGTTCTTAACATAAATATTTTTTATTGTTAATTTACATCTTTCCTGATTTGACTTATTGCAGCTTTGCCCAGAAATAGCGGGTGCGGGATGCTTTCAATAATGTGCTTCTTCATTCCAGAAGCCATCTTCTCAGTAAGGGTTAGAATCGGTGTTGTATGAGCCATTCACGGACGGCCCTTGCAGTGGCAACATTTTGCGCCTCCCTCCAACATTGGTGCTGCTGAACCTCCTCTTCATCCTCATCCTCCTCCAATGTTGCACCAATCCCTGGTAACAATGGCTTGATCCTCATGAGTGCAATGTTATGAAGCATGCAGCTCACAACAATGAAGAGGGAGACTCGCTCGGGAGAGTAATTTCGGGCACCACCTAAGTGATCCAGACACCGGAACCATTGTTGCAAGATCATCTGCTCTATGAGGTTTCTGGTGGCGCTATGGCTCTCATTGTATTGCAGCACGGCTGGCGTGTTGGTGTTATAGAGCGGCGCCATCAGCTAGGTGCAGAGTGCATAACACTTGTCCACGAGGACATATCCAATAGTTTGATGCGGTGGTTGGAAAAGGTCTGCACCACCGGTCTCCACAGGATATAAGCATTGTGGCTGCTTCCAGGATAGCACGCACTGCTGGCGAATATGAGCAGTCTGTGGACATTCAGAGAGTGGAAGCCCTTGTTTTTTCAGAAGACCTCTGCATTTCCATGAGGTGTCCATAATGCCACAGGCGTGCAGTCAATGGCGCCCTGAACCATGGGGAAGCCCTTGATCCTACCAAAGCCACATGCGCATTCATGCTGTTTGTCCTGTGCCATGGGGAGAGATGTACTGGCGTCTCCATTTCTACAAAGCTTTTGTCACCTCCCAGGTGCAACAACGAAGAGTGAACTGGGACGTATTCACTAAGTCCCCAGTAGAAGCCTGAAAATAACCGCTGGATTGAAATTCAGAGCCACTGTCACCTTCACTGCCACCGAAAGTAACGTCCTGGTTTGAGCTGAGGCTGCAGATCTGGTTGCAGCAGGTGGCAGAGCTCAGTGACCACCTCCTTGCTGGAGCGCAGCCTTTGGAAACACTGCTCCTCAGACAAATGGATATAGGAGGAGAATTGCTCGCTGAATACACTGGGAGGGTGTGATCTCCTGTGCAGAGGCCTGTTGGCCCTCCTCCTTCTGGCCACGTTTGCCACTGTCTCTCTGAGCCTCTGCTGCCTCAGGAGATGAAGCTGAACGACGACCCCCCAAATTAGTGCAGCACCACCGAAGCTTCAAAATATCGTTAGAAGGAAGGTGAAATAAAAATGAACCTTCAAAGTGGTTCAGGACCCAAAACTCCTTCCGTCAGCATCGAAACTCTCTGGACGTCTCTCTCCCTCTCAATCTGAGTGTACCAAAAATTTGGCCGACAAGAAAAGGCAGGGAGCAGCAGCCTTTAAATAGCATTCTGCTCTACCTGTCGTTCCCAGTGGCAGGCGGAAAGGCACGGGACACAACTCAATATCCGGTCTGGGGCATGATATAATGATCTGCGGGTGCAGGAGATGGTGGCGGTAGTCTTTAGTGCCGTTGCAAAACAACTGGCCATTTTCATGAGCGGCGCTAAAGTAGCCGCACTCGGGCGCTATGTATCCAGCGTCAAGTTGGCGCCCCCAGAAGGCACTAATGGGAGGTGCTAACCAACCCACTTTTCCACTGCATGTTTAACTGTGTTTCTCTCTTTGTCATTACCGATCCCATCCGCTGTCAGCTGTTGATTCTGAAGTTGATATCGTGTTACCAAGTTTCACATTTTCTATATTCAACTCCAGCAAATTTATTGGAGTTGCCACTTTATTTAACGAATTTCAGTCGACTATCTACACTGAACATTTGCATCAGATCAGAAGAATGCTGTCTTGGCTTAGGAGACTTTTCACCTAATGTTGAAATGTTAATGACCTGAAACTAAAGCTGTTTCTCTCTCTCCACAGATGTTGCCTGACCAGCTGATTATTTCCATAAATTTCTCTTTTAATTTCTGCTTTCCAGTATCCGCAGTATTTTGCCTTTGTTTTCACCTAATGCTCGGTATTGTTGCTTACAGATTCACAGGAACAAATCTTGGCAGATCACATCCACATCTTTAAATGCCTGAAATATCCGTTAATCACTCAGTTCCAGTCAATGTCTCCTTTCCCACCCTCTCCAGTTCTGCATTAGTGGCACTGCTTCTGAAGGTTAAAGTAGGGTTACAAGGATAATTTATACTCTCATAAAATGTTCATTCAGCCCGATTTCAATACATTTATTTCCAATCATTGAGTTGAATTCACCATTGGATCCCATGCCCGTCTGGCACGGTTCAGTGGATTTCTCAGTGTGACCCAGAGTTATTTTCTATTCTTGCTGCACTTCAGGATAAACAATTCCAGCTGATTGTAACTGAAAGTCTGAGCATAAGAACATCCTTTGATGTCTTCTCGTCTAATATTGTATGCACAAGTTGGAAACAACAGTTGAATAAGTACAAGGAAAATTCTCTTCCATTTTTGGTTCAGATATTTTGCAAAAGCATTCGGTGGCACTTTGTCTGAGGGATAAGCTGCCTGATTCGGATGCTGATAAATGCATTTAGTGGGAATTTACCTGGTCAATCATCACTGTTTACTTCAATTCAGAATCCATTATTTGCAAAGTTAATTGGTAAATCTTCCTTTCAATGAGCTACAATTGTGAACAAAAATGCAGTAATCTCAATCTTCAAAACACATCTGACAGCCCATTTATATCATTATATAACTGCACTGTACTTGTATGTATTATCTTAGCAATGTCATATTACATCCGTACATTTTACATACAATTGCCTGTAATTATTGAATGGCAAGTTTGCAGTTTCTGTATTTTACATTTGCATTCATTTTCAGTTCTCAATATAATGGATATTCTAACCAGGAGCAGGAATCCAAGCGGGATTTTGCGGTCCCCTAACATGGGGGCACATAAGCGAATTGCAAAACTCCAAATGCTGACTGATCCCGGGACATGAAGGCTTCCTGAGAGGTTCTGGCCCTTTGTGTCCCTGGTACCTCGGGCGGTGCTTTTGTCTTCTGGGCTAAATTTAGATTGATCATGTTAGCTCTCCTTGATCAAACATCTGTTACTTTTATGTTGTATTTATTCCCATTTGAGTCAACAAATTTTTCCAATTATACTTACAATAAACGCTGTATTCAGCTTCACAGGTAAAATAATTAGATTATATCATTGAATGTCGGTAATGAGTTGCAGATTTCAGCCCGAATTCCATCAAACTGCTGATTTTGCTCCCAGCCTGATGTACAACTTCTGTTTATTTCCATTCCTCACAGTTAACTTAGTGACCATTGTGGTACTGTCTCGGGGAAAGTGCGGTCTCTCCAAATGTGTGACTCGCTACCTGGTGGCCATGGCAGCGGCGGATCTACTGGTTGTTATCATTGACCTGATATTGAGGCACATTCCGATTGTATACTGGGAAGAGTTTAATTTCGTGGGGTCCATACCCTTGTGTAATATCCACGCCGTCCTGCTGTTTGCAGCCACAGACTGTTCTGTCTGGTTCACCGTCACTTTCACCTTTGATCGATTTCTGGCCATTTGTTGCCAGAAGCTGAAAACTAAATATTGCACTGAGAAAACGGCGGCTGTGGTTCTGGGAGCAGTGACTGTGATGAGCGGTTTAAAGAACATTTTCTGGTATTTTATGTTCACTGGTCGGTATTTGCTTGCGAACAGCCCCTGGTTTTGTGATGTCACAGATGGTGTTCTGTTTTCACGGGTCTGGGGAACAATCGAGTTCCTTCATTATATTCTCACACCGGGGGTCCCATTTGTGGTGATTCTGCTGCTGAATGCTGTCACCGTCAGACACATTTTAGTGTCCAACAGAGCCCGCAGGAGACTCCGGGGTCCCAGCAGTGGGGAGAGTCCCAGAGACCCAGAGATGGAGAGCCGCAGGAAATCCATCATTTTACTGCTTGTTATCTCCAGTAATTTCATCCTGTTATGGGCAATGTTTATGGTGTATTCTATATGGTACCGGATGTTCTGGATGGGGTATGAATCTGTAATTCTACCTAAGTATGTAAAGGAACTGGGGTTCATGCTGCAGCTGTTGAGTTGCTGCACAAACACGGGAATTTATGCCGTGACCCAGACTAAGTTCAGAGAGCAGTTGAAGAATGTGGGAAAATATCCCTTTACTCTGATTGTAAAATTCATTAAAGGATGAGCAGAAACGGAGATTTTGTAGCCCGAGAGTTGAGAATTCACTGGGCCTGATATTGTGGTGCCCATCAAAAAGATGGCGGCTCCGTGGCGCCGCAGAAAGATGGTGGATGCGTGGCACCCACAAAGATGGTGGCACCCACGCCCCTTACAAATATGTCGGCTCTGCGGCACAGCATAAAATTGGCAGCTGAGGTGCACCGCAGAAAGATGTATGCTCTGGGTCTCCGCACAATGATGGCGGCTCCGGCGTCCCGTACAAAGATGGCGGCTCCGGTGCCCTGCATAAAGATGGTGGCCCCTGCAGCAAGCACAAAGATGGCGGCACCTGCGCCCAGCACAAATTTGGTGTGTCCGGGAACTGCACAAATATTGCGGTTCCGGGGCCCGGCACAAAGCTGGTGGCTCCAGGGTCCATACAAAGATAGCGACACCCACGTCCAACACAAAGATGGTGGCACTGCGCCCAGTACAAAGATGGTGGTGCCGGGGCCCCGCACATAGTTGGCGGCACTCACGTGCTGCACAGAAATATCGGCTCTGGGGCCCAGCACAAAGGTGACTGTTCTGGGTCTCTGCTCAAAAATGGCGGCTCTGGTGCCACCCGCAAAGATGGCGCCACCAGCGCCCCCCACAAAGATGCTGGCTCCGGGGCCCCGCACAAAGATGGCGGCTCCGAGGCCAGACACAAATATGGTGACAGCCACGCCCGGCACAAAGATGGCGGCAACCGTGGCCAGCACAAAGATGGCAGCTCCGTGGAACCGATCAAAGATGGCGGCAGCCGCACTCTGCAAAAAGATGACTCCACTGGGGCACAGCACAAATATTGGGGCACCCGCGCCCCACAGAAAGATTTAGCCATAGTGGACTGCAAATAGCTACTTGAAGGTAAATCAGTGTCAGAGCAGTGGGAGCCATTCAAGGACAACATCCGATGGGTTCAGAGCAAACATGTGCCATTAAAGAAAAAAGGAGGGAATAACAAATGTAGCGTCCCCTGGATGTCTAGAGATATGCAGGATAGGATATCGAAAAAAAGGGAAGCGTATGACATATACCAATGGCGAAATGCTCCAGAATCTTTGGAGGAATACAGAAATTGCAGGAGTGCTATTGAAAATGATATTTGGACAGCCAAGAGGGAGCATGAAAAATTATTGGCAAGTAAAATCAAGGAAAACACAAAGATATTATATAAATATATTAAAAGTATGTGGATAACCAAAAAAAGGGAATGGCCTATTAGGGTTCATGACGGTAATCTGTGTGTTGGTATGGCTCTTAATGAATACTTTGCTTCTGTTTTCACAAACGAGAGGGGCGAAGCAGACATTGCTATGGTGGGGGAGGAGTGTGAAATATTAGATGAACTAAGCAAAGTGAGAGAGGATGTATTAAGGGGCTTAGCAGATTTAAAAGTGGATAAATCCCGAGGCACGGATGAAAATTATCCCAGGCTGTTAAACGAAGCCAAAGAGTAAATAGTTGTGGCCTTAACAATCATTTTTCAATCCTCTCTGGCTTCAGGTGTGGTGCCGGAGGACTGCAGGCCTGCTAATGTTTTATTTTAAATGGAAGAAAAGGAAAGATGGAGTAATTACAGGCCAGTCAGCCTAAGTGGTGGGAAAATTATTGGAAAGAATTCTGAAGGACAGGATAAATCAACATTTAGAAAGGCATGGGTTAATCAACGATATTCAGCACGGATTTGTTAAGGGATGGTCGTGTCTGACAAAAATGATTGAATTTTTTGAGGAGGTATCAAGGAGGGTAAATGAGTGTAGTTTGTTTGATTTAGTGTATAGAGACTTTAGCAAGGCTTTTGATAATTTTCCAGATGGCAGACTGGCCAGGAAGTTAAAAGGCCATGCGATCCAAAACTGGCTCGGAGACCAGAGGGTAATGGCTGATGCATGTTATTGTGACTGCAAGGCTGTTTCCAGTGGGGTTCCGCAGGTCTCATTACTACGTCCCTTGTTTTTTGTGGTATATATCAACGATGTTGACTTGAATATAAGGGTTATGCTTAAGAAGTTTGGAGATGATATTAAAATCGGCTTTGTGGTTAATACTGAAGTAGGAAGCTGTAGACTGCAGCAAGATTTTAATACATTGGTCAGGTGGGCAGAACAGTGGCAAATGGAATTCTATCCGGAGAAGTGTGAGTAATGCATTTGGGGAAGGCTAACAAGGACAGGGAATATACATTAAATGGTAGGACACTGTGTAATGTAGTGGAACAAAGGGACCTTGGAGTATATGTCGAGAGATCCCTGAAGGGAGCAGGCCAGGTAGATAAGGTTGCTAAGAAGGCATACAGAATGCTTGCCTGTATTAGCCGTGGCATAGAATACAAGAGCAGGGGTTTATGCTTCAACTGTAAAAAACACTAGTTAGGCCTCAGCTAGAGTACTGCATTTGTTCTGGTCACCACTTTTCAGGAAATATGTGACTGCACTAGAGAGGATTCAAAGGAGATTTACAAGGATTTTGCCGAGAGTAGAGGTTCTTAGCCTATATTTCCTGAGGAGGCTGAAGGGAAGCAACCTGTCACGCCGGATCCTCTCTAACTTTTACTGCTGCACAATAGAGAGCATCCTGACGAACTGTATCACAGTGTGGTATAGCAGCTGTACCTCCTATGAATGGAAAGCCCTGCAGCGGGTAGTCAAAACTGCTTAACGCATTACCGGCACCCAGCTACCGACCATTGAGAACATCTACCAGAAGCGCTGTCTACGGAGGTCACTGACCATCATCAAAGACCGTACCCATTGTGGTAAACCACTGTTACCGTTCACAACCGTTCACTATTGTTACACTGTTGTTATCACTGTTTACACTGTTGTTATCGATACACAAGGTTACCTCTTGCCATGCACACTGCTATACCTGGGCTTACCTCAGCTGACTCCGCCCATGGCTCCGCCTGCTTGCCCAGGTATAAAGGTGACCGCTTGGCTAGTATTCTCCCTTGTTGGAACCGATCGCCCACGAGGGTGGGCTCTGTTATTTATCCAATAAAAACCTATAGTTACTATCTTAACTCGTCGCTTTTCATTGGATGAATTGATAGGTATATCAATTTTATTGGCTAAATTTTGAAATGAGTGGATCGGAGCAGCCAAACGACCAGCCAAACGGCCAGCTACAACAGACACAGCAGCCGGCCTGGCTGCGAGCCCTCCGACCGCCGTACCTGGATCTAAACCCACAGGTAGCGAACTCAGCCCTCGACTTCGAACACTGGCTGAGCTGTTTCGAATCCTACCTGGGAGAATCCGGCGTGCCTCCGGGATCCAAACTAAGAGTTCTGACCGCCCAGGTGAGCCCTAAAGTATTTGCATTCATCCGGGACCGTGCCACATACGAGGACGCCCTCAACCTGCTGAAAGAGCAGTACCGGAGCCCTGTAAATTCTATGTATGCCTGACATCTCCTAAGATCCAACTCGCAACAGCCAGGAGAGTCTGTAGATGAATTTTTATGGGCGCTACAAACACTCGGCAGGGACTGTGACTTTAAAGCTGTAACGGCTGCAGAAAATACTGAAGGGAACATCCGCGATGCCTTCGTGAAAGGCCTTCGGTCCGTCTACTCACGGCAAAGACTGCTCGAATCAAAGGACCTCGACTTGAATACAACTGCAGCCCTCGCTCGCTCTCTGGAAGTGGCCCATCGGGACCTCGAGGCGTACTCCAGGTACTGTGCTGCGCGACCCTGGGACTCGGGCCCGACTCAGGCCGCAATTCCCCTCGCACTGCCACCCCTGGGACCCACCACGGCGTCGGTGTCCCGGAATCGATCGGGACCGCCACCCCCGGGTCCCGCTGTGGCAGCGGACCTCCGCGATCGGGCCACCAGCTGCTTCTTCTGTGGCCAGGCGAGACATCAAAGAGCGCGCTGCCCTGCAAGGAATGCGACCAGCTCCAGCTGTAAAAAGAAAGGCCACTTTGTAAACGCCTGCAGGGGGAAAGCCACAGACGCCAGCATTGCCTCATGTGAGTTGTGGGGGCGGCCATCTTTGATCAAGGCCACAGACGCCAGCATTGCCTCAGGTGGGTCGTGGGGGCAGCCATCTTTGATCAAGGCCACAGACGCCAGCAGTGCCTCATGTGAGTTGTGGGGGCGGCCATCTTCTCCGCCATTTTGTCCAACTTCGTGGGGACCCGCGTCATGGGCACCGCCATTTTGTTCACCGCACTCGGCCGCCGTTCTGTCTCCAGACCCGACCACCGCCTCGCCTGCAGACTACAGCAGCTCGCTCAGCCATACACTGGCCTCCGTCATGCTTGACCAAGCTCTCCCGCATCATCTGTCCAAGTCCATGATGGACATCGAAGTAAACGGCCACGCCACGTCCCGCCTGTTCGACAGCGGAAGCATGGAGAGTTTTATTCATCCAGACACGGTGAGCTGCTACTCCCTCACTGTCCGGCCAGCGCGCCAGCGGATCTCGATGGTGGCGAAGTCCCATTCAACAGACATTAGCGGCTACGGTGTAGTGACCCTGTTGGTTAGGGGCACGGAATATAAAAATTTTAAACTTCTCGTCCTGCCCCAGCTCTGCGCTGCGTCCTACTAAGGCTGGATTTCCAATGCCACCTTCAAAGTGTCACTTTGGCGTACGGTTGACCCCTCCCCCCACTCACAGTCTACAACCAGCAAATTTTAAACCGCCCACCGCGTACCACCTGCGGCCTCTCCACCCTCAAAGTCCAGCCCCCCTCCTTGTTCGCTAACCTCACCCGTGACTGTAAACCTGTCACTACCAAGAGCAGGTGGTACAGCGCCGGGGACAGAGCTTTTATTAGCTCTGAGGTGCAGCGACTCCTGAAGGAGGGCATCATCGAGGGGAGCACCAGCCCCTGACGTGCCCAGGTCGTAGTCGTTAAGACCGGCGATAAACACCGCCTGGTCATCGACTACAGCCAAACCATAAACCGGTACACCCAGCTGGACGCATACCCCCTTCCCCGCATATCTGATATGGTCAACCAGATTGCACAGTACCGGGTATTCTCCACCATCGACCTCAAGTCAGCCTATCACCAACTCCCTATCCGCCCTGAGGACCGCCAGTATACCGCCTTCGAGGTGAACGGCCGCCTCTACCACTTCCTTAGGGTTCCCTTCGTCATCACCAACGGAGTCTCGGTCTTCCAAAGGGAGATGGACCGGATGGTCGACCAGAACGCGCCTCAGGCCACATTCCCTTATGTAGATAACGTCACCATCTGCGGCCGCGACCAGCAGGACCATGATGTTAATCTGCAGAAATTCCTCCGTACGGCCCAACGGCTGAATCTCACTTACAATAAGGATAAATGTGTGTTTAATACCTCGCGCCTGGCCATCCTCGGCTGCGTAGTAGAGAACGGAGTCATCGGCCCCGACCCCGAAAGAATGCGCCCCCTCATGGAGCTTCCCCTCCCCCACTGTCCAAAGGCGCTGAAGAGAACCCTGGGGCTCTTCGCTTACTATGCCCAATGGGTGCCGAATTATGCAGACAAAGCCAGACCCCTCATGAAGTCCACCTCTTTCCCCCTGGCAGCAGAAGCAGGCGCAGCCTTCTCCCTCATAAAAGGAGACATTGCGAAGGCCACAATGCATGCTGTGGATGAGTCCATCCCTTTCCAAGTGGAGAGCGATGCCTCCGACTTCGCCCTAGCGGCAACCCTTAACCAGGCGGGGAGACCTGTGGCCTTCTTCTCAAGGACCCTCCAGGGCCCTGAGATCCGACACGCGTCTGTCGAGATGGAGGCCCAGGCGGTTGTGGAGGCGGTACGACGCTGGAGGCATTACCTGGCAGGCAAACGATTTACCCTCCTCACCGACCAGCGTTCGGTTGCTTTTATGTTTAATAACAAGCTGAAGGGCAAAATCAAGAACGACAAGATCTTGAGGTGGAGAATTGAGCTCTCCATCTACGATTACGATATCTTGTATCGGCCTGGTGAACTCAACGACCCCCCGGATGCTCTATCACTAATTACTTGCGCAAACGCGCAAGTTGATAGACTACGGACCCTCCACAACGACCTCTGCCACCTCGGGGTCACCAGACTTTATCACTTCATTAAGGCCCGCAACCTGCCCTACTCCATCGAGGAGGTCAGGACCATGACCAGGAACTGCCAAACCTGTGCCGAATGCAAACCGCATTTCTATAGGCCGGACAGAGCAAGCCTGATCAAGGCCACCCGCCCCTTCGAGCGCTTGTCCATCGATTTTAAGGGGCCCCTCCCGTCCTCTGACCGTAATGTGTACTTCCTCAACATTATTGACGAGTACTCCCGTTTCCCCTTTGCCATCCCCTGCCCAGACATGACCAGTACCACGGTCATCAAATGCCTGAACGACCTGTTCGCCTTGTTCGGGTTCCCGAACTATATACATAGCGACCGGGGCGCATCCTTCATGAGCGAGGAACTTCGCCAGTTCCTGCTCGCGAGAGGTATTGCTGCGAGCAGGACCACCAGCTACAACCCCCGGGGGAACGGCCAGGTGGAAAGAGAAAACGCGACAGTTTGGAAGGCCGTCCTCTTAGCCCTAAAGTCTAAGGGCCTTCCAATCTCTCGCTGGCAGGAAGTCCTCCCGGCAGCAGTCCATTCCATCCGGTCACTGCTTTGCACTGCCATTAACGCCACCCCCCATGAACGAATGTTTGTTTTCCCCAGGAAGTCGACTACGGGAACCTCGCTACCAACATGGCTGACTTCTCCGGGGCACGTCTTGCTGCGGAAGCATGTGAGGGCCCATAAAATGGACCCCCTGGTCGAGAGGGTGGACCTCCTGCACGCCAACCCCCAGTACGCCTATGTGGCATACCCAGACGGGCGGGAAGACACTGTCTCCTTGCGAGACCTCGCACCCTTGGGAACCCCCGAGATACCACCGTTACCCCCCACCACTCCCCCAAATCCAGCTCCTGTAGACGGCATGCCGGAACCCCAGGAGCCTTCGTCGACCACGCAGACACCAGCATTACCATCGGTTCCTGCACCACCGCCGCCGCTGCTGCGCCGATCAGAAAGGCTTACGAGGCCTCCTGAGAGATTGACATACACGAACTGGTAGTACACTTCACCCCGCCGGACTCAATTTTAAACAAGGGGTGAATGTGGTAAACCACTGTTACCGTTCACAACCGTTCACTATTGTTACACTGTTGTTATCACTGTTTACACTGTTGTTATCGATACACAAGGTTACCTCTTGCCATGCACACTGCTATACCTGGGCTTACCTCAGCTGACTCTGCCCATGGCTCCGCCTGCTTGCCCAGGTATAAAGGTGACCGCTTGGCGAGTATTCTCCCTTGTTGGAACCGATCGCCCACGAGGGTGGGCTCTGTTATTTAGCCAATAAAAACCTATAGTTACTATCTTAACTCGTCGCTTTTCATGGACTGAATTGATAGGTATATCACCCACCCCAGCTACAGTTTGTTCACCCCCCTGCCATCTGGGAGACGCTACAGATGCATTCGCACCTGCACGACCAGATTTAGGAACAGATTCTTTCCCAGGGCTGTCATCCTACTGAACTCTGCTAATAAACTCTAAAGCCTGCACATCTGTCAATGCACTTTATTATGTTTATGTTTATGTTACAAGCCAAATGTATGTTAAATGTCTTAATCAAAATGCACACTCTCGGGAGCCACAAGCTTACATTTCGTTGTACTGCACTTGTGCACTAACAATAACAATAAAGTTGATTATTATTAAGACAGGATATGCTGCGTCTGTTTTCCTTGGAGCAGAGGAGGCTGAGGGGAGATATTATTGAGGTGTATAACATTATGAGGGGCTTAGAAAATTTTAATAGATATGACTTATTTCCTTTCGCAGAGTGGTCAAAAACCATGGGGCACAGATTTAACATAATTGGGGCAAGGTTTAGAGGGTTTTTGAGGTACAATTTCTTCAGCCAGAGGGTTGTGGTGTTGGAACTCACTGCCTGAAAGGGTGGAAGCGGCAGGAACACTAACCTTATTTAAAAAGTACTTGGATGTGCACTTGGGATGCTCTAACCTGCAGGGACCAAGAGCTGGGAAGTGGGAATAGGCTGGATAGCTCTTTGTTGGCTGGCGCAGAAATGATGGGTTGAAATGGCCAACATCCATGCTGTAAATTTCTATGATTCTATGATTTTATGATTCTAGATGGCGGCAGCCGTGCCATGCACAAAGATGGTGGCTCTGCAACCCAGCACCAAAATGGCAGCACATATGCCCCGCTCAAAGATGGCATCTCTGGGGAATCACACAAAGATGGCGGCTCTGAGGACACGCAAAAAGATGGCGGATCTGGGGACCCGCACAAAGATGGCGGCATTCGCGCTCTGCAAAAAGATGGCGTCTCTGGCTCCCGGCAAAAATATTGCAGCTCTGACACCAAGCACATAGATAGCAGCTCTGGTGGGCCGCAGAAATGGTGGTGGATCTGAGGCCCAGCACAAAGATGGGGGCTCTGGGTCATAGCATAAAGATTGAGGCACCCGCGCCCCGCACAAAGATGGCGGCTATGAGGCACTGCACAAATATGGGGGCTCTGGGGTCAAGCACAAAATTGATGGATGTGAGGCCCCTCACTTAGATTGCAGCTCTTGGGCATCGCATAAAGATGGCGGCACCCGGGCCCCAAAAAAAGATGTCAGCTCTGGGACCCTGCACAAAATGGCTACACCCACGCCCCGCACAAAGATCGCAACATCCTCACCCAGCACAAAGATGGCGCTCTGGGATACTGCTCAAAGATGGCGGCTCTGGGGACCCGAACGGAAATACAGGATTTGGGGATGCACAAAAAGAAGGCTGCTTTGGAGACCCGCACAAAAATGGCGACTCTGGCATAATGCACAATGATGTCAGCTCTGACACCACTCACAAAGATGGCGTTTCTGGCACCCTCCAGCAACCAGCATAAAGTGTCAGGCAATTGCATTATTAAAAAAAAAGTAAGCTCTTTTTCTTCCGTTTGTATTTTTAACAGATATGTTTTGGCTTGGTGGTAATCTGATTAAAGATGTTGTATCATGTTAAAACTATGTCACAAGTGGTGCAGGGGAATTGGACCCCCTCCATGTTTGAATTATTGTAACTAATCATGTTTTCTATCGATAGATGCTTACCGTGTACTGCGATTCTCTCTGGTTAAGGGGGATGGAGGTGTCGAGGGATCAGAGATACATATAGATAAGTAAAAGGGAAGGTTGTTTGTGGGGGTCAGAAATTATTGCTCACCTTTAAACAGGATACTACAAGCAAGTTTTAGTATCCAAAGGCAGGCTGTAAGGTTCGCAAAATTTTGGAAAATTTCTGCAGCCGCCGAAGATTATTTGATTAAAGAAAACTTGGTTGGAATGTACCTTAAAATCCAGGGCATCAAAAATGGCTGTCAGGCCTCGTGGCAGAAGAAATGACAGCCTGTCTGAACATCTCCCATAACTGGCTGAAGTACTTGAGGTACTTAAACTGTCAATCAACTGTGGTTTAGGAAGTTCAACATGGAACAAAAGGATTGTTTGTTTACACCAGCCATCTACATAGTTGACTCAAGGGCTTAAGCACTTGAAGCTGTCAATCAGCTGCGGTTGGGCAGCGACCACAGGACAATGGATTGTCTACAAAGCACTTGAGTACGGTTGACTGAACACTTAAGGATTTATTCGCCCTGCACTTGAGAAATCAGTGGGACATTTTAAACTGAGCACAAACCAGTTAAACAAATGGAAAACATATTCAAACACATTACAGTCAATGGGGACAGATCGGTCCCTTTTGTATAGTCCAGAAACATTCAGATTTGGGCGCGAAGATAACGGCTACCAATGGGGTATAAAGATAGCCCCTCAGGAAGCCATTCTCTCTCTCTCTGCCGCCTTGCCTCTGATGCCCTCCCTACAAGAGGAACAGGTCACCAGCCAGCCCAAAGAAGTGGAATACCAGCAGTTACTTTTGAATTACTGGGGTTATCTCTACTTTGCGGCAGTGAAGAATCTAAGACAGGCCGCAGGGGCATGGAGCAGGCGTTCACTGGTGAGCATAGATTTTCTGGCTCATTACAAGGCAACCTGGATAGGTATAAAGGGTGTGAATTAAAGGGGAATATTGCTAAATTGTAATTTTAGTCAATTTTCGCTGGATGTGTCCGTTTCTCCTCCCCGTTAAGCAAAGGTGTGCTGTATTAAGTAAAGGTGTGCTGTATTAAGCAATGTTGTGCTGTATTAAACAAAGGTGTGCTGTATTAAGCAATGTTGTGCTGTATTAAACAAAGGTGTGCTGTATTAAGTAAAGGTGTGCTGTATTAAGCAATGTTGTGCTGTATTAAACAAAGGTGTGCTGTATTAAGCAATGTTGTGCTGTATTAAGCAAAGGTGTGCTGTATTAAGTAAAGGTGTGCTGTATTAAGCAATGTTGTGCTGTATTAAGCAAAGGTGTGCTGTATTAAGCAAAGGTGTGCTGTATTAAGTAAAAGTGTGCTGTGTTCATAACTATTTTCACTGTACAGCAATCAATTATTTATGTCAATAAATACTGGTCTTCTTTACACCCAACCACGAGTCTCGTTTTGTCGCTACTGAAATAAGTCCGGTGGTCAGAACCAGAAAGGGAAGCGATTCGAAACCGCACGGGGCCTGGAGCAGCTCAGATACTTCTGACTGGCCAGACATAAACCCCAGGGGCACACCATAACCCCCCCTTTTCTACAAAGACCATATATGGACAGTGGCCAAACGAACTTTTGATAAGAAAGGGGTTAAAACCTCGATACTCAAAGAACATCTTTTCACAGACTTACTGCGAGGGCTAAGGAACAGACTTAAGATGACGTCATCTGTGTCCGAGTGGGTCCAGAGACGAAGGGGTGCGAGCTACTCATTAAAGCTATGGCCTAATAATAAGTATAATGCACTGTATGCTTAATAAATCTTGAGCAATTCTCAAACATTCTGTCTGCTGCCTATTGGTGTCTTGTCCAAGAACTCAGAGATCATTAAGATCGAATTCTAATGCTCGCACAGATCTTGGTATCATCTGCAAATTTATAGATTGTGCCCCCAACACCTACATCCAGATCATTAATAAAAATAGTAAAGAGCAACGGTCCCAACTCTGCCAACGTTCTCCAAACAGATTCAATTCCACCGATAACTACTTTCTGCCTATGTCCTGCCAGCCAGTTCTGAATCCAGCTCAACATACTACCATTGATACCAGAGGTTTTGATCTTATAGAGAAGGTTCTTGTGCATTGTCTTATCAAAAGCTTTTTGGAAATCTAAGCAGGCAATGTCTACTGGACTTCTCTCGTTCACCAACTTTGTAACTTCTTCAAAACATACAATTAGATTTGTAAGGCATGACCGCCATTTAATGAAGCCATGTTGGGTGTCCATAATATGCCCCTCTTTATCCAAGCATTCATGTAATGCATCCGTAATGATTCCTTCTTGCATCTTACATATTTCTGATATTAAACTAATGGGCCTATATTTACCCGGGTCTGTCTTGTCACCTTTTTTAAAGATGTGGACTTCATCAGCCTCCTTCCACTATAGATGAACCATTCCAGAGCGCAGTGAGCTATTACAAGTACAGGCTAGGGCTGGAACAGCACATGTCTCATCGCCCTGAGGACTCTCGAGTGGATATCATCCAGCCCGGCTGCACCATCTACTTTGAAGGTCTTAATTCTTTCTAAAACAATCTGTTCATCTATGTTAATACTGGTTTTGTTAGTAACATTATTAAATTCTAGTAGTTGAGCATCATTTTCAAGGGTGAAGACTTTGGTAATTCTCTGACACTTCACAACAGAAAAATCTTTTCCCCATTGCTTCCAGCGTTGGCTACACTCCTTTTTTACATTAGCCAGTCAGAAACCTTGGCTTCTTCTTACCAGATTTTCTTCTTTTGAGTTTGGGTACATATTTGTTCTCCACATTTTTTATCTTGTTCTTATAAACTTTCCAGTTATATTGTTCATCGGTCTTATTAGCCAATTTACCCATTCCAAATCTTCTGCCATTTTGGTGAGGTTTGCTCTTCTGAAATCTGTTACGAGTTGTAGGTTCTCAGTATCTTCAGTTCTACTTTCCAATTGGAACCGTAGAATGCTGTGAAATACGAGGTCAGGCTCACTAGTAAACATTATTTCCAATATATGATTATCCCTAGTTACTTGACTACAGTTGCAGAGTGAAGTTTGCAATACACTCTCCCCATCAAACACTCCCAAGGCAGGTATAGCACCAGTTAGAAAAAGAGTAAAGCTCCTTCTACATTGCCCCATCAGGTACAGCACTGGTTAGAAACAGAGTAAATTTCCCGCTACACTGTCAAATCAAACACTCCTAAGTCAGGTACAGGGGTTTGATTACTAAATGTCCATCAATATGAGATAGTCACTAAGAAATTCAACAAGGAATTCCAGAGACACTTCTTGACCCACAGAGTGGTAAGAATGTTGAATTCGCTACCACGTGGAGTAGTTGAGACAATAACATAAATGTATTTTAGGTGAAGTTGGAAAAGTACATGAGGGAGAAAGGAAAAGGAGGATGTGCGATGGGATAATTTGGGAAAAGGCTCGTGTGGAGCAGAACCACCGACATGGACCTGTTGGGCCGAATGGCCTGTGTCTGTGCTGTAAATACTATGTAATTTAATTGATTAAAGTTCCTTCCAAATTGCCACGTCAAATACTCCAAGAGCAGGTACAGCATGGGTTAGATACAGAATAAAGCTGCTTCTACACTGCCTCATCAAATATGTCCATGGCAGGTGCAGCACCTGTGAGGTATAGGGTTAATCTCCCTCTGCACTGTGCCATCAAATTTTCGCAAGGCACGTGCAGCACGAGTATAGCTCCCGCTACCCAATCACACCAAACACATCCAGGGGAGGCACAAGCATAGACCTACCCTTTTGTTCTTTCTTCCCATCCCCCCCTTTCCCTGCCTCTGTACTTGCTAAAAATCTGTTATATCTGTAACATCTGAAAGGTCATCGAACTGAAACATTAACTCTGTTGCCCTCTCTAAAGATGCTGCCTGACCTGCTGAGCAAAGTTCCGTGAAAGCTGCGTGGGTGCACACGGAAATTGTTTAAATTTTTTAAATCATGTTGAATGAGAGAGCAAATGTATGTGCTGCCGATTGTACCTCAGAGTCTGATATATGGAGGGATTAGCAGCAGAAAAACAGGAAAAAACATCGCCAAAAACTGATCCCAACTCATCGCCAAGGCTGGGGAGAGATAACCTCACCGCCTTCTTCGGAAGTTTAACCACTTTATTCACTTTCTGATTGGAGCTCCTTTTGGATAGAGATTTTTTTTTATTTTTGTTGTTGCATGTTTAACGACAACATTGAAGGGGTTAGGAGAAAGTGGAGCAATTTCTTCTCTCAAAGCTGCAATGAGACTTGGAAAGAATAGTGGTTAGCACTGTTGCCTCACAGCGCCAGGGACCCGGGTTCGAATCTGGCCTCGAGTGACTGTCTGTGTGGAGTTTGCACATTCTCCCCGTGTTTGCGTGGGTTTCCTCTGGGTGCTCCGGTTTCCTCCCACAGTCCAAAGATGTGCGGGTTAGGTTGATTGGCCATGATAAATTGACCCTTAGAGTTGGGGGTATTAAATACGTGGAGTTACGGGGATCGGGTGGGATATGTGTCGGTGTAGGCTCGATGGGCCGAAATGGCCTCTATCTGCACTGTGGGGTTTCTGTGAATTTAAAGATTTTAATGAACTATTCACAAAAAATGAGTGTTAAAAACATTTTTCCCCCTAAGTTTCGAATATGATTTTGGAAGATACAGAAGCAGAAATCAATTTTCCCCTCACCTAAACAAGTTTCAAACAGTTCTTGAAGTCCAAACGCTTTTAAAGAGGCTCTAAAATGCTTAAAAGTTTTAAAATTGAAATTTCTCAATACTTGATTTTGAGCGATCGAGTGAAGTGGGTAGCTTTACACAAACATCCAACAATGGTGTTGAGGAGGGGGACGGCAGGGGATGATTTGTAGGAGTTACATAATACTTTTTAATGACTTTTAAAAAATATACCATGAAGAAATTTGGTAAGAGAACCAAAAAAGGGGAAAAACACAAACCGATTTTTCATGTCTGTCGTTCTATAATCCTAAAATTTCACAGGACTAATGTAAATATAGATTTCCTCTTAAACATTTAGGGATGTTTTAATAGAAACAAGGGATATGTAATGATATATAAAAATTGCACGAATCTACTTTAGAAAAAACACTTTTTTATTGAGAAAGACACAGAAATGACTTTGATTAAACTGATAACGTACAATTCGATTTGGTTTGAATGTTTGAAATAGCAGATTAACAATTGTGAGTACAATGAAGTTTGTTTCCCGCTCCTAATTGCGGGAAATAATTCAACACTTTTCGTGATAACAATAGGAATTAATATTGTGGAAAATGATTGAGAGAAAAACATTAGATGTGAAATTCATAATTTATAATTATAACGTCAACATATCAGTAAACAAGTACAATTCAGCCTGACTGGTTCTCCTGTCCAGGAAGAAAGACAAATGATTATTTCTGTGAAATCAAAGCTTTTCCTGTTTTTTTATTTAATTCAGTGAAGCAAATTGTGTATGTGTCTTTTTGCACTTGTGAAGAGGTGGTGCATTTCAGACCTGTTACATTGGTGGTGTTGTGGCGACACGCCACCACTGGATATAATCTGCTCACGGCAGCACAGACAGTCTAAGCAGAAGCCCCCAGCCGGGGGCCCTTTCCTCCAGCAACTTTTTTCCCGCAGGGACAGGCTGCCGGGAGCACTTCCTGTCTGGGAAGTATTTAAGTGGATGCGCGGGCTTTTCTAGTTCCTGTTTGCCATGTGGTTGGAATAAAGCAATTGTGTTTTCAATAGCTCTGGTCTCGACTCCCACGTTTGCCGCGGTATCTCAACACTGGTGACCCCGACGCTCAGGACGAATCCTAAGCTAGCATGGCGGATACAAACGCAGTCACGGTTAAATTACCAGACTTTTGGGAGTACCTCGCCGAAGCCTGGTTCGTTCAAGCTGAGTCCTGATTCCAGCTGAAAGGCATTACAGTCGACACCACGAAGTACGACGACCTCGTCGCCTCGCTCACCTACGCTACAGTCCCCAAGGTTTGGGCAGCGCTGCAGAATCCACCAACGGAGGGCAAGTACGAACATCTGAAGGCTGCGCTACTTAAAAAATTTCAAACGTCCTCTTACCAGCGCCACTGCCAACTCCTGGACCTCCCCGGCCTTGGTGACGCTTCACCATCAGACCTGCTTTCCCACATGCTGTCCCTCTCAGACGACAAAAACCCCGGCGCCCTTTTTCGCACGCTTTTCATTCGGCAGCTCCCCGCCAGCATCCGCCCGCTCACTGTGGAGTCTGACTCCACGGACCTGAATGATATAGCCGAAAAGGCCGACCGGCTGCTCTCTGCACAGGCCGTTCGTGACATCGCGCCCGACCTCACGGCAATGACCACGCGGTCTTCCCGGGCCGCTAGGGCCGACCGCCCTACCACTCCGGGTCACTGCTACTACCACATCCGTTTTGGCGCTAGGGCTCAACGCTGCACGCCACCGTGTACCTTCAAAACCCCCCCCGCACCGGCCCCCGCGATGGCCGTGGGGCAGAAGGAGCCCCTACTGTACGTCACTGACGACAGAACCAACCGCCGATTTCTGTGCAACACAGGGGCCCAGCACAGCATCACCCCCGCCTCCGCCCTCGAGATCCAACGCGGCACAAGGGGTATCACACTGGCTGCAGCCAACGGCTCTGAAATCCGCACATATGGCACCCGCATTGTCACGCTCGACCTCGCGGGCCGCCGCTACCGCTGGGAGTTCCTCACAGCTAAGGTCCTCTGCCCACTCATCGGCGCCGACTTCCTACGCGCCCACGGCCTCCTTGTCGACATTCTGAGGCACCGCCTCGTCGACATCAACACTATGGCCCCCATCCCCGGCGCCTTTACCCCGGCCCGTTCGGCCGGCCTGACGACCTACTGCCTCGCCAGAGCCACGGACGACTACTCGGCACTCCTAGCTCAGTTTCCCGCCCTCACTAACCCGACCTTTTCGGCCAAAGCCGCCAAGCACGGTGTGGAACACTATATCCCCACCACCGGCCCCCCAGTTTCTGCCCACGCCCGCAGACTCAACCCGGCCAAGCTGGAAATCGCGCGGGCCGAGTTCACCACCATGGAGCAACTCGGCATCATCCGCCGCTCCAGCAGCCCTTGGGCCTCACCCCTCCACATCGCCCCCAAGCCCGGCGGAGGCTGGCGCCCTTGCGGGGATTACCGCCGCCTCAACGACGCCACCATCCCCGATCGATACCCAGTGCCACACATCCAGGACTTCTCGGCCCGACTGGCCGGACGAACCGTCTTTTCCAAAGTCGACCTGGTGCGCGGTTACCACCAAGTCCCCGTACACCTCGCAGACATCCCCAAAACGGCCGTCATCACCCCAGTCGGCCTGTTCGAGTTCCTGAGGATGCCCTTCGGCCTCAAGAATGCAGCACAGGCTTTCCAGCGCCTTATGGACTCAGTCCTCCGGGACCTGAACTTCCTATTCGTCTATCTAGACGACATTCTCGTGGCCAGCTCCTCCAAACAGGAACACCTCGAACACCTTCGCATCCTGTTCGGGCACCTAGCCCAACACAGGCTCATCCTCAGCCCGGCGAAGTGCCAATTCGGCCTAACCGAGATCGATTTTCTCGGTCACCACATCACCCCTGCTGGGGCCGTGCCCCTACCCAACAAGGTGCAGGCCGTCCAGCAATTCCCCCGCCCCACAACCATCAAGGGCCTCCAGGAGTTCCTCGGGATGGTGAACTTCTACAACAGGTTCATCCCCAGAGCCGCAGCCCTCATGAAGCCCCTATACGACTCCCTCCGAGGAAAATCCGGCAAGATGGACGTAGCCTGGACCACTGACACGGCAGCCGCCTTCGACGCCACCAAAAACGCGCTCGCCGACGCCACTCTGCTCGCGCACCCGAGGGCCGATGCCCGGGTCGCGCTCACCACCGACGCCTCCGACCACGCGGTCGGGGCCGTGTTCAAGCAGTGGGTCAATGGCGCGTGGCAGCCACTTGCCTTCTACAGCCACCAACTGCGCCCCCCGGAGGTCAAATACTCCACTTTCGACCGCGAGCTTCCGCACTCCACCTGTCGGTCCGCCATTTCAGGTTCCTCCTGGAAGGCCGCCCCTTCACCGCGTATGTGGACCACAAGCCACTCACATACGCGATGGCCAAGCACACTGAACCCTGGTCCGCTAGGCAGCAACACCAGCTCGCGGCCGTCTCCGAGTTAACTACGGACATTCAGCTCGTCTCCGGTAGAGACAACGTGGTCGCCGACTGCCTTTCCCGTCCCGCCGTCTGTGCGAATCACCTCGCGGTCGACTACGCACAACTAGCAGTGGCCCAGCTCACGGACCCAGACCTCCTCTCGGCGGCTACCAGCCTGCCAGGGCTACGCCTAGCCAAGGTCGCGCACGGGCCCGAAGCCACGGCAGTCACGTGCGATGCCTCACTCGGCCAACCCAGGCCGGTCATCCCTGAGACCTGGCGCCGCCGCGTTTTCGACGCACTCCACGGGCTCTCTCACCCGGGTTCCCGCGCATCCGTCAAACTCCTCTCCAAGCGCTTCGTCTGGCGCGGCCTCAGCAGAGATGTTCGGACTTGGGCCACCTCCTGCCTCGCCTGCCAACGGGTTAAGGTAAAGCTGCACACCAAAGCACCCCTGGGGGACTTCGAGGTACCCAGCCGCCGCTTCGACCACGTACACGTCGACATCGTCGGTCCCCTGCCGCCATCGCAAGGCCAAACTTATCTCCTCACGATGGTCGACCGCTACACACGCTGGCCTGAGGCAGTGCCGCTGACCTCCACCACCACAGCCGACATCGCCAGGGCGTTCGTTAACACCTGGGTTGCGAGGTTCGGCATACCAGCCGACATAACCTACGACAGAGGCGCCCAGTTCAGCTCCGAACTCTGGACGGCCACAGCACGCAACCTCGGGGTGACGCTCCACCGCACCACGGCGTACCACCCGCAGGCCAACGGTCTTTGTGAATGCTTCCACAGGTCACTCAAGGCTTCACTCCGCGCCGGCCTGCAGGACAGTACCTGGACTGACCGCCTACCATGGGTGCTACTCGGCCTATGCACCACGGTCAAGGAAGACCTCCAGTCCTCGGCAGCGGAGTTAGTCTATGGACAACCGCTGCGCGTCCCAGGCGAATTCCTTCCGGAGCCTACCAAGCCTAGGTCGGCCGAACAGCAGCGGCTCGACTCTTTCTCTTCCGCTCAGCAGTTCGCCCCACTTCCGGTCAACCGACACGGCGAACTCGCACCTCACGTCCCGCCAAATTTACAGCAGGCGCGCTTCGTCTTCGTGCGACACGATGCGCACCGCGGGCCCCTGCGACCCCCGTACGACGGTCCATACGAGGTACTACAAACCGGGGACAAGGTCTTCAAGCTGCGACTCGGCGACAGTGTCGAGACAGTATCCATCGACCGGCTCAAACCAGCACACACAGAACCAGGGGAACAGGTCCCCGTGGCCCAGCATCCAACTAGAGGCCGTCCCCCCAGCAAGCCAGCACAGCCGGCGGCGAACCGCCCGACCCAACCAGCCAGACCGGCGATCACTCAGAGCCGCTGCAACAGAACCATTAGACCACCATCACGACTCGTCCACTCCTCCTAAGCGGATTCTGGGGGGAGCTCTGTGGCGACACGCCACCACTGGACATAATCCGCTCACGGCGGCACAGACATTCTAAGCAGAAGCCCCCAGCCGGGGGCCCTTTCCTCCAGCAAATTGTTTCCCGCAGGGACAGGCTGCCAGGAGCACTTCCTGTCTGGGAAGTATTTAAGTGGATGCGCGGGCTTTTCTAGTTCCTGTTTGTCATGTGGTTGGAATAAAGCAGTTGTGTTTTCAATAGCTCTGGTTTCGACTCCCACGTTTGCCGCGGTATCTCAACAGTGTGCTCGTTCACGAAGACCACGTGTATTAAAGGAAGTCACTTAATTTGAAAATATGGATACCCATTTTGTTCAGTTCTTGCAAACTAAAGGACTACAGCAATTTATATTTGTTGATTGTTTGGTTGCATTCTGATTAATATTCTCGTAACATAGAAACATAGAAGATAGGAGCAGGAGTAGGCCATTCGGCCCTTCGAGCCTGCTCTGCCTTTCAATGAGATCATGGCTGATCATCCAAATTCAGTACCCTGTCCCTGCCTTCTCCCCATATCCCTTGATCCCTTTAGCCTTAAGAAATATATCCAACTCTTTCTTGAATATATTTAATGAACTGACCTCCACTGCCCTCTGTGGCCGAGTATTCTAAAGGTGCACCATTCTCTGGGTGAAGAAATTCCTCCTCATTTCAGTCCTAAATGTCCTACCCCTTATCCTTAGACTATGACCTCTGGTTCTGGATTCACCGGCCATCGGGAACATCCTTCCAGCATCTATTCTGTCCAGGCCTGACAGAATTTTATAGGTTTCGATGAGATCCCCTCTCAATCTTCTAAACTCCAGTGAGTATAAGCCCAATCGACACAATCTCTCCTCATACATCATTCCTGCCATCCCAGGTATCAGCCTGGTGAATATTCGCTGCACTCCTTCCATGGCAAGAACGTCCTTCCTCAGATAAGGCGACCAAAACTGCACAAAATACTCAAGGTGCGGTCTCACCAAGGTCCTGTACAATTGTAGCAAGACATCCTTGTTCCTGTACTCGAACCCTTTTGCTACGAAGGCCAACATACCATTTGCCTTCTTAACCGCCTGCTGCACCTATATGCTTACCTTCAGCGACAGGTGCACAAGAACACCCAGGTCTCTTTGCACTTCCCCTTCTCCCAATCTATTGCCATTCAAATAATAATCTGCCTAACTGTTTTTGCCAGCAAAGCGAATAACCTCACATTTATCCACATTATAGTGCATTTGCCATGTTTCTGCCCAATCATCTAACCTGTCCAAATCATACTGGAGTTCCATGGCATCCTCCTCACAGCATACCCTCCCGCCCAGCTTTGTGTCGTCTGCAAATTTGGAGATTTTACATCCAATTCCCTCTTCCAGATCATTAATATATATTGTGAACAGCTGGGGTCCTAGGACCAATCTTGCGCTACCCCACTAGTCACTGCCTGCCACTCGGAAAATGACCCATTTATTCCAACTCTTTGCTTTCTGTCCGCCAACCAGTTCTCTATCCAAGTCAATACCTTGCCCCCAATCCCATGTGCCTTAATTTTGCAAGCTAATCTCTTATGCGGGACCTTATCAAGACCTTCTGAAAGTCCAAATACACGACATCCACTGGCTCTCCCTTATCTATTTTACAAGTTACATGCTCAAAAAATTCCAGTAGATTAGTTAAGCATGATTTACCTTTTGTAAATCCATGTTGACTTTGTCCGACCCTGTCACTGCTTTCAAAGTGCATCTTTTATAATGGACTCTAGCATTTTCCCCACTACCGATGTCAGGCTTACCGGTCTATAATTCCCTACTTTTTCTCTGCCACCTTTTTTGAATAGTGGGGTTACATTAGCTACCCTCCAATCCATGGGTACTGTTCCAGAGTCTATTGAGTTCTGGAAGATGACCAGCAGTGCATCTACTATTTCTAGGGCCACTTCCTTAAGTACCCTGGGATGTAGATTATCAGGCCCTGGGGATTTATCGGCCTTCAGTCCCATCAATTTTCCTAACACCATTTCCCTACAAATACTGATTTCTGTCAGTTCCACCCTTTCATCAGACCCTGTGTTCCACGGTATTTCTGGGAGTTTATTCGTGTCCTCCTTTGTGAAGACAGACCCAAAATATGTATTTAGTTGGTCTGCCATTTCTTTGCTCCCCATTATATATTCCCCCGATTCTGACTGCAAGGGATTTATGCTTGACTTCACCAATAGTAACTTACGAGGACATAATATGTGGAAGGAATATAAGGTGGAGAAATGTGAAGTTATCCACTTTGGTAGGAAAAATAGAAAAGTAGTGTATTTTTTAAATGGTGAGAGATTGGCAAATGTTGGTGTTCAGAGGGACCTAGGTGTCCTTCTTCAATAATCACTGAATGTTAACCTACAGGTACAGCAAGCAATTCGCAAAGTAAATGGTATGTTGGCATTCATTGCAAGATAGTTTGAGTATAAAACTAAAGACCTTTTACTGCAATTATAGATGGCCCTGGGGAGACTGCACCTGGAGTATTGTGTACAGTTATGCTCTCCTTACCTGATTGGGGATATACTTATCAAAGAAGGAGTGCAAAGAAGGTTCAGCAGACTGGTTCCGGGGAAGGGGGTATTGTCCTATGACGATAGATTGGGTAGACTATGCCTATATTCTCTACAGCTTAGAAGAATGAGGTGTGATCTCAATGAAACATACAAAATTCCTACAGGGCTTGACATTGTACATGCAGGGAGGATGATTCCCCACGCTGCGGAGTCTATAACCATGGGTCACAGTCTCAGGATAAGGAGTCGGCCATTTACGTATGAGATGAGGAGAAATTTTTTCACTCAGAGGCTGGTGCACCTTTAGAATTCTCTAGCTCAGAGGGCTGTGGAGGATCAGTCATTGAGTATATTCAAGACAGAGATCGATAGATTTTTTGAATATTGAGGGAATCAAGGGATATGTGGATAGTACCGGTAAGTGGAGATGAGGTAGTAGACCAGCCATGATCATATTGAATGGTGGAGCAGTTTCAAAGGGACAAATGGCCTACTCCTGCACCTATTTCTTATATTCTTATGTTCTTAATGCTCCCTAAATACTCTCCCATCAAACAATTCCAGGCATGAGCACAGATGCTGGAAATCTGAAGTAAAAACCGAAAATTCTGGAACTACTCAGCAGGTCAGCCAACATCTGTGGACTGAGAAACAGAGTTAACGTTTCAGGTCATAGAACTTTTATTGGAACAGGCAAATACACATGGGTTAGATACAGAATAATGGACCACTCACCTCACTGTAACAGTCTGATAAACACCACACCATTCACTTTAACACTCTGATATAACCTCTCACTGTAATCCTCTGTAACATATCCCAAATATCTCACTGTAACAGACCGATATACCCCAGTCTCCTCACTTTAAAACACTGAAATACAACACACACCTCAATGTAACACTCTGATAAAACCTACACTGCTCAATGTAACACACTGACATACCACACGACCCTCACTATAACACTCTGAGATAACTCACTAAACTTTGATATACCCAGAATCCCTCACTGAAACACTCAGATAGACCCACTCTCTTAAGTACCAAAACCTCTCAATGTAACACACTGATATACACCACACCCCTTGTTGTAACACTCTGAGATGCCGAACACCCCTCACTGTAACACTCTGATATAGCCCACACCCTCTCTGTAACACTCTAATATACTCCACACCACTGATGTAACACAGATAAAACCACACCCGTCACTGTAACACTCTCTGATATACTCCATACCCCTCGCAGTAACACTCTGATGTAAAAGCACTCCCCTGATTATATAACTTTGAGGTACCCCACAACCCTCACCCTAACACACTGACATACCTCACTACACTCTGATATACCCCATAGCCTCACTGAAACACTCAGATAGACCCCACTCTCTTAAATGCCACAATCCTCTCACTGTAACACACAGACATACACCACACCCTTCATTGTAACACTCTGAGATGCCGAAAACCCCTCACTGTAACACTCTGATATATCCCATACCCTCACTGTAACACTCTGATATACCCCACACCCCTGACTGTAACAATCTGATATACCCCACACCCATCACATTAACACACTGATATACCTCACACCCCTCACTGTAACACGCGGATATACCCCATAGCATTCAATTTAACTCTCTGATATACTGGATGGTATGTTGCCTCCCTGGTGCAAGGGTCAAGGATGTCTTGGGGTGGCTGCACAACATTCTGGACGGGGAGGGTTAAAAGCCAGTTGCCGTGCTGCATAAAGGCACCAACGATAAAGGTAAAAAACAGGATGAGTTCCTAAAAGCTGAATATAGGGAGCTAGGAGGTAAATTAAAAATAGGACTTCAGAGGTTGTAATCTCAGGATTGCTTCCAGTGCCACGTGCTAGTCAGAGTAGAAATAGAAGAACATTTCAGATGAATATGTGGCTAGAGAAATGGTGCTGGGGGAGGGATTCAAATTCCTGGGACATTGGAACCGGTTCTGGGGGAGGTGGGACCAGTTCAAACCGGACGGTTTGCACCTGGGCAGGGCCGGGACCGATGTCCTAGGGGTAGTGTTTGCTAGAGCTCTGGGAGAGGGTTTCAACTAAAATGGCAGGGGTTTGGGAACCTGAGCAGGGGGACAGAGGAAAGGGAAACAAGGTAAAAGCAAAAGATTGGAAGGAGAAAAACAAAAGTCGCAATCAGAGAAATCAACGTTTTAAATCAAAAATGGCCACTGTAAGTAATAATGCTAATAGGTCTAAGAGTGTTAAAATAACAAGGCTGAAGGCTTTGTGTCTTAATGCGAGGAGCATTCGTAAAAAGGTGGATGAATTAGCTGCGCAAATACAGCTAAATGAATATGATTTAATTCGGATTACAGAAACATGGCTCCAGGGTGGCGAAGGCTGGGAACTCAACATCCAGGGGTATTCAATAATCAGGAAAGATAGGCAAAAAGGAAAGGAAACATTACTGGTTAAAGAAGGGATTAACACAATTTTAAGGAAGGATATTAGCTCTGATGATGTGGAATCTGTATGTGTAGAACTGAGAAATACCAAGGGGCAGAAAAAGTTAGCAGTAGTGGTATATAGACCTCCGAGGAGTAAAGCGGAGGTTGGGGATGGCATTACAAGGGAAATTAGAGATGCGTGCAAAAAGGGCACTACAGTCATCATGGGTGACTTTAATCTACATATAGATTGGGCTAACCAGATTAGTAACAATAATGTGGAGGACAAATTCCTGGAATGTTTACGGGATGGTTTCCTGGACCAGTATGTCGAGGAACCAACAAGAGATCAGGACATCTTAGACTGAGTATTATATAACGAGAAATGATTAATTAGCAATCTTGTTGTATGAGGCCCCTTGGGGTGGAGCGATCAAAATATGATAGAATTCTTCATTAAGATGAAGAATGCAGCAGTTGACTCAGAGACTAGGGGCCTGAATTTAAATAAAGGAAACTACGATGGTCTGAGGCGCGAATTGGGTATGATTGATTGGGGAATGTCACTCAAAGGGTTAAAGGTGGATAGGCAATGGCAAACATTCAAAGACCGCATGGATGAACTACAGAATTTGTTCATCCCAGTTTGGCATAAAAATAAAACAAAAAAGGTGACTCAACCGTGGCTAACGAGGGAAATTAGGGATAGCATAAGATCCAAGGAGAGGACATATAAATTGGCAAGTAAAAGCTGAAATCCAGAGGATTGGGAGCAGTTTAGGATTCAACAAAGGAGGACAAAGGGAGTAATTCAGAAAGGGAAAATAGAATATGAGAGTAAGCTATCAGGGAACATAAAAACTGACTGTAAAAGCTTTTATAGATATTTGAAGAGAAAAAGGTTGGTGAAGTCAAGCATAGGTCCCTTGCATTCAGAATCAGGGGAATTTATAATGGGGAACAAAGAAATGGCAAACATTTAAATACATATTTTGGTTCTGTAATCACAAAGGAGGACACAAACAACCTCCCAGAAATGTCGGGAAACATAGGGTCTGCTGAAAGGGAGGAACTGAAAGAAATCATTATTTGTAGGGAAATGCCGTTAGGGAAATTGATGGGATTGAAGGCCGATAAATCTACATCCTAAGGTAATTAAGGAAGTGGCCCTAGAAATAGTAGATGCATTGCCGATCGTCTTCCAATATTCGATGGAATCTGGAACAGTACCCATGGATTGGAGGGTAGCTAATGTTACCCCACTATTCAAAAAAGGTGGTAGAGAGAAAACGGGGAATTACAGACCGGTAAGCCTGACATCGATAGTGGGGAAAATGCTAGAGTCCATTATAAAAGTTGCAATAGCAGAGCACTTGGAAAACAGTGACAGGATCGGACAAAGTCAACATGGATTTACAAAAGGATGCAACTAGTAAAATAGATAAGGGAGAACCAGTGGATGTGGTGTATTTGGACTTTCAGAAGGCTTTGGATAATGTTCCACATAAGAGATTACCGTGCAAATTTAAGGCACATGGGATGGGGAGCAAGGTATTGACTTGGATTGAGAACTGGTTGGCAGATAGAAAGCAAACAGTTGGAATAAATAGGTGTCTTTTCGAGTGGCAGGCAGTGACTAGTGGGGTACCGCAGGGATCGGTCCTTGGACCCCAGCTATTCACAATATATATTAGTGATGCAGAGAAGGGAACTAGATGTAATATCTCCAAATTTGCAGACGACACGGTGGGCGTGTGTGCCGTGAGGAGGATGCCAAGAAACTACAGGATGATTTGGACAGGTTGGGTGATTGGGCAGAAGTATGGCAGATGCAATATAACATGGATAAATGTGAGGTTATCCACGTTGGTGTCAAAAACAGGAAGGCAGATTATTATCTGAATGGCAATAGATTCGGAGAGGGGGAAGTGCAACGACACCTGGCTGTGTTTGTGCACCAGTCGCTGAAGGTAAGCATGCAGGTGCAGCAGGTGGTTAAGAAGACAAATGGTATGTTGGCCTTCATAGCGAGTGGGTTTGAGTGCAGGAACAAGGATGTCTTGTTGCAGTTGTACAGGGCCTTGGTGAGATAACACCTTGAGAATTGTGTGCTCTTTTGGTCGCCTTATCTGAGGAAGGATTTTCTTGACAAGGAGAGGGTGCAGCGAATATTCAGCAGACTGATACCTGTGATGGCAGGAATGACGGATGAGTAGAGATTCGGTCGATTAGGCTTATATTCGCTAGAGTTTCGAAGAATGAGATGGGTTCTCATTGAAACTTATAAAATTCTAACAGGACTTTCCAGACTAGATGCAGGAAGAAAGTTCCCGATGGCGGGGGAGTCCAGAACCAGGGGTCACAGTCTAAGGGTAAGAGGTTAGCCATTTTGTTCTGTGATGAGGAGGAATTTCTTTACCCAGAGAGTGGAGAACCTGCGGAATTCTTTACCACACCAGGCAGTTGAGGCCAATTCAGTAAATATTTTCAAGAACGAGTTCGATATATGTCTTCAGGCTAAAGGGATCAAGGGGTATCTGGAGAAAGCAGGGACAGCATACCGAATTTGAATGATCAGCCATGATATCATTAAATGGTGGAACAGGCTCGAGGGGCCGAATGGCCTACTCCTGCTATCTACTATGTTTCTTTGTACACCACACCATTACCTTAAATCCTCTCTTACATATCCCAAGCCTCTCACTGTAACAGTCCGATATACCCACTCAGCTTACTTAAACACTCTGATATACCCCCACCCCTCGCTGTAACACTGTGATATACCATACACCGCTCACTATAAGACTCTGATATACCCCACATCCATCTTTGAAGCATTGATATACCCCACAACCCTCGCTGTAACACACCTTTCACTGTAACAATCTGACATTCACCTCAAGACTCACTGTAACTCTGTGATATACCCCACATCCATCTTTGAAACATTGATATACCCCACAACACTCGCTGGAGTGCTCTGATATATCCCACATCTTTCACTCCATCAATCTGATATTGCCCACATGACTCACTGTAACTCTCTGATATACCCCACACACCTCCCTGCAACACGCTGATAAGCCCCACATCGCTCACTGTAACACTGTGATATCCCACAGCACTCACTGTAACATTCGGTTATCAACCAAACCCCTCACTGGTCTCCGCTCCTAATACTGATATACCTCACACCACACACTGTTGGCACTGCCGCTTTAAGCACATGGGCTTCAATATTGTTAGTATGTGTTACTTTGTCAAGCAACTTCTGTAAGGATGGGAAATTGGGAAATTGTGAGTAGTATCAATCATACAACCATAGAATTGGTGTTCCAAGTGGTGTTGACAATTTGTTTGGCGTACTTGATGCCCCACTCTGATCACAGTCCTCCTGTGGTTTCAATCAATGAACTATAAAATCATTTATTTGAATTCTATTTTATTACTTCTATGTATTTGCTCTCAGGATATGTGTAATGCTGTCAAGGCTGGCATTACTTGCACATCCGTAGTTTGCCATCAGAAAATGGTGGGCCTTCATTTTGTGCCGTTGCAGTCCGTGTGGTGAAGGTGCTCCCACAATACTGTTACGGAAGTAATTTCAGGCTCTTGACCCAGTAACAATCAAGGAACGGTGATATATTTGAAGTGTACGTTACCATCGTGGTTATGTTGCTGGTCTAGTAAGCCAGATGCCTGGACAAATGATCCAGAGTTCAAATCTCACCAGCTGGGGAATTTATATTAAATTATTTAAACAAATCTGGAATAAAAATCTAGTGTCAGTAATGGTGGTCATGAACATATCAGATTGTCGTAAAACCTCATCTGGTTCACTAATGGCCTTTAGGGAAGTAAATCTGCCATCCTTACCTTGTCTGGCTGAAAAGTGATTCCAGACCCACTGCAATGTGATTGACTCTTAATTGGTCTCTGAATGGCCCAGCAAGACACTTGCTTGTCTCAATCGGCTCACCAGCACCATCTAAAGGGCAACTAGATATGGACAATAAATGCTTGCCTTGTCGGAGATGCCCATATAGCAACAATGATTTACAAAAATTGTTTATTAAGCGTCCTAATTATTTAAAAAGTGCCATGTTTTATTAATGATCATAATGATTTATAAGGGGTTATTACGATCTTCAAAGTGTTATAATGATTTTAAAGAATTCTAAAGGGATGTAATGATTTATACAGTCCTGGTGCTGGGCCTCCTCCTCCCCAGGCTGGACTGCTCGGGCTCCTGTGGGGCGGGCATTACCGGGACAGGCTCCTCCAACTCGCCGCTCACTCTCACTGTCATCGGGACTCCAACTGTAGCCGCCCTCGGGAAAATTCTCCTCCCGTCGCCACGGTAAGGCCCCGACTGACAGCGGCCATCTTTGTGTGGGGCCCCAGAGCCGCCATCTTTGTGTGGGGCCCCGGGTGACTGCCGGCATCTTTGTGAGGAGCAACAAATGACAGTCAACAGCTTTGTGTGGGTTCCCAGTGTATTGATTTCTTTGTGGGTTCAATGATGAGACATTTATGAAAGAGAATGAGTTTTAATCTAAAGTCTGTTCAACTCTTTTATACAGCTTTTACAGGAGACACGATGCTGTGATGCATCTAGAACGAAACCGAAACTAAACTAACTGCCTTGCTTCTCTCGGTCACATGCCCTCTGCTGGTCAGGCACAAGCAATCAATACATGCAATCATGCTATTAAGGCATCATAATCGAACAGGCAAATACCATCTCTATTTGCTAATATCATTACATCTCTTTTTTTAAAACAAAAGTATTTTACTTTTAACTAACAACATGTTTTCTTTGTATTAATCTGCATTTTAACTGTAACACTTAATGAACTTACATTATCATTATCATGATCAAGGTTTTTTAACCTTGCTTTGTGTGTTCACATGAAATATGTCAATACACTAGAACTTGAAGAAAGAATAAGATAACATTACTTCCTTCTATAAAAATAGTCCTTAAATTTGCTCAATGAGTCTCTCAGGAGGCTTCACGTGTCTTGAGGATTTTCTGATTGATTGTCCTTGAATGTGAGTTGTTGCCTCAGATGATTGGTTCTCAGCTGTGTGATCAGGTTGTTCAACAGTATCAGTCTCTTGACCTGCTGTGGCTGGTCCCATGAGAAGATCTCGACGATTTCTTCTCAGAACAGCACCCTCATCTGTCTGAATGGTGTATGATCTTGGTTGAACTTCACTCAGGACAGTTCCCTTCTGAGTCCATGTGTTTGTTTTGTCTTTCAACCTTACTTGGTCACCAGTGTGGAGTTCAGGTAGGTTTTGTGTTCCTCTGTCATAGTCGTACTTTTGCTTTTCTTTCTGTTCTTTGAACTTCCTCACTTTCTCCCCCTCTTTTGTTTTCAGTAGGTTCTCCGGGATGGGTAGGTTTGACCTTAGCCGACGTCCCAACAGGAGTTGGGCTGGTGACATACCACACTCGAGCGGCGTTGTGCGGTATACAAGCATGCTCTGGTAGAAGTCAGTTCCACTGTCTTTTGCCTTGTACTTCAGTCTTTTCACTGTGTTTGCGGGCTCTCCTGGGTCAACAGCTCTGGACAACGTGTCTGCTGTATACATCAGCTTAACCAGTGTGTACGCAACATTCAGTTCATCATAGACTGTCTCTCCTTTGCTTTCCACAACGAGGACTCTCATTACCAGGTTCAGTCTCTCACAGGCTTTTAAACCTAGTATGGCTTGCACATCCTTTGGCACCACGATTAATGCTAGCGTGTGCTCTCTGTCCTTGTGTGTTACTTTGACAATGCATCTTCCTTTCACTGGTATATCAGTACCTGAGTATCCTGTCACTTTAACTTTTATTCCATGTATCTTTGGTCCGGGTCTAATTTTCTTAAAATCAGTCTCTGATATCACATTAACTTGTGCTCCAGTATTCAATTTAAATGGAATGTGTATGTCATTCACTTTTAGTGTCAACATCCAGTCTCTTTCTTTTTTGTTTTCAGACACAACATCTACATTGAACTCCTCTATGTCGCTTTCATCTACTGCATGGACCTTGCTTTGTTGCATTTGGTTCTTACAGCAACAGGCATAATGGTTGTTCTTGTTGCAACTATTGCATGTTTTACCATATGCTGGACACTTTCTTGGTGGATGCTGTGTACCGCATCGACTACATGACTTTTGATTGTCCCTTTCATTTTCGTTCACTGGCCACGCCTCTTTTTTCACATTGGCGCTCTTTTTGTTAAACGGTTTGTGTCCGTTCTTACTCACTGCATCCACGTTGCAGCTTTTGTCACTGAACAGCTCCTTTGCCTGCAACTTCACAGTCTCTGTAGCCTTACACAGTGCTATGGCTTTTCCCAGGTCTAGATCTTGCTCTCTTAGCAGTCTTTCCCTTAGACCATTATCCGGAATACCACACACCAGTCTGTCTTTTATCAGCGAGTCTGTCAGTCCCCCAAATTCACATGATTTGCTTCTGTTTCTCAGTTCAGTCACATACTGATCAATAGCCTCACCCATTTTCTGTACACATGTGAAAAATCTGTGCCTCTCAAACGTCACGTTATGTTTAGGTATGCAGTAGGCCTCAAACTGTTCCATTATTTTATCTAGCTTCATTTTGTCTCCATTCGCAATGAATGTGAAGTTATTATACACCTCCAGCGCTTCATCACCCATGACATGTAAGAACAGTGACGATTTCCTTTTATTACTTTTCTCGTCAGCTCCGATTGCCGCTAAATACAACTCTACACGTTGTTTGAATCTCCTCCAATTTTCAGCCACATTACCTGTCTACTGAAGCATCGCTGGTGGGTGTAAACCTTCCATTTTTTCACTTCGTTAGCTATTCTCCAATGGTAAGCAACGATGTTCTCTTTTGGCTTGCTAATTTGTGGAGAGCTGATTTCACTTTCGATTTTTCCTCTTCATCTCTTTCAATCACTTCTGACACCATGTATTGACTTCTTTGTGGGTTCAATGATGAGACATTTATGAAAGAGAATGAGTTTTAATCTAAAGTCTGTTCAACTCTTTTATACAGCTTTTACAGGAGACACGATGCTGTGATGCATCTAGAACGAAACCGAAACTAAACGAACTGCCTTGCTTCTCTCGGTCACATGCCCTCTGCTGGTCAGGCACAAGCAATCAATACATGCAATCATGCTATTAAGGCATCATAATTGAACAGGCAAATACCATCTCTATTTGCTGATATCATTACACCCAGAGCTGCCAGGTTTCTGCATGCACCAGTGCCGCCATCTTTGAGGATGGCCCCCAGTGCCACCATCATTGAGCGGGTCCCAGTATCTTTCATCTTTGTGCGGGGAGCTGCAGCCGCCATGGTTGAGCAGAGCTCCAGAACCACCAACTTTGTGCAGTGCTCGGGTGCCACCATTTTTGTGCGGGACCCCCAGAGCCGCTATTATTGTGCAGAGACCCAGGGCCACCATTTGTGTGTGGGGCCCCAGAGCCACCATCTTTGTGGGGAGCCCCAGAGCCACCATCTTTGTGCTGCCCCAGAAATGGAATTAACATGCGGGGCCCCATGAGCCGCCAACTGTGTGCGCCCCCGCCCCCGGGCCCCCATCGTTTTGCAGGGCCCCAGAGCCGCCAGCTTTGTGCAGCGCCCCCAAAGCCGCCATCTTTGTGGAGGGCCCCCAGTGCCGCCATCATTGAGCTCATCCCGATAGCCGCCATCTTTGTGTGGGGTGCCGGAGCCTCCATTGTTGTGCAGAGCCCCAGAACTGCCAACATTGTGCAGTGCTCGGGTGGCACCATCTTTTTGTGGGGCGCCCAGAGCCGCCATTTTTTTCGGTGACCCAGCTCCACCATTTTTGTGGGGAGCCCCAGAGCTGGCATCTTTGTGCTGGCCCCAGTGATGGCAGCAATGTGCAGTGCCCTCCGAGCCGCCATCGCTGTGCGTGGTCCCAGAGCCACCATCTTTGTGTGAGGGCCACAATATCAGGCCCAGGGAACTCTCAACTCTCACGCTGCAAAGTCTCTGCTTCTTTTCATCCTTTAATGAATTTTACCATCAGAGAAAAGGGACATTTCCCCACATTCTTTAACTGCTTTCTTAACTTATTCTCGGTCATGGCGTAAATCCCAGTGTTTGTGCAGCAACTCAGCAGCTGCAGAATGCATCACAGTTCCCTTACATAATCAGGTAGAAGTACAGACTGATACCCGAACCAGGACATCCGGCTCCATATACAATACACCATAAACTCTGCCCATAATAGGATGAAGTTACCGGATATAACGAGTAGTAAAATGACTGATTTCCTGCGGCTCTCCATCTCTGGGACTCTCCCCACTGCTGTGACCCCGGAGTCTCATGCGGGCTCTGCTGGCCAATAAAATGTGTTTGACGGTGACAGCATTGACCAGTGGAATAGCAACAAATGGGACTCCCCAGTGAGAATATAATGAAGGAGCTCGACCCGTGAGTAGATCACATCGACTGTGACATCACAAAGTCAGGGCTCGTTCCAAACCCCATACCGATCTGTGAACATTACATACAAGGTGATGTTCTTTAAACCGTTCAGCACAGTCACTGTTTCCAGAACCAGAACCGCCAGTTTCTCGGTGCAATATTTAGTTTTCAGCTTTTGGCAACAAATGGCCACAAATCGATTAAAGGTGAAAGTGACGGTGTACCAGACAGAACAGCCTGTGGATGCATAAAGCAGGACAGCGTGGAAATTACACACACGGATGAAGCACTCGAAAATAACCTGTTTAATATAAACAATGGAATCTGCCTCAATATTAGATCGATGATAACGACCAGTTGATCCGCCGCTGCCATGGTGACCAGCTAGTGGGTGATACATTTGGAAAGACCGCACTTTCCCCGAAACAGAATCACAATCGTCGTTAAGTTCACTGTGAGGAAGGGGAATAAACAGCGAAATAACACCTCAGGTTGGGAGCAAAAGCAACTGTTGATGGAATTCAGGATGAAATCTACATCTCACGATCGACATTCAATGCTATTACCTGTGGAGCTGAATATAGGTTTTATTGTAAGAATAATCAGAGATACATTGTGGAATCAATAAAGGAAATGGGAATAAATACAAGATGAAAGTAACAGATGTTTGATCAAGGAGATTTTAAATGATCCATCTACATTTAGCCCAGCAGACAAAAGCACCGTCGAGGTAACAGGGACACAAAGGACCAGGACCTTTCAGGAAGCATTTGTGTCGCGGGAGCAGTCAGCATTTGGACCGATGCAATTCGCTTCTGTGTCGCTGTGTTAGGGGAGCAGAAAATCCCACTTGGATTCCTGCTCCTGGTTAGAATATCCATCCATTCCATATACAACTGAAAATGCATGTAACAGCAAAATACAGAAACTGCAACCTTGCCAAGCAATAATTAAAGGCAATTATCTGTCAAATATACGGATGCAATATGACAATGCTAAGATAATAAATACAAGTGCACTGCACTTATATGAAGATAAATGGGCTATCAGATACGTTTGGAGGATTGAGTTTTCTTCCTTTTTTTGAAATACACCAGATGTAGCTCATTGAAGGAAAATTTGCCAAGTAACATTGCAAATAATGGACTCTCAATTAAAGTAAATTGTGATGATTGACCAGGGAATGTCCCACTAAATGCATTTATCAGCATTGACATCAGACGATTTATCCCACAGGCAAAGTGCCACCGAATGCTGTTGTAAAGTATCTGAACACAAATCGAAGTGATTTATCCTTGTACTTTTTCACCTGCTGTTTCTAACTTGTGCAGAAAATATTATTCGAGAAGATTTCAAAGGATTTTCTTACCCTCAGTACTTCACTTACATTGAACTAGAATTGTATATCCTGAAGTACAGCAGGAGGCAATAGAGGATCACACTGGGTCTCACTGAGAGATCCACTGAACTGTGCCAGGCGGGCAAGGGATCCAATTTTACATTCTAAACAATGATAGTAAATAAATGTATTGAAATCTGGCTGATTGAACGTTTTGTGAGAATTTAAATTATTCTTGTAATCCTATTCTAAGCGTCAGAAGCAGAACTGGAGAGGGTCGGGAAGGAGACATTGATGGAACTGAATGATTAGCGAATATTTCAGACATTTAATGATGAGGATGTGATCTGCCAGCATATGTTCCTGTGACTTTAAGTAACCATCCGGAGCAGAAGATGAAAACAAAAGCAAAATACTGCGGATACTGGAAATCTGAACTGAAAACAGAAAGTGCTGGAAGTACTCAGCGGGTCAGGCAGCATCTGTGGAGAGAGAGAAACAGAGTTAACGCTTCAAGTCGATGACCTTTCGCCATTAGGTGAAAAGTATCCTAATCCAAGACAGCATTCTTCTGATCTGATACTAATGTTCAGTGTAAATAGTAGACTGAAATTCGTGAAATAAAGTGTCACCTGTGGCGGAACCACCAGAGGATTACGGACAATTGTATATAATTCCTTTTACAGCATGTAGTACAGCTGGGGGCTGCACATTTAATGTTTCTGTTAACTGTACTAGGGCTTCTTTCCTGTACTCTGCGTGAGGACGTCAAGCCGTCCGTCACGTGATCCCGCAAAGGCAGGAAGAACGTGATGACGTCATGACGTCAGAGCTCGGAACCTTCTAGCAGTAGAGCTCGGAACCTTCTGGCAGTTGAGCTCAGAACCTGCTAGCAGTTGAGCTCGGAACCTCCTAGCAGTTGGGCTCGGAAACTTCGAGCAGTTTCCAGAGTGGCTTTCAAGCAGACCAGACCTATTTGCATTGTATCCTACAGTTTCCTGTACAGCTTCGTTTGTTCATTAAATTTTATTGTTTTTGATTTTCTGAGTCAATCTCAATTCTTCGGCTAGGAACCCCAGTTCCTACATTGGTGGCCCCGATTTCTTCGAACAATTTTCGTTTAAGTTACATCATGGACACGAACGCAGTTACCCTCAACCTGCCGCAATTTTTGGAGCAACAACCAGCCGCATGGTTTTTCCAGGCGGAAGGCCATTTGCAATCTGGGGAGTAGCAGCGGATTCGACCGGTTATTATTACGTGGTCTCCACCCTCGACAGTGCCACGGCCTCGCGAGCCATCAGCCTCCTCGAGAGTCCACCGAACGATGGCAAGTATGAAGCTTTAAAAGCACGTTTACTGCAGATTTTCTGTCTGTCCAAGTCGGAGCGCGCTCGCAGGCTCATCTCCATGCCCGGCCTTAGGGACTCAAAACCCTCAGAGCTCATGAGCCAAATGCTCACGCTTTTGGTCCTGGAATCACAATGTTTTCTGTTCTGCGAGCTGTTTCTCTATCAACTACCAGAGCCAGTACAGACGGCCTTGGCCAATTCCGTGATCATGGATTGTGCTGAACTGGCCCCGGAAGTGGATAAAATATTCACCGTCTCACAACAATCTTGAGCCGCCACGAGGTGCCCATCCCCCACAAGAGCGAATCCGACGCCTCCTCCTGCAGGCTGGTGTGCATACCACGCTCGTTTGGGTTTGAAGGCCAGAAATCGCCGTCCGCCCTGCAGTTTCTCACCAAAAAAACAACCTACCTCAAACCAGCGGTTTCTGAGAAGTTCAATGAGGCCTAAAGGATGCGCCAGGATTGCAATGGCCGTTGGGTCCACAGGGAAACTCCTATACTTTACAGACTCCCTGTCAGGGCGACGTTTTCTCTGTGATACTGGCTCCTAGTGCAGTGTCCTACCAGCGTCGAAGCTAGATATTCAATCAGGCGGTAAAGGTCCCCCCCTCAAGGCAGCCAATGGTGTGGCTATTCGCACGTTCTTAAAGCGTTTCCCTTACCACCGATGCATCTGATTATGCCATCAGGGCAATACAGGAGCCATGTTCGAAGGCACATGGCAACCACTGGCTTTCTTCAGCCACCAAATTGCGGAAGAACGAACGCAATTATAGTACTTTTGATAGGGAGTTGTTGGCATTGTTTCTGGCCATCCGCCATTTTCGCTTCCTACTGGAAGGACGCCCATTCACAGCTTTTGTAGACCACAAGCCATTTACTTTTGCAATGGCCAAGACAGCAGAACCATGGTCGGCACAGCAACAACTTCATCTTACGTACATATCTGAATTTACAACCGACATACAACATGTCTCGGGCAAAGACAATCTCGTGGCGGATTGTCTCTCCCACGCCCAGCTCCACGCAGTACACCTGGGAGTCGACTATGTTGATTTCGCAAAAGACCTGAAGGCAGACCCTGAAGTGCAGGCATACCGGACCGTACCTTCCAGCTTACAAGTGGCTGATGTCAGTTTCCAGGCTGGAGGGACCACACTCCTGTGTGACATCTCGATGGGTGTCCCACGTCCAATCATTCCAGTCGAATGGCACAGGAGAATTTTCGACACTATCCACGGGTTGTCACACCCTGGCATGAGAGCATCACAATGACTCATGGCAAAGAAATTCATCTGGAAGGGCATGCATCTCGACGTCCGTGACTGGACCAATACCTGCGTGAGTTGCCAGAAGTCCAAGATACAACGCCATGATAAGGCCCCAGTCGCCACTTTTCCGGTTCCGGAACGCCAATTCGACCATGTGCACGTGGTCCTCTCCCTCTAGCGGGTACACTCACCTCCTCACCGTGGTAGACCGCACCACCAGGTGGCCAGAGGCAATTCCTTTGGTTGCCACCACAGTGGCAGACGTCTCCAGAGCCTTCATCTCGTCGTGGGTAGCTCGGTTCGGGGTACCGGCTGACATCACCTCAGACCGGGAGCCTCAATTTACCTCTGAGCTTTGGAACACCGTAGCTCAAGGTTTGGGCACCAAGCTTCATCGTACCGCTGCCTACCATCAACAGGCGAACGGTCTGTGTGAAAGATTCCACAGGGCCCTTAAAGCCACACTGTGTGCTAGTCTCCGTGGGCCTAGTTGGGTGGACAGGCTCCCCTTGGGTGCTGCTAGGTCTTCGCACAGCACCTAAGGACGACCTGCATTCTTCTTCAGCAGAGCTGGTTTACGGCCAACCACTCAGAGTGCCTGGCGATTTTCTGCCTCCTCACACGGAACCCTGGTCCTCAGCTCAGCAGCTCGTCAGCCACCAGGAAGCGGCTAGGAATTTCATCCCAGTGTCGCATCATGACCTGCAGCGCTCCCATGTCCCGGTGGATCTTAAGAGCGCAGAATACGTGTCCATTCGGCAGGACACTTGCAATAACCCGCTCAAACCGCCTTACACAGGTCCGTTCCGCATCAACTCCTCATGTGACAAGTCCTTCACAGTCGACGTCGGCGGTAAGCCTGACCACATCTCCATGGACTGGTTGAAATCGGCACATCTGGATCTGAGCGAACCAGTCATCACCGCTTAGCTGCCTCATCTTGGTCATCCAGCGTCGACTGCCGGTCCAGTGCAGCCACAGTCTTCCGTCGAGTTGCCAGTGCCCACCTCACCGGGTCAGCCACAGCCGGCCTCTTCTTCTCCTCTGCCTGCGGCGTCATCACAACCACAGCCAACGGCCAGTTAATCTTCTAGCACTCCGTTCCAGCTGCCGGGGTATCGCAGTTGGTCGGACAGACTCGTCAGACCCCCTTCTTGCCTTACCTTCTCTGTTTAAAGCAATTCTGAGGGGGCGCATGTGGCGGAACCATCAGAGGATTACTAATAATTGTATGTAGTTCCTTTTACAGCAACGTAGTACAGCTGGGTGCTGCACATTTAATGTATCTGTTAACTGTACTAGGGCTTCTTTCCTGCACTCTGCGTGATGACGTCATACCGTCCGTCACGTGATCTCTCAACGGCGGGAAGAATGTGATGACAGCATGACGTCAGAGCTCAGGAACTTCTAGAAGTAGAGCTCGGAACCTTCTGGCAGTTGAGTTCGGAACCTGCTAGCAGTTGAGCTCGGAACTTTCTAGCAGTTTCCAGAGAGGCTTTCAAGCAGACCAGACCTATTTGCATTGTATCCTACAGTTTCCTGTACAGCTTCGTTTGTTCATTAAATTTTATTATTTTTGATTTTCTGATTCGATCTCTATTCTTCGGCTAGGAACCCAGTTCCTACAAACTCTGTTAACTTTGCTTGAGTTGATTATAGAACATTTGAATGTTGGTAACATGATAACACCTTCAGAATCAATAGGTGGCAGCAGCACGGATGGGATTGGGAACGACAAATAGAGAAACACAGTTAAACATGCGGGCAAAATGTCGGTTGGTTCGCGCCGCTCCTTAGAATCTTTGGGGAGCGCTAATGTTGCTGGTAGAAATTGACCAGGCATTTTGCGCATAGATCGTGATGTCAGTCGAGCGTGCACCATCCCACTTTTGCCCTGGACAGGATATTGAGTCGCAAACCCTGCTTTTCCACCTGCCCCTAGGAACGACAGGTAGAGATGAACGTTTCAAGTCGGGAAGTGGCTGGGGGAGTGCAATTTTAAGGAGGCCATTTCCTGCCTTTTCTTGTCTGCAACATTTTTTGTACATGCAGGTTGAGTGGGAGAGAGATGTCTGGAGATATTCCACGCTGACCTAAGGATTTTGCGGTCATTGAGCACCACTTTGGAGGTTCATTTTTATTTAACCTTCATTCTAACGATGTTTAGAAGCTACGATGGGGCTGCACTAACTCGGGGCGTCGTCGTCGTCCAGCTTCACCTTCGGAGGAAGCAGAGCTGCAGAGTGAGAGTGGCAAATGTGGCCTGAAGGAGTAGGGCCATTTGGCCGTGGCACATGAGACCTTACCCTCCCAGGGTATTCAGCGAGCAATTATCCTCCTATATCCATTTGCCTGAGGACCAGTTTTTTCCAAAGGTGGTGCGTCAGCAAGGAGCTGTTCACTGAGATCTGACACCTCCTGCAACCAGATCTGCAGCCTCAGCTCAGGACCAGGACGTCTCTGTCGGTGGCAGTGAAGGTGAAATTGAGTCTGGATTTCTAAGTCAGCGGCTTCTTTCAGTCTTCTACTGGGGACACAGTGAATATTTCCCAGTTCGCTCTTCATTGTTGCATCCGGGTAGTGACAAAGGCTTTGTATAAGAGAAGATGTAAGTACATCTCTCCCCATGACCCGGGACATACAGCACGAACGCGCTTTGTGAGGATAGTGGGCTTCGCCATGATTCAGGGCACCATTGACTGCTCAAATGTGGCATTGCGGCACCTCATTAGAATGCAGAGGTGTTCCAAAACCACAAGGTGTTCCAGTCTCTGAATGTCCAGTTGCTGTGTTACCACAGACAGCTCATAATCGCCGTCAACGCCTGCTATTCTGGCAGCAGCCACAATACTTTTATCCTGCGCCAGACTGGTGCCGCAGACCTCTTCCAACCACCGTGTCAAACTAGTGAGTGGCTCCTTGGGGCCGATGGTTATCCACTCTGCACCTGGCAGATGACGCCGCTCCAAAAACCCAACACCCCTGCCGAGCTGCAATACAATGAGAGCCATAGCGCCATCAGGAACCTCATTGAGCAAATGATGGGCGACTTGAAAGAAAGGTTCTGGTGTCTGGACCCTTCAAGAGGAGCCCTGTAGTACTCTC